>NC_141874.1:499694194-500319194 GCF_056163025.1 Triticum urartu | reverse complement strand
GACATGGAGACGACAGAGCGACGGACTGACGGAAAGGAAGCTACGACGCACCCCTACCTGGCGCACCAAATGTCAGATGTGGCGTTCCGGCAAACCCTTAAGGTTCGAACACTGGGGTGCACGTGAAGTCTTTCCCTCCTACCAATCTACGCTCTAGCTCTCTAGGATCTTGCGGACGAACTCGACGAACTCGCAACACAGAAAGACACGGGGTTTATACTGGTTCGGGCCACCACTGTTGTGTAATACCCTACTCCAGTGTGGTGGTGGTGGATTGCCACTTGGGTTGATGATGAACAATACAAGGGGAAGAACAGCCTCCTGAGGTTGAGGTGTTCTTGTGCTTTCGGACTTGTGTGTATCTCTCCAGCTAAGATGAGATGCCCGGGTTTGATCCCCCCTCTCTCTTTTCCTCTCGGTCCCCTCTACTATGATGGCTAGTCCTATTTATAGAGGCCCTGGTCCTCTTCCCAAATATTGAGCGGGAAGGGAGCCAACAATGGTGGGCTAATTTGAAGGGGGACATCTAGTACAAGCCATCCTGACAAAAGGTAGTCAGCGCCTGTGGAAGGCTCTGGGGGTGACGCCGTCTTGGGCTCCACGATGACCTCCGTCTTGCAGTTCTCCTGGTCTTGGTCTTGTTGCACCGGAATAGCAACCTTTGCCTGATGCCTCGGTACTCCGCGGCTGCACTTGCCTCCTTTGCACCCAAGAGGAAACAAGGACGCTGCGCGCGCTGGCGCCTGCCTGGTGTCGATCGTCATGGCTCACGTCACGAGAGCCTCGTGAGGTTCGCCCCGCCTTGATATCTCCACTCCTCGTGAGCCTGCTTGACTAGGCCGCTCCAGAGGAGGTCTTGCGTCGCCCGCCTCGTGAGGCTTGGCCCCTCGCGAGGGTCTTGGATGCCTTGTTGATGAAGACAGGTCGTACGGCCTGCTGGCTTGGCCACGCCATGTGCCACAGGCAGGCAAGTCTGGGGACCCCCGTTCCCAGAACGCCGACAATTATCTTAGCCAAGTTACACTTGAGCAAGAAAATAGCTTATTGAAGGGAATTATAGAGAAAGGTGTTTACAAGAGCCTTGCCGGAAGTAAGCAATTTGAGGAAATTGTATGCAAGCAAGGAAGACACCGGAAGAATCAAGGTGTTGGTTTTGAACGAAAGTTCAATGCCAATGGATTTGAGTGGGAAGAAGATCAATACCCCAAGATGAAATTTGTTCCTCAACAAGAGAAGTATGATCCTACTTCTTTCCAAGGAACACAAGCTCAAGATGATCTTCCACCACAAGACCACAAGCAAAAAGGCAAGGACAAGCTTCAAGAGGAGATTGATGAATTTGAAGAAGCTCCCAAAGCCTTGGTCAAGTGGGTTCCCAAGACTACATCAAGTTCTACTTCATCAAGTACGACTACAACTCCAAGGATTCCCATCAAGATGGTGTGGATCCCGAAGAAGAAGAACTAGAGAGTTCTTGAGGGGACTCTGCCAACACACTTCACTCGTATCATTTTGGCGAGGACAAATGCAAACAACTTCCATATCTTACACTAGTTCAAGGAGTCGCAAACCCTATTGTTGGTAAGACAAGGGACAAGGTAACAAAATGCATTCATTGAGATCATCTCATGTGAATATCACTCTATGTCTATGGATATCCTTGTTTGTTCCTTGTGGGACTAACCCGTGTAGGCACTGAAAGTGCAACTCACTCCAAAGGATTGCTCTGAAGGATCTACATCAACATTGAGCATCTACATCTTCAACACCTACATGAAGTCATCATCGACAAAACCCAAGGTTAGGTCATCCCTCTTAGGGGGGATATCACATCTAGGGGGAGCTTTACTCTAATCAATTGAGCTAAAGCAACTCTAATGGTGTGAACACAACAATGCTTTATGTAAAAGTGGCAACCCTACTTGTGCTTAAACAATGAGTATGACCTATGATCAAATGTTCTCATTTGACTCCTAAATCAATATACTCATATATAGATGACCTAGTCATCACCAAATTGCTTGATAGATGCTAGAGTGTTTGTGCATGCTTTGTCACATATTTCTTTTGCCATCTTATTGTGTGAGCATGTTGGTTGCATATTTTACTCATTCGAGGACATCCATTTGTTGCTTTGATTGTTTGGCTTTTCTCTTTTGCCAAATGGATGGACAAGAGTGCTTAAGTACTCCCTCTAGATATCTATGCTTTTCTCGTCTCAAACTCTATTCATGCTACATCACAAAGTTAGATCAAGTCAGATTCGAACCACTTTGTGTGAGGAGCACTTGGAGTCCCCGACTCGTCATAGACTTAAACTTCCAAAACCTCTTTGTGCATTTCGGTATGACCGAGTCATCCATTTCGGTCACACTGAGATCACTAAGTTGATCTAGGTTTTCAATCTCGGTGCAACTGATTAGAACTTTTCGGTCACACCGAGTTGTAGTAACCGCTTGCAGTTCTGCATCTCGGTGCCACCGAGTTGTTCCACTCGGTCACACCTATAGGGTCAGGTTATATATACTGACGGGTCAAATTTTGGAAAAAAATTCGAAACCTTTCACCCGCGCATGACCTGCTCTGCCTCCTCGGGTGTCCGGATCATCCTTTCGCCGCCAGCGACCTCCCGCCGCTGGTCTCTACCGCCGTCAACGACAATATGCCCCGCCATTGCCGCCGTAGCAAGTTCACAGCCGAAGTAGGGTATGAACTTGATCTTTGTGCTATTCCTTAACTCCGATTCGTAGCACATTGCTTTGCCATGATTCTTGCCACGTATGAAATTATCCTGTCCAGCGAAAGCATCCCGTAGATTAGATTTGATTTGAGAATTTAGGGTTAGGTCTCTGACGAACTCATCTCAGACTGACGGAGTTGTAGAAATCGATCTCACCGACTTGGCTTAGGCCATTGCACATGCATTTTCGGTCTGACCGAAAATTGTAAATCGGTGTGACCGAGTTCGATTCTCTGTGAAACCCTAGCAGTCTTGGTGCCACCGAACTGTGACTCGGTCTGACCGAGTTCACTAGTTTAGGTTCCAAAAGCTTCTTTGGTATCACCGAGTTTACAAATCGATAGATCCGAAATGCTTTCTGCGAAGAACTAAAACTAAGTTTTTAAGTCATCTGTTTTGCAAAGATTCTGCACTTTGTGATTCTCATCTACTCTACCCCATCTACAATCTATTCATAGGGTCTGCTGACAGTTTGCCTGCAATATGTCTGATCAAAGTGACAGCCGGAACAAGTTTGAGGAGCAGGTTCATATGAGTGTGGGCACTAGTCCCTCTAGCACTTCCAATGATGGCAGCAGGAGCACACCAAGCAACTTGCCCAAGGCAGCCACCAGAACAAGAAAGAAGAAGACCTCAGATTCTGAGGATGAGGATTATGTGGCTGTTGAGGAAGAAGTCAGCTCCAAGAAAAAGGTGCTGAAGAAAGAGTATGGCACAGTTGCATCAACCGAGCCTGGATTGCACAAAAAGGCCCCTACCAAGAGGGTGCCAACCTTAAAAGTTAGAGCCTCAACTGCTGAAACCTCCAAGCCAACTGGAGAGGCTGCTGGAGAAGGAAAGAAAAGAAAAGAAAGGGTCAAGAAGACCACTACCAGAGTACTTGGTGGATCCTCCATTATGAGAGATTCAGAAGCAGAGGAGAGGAGAGGAAAAGCAACCACTGATGCTTTTAAGATGTGCCACGAGGTCCAAGGTCTGCTGTAGTGCCAGTGTCAGATGCTAGAGCTTCAGTGTCAGCACCAGCAGCTACAGCTCCAGTTCCACCTCCAGCACCCACTCCATCAGCTCCAACTACTTCATCGAAAGCCTTCATCCTTGGAGTTCTATCTACACCACCTCCCGAAGACAAAGCCTGAGAGACGTATAGCACTATGCATTTTCAAACTTTTTGGTAACTTGTTGCCAAAGGGGGAGAAATATGTATAGATCATAGGCTTCGAGAGAGAGTGTCTTGCTTTTTATCTCTCTTTCTATTTTGGTTGAACTACTTTATTGTGTGCTTGTGTGAGATACTTTATGTCCCTGTGAGATACTTATATGATCATGTGGTTGATCATATGCTACCTTAATGTTTGGTTGAATGATGCTATCCTTTATATTCCATATATGATCATTCACTTGCTTGGTGATAGTGCATGCTTTTAATTTCTATCATTTTGAGCGCTACACCAAGATGTATGTCACATGGAAGAGTAACCCATGTTCCCAATCGATTGTGCATTTGCATTCAAAAGCAAATTTTAAATAATGCACAAATTTAGGGGAGATCTTGCTTATCACATACTTCTCAAAGCAACGATGTTTTTCAATCTTATAATCATTTGTCGAAGCTTTGATCTATATGTTGTCATCAATTACCAAAAAGGGGGAGATTGAAAGTGCAACTATCTTTGGGTGGTTTTGGTAATTCCTAACAACATATAGCTCATTGAGCTAATGCTACTTGAAGATAAATATTTCAGGAAAAGCTCAATTATTGGCATGGCATGGATTAAAAAGTGGACCCCTCAAAATGCTAAGGACAAAAAGATTGGCTCAAGCTCAAAGAACAAGACTCTACATTTCATTTTTAGTGATCCAAGATCACATTGAGTCCATAGGAAAAGCCAATACTATTAAGAGGGGATGAGGTGTTGCTTAATGAGGTTCTTGCTCAAAGTGCTTAGTGATATGCTCCACAACCCTCAACCACTTTTGCATATCCAAATATATCCCAAACCAAAAGTCAAACTCGGCCTCACCGATTTGATCTATCCGGCGCCACCGAGTTCACTTGACATAGCCACTACCACAAACCCGTCTTTTCGGTCCTACCGATAGGGATCTCGGTCTCATCGAGATGGGATTGTAATCTCTCTGTTTCCCTTCGTAACGTTTCAGTCCAACCGATATGAGCGATCGGTCCCACCGAGATTGCAATGCAAACTCTCTGTTTCCCTTTCGTAACGTTTCAATCCTACCGAGAGAGTGAATCGGTCCCACCGAGATTGCCTGACCAACTCTCTGGTTAGTCTATTACAAAAATTGGTCTCACCGAATTTGTGTAATCAGTCTCACCGAGATTATGTCATGCCCTAACCCTAATGATATCGGTCCCACCGATTTGACATGCGGTCCCACCGAAAATCCTAATGGTCACATTATGAACTAAATCGGTCTGACCGAGTTGTATGATTCGGTCCCACCGAGTTTGGTGATTTGTGTGTAATGGTTAGATTTTGTGTGGAGGCTATATATACCCCTCCACCCACTCTTCATTCGTGGAGAGAGCCATCAGAACATGCCTACACTTCCAACATACATTTTTTGAGAGAGAGCCACCTACACTCGTGTTGAGGTCAAGATACTTCATTCCAACCACATAAATCTTGATCTCTAGCCTTCCCCAAGTTGCTTTACACTCAAATCATCTTTCCACCAAATCCTATCCTATGATAGAGAGTTGAGTGTTGGGGAGACTATCATTTCAAGCACAAGAGCAAGGAGTTCATCATCAACACACCATTTGTTACCTCTTGGAGAGTGGTGTCTCCTAGATTGGTTAGGTGTCACTTGGGAGCCTCCGTCAAGATTGTGGAGTTGAACCAAGGAGTTTGTACGGGCAAGGAGATCGCCTACTTCGTGAAGATCTACCCTAGTGAGGCAAGTCCTTCGTGGGCGACGGCCATGGTGGGATAGACAAGGTTGCTTCTTTGTGGACCCTTCGTGGGTGGAGCCCTCCGTGGACTCGCGCAACCGTTACCCTTTGTGGGTTGAAGTCTCCATCAACGTGGATGTACGATAGCACCACCTATCAGAACCACGCCAAAAATCTCCATGTCTACATTGCGTTTGCTCCCTCCAAACTCCTCCTGTCACCTCCATATGCAATTGTTTTACATTCCGCTGCTATACTCTTAGAATTGCATGTGTAGGTTGTCTGCTTGACTTGTGCTAAGTTGCTAAAATCTGCCAAGAATTAAAATTGGGAAAAGGCTAGATTTTTATTTGGTCAAGTAGTCTAATCACCACCGTCAAGACATACTTTCAATCCTACAACACTTCCACCAAGAGAAATTTGATTCCCCCTACTAATCCCTTGCGGATCTTGTTACTCTTGGGTGTTTGAGCACCCAAGACAGTTGAGGTCACCGCTCAGCCATATTCCATTGTGGTGAAGCTTTGTGGTGTCGTTGGGGGCCTCCGATTAAGTTGTGGAGATTGCCCCAACCTTGTTTGTAAAGGTTCGGTCGCCGCCTCCAAGGGTACCAATAGTGTAATCACGGCATCTCGCATTGTGTGAGGGCGTGAGGAGAATACGATGGCCCTAGTGGTTTCTTGGGGAGTATTGTGCCTCCACACTGCTCCAACGGAGACGTACTTCCTCTCAAAGGGAAGGAACTTTGGTAACACATCCTCGTCTCCACCGGCTCCACTCTTAGTTATCTCTTACCTTTACTTGCGCAAGCTTATATTGTGTTGTATCCCTTGCTTGCTTGTGTGCTTGTTGTTGTTGCATCATATAGGTTGTTCACCTACTTGTATATCTAGACAACCTACTTTGATGCAAAGTTTAATTTGGTAAAGAATAGCTAAAAATTGTTAGTTGCCTATTCACCCCCCTCTAGTCAACTATAATGATCCTTTCAATTGGTACCAGAGTCTCGTTTCTTTTTTAAGGACTTTGCCGTCCGAAGAGTATGGTTGACACCTCAGACGAGGTGGAGGAACACTCCGGTGTGAGTCCCCCTTTGCCTGCGGCCAATGGGGGATCCTCGATCTCTCCTGAGGAGTTTAATGTGGCCTTGGACACATTGAAAATCTCCATGACGGCCGAGTTTAAAGGCATGCTTGAGAAGTTCCTTGATGGTGTTAAAGTTTCCATCACACCGTTGGAAGTGGTCGATCCCACTAACAAGGTGACGAATGCTACCTCCAAAAGGGGGAAGCTACTAGTGATCAAGTTCCTTTGACTAGTGGTATAAGTGGAAATGGCATCTTTGCTCATGCTGAACCTCCAGTTACTTATGGAGGACCGGTTCCCTCCACACCTATGAATCATGTTGGTCCTCCTCCCAAGCTTGTGAAAAATGAGGATTTTGCCACTTGGTCTATCATTTTAAACGTCATTTAAATCATAGTTCTACTAATCTTTGGAGAATTATTGAGCAAGGTTTCTACCCACACGACCCAAGAAACTTCACTCCTAGAGAAGCCGTGGATCATTAATTCAACGAGTCTGCTCTCTTCATTCTCCAAGAAGCAATTCCACCCAAAGATATTGCGCATCTCCATCCTTTCATCGTGGCCAAGGAAGCATGGAAACATGTTGTTTCCATTTACAAGGGAAGCGCAAGAATTCAACGCTCAAACTTTGAAGTGGTGGAAGATGAAGCCAATGAGTTTGCAATGAATGAAGATGAAGAACCTTGAGAGCTTTACTGGAGATTAACCACTCTCGCAGTCTCACTCTAAGATCATGGGAGCAAGGATACTGATTAAAATTGGATCAAGTGCAAGTTTCTCAAGGCCATGATGCCTTACCATAAGGCCATGTCCTCCGTCATCCGTCAAAGTCCGGACTTTCACGCCTTGTCTTCAAGTGAAGTGTTGGATGAGTTTGTTGCAATGAGGATCTTGGACAAGACCGCCGACAATGCGGTGTTGCATTCTCAACAAGCAAAGAAGCCCAACCTTGCTTTGAAGACCAAGGTTAGTGTGGAATAAGAGGGTGAAGAGGAAGAAGAAGAGTGTTTCTCCAAAGATACCAAGTATGCATATCATGAGCACATGGCCCTCGCTTCACGGCAATTTTGGAGCAAGAAGAACTCAAGGCCCAACTTCAACAAGGACAACTCAAGTGACGCCAAGAGCAAGCAATGTGTGAGGACATGCTATAATTGTGGCAATGTGAGCCACTTTGTTGCGGAGTGCCCATACGAGAAGAGGGAAGACAATGGTGGCAAGCTTATCCGAAAATACAAGGCGAAGTCCTTCCCCAACAAGAAGAACATCAGCAAGAAGACTCCTCCCAAGGGGTTGGTGGCACAAGAAGAGTACAATGAGGATGGTGATGATGAAGATGGTGAGACAGTTGCTATGGCCTCCGTTGCCATTGCGACAGCTCCACATGTGTCCCTCTTTGATTCACCCAACGAGAACATCACCGCCAAGTGCCTCATGGCTAAAGCCACCAACAAGGTAACCCCCAACATCAAAACTACCATCATTACTACTCTCTTGGAACAACTTGGTGAAACCAATGACATGATCGAGGCTCATGAAGAAACCATCCCTAAGATGGAAGGCATAGTCGTGACTATGCCGATGAGATATCAGATCTCTCTAATGCGCTTGAGGAAGAGAGTGGTCATTGTTTGGCTCTTGAGGAGTCGCACAACGATGATCATGCTAAATTAAAGAAAGATCTTGATCATGCTCTTGTTGTATTGCGTGTGCTCAATTCCGAGAAGGCTAAACTTGGGGTTGACCTTGCTAGACTCAAGGAGGAGTTTGATATACTTGACAAGGCTCACAAGGCCTTGAACGGTGCTCATGCTAGCCTCAAAGAGTCTCATGATCAACTCTAAGTGAAGCTAACCAAGGAGAAAGCCACATTTCCTCATATGGTTTTAATTGATAACACAAATGCTACTAACCCGTGTTGTGAGCATGTGCATCTTGTGGAGGATAATGCCAAGTTGAAGGAGCAACTTGAGAAAGGCCTTGTGTCTTGCATACAAGGTGAGAAGAACCTCAATGACCTTTTGAGCAATCAAAAGGAAGTTGTGGGCAAGGAGGGAATTGGGTTTGCACCCAAGTCCAAGAACAAGAAGAAGAATGACAAGGCCAAACAACATCCTCCTCTCAAGCAAACTTGTGTGGAGGGAGAGGGTGCTTCCAAGAAAAACAAGAACAATGTGAAGGATGGTGGTGTCAAGAAGGGCAATGCCACTCCTTCCAACAAAGCTGACGACTTTAACCCTTCTTATGTGTTATGCCGTGCTAGTGATGGGCATGTTTATGCCAAATTTGTTGGTTCTCCTTATGAGTACATTGAATGGTCTATTTGGGTTCCTAAGACCCTTCCTAAGACCCTTGTTACTAACATCAAAGGACCCATTACAAAATGGGTACCTAAAACCAAGCATTGATCTCTTGTAGGTGTTTGCTTCCGGTGGGGATCATGGTTGCTCGATAGTGGAGCCACAAATCATATGACGGAAGCAAGGACTTGGTGGTGGACGTGCACAAAATTTCATGTATGTCCACCAATGTCGAGTGGGATGATGCCTCATCTTCTAAGGTATTGGGTCTTGGCAAGGTTGTCATTTCTCATGATCTCACGATCGAGAAATTCATGCTTGTTGAGTCCCTTGCATACAACTTACTTTCCGTTCGTCAACTTGCACTCATGGGCTTTGCCGCATTCTTTGATATTGATACCATGGCCATCCTGTGGAGAAATTCTCTTAAAGAGGCCTTTGTTCGGCATGTCGTGAATGGTCTCTATGTGATTAACTTTTCGGAGCGACCCACTAAGACCGCGACATGCCTAATGGCTAAAATTGACGTATGATGGCTTTGGCATCGCTGTTTAGCCCACATCAATATGAGATGTTTGCAAAGTCTTCTCAAGGAGGACCATGTCTATGGACTAACAAATGTTAGTTTTGCCAAAGATTGTCCTTGCAGTGCTTGCATTGAAGGAAAGCTTCATGAGAAGGCTCACCCACCCACGACTATCATCTACTCGAAGAGGGCCATGGAGCTCCTTCACATGGATCTCTTTGGGACTCCATCCTTTGATAGTCTTGGGGGTAGAAAGTATTGCTTGGTGATTGTGGATGATTATTCAAGATACACTTGGGTATATTCTTCAAGAGGAAGAGTGAGACCCAACAAACCGTCATCGACTTTGCGCGTCAACGCAATGCAAAAATCTTGATGATAAGAAGTGACAACGGCACCGAGTTCAAGAACTACACCTTGGATGTGTTTCTTAGTGATGAGGGGATCAAGCATCAATATTCCGCACCTTACACCCCTCAACAAAATGGTGTAGCGGAGAGGAAGAACCGGGCGTTGATGGATGCGGCAAGGACCATGATGGCAGAGTTCAAGTCTCCATACAACTTTTGGGCCGAAGCCATCAACACCGCGTGTCATGCATCCAATCGGCTCTATCTCCGCAAAGTCTTGAACAAGACTCCATATGAGATACTCACCGGCAACAAGCCCAACCTCAAGTACTTCCGGGTGTTCAGGTGTAAGTATTTCATTCTCAAGAAAGGTGTTCGTTTGTCTAAAATTGAGGCTAGAGCTTATGAGGGCATATTTGTTGGTTATGTTACAAACTCTCATGCTTACCGTGTCCTCAACAAGTCCACCGGACTCATTGAGGATACATGTAAGTGGAGAAAAGTGTTACTTGTGATGTAGGTGATGAAATTCCTCCCCAAGCCATAAGAAGAATGGGTGTTGTTCATATCCTACCCATTGAGGAACCCCTTGTGGTCGAAGGAGAAGGATAATGTTCCACTCAAGTGGAACCATCACCAACCCAAGACCCACACGCTTCCGAAGAACAAAGTGAAGGCCCTCAACCAAATGAACAAGATCAAGGGCAAGATCAACCTCAAGATGGTGGTGAACTACCAAGTGATGCCCAAGGTCAAGTTCTCACCACCGAGCAAGTTCAAGATCAAGAGCAAGCTCAAGATCAAGAACAAGCTCAAGACGACGCTCAAGATGATCAAGTTACCGCTCCTCAACTCTCTCCTAAGGAGGAATTGGAGCGTCGTGCCGCCAAGATTGCATCCAAGCTCACTACCAAAGATCATCTCATGACGAATGTGCTTGGAAGCTTAATAAAGGGGGTAAGAACTCGTAGACAATTAGCAAACTATTGTGAACATCATGCATTTGTTTCTTGTGTTGAACCCCAAAAGGTCTATGAGGCGCTCGAGGATCCAGATTGGCTTAATGCGATCAATAGTACAACGAGGTGCTATACAAACGATTTTTAACCCCTTTCCACAACGGAATTTGGAACCGTCGCCTAGTGAGTGTGGGCAATAGGGGGTCCTTCCCACATGACCCAGAAACTGTCGGGCATATGCCCTCCTGGCACACACCCTCAGCAAAATGAGGTCGAGTGCGACCGACGAGCGACCAAATACGGTTATACATATAGTAGTTCTAAAAAATACAATTATACAGACGAAATTGTTTCCGGTCGTAAGTACATCCCACACAGTCAGTCCCTACTGAATGTTTTCGTTCGTATATACATCCCACACAGTCGCTCTAAGGAAAACATTTCTGTTCGCAAGTACATCACACACAATTTTCCCCGTTAAATCGTTTGTGATAGCGTTTCGCTTGCACATGGCATTAACAATTTTATCGTTTGCGTTATTGAATGCATCACACACGATCCATAGAAGAAACTGTGTGTCAAAGGCTGTCCATCACACATAGTTTTTATGTGGTAAACGTTTGAGCCAGGTCGCCTAATGCAAACAATTTTCAAGAGGATGTCGTGTGTGATTGTTCATTAATCTAACACGGTTTATTACTAGAAACTGTGTGTGTTATTGAATGCATCGCACACGACGTTTTCTCAATAACTGTTTGCAATAGAAAAACCCAATTAGCAGGCTAATTATCCGATTATTAATAATCCATTTATTAATCTAATTGACATTTCATATTAAGCACACACTATATTTCATTTTCATAATTGAAATACATCAGAGTACAACATCATATAGCTTCAGCACTCAGCTACCCCATTACACAACAACAACAACACCAAGTTTCACATGCAACATCTATAACCTTTATAAATTAGCATCATAGACGGTACATAGACATATGTATCTCATCTGGAAAACTGCTGAAGCAGAAGGCGAATATTGAGCCTTCATTGATGTTGAAGGTCTTTGTAACTTTAGGCCAGTGCATGTGGATGATTGACCGTCCATCCTTCGTCCTATTCAGGAACACTTTAATGTTCAACTGTGGGTGTTGTATGAATACCTTCCTCACCTCCTAACCATACAAGTGGTTCGAGAGGTAATCATCAGTGAACTGCTCTGGAAAGGCCTGAAAACAAGGATGTGCATAAATATCTTCTCTGTATTGGAAATGGGGCAGAGGAATAAAAAAGGCAAGGTATAATAGTTAGTACCATCCTGTAGTGAACTGATGAATTCTTCATTATGCAGACAAAGATCTTGTTGTTTTTGTCGCTAATTTATTTATCCTAAAAATCTTTCTGAGTTTCTTGACTTGACTGATATTCACGGACAACTCATTTCCCCATATGCAAAAAGGATCAAACAGTGGGTCAAAACCTCTGACCGAAGGACCTACATGTGCAAGACCAAATTGTTAAAAACCTAAAAATTAGAATGGTTCCTGCAATTGCACAATAATGTGCTATTAGACAACAGACCATGCACATGCTAACCTCGATTGTAAACCTCAGTGCTTCCCATTGTTACCCTGCAACACATATAAGGTAGTTAGTCATGAGGTTAAGTAAGGGTTCGCATGCTATCAACAAAATATGTTGATGAAAAATAAGCACATTGCAGATTCATTAGATTAATTCAAGCCACATGCAAAACCCATTTATCCAAACCAAGCATGATTAATAACTAGGAAATATAGCACTTGTATATGTTTCTCATGTATTAAGTGCAGCCAAATTTGATTTATTCCTCATATGGACACCAATACAAAATTCTACCCACGACAATTGGACATCACATTGCAGAATTGAACCAGGCAGTTAACTAAACACCACAACAAATGAACCAAACATTAACTAAGCACCACATTGCACAATATAACATACTCCAAATAGAAGATCAGATAGTTAACCAAACCAAGCATGATTAACAACTTGGAAAATATAACAATTGTATTTGTTTCTCATGTATTTAGTACAACCAAATTGAAGTTATTCCTCACATGGTATACAATAACACAATAACAGAATGCACCCGCAACAATTGAACATTGCATTGCAGAATTGAACCAAACAACTAACTAAACACCACAACAAATGATCCAAACATTAACTAAGAACCACATTGCACAATATAACATACTCCTAATAGAAGATCAGACAATTAACCAAACCAAGCAAGCTTAACAACTTGGAAATATAGCAGTTGTATTTGTTTCTCATGTATTTAGTACAACCAAATTCGATTTATTTCTCGCATGGTATACAATAACAGAATGCACCCACAACAATTGAACATTGCATTGCAGAATTGAACCAAACAACCAACCGCATTACGTCATTCGGCGCACGAGGCGTCGACGGTGGCCTCGACAGTGAGGTGCTCCTCGAAGATCTGGGGGTCGACACAAATGGCAGCCATCGCGACCTCATCCGTGCGTGCGACCACGATTTGCTTCTCCGCTGCCAAATGCTCCTTGAGATCCTGGCTATACTGCGTGCACCATGGCTTAGGGTGGCACTTATTTGGCGGAGGGGTCAGTGATTTGGGTGGAAGGTGTCGTGCTGGCGGTCGGGGCATGTGGGATGTGGAAGGAGGAGGAGGATGGGGGTCGGGTGTGGATTACTTGCCTAGATAGGCGAGGCCGAGCAGCGTGAAGGAGGGTCGCCGACGCTGCAAGCAAGGAGTGAAGGTTTTAACTTGGAAATGAAGGCGGAAATAGGGAAATGTGGCTTTTGGTAAGGGGGAGGGGGCGGGGACATAGATACTTCCGCGGAAGCCAAAAATTTGGAATCGCTTCAGTGAAACAACTCGCGTGCAAAGTGTCATCAGACACGGTCCCTTATTCAGAACTGTGTACGATATGTGAACATTACAAACGATTCAGATAGCTTAACCCATGTGTGATGAGTTTGAATTTCAAAAATTTTGGTTCGAATTTCCCTGGTTAAAGTGGTCATCCACGTCATTGCATAATTTGGGTACACAAAGGAGACTACAGCACACCCACACTTCTTAATCGAGCAAGTTCAGCAATTAAACAGAGTTAGCTGACCTAAAAATTACTCTAAGAAATTAAAGATCGGCGCTCTTAATTTAAAAAAACAAAGAGTACTACTATGGCTGGTGCTCGTCGATCTCCGCCACCGCCTCCATGTCCAGCTCGTGCCCGACAGTCTCCTGAGGAATGGGCTCCATGGCATCAACTGCACCATACTCACCAAGCATCTCGCCATCCACGTCCACCATATCTTTGGAATAGGCCGCCACAAGATGGGCGTGGGCGGCCGTGATCTGGGCTTTGGCGGCCTCCGTCGTGGCAAGGTATGCCGCGCAAGGACTGACGGTTGCTTGAACTCTCTCGATGATTGCCAACTCTTTGGCCATGGGTTGCCGACCGTTGTCGGAGAACCTTTGTTCGATTTGTGCCTTGACCGCCACGAGCTGGGCGTGGACGGCCTCGACATGGTCGTGGGCGGCCTCCATCAGGGCTAAGATCACCGCTGCAGAACGGATAGCTGTTATGCCACAATCGCCAGTTGCTATCCCCGAGGCAGATGATGCTGCCGCCACCTGAGAAGCAACAGCGGCCGTTTGGGTTGCCTTGGCCGCCCGGACGCAGATTGTGGTCGCCCTCATGAAGCTTGTTAGCACGCGCCTGGCGGCTGCGGCCGCGCTCTTGCCAGAGTGGGCCGCCAAAGTTGCCCTCACGACGCGGGTCCACGTCCCCAACTTTCACCGGCGATGATTGAACAGTGAAATCATATTTTAGGAGCGGGCTAGTGTGCTTAACACTCTGACGGTGCTCCAAGATAATTTGTGCTCCATCTCACACGGTTGGTGCTAATAAACTATGTGTGATCTACCTGATTTTTCGTCTTGATTTGAATTACATAATGGGGCCACAGCTGCAAAGTATGGTGTTTGAATTGCTAGAACTGTTGTTTGCAGTGAACATGCAACTATAGGTGTGTCGTCAAAAAATTGGAATTATACAGGGTTCGTTAGGATGTTTTTATACATTAACTTGGTTTTGTAGGCATTTCAGTTGCATAACTCAAATTTGAACTACATGCACATGCTCCAGTGGATATAAACAGGTTGAAAAAAAAATCCGTGTCCTTGGTTGCATGCTTAGGTGCCATGCAAGAAATGGGAATGAATATCAAACACCCTCCCACTGTCATTCGGCCGCCAACATTGAGATACTTGTTTTTTAAATTCTAGTAAATCCAAAACTCGTGTCAAATTCATGAAACATGGCATGCTATCATGGAGTGGCATCAACATGTTGTGGTAAAAATTTTGTCCCATTTGGGGCAGGTTTGGGTATAAGCTTCTCACAAACCAGAGCTTCTCACAACAAACATGATGGTTTCGGTAGGGAACGTGCCACCTTTGGGGACGAAACGATATCCGTTGCCTCTTATTCATTTCAAAAAATTTCCAGTGTCAACATAGAACAACAAGAGTGTTGTGTTTAATTTTGGAATTTTTCGGGGTTCGTTTGGACATTTTTATACATTAACTGGGTTTTCTAGGCATTTTATGTGCATAATTCAAATTTGAACTACATGCACATGTTCCATTGCATATAAATTGGTTGAAAAATCAAATCTCTATCCTTCGTTGCATGCTTAGGTCCCATGCAAGAAATGGGAAGGAATGTCAAACTCCCTGCCACTGTCACTCGGCCCCAAACATTGAGAGACCTGGTTTTAAATTCTAGTAAATCCAAAACTCGACTGAAATTCATGAAACTTGGCATGCTATCATGAAGAGGCATCAACAAGCCGTGGTAAATTTTTTGTCCCATTTGGGGCAGGTTTGGGTATAAGCTTCTCACAACAAGCGTGTTGGTTTTGGTTGGGAACGTGCCACCTTTGGGGACGAAACGATATCTGTTGCCTCTTATTGCTTGCAAATTTTTTCTAGTGTCAACATAGAACAACAAGAGTGTTGTGTTTAATTTTGGAATTTTTGGGGTTCGTTTGGACGTTTTTATACATCAACTGGGTTTTCTAAGCATTTTATGGGCATAATTCAAATTTGAACTACATGCACATGCTCTAGTGCATATAAATTGGTTGAAAAATCCAATCTGTGTCATTAGTTGCATGCTTAGGTCCCATGCAAAAAATGGGAATGAATTTCGAACACCCTGCCACCGTCACTCGGCCGCAAACATTGAGATTCTTGGTTTTTAAATTCTAGTAAATCCAGAACTCGTCTGAAATTCATTAAACTTGGCATGCTATCTTGGAGAGGCATCAACATGTCATGGTAAAATTTTTGTCCCATTTGGGGCAGGTTTGGGTATAAGCTTCTCACACACCAGAGCTTATCACAACAAGCATGATGGTTTCGGTAGGGAACGTGCCACCTTTGGGGATGAAATGATATCCGTTGCCTCTTATTGCTTTCAAAAAATTTCTAGTGTCAACATAGAACAACAGGAGTGTTGTGTTCAATTTTGAAATTTTCCGGGGTTCCTTTGGACAGTTTTATACGTTAACTGGGTTTTCTATGCATTTTATGTGCACAATTCTAATTTGAACTACATGCGCATGCTCCAGTGCATATAAATTGGTTGAAAAATCAAATATGTCTCCTTGGTTGCATGCTTAGGTCACATGCAAGAAATGGGAATGAATTTCAAACACACTGACACCGTCACTCGGCCGCAAACATTAAGATACTTGGTTTTTAAATTCAAGTAAATCCAAAACTCGTTTGAAATTCATGAAACTTGGCATGCTATCATGGAGCGGCATCAACATGTTGTGGTAAAATTTTTGTCCCAGTTGGGGCAAGTTTGGGTATAAGCTTCTCACAAACCAGAGCTTCTCACAACACCCGTGATGGTTTCGGTAGGGAACGTGCCACCTTTGGGGACGAAATGATATCCGTTGCATCTTATTGCTTTCAAAACTTCTATAGTGTCAACATAGAACAACATGACTGTTGTGTTTAATTTTGGAATTTTTTGGGGTTCGTTTGGACATTTTTACACATTAACTGGGTTTTCCGGGCATTTTATGTGCATAATTCAAATTTGAACTACATGCACATGCTCCAGTGCATATAATTTTTTTGAAAAATCAAATATGTGTCCTTCGCTGCATGCTTAGGTCCCATGCAAAAAATGAGAACGAATTTCAAACACCCTGCCACCGTCACTCGGCCACAAACATTGAGATGCTTGGTTTTTAAATTCTAGTAAATCCAAAACTCGTCTAAAATTCATTATACTTGGCATGCTATCATGGAGAAGCATCAACATGTCGTGGTAAAATTTTTGTCCCAATTGGGACAGGTTTGGGTATAAGCTTCTCACAAACCAGAGCTTCTCACAACAAGCGTGATGGTTTCAGTAGGGAACGTGCCACCTTTGTGGACGAAACGATATCCGTTGCCTCTTATTCATTTCAAAAAAAATTCTAGTGTCAACATAGAACAACAAGAGTGCTATGTTTAATTTTGGAATTTTTCGGGGTTCGTTTGGACATTTTTATACATTAACTGGGTTTTCTAGGCATTTTATGTGCATAATTCAAATTTGAACTACATGCACATGCTCTAGTGCATATAAATTGGTTGAAAAATCAAATATTTGTCCTTGGTTTCATGCTTAGGTCCCATGCAAGAAATGGGAATGAATGTCAAACACCCTGCCACCGTCACTCTGCCGCAAACATTGAGATACCTGGTTCTAAATTCTAGTAAATCCAAAACTCGTCTAAAATTCATGAAACTTGGCATGCTATCATGGAGTGGCATCAACATGCCGTGGTAAATTTTTTGTCCCATTTGGGGAAGGTTTGGGTATAAGTTTCTCACAAACCAGAGCTTCTCACAACAAGTGTGATGGTTTCGATAGGGAACGTGCCACCTTTGGGGACAAAACGATATCCGTTGCCTCTTATTGCTTTCAAAAAAATTCTAGTGTCAACATAGAACAACAAGAGTGTTGTGTTTAATTTTGGAATTTTTCGGGGTTCATTTGGACATTTTTATACATTAATTGGGGTTTCTAGGCATTTTATGTGCATAATTGAAATTTGAACTACATGCACATGCTCTAGTGCATATAAATTGGTTAAAAATCAAATGTGTCCTTGGGTGCATTCTTAGGTCCCATGCAAGAAATGGGAATGAATTTCAAACACTAGGACACTTTTGATTGCTGGCAAAACGGTGAGATACTTTGTTTTAAAATTCTAGTAAATCCAAAACTCGTCTGAAATTCATGAAACTTGGCATGCTATAATTGAATGGCACCTGACGTGTTGTGGTATTATTCATGCCCATTTTGAGAGATGGCGCACTCGAATAACATCCAACAAAGGCATTTTGAAACAAATAGCTGCCACTGTAACATCTCAAACGTTCTGTATAATTTAAATTGTGTGCGTTCTGTTAACCATTCATGTGACACCATGCCTCCCTCTTTTAATGGCTAGGAGGTGCCGTGCAGACAGATGCTTGAGTGCTTGACTAAACAGGAGGCGTGCGAGCTGTACTCCAATGCGGAGGCTCACCGGGAAGCGTGCAAGCTGTACGCCATGCAGGCTCACCGGGAAGCTAGCCCTTTGACTTCCATGGCCGCCCGCCATGCTCGCATCCTCTCCATTAATGGCGCCCAAGCCGCAGTTTAATACGGGTTTTAAATATAAAAACTCATCGCAAACGTTTTAGTTAGAACACCCGTATGCAAAACCGACAACTTCCTCGGGAAGCCAAGGGAAAATGTGCCTAGCAGGATTTGTGCAGCTCTTGATCGCAAACGTTTTAGTTAGAACACCCATATGCAAACCGATAGCTTCCCCAATAAGCCAAGAGAAAATGTGTTGAGCAGGATTTCTGCAGCTCTTGATCGCAAACGTTTTAGATAGAACACCCGTATGCAAAGTGAGAGCTCTGGTCTTCCCCTTAAGCCGAGGAACTAGTACAATGAGCTCCTAAACAAATGGTTTTTAACCCCTTTTCGCGACGGCATTTGGAACCGTCACCAAGTGACTGTGGGCGATAGGGGGTCCTTCCCACATGACCCAGAAACCGTCGGGGATATGCCCTCCTGGCACACAGGCTCGGGAAAATGAGAATGTGTGCGACCGGCGAGCTCTCAAATACGGAAATACATAGAGTAGAGCTAAAAAAATACAATTATATGGCGAAATTGTTTCGGTCGCAAGTACATCCCACACAGTCGCTCCAAGGAAAACATTTCCGTTCACAGGTACATCATAAACATTTTTACCCGTTAAATCGTTTGCGTTATTGAATGTATCACACACGGTCCGTAGAAGAAACTCTGTGGCAAAGGCTCTCCATCACACACAGTTTTTATGTGGTAAACGTTTGCGCAAGGTGGCCGAACGCAAACAGTTTTCAAGAGAAAGTCGTGTGTGATTGTTCATTGATCCAACATGGTTTATTCCTAGAAACTGTGTACGTTGACTGAGGTCATCTCCCACGGTATTTTTTCAACAACCATTTGCAATAGCACAAACCAATTAGCAGGCCGTCGGTATACAAAAGTAGGGGCTCTCCTTTGTATCCCTTTACTTGTGCACGGGTAGTCAGAGCCGCGCCCACGGCCGCACTGAGCAGGGAAGAGGAGGGATGCCGGAGCGCAAGACTGCCAGAGCAACGCCAAGACCAGGAGCGCAAAGAGAGCAAGAGGGCGAGGTGGACTCCCCCGGCAAGACTCTTGCCGAGGCAACTTGCCTGACACCAGCAGAGCGCACCACCCTTGAGCCCAAGGGTTACCAACACCATCAACTACATTTGAACCAAGGCTCGGGAGGCACCTCTATGGTGGCATGCAGATCTTTGTGGAGATGATAAATACGCAAGATCAGATGAGAACCAGAAGACGACGATCCTTGGTGAGATCCTTGCCAAGGAAATCCATGAGACCCCCCGGCAAGATCCTTGCCAGGGACGACCGCGGTGCCACGGCAAGACCCTTGCCGGGCCCTCGGCAAGACCCTTGCCGAGGATGTCTGCGAGGCCGCAGCCAGGTCCACGTCTGCCAAGACTCCATCCCCGCACCCATGCAGCTGCTAGCTCAACCAATTGGGCAGGCATCTGTGTGGCTGCGTGCGGCCTCCACACCGACTTAGCAAGCACCTGCGTGGTGGCATGCAGATCTTCGTGAAGGCTCCGCCATCACGCCAGCCCAGCAGCCAGCTAACGTGGAGCTACAACGCCTCGTCAGCTCGGACGCGCGTCGGAGCCAGACGAGGCGGCGATAGCTGGGACGAGCTTCCTTGTCGTCCCCAATAAAGCAAGAGGGGCACGTCGGCAGTGCATTAAATGTTTTTGTCCGACAGCGCCAGAGGATAGACTCAGCCGCGATGCACCTTTCCACCTCCTGTGTGCCACTGTGGCGACCCCTTTTTCTATAAAAGGAGGTCCGAGGCGTACTGGAGGGGGATTCGGATCTTTGGAACTAGAGAGACGCCGTAGCTAGTTCAAGAACTCAAGAACACACAAATATACATCAAAGCAGGACTAGGGTATTACGAGTCTTCACAGCCCGAACCTGGGTAAACGATCCTTGTGCTGACCGCCAGACCTGCTCTTTTCACAGCCCCACGCTCGCCAACCGTAGAAGGGATCCCAGTGATCCCATAGGTGGGAAGAGTCCCGTGCATCATCCGCGGGATGTAGAAGGCCAGCATGCACGCCGAGATGCTAGCGAAAACGGAGCACGACCACCAGGCCGTGATAGAGCTCCTTCTAACGTGGTTAGGAGTTGGAGAGCATCACGGTCCATGCATCTTCCGTCGCCACCCACACCAGCCGAAGCTTTGGCGCGCATGCAGTTGCTCCTCGACTTTCCTCCTGCTACGAAAAAGCTCGACGAGTGGAGAGCCACCATCCGGAGCCTCGTTGGTGGTGCCAACAAAGATGAACCGCAACCAGCGGGGCCCTCAGGCCGGCGCTCCGTCGAGCCACCACGTGCCAGTGGCCGAAGGATCGGAGGTGCTGCAGCCAAGGTGCACTCTCCTCCCCCACGTCCATTGCCGCGGGTGCCAGTCCGTTGTGATGACGCTTGTAATAACATATCCATAGCGTCGTCCGACCCACAGACCCACCGCGATATGCGCCAAGTTCTTCGGGAGCGAGCCCATGAAGATGCCCGAACCACCATCGAGCACCAGCACGATCCACGCCACCAATCAGATTGGCAAGCGGGGCCCACTATGGACCACCCAGCACCGAGAGGCTCTGGCGGCCTACCCTATGAGGTGGGTTGCCCAGCCTTTACACATGAGTTGCGACAGTTCTAGTGGCCCTCCCACCGCACATTCAAGCCTGATGCTGGCAAGAAATACAATGGCAAGACCCACCCGTCAGAGTTCCTCAGTCTCTACACCATCGCGATGCAAGCTGCTGGAGCCCGCGACGACAAGGTGTTTGCCAATTACTTCCCGTTGGCAGTTAAACCCAATGTTATGTCGTGGTTGATTGCTACCTCTTGAGCACTACGTTGGTTTTCCCTTGAAGAGGATGAAGGAAATATGCCCTAGAGGCAATAATAAAGTTATTATTTATTTCCTTATATCATGATAAATATTTATTATTCATGCTAGAATCGTATTAACCGGAAACATAATACATGTGTGAATACATAGACAAACAGAGTGTCACTAGTATGCCTCTACTTGACTAGCTCGTTGATCAAAGCTGGTTAAGTTTCCTAACCATTGACATGGGTTGTCATTTGATTAACGGGATCACATCATTAGGAGAATGATGTGATTGACTTGACCCATTCTGTTAGCTTAGCACTTGATCGTTTAGTTTATAGCTATTGCTTTCTTCATGACTTATACATGTTCCTATGACTATGAGATTATGCAACTCCCATTTACCGGAGGAACACTTTGTGTGCTACCAAATGTCACAACATAACTGGGTGATTATAAAGGTGCTCTACAGGTGTCTCCAATGGTACTTGTTGGGTTGGCGTATTTCGAGATTAGGATTTGTCACTTCGATTGTCAGAGAGGTATCTCTGGGCCCTCTCGGTAATGCACATCACTTAAGCCTTGCAAGGATTGCAACTAATGAGTTAGTTGCGGGATGATGTATTATGGAACGTGTAAAGAGACTTTTCGGTAATGAGATTGAACTTGGTATTGAGATACCGACGATCGAATCTCGGGCAAGTAACATACCGATGACAAAGGGAACAACGTATGTTGTTATGCAATTTGACCGATAAAGATCTTCGTAGAATATGTAGGAGCCAATATGAGCATCCAGGTTCCGCTATTGGTTATTGACCGGTGACATGTCTCGGTCATGTCTACAATATGTGATCAAGGACATGACGAGGAGTCTCGAAATGGTCGAAACATGAAGATTGATATATTGGATGACTATATTCGGACACCGGAATGGTTCCGGGGGTTATCGGATATATACCGGAGTACCGGGGGGTTACCGGAACCCCCCCGGGGGTTATTGGGCCTCATGGGCCCAAAGTGGTGGAAGAGGAGAGGCAGCAGGAGGTGGCACGCGGCCCCCCTTGCCCCAATCCGAATTGGGAAAGGGGAGGGGGCGCGGCCCCCCTTCTCCTTCCTTCTCTCCACCTCCTCCTCCCCCCTTCTCTGAGTTGGAATAGGAAAGGGGGGCAAAACCTACTTGGAGTAGGATTGCCCCCCCTTGGGCGCGCCTCCTCCTCTTGGCCGGCCCCCTCCTCCTCCCCCCTTTATATACGGAGGAGGGGGGCACCCCATAGACACAACAATTAATCTCTTGATCTCTTAGCCGTGTGTGGTGCCCCCCTCCACCATAATCCACCTTGATCATATCGTAGCGGTGCTTACGGGAAGCCCTGCGTCGGTAGAACATCATCATCGTCACCACGCCGTCGTGCTGACAAAACTCTCCCTCAACACTCGGCTGGATCGGAGTTCGAGGGACGTCATCGGGCTGAACATGTGCTGAACTTGGAGGTGCCATGCATTCGGTACTTGATCGGTTGGATCATGAAGACGTACGACTACATCAACCGCGTTGTGCTAACGCTTCCGCTTTCGGTCTACGAGGGTACATAGACAACACTCTCCCCTTTCGTTGCTATGCATCACCATGATCTTGCGTGTGCGTAGGAATTTTTTTAAAATTACTACGTTCCCCAACAGTGGCATTCGAGCCAGGTTTTATGCGTAGATGTCATATGCACGAGTAGAACACAAGTGAGTTGTGGGCGATATAAGTCATACTGCTTACCAGCATGTCATACTTTGGTTCGGCGGTATTGTTGGATGAAGTGGCCCGGACCGACATTATGCGTACGCTTACGCGAGACTGGTTCTACCGACGTGCTTTGCACACAGGTGGCTGGCGGGTGTCAGTTTATCCAACTTTAGTTGAACCGAGTGTGGCTATTCCCGGTCCTTACAAAGGTTAAAATAGCACCAACTTGACAAACTATCGTTGTGGTTTTGATGCGTAGGTAAGAACGGTTCTTGCTAAGCCTGTAGCAGCCACGTAAAAATTTGCAACAACAAAGTAGAGGACTTCTAACTTGTTTTTGCGGGGCATGTTGTGATGTGAGATGGTCAAGACATGATGCTAAATTTTATTGTATGAGATGATCATGTTTTGTAACCGAGTTATCGGCAACTGGCAGGAGCCATATGGTTGTCGCTTTATTGTATGCAATGCAATCGCCCTATAATGCTTTACTTTATCACTAAGCGGTAGTGATAGTCGTGGAAGCATAAGATTGGCGAGACGACAATGATGCTACGGTGGAGATCAAGGTGTCGCGCCGGTGACGATGGTGATCATGAAGGTGCTTCGGAGATGGAGATCACAAGCACAAGATGATGATGGCCATATCATATCACTTATGTTGATTGCATGTGATGTTTATCTTTTATGCATCTTATCTTTCTTTGAATGATGGTAGCATTATAAGATGATCCCTCACTAAATTATCAAATTATAAGTGTTCTCCCTGAGTATGCACTGTTGCGAAAGTTCTTCATGCTGAGACACCACGTGATGATCGGGTGTGATAGGCTCTATGTTCAAATACAGTGGGTGAAAAACAGTTGCACACGCGGAATACTCAGGTTAAACTTGACGAGCCTAGCATATAACAGATATGGCCTCGTAACACGGAGACCGAAAGGTCGAGCGTGAATCATATAGTAGATATGATCTACATAGTGATGTTCACCGTTGATACTACTCCATCTCACGTGATGATCAGACATGGTTTAGTTGATATGGATCACGTGATCACTTAGAGGATTAGAGGGATGTCTATCTAAGTGGGAGTTCTTAAATAATATGATTAATTGAACTTAAATTTATCATGAACTTAGTACCTGATAGTATCTTGCTTGTCTATGTTGATTGTAGATAGATGGCCCGTGCTGTTGTTCTATTGAATTTTAATGCGTTCCTTGAGAAAGCAAAGTTGAAAGATGATGGTAGCAATTACACGGACTGGGTCTGTAACTTGAGGATTATCCTCATTGCTGCCCAAAAGAATTACGTCCTGGAAGCACCGCTAAGTGCCAAGCCTGCTACAGGAGCAACACCAGATGTTATGAACGTCTGGCAGAGCAAAGCTGATGACTACTCGATAGTTCAGTGTGGCATGCTTTACGGCTTAGAACCGGGTCTTCAACGACGTTTTGAACGTCATGGAGCATATGAGATATTCCAGGAGTTGAAGTTAATATTTCAAGCAAATGCCCAGATTGAGAGATATGAAGTCTACAATAAGTTCTATAGCTGCAAGATGGAGGAGAATAGTTCTGTCAGTGAACATATGCTCAAAATGTCTGGGTATCATAATCACTTGACTCAACTGAGAGTTAATCTTCTTGTTGATAGTGTCATTGACAGAGTTCTTCAATCACTGCCACCAAGCTACAAAAGCTTCATGATGAACTATAATATGAAAGGGATGAATAAGACTATTCCCGAGCTCTTCGCGATGCTAAAGGCCGCGGAGGTAGAAATCAAGAAGGAGCATCAAGTGTTGATGGTCAATAAGACCACCAGTTTCAAGAAAAATGGCAAAGGGAAGAAGAAGGGGAACTTCAAGAAGAACAACAAACAAGTTGCTGCTCAGGAGAAGAAACCCAATTCTGGACCTAAGCCTGAGACTGAGTGCTTCTACTGCAAGCAGACTGGTCACTCGAAGCGGAACTGCCCCAAGTATCTGGCGGATAAGAAGGATGGCAAAGTGAACAAAGGTATATGTGATATACATGTTATTGATGTGTACCTTACTAATGCTCGCAGTAGCACCTGGATATTTGATACCGGTTCTCTTGCTAACATTTGCAACTCGAAACAGGGGCCACGGATTAAGCGAAGATTGGTTAAGGACAAGGTGACAATGCGCGTGGGAAATGGTTCCAAAGTCAATGTGATCGCAGTCGGCACGCTACATCAACATCTACCATCGGGATTAGTATTAGACCTAAATAATTGTTATTTGGTGCCAGCATTGAGCATGAACATTATATCTAGATCTTGTTTGACGCAAGACGGTTATACATTTAAATCACACAATAATGGTTGTTCTATATATATGAGTAATATATTTTATGGTCATGCACCCTTGAAGAGTGGTCTATTTTTACTAAATCTCGATAGTGGTGATACACATATTCATAATATTGAAGCCAAAAGATGCAGAGTTGATAATGATAGTGCAACTTATTTGTGGCACTGTCGTTTAGGTCATATCGGAGTAAAGCGCATGAAGAAACTCCGTACTGTTGGACTTTTGGAACCACTTGATTATGAATCACTTGGTACTGTCGAACCGTACCTCATGGGCAAGATGACTAAAACGCCGTTCTCCGGAACTATGGAGAGAGCAACGGATTTGTTGGAGATCATACATACAGATGTATGTGGTCCAATGAATGTTGAGTCTCGTGGCAGATATCTTTATTTTCTCACCTTCACAGATGATTTAAGCAGATATGGGTATATCTACTTAATGAAACATAAATCTAAAACATTTGAAAAGTTCAAAGAATTTCAGAGTGAAGTTGAAAATCACCGTAACAAGAAAATAAAGTATCTACAATCTGATCGTGGAGGAGAATATTTGAGTTATGAGTTTGGTCTTCATTTGAAACAATGTGGAATAGTTTCGCAACTCACGCCACCCGGAACACCACATCGTAATGGTGTGCCCAAACGTCGTAATCGTACTTTACTAGATATGGTGCGATCTATGATGTCTCTTACTGATTTACCGCTATCGTTTTGGGGTTATTCTTTAGAGACGGCCGCATTCACCTTAAATAGGGCACCATCGAAATATGTTGAGACGATGCCTTATGAACTATGGTTTGGTAAGAAACCAAAGTTATCGTTTCTAAAAGTTTGGGGCTGCGATGCTTATGTGAAAAAGCTTCAACCTGATAAACTCGAACCCAAATTGGAGAAATGTGTCTTCATAGGATACCCAAAGGAGACTGTTGGGTACACCTTCTATCACAGATCCGAAGGCAAGACTTTTGTTGCTAAATTTGGAGTTTTTCTAGAGAAGGAGTTTCTCTCGAAAGAAGTGAGTGGGAGGACAATAGAACATGATGAGGTAACTGTACCTGCTCCCTTATTGGAAAGTAGTTCATCACAGAAAACGGTTTCTGCGACACCTACACCAATTAGTGAGGAAGTTAATGATGACGATCATGAAACTTTAGATCAAGTTGTTACTGAACCTCGTAGGTCAATCAGAGTAAGATCCGCACCAGAGTGGTACGGTAATCCTGTTCTGGAAGTTATGTTACTAGACCATGAGGGACCTACGAACTATGAAGAAGTGATGGTGAGCCCAGATTCCGCAAAATAGCTTGAGGCCATGAAATCTGAGATGGGATCCATGTATGAGAACAAAGTGTGGACTTTGGTTCACTTGCCCGTTGATCGGCAAGCAATTGAGAATAAATGGATCTTCAAGAAGAAGACTGACGCTGACGGTAATATTACTATCTATAAAGCTCGACTTGTTGCAAAAGGTTTTCGACAAGTTCAATGGATTGACTATGATGAGACCTTCTCACCCGTAGCGATGCTTAAGTCTGTCCGAATCATGTTAGCAATTGCCGCATTTTATGATTATGAAATTTGGCAAATGGATGTCAAAACTGCATTCCTGAATGGATTTCTGGAAGAAGAGTTGTATATGATGCAACCAGAAGGTTTTGTCGATCCAAAGGGAGCTAACAAAGTGTGCAAGCTCCAGCGATCCATTTATGGACTGGTGCAAGCCTCTCAGAGTTGGAATAAACGCTTTGATAGTGTGATCAAAGCATTTGGTTTTATATAGACTTTTGGAGAAGCCTGTATTTACAAGAAAGTGAGTAGGAGCTCTGTAGCATTTCTGATATTATATGTGGATGACATAGTACTGATTGGAAATGATATAGAATTTCTGGATAGCATAAAGGGATACTTGAATAAGAGTTTTTCTATGAAAGACCTCGGTGAAGCTGCTTACATATTGGGCATCAAGATCTATAGAGATAGATCAAGACGCTTAATTGGACTTTCACAAAGCACATACCTTGACAAAGTTTTAAAAAAGTTCAAAATGGATCAAGCAAAGAAAGGGTTCTTGCCTATGTTAGAAGGTGTGAAGTTGAGTAAGACTCAATGCCCGACCACTGCAGAAGATAGAGAGAAGATGAAAGATGTTCCCTATGCTTCAGCCATAGGCTCTATCATGTATGCAATGCTGTGTACCAGACCTGATGTGTGCCTTGCTATAAGTCTAGCAGGGAGGTACCAAAGTAATCCAGGAGTGGATCACTGGACAGTGGTCAAGAACATCCTGAAATACCTGAAAAGGACTAAGGATATGTTTCTCGTTTATGGAGGTGAAAAAGAGCTCATCGTAAATGGTTACGTTGACGCAAGCTTTGACATTGATCCGGACGATTCTAAATCGCAAACCGGATACATGTTTATATTAAACGGTGGAGCTGTCAGTTGGTGCAGTTCTAAACAAAGCGTCGTGGCGGGATCTACGTGTGAAGCGGAGTACATAGCTGCTTCGGAAGCAGCAAATGAAGGAGTCTGGATGAAGGAGTTCATATCCGATCTAGGTGTCATACCTAGTGCATCGGGTCCAATGAAAATCTTTTGTGACAATACTGGTGCAATCGCCTTGGCGAAGGAATCTAGATTTCACAAAAGAACCAAGCACATCAAGAGACGCTTCAATCCCATCCGGGATTTAGTCCAGGTGGGAGACATAGAAATTTGCAAGATACATACGGATCTGAATGTTGCAGACCCGTTGACTAAGCCTCTTCCATGAGCAAAATATGATAAGCACCAAGGCTCCATGGGTGTTAGAATCATTACTGTGTAATCTAGATTATTGACTCTAGTGCAAGTGGGAGACTGAAGGAAATATGCCCTAGAGGCAATAATAAAGTTATTATTTATTTCCTTATATCATGATAAATGTTTATTATTCATGCTAGAATTGTATTAACCGGAAACATAATACATGTGTGAATACATAGACAAATAGAGTGACACTAGTATGCCTCTACTTGACTAGCTCATTGATCAAAGATGGTTAAGTTTCCTAACCATTGACATGGGTTGTCATTTGATTAACGGGATCACATCATTAGGAGAATGATGTGATTGACTTGACCCATTCCGTTAGCTTAGCACTTGATCGTTTAGTTTATTGCTATTGCTTTCTTCATGACTTATACATGTTCGTATGACTATGAGATTATGCAACTCCCATTTACCGGAGGAACACTTTGTGTGCTACCAAACATAACAACGTAACTGGGTGATTATAAAGGTGCTCTACAGGTGTCTCTAAAGGTACTTGTTGGGTTGGCGTATTTCGAGATTAGGATTTGTCACTTCGATTGTCGGAGAGGTATCTCTAGGCCCTCTAGGTAATGCACATCACTTAAGCCTTGCAAGCATTGCAACTAATGAGTTAGTTGCGGGATGATGTATTATGGAACGAGTAAAGAGAATTTCCGATAACGAGATTGAACTAGGTATTGAGATACCGACGATCGAATCTCGGGCAAGTAACATACCGATGACAAAGGGAACAACGTATGTTGTTATGCGGTTTGACCGATAAAGATCTTCATAGAATTTGTAGGAGCCAATATGAGCATCCAGGTTCCGCTATTGGTTATTGACTGGAGACGTGTCTCGGTCATGTCTACATAGTTCTCGAACCCGTAGGGTCCGCACACTTAACGTTTCGATGACGGTTATATTATGAGTTTATGAGTTTTGATGTACCGAAGGTTGTTCGGAGTCCCGGATGTGATCAAGGACATGAGGAGGAGTCTCAAAATGGTCGAAACATGAAGATTGATATATTGGACGACTATATTCGGACACCGGAATGGTTCCGGGGGTTATCGGATATATACTGGAGTATCGGGGGGTTACCGGAACCCCCGGAGGGTTATTGGGCCTCATGGGCCCAAAGTGGTGGAAGAGGAGAGGCGGCAGGAGGTGGCGCGCGGCCCCCCTTGACCCAATCCGAATTGGGAAAGGGGAGGGCCCCCCCCCTTCTCCTTCCTTCTCTCCACCTCCTCCTTCCCCCTTCTCCTAGTTGGAATAGGAAAGGGGGGCAACACCTACTTGGAGTAGGATTGCCCCCCCTTGGGCGCGCCTCCTCCTCTTGGCCGGCCCCCTCCTCCTCCCCCCTTTATATATGGAGGAGGGGGGCACCCCATAGACACAACAATTGATCTCTTGATCTCTTAGCCGTGTGCGGTGCCCCCCTCCACCATAATCCACCTTGATCATATCGTAGCGGTGCTTAGGCGAAGCCCTGCGTCGGTAGAACATCATCATCATCACCACGCCGTCGTGCTGACGAAACTCTCCCTCAACACTCGGCTGGATCAGAGTTCGAGGGACGTCATCGGGCTGAACGTGTGCTGAACTCGGAGGTGTCGTGCGTTCGGTACTTGATTGGTCGGATCGTGAAGACGTACGACTACATCAACCGCGTTGCGCTAACGCTTCCGCTTTCGGTCTACGAGGGTACGTAGACAACACTCTCCCCTCTCGTTGCTATATATCACGAAGGTATCAATCTAGTAGGAGACCACGCGCGAGTCACCTCGTACCTACACAAACAAATAAGAACCTTGCAACCAACGCGATAAAGAGGTTGTCAATCCCTTCACGGCCACTTGCAAGAGTGGGATCTAATAGAGATGATAATGATAAGATAAATATTTTTGTTATTTTTATGATATAGATTGAAAGTAAAGATTGCAAAATAAAATAGATTGGAAACTTGTATGATGGAAAATAGACACGGGGGCCATAGGTTTCACTAGTGGCTTCCCTCAAGATAGCATAAGTATTACGGTGGGTGAACAAATTACTGTCGAGCAATTGATAGAAGAGCGAATAATTATGAGAATATCTAGGCATGATCATGTATATAGCCATCACGTAGGCCAAACCAAACTAGTAGGCCAAATTACTGTCGAGCACTTTTCCCATTGCAAGAAAGATCAATCTAGTAGGCCAAACCAAACTGATAATTCAAAGAGACTTGCAAAGATAAACCAATCATACATAAAAGAATTCAGAGAACATTCAAATATTGTTCATAGATAAACTTGATCATAAACCCACAATTCATCGAATCTCGACAAACACACCACAAAAGAAGATTACATCGAATAGATCTCCAAGAGAATCGAGGAGAACTTTGTATTAAGATCCAAAGAGAGAGAAGAAGCCATCTAGCTACTAGCTATGGACCCGAAGGTCCGAGGTAAACTACTCACACATCATCGGAGGGGCCATGGAGTTGATGTAGAGGCCCTCCGTGATCAATGCCCCCTCTGGCGAAGCTCCAGAAAAGGCCCCAAGATGGGATCTCTTGGGTACAGAAGGTTGCGGCAGTGGAAATAGGGTTTCGTGGTGCTCCTGGATGTTTGCGGGGTATACAGATATATATAGGAGGAAGAAGTAGGTAGGTGGAGCAACGAGGGGCCCACGAGGGTGGAGGGCGCGCCCAGGGGGGTAGGTGCGCCCCTGCCTCGTGGCCGCCTCGTTGATTGCTTGACGTCCACTCTAAGTCCTCTGGATCATGTTTGTTCCAAAAATCATGTTCCTGAAGGTTTTATTCCGTTTGGACTCTATTTGATATTCCTTTTCTATGAAACACTGAAATAGGCAAAAAAACAGCAAGTTGGGCTGGGCCTCCGGTTAATAGGTTAGTCCCAAAAATAATATACAAGTGTAAAATAAAGCCCATTAACATCCAAAACAGATAATATAATAGCATGGAACAATAAAAAATTATAGATACGTTGGAGACGTATCATTGGTGCACTTGCCGGCGGATTCCATTTCTTCTTGGTCGGACTTGTGCCATGAGTTCGTTGGCGCCTTCACCGGAGGCCACCAAGCTCATGGCCAGGCAAGCGATTTGCATATCATCCCCCAGAAGGAAGGTGAAACCCTGCGCAAGTATATACAGAGGTTTAGCCGGGTGCAGTACAACATCCCAGATGTTCATCCCGCCGCCGTGATCAGCGCATTTCATCAGAATGTGCGCAACCGCAAGATGCCTAAATAGCTGGCGATGAACAAGGTCAAAGATGTGGCCGAACTTTATGTTCTGGCCTATAGGTGCGCTAGAGCTGAAGAGGGGAGGAAGTACCCCGGCGAGGACGCCGGCGCGGAAACCGACTGCACAGACGAAGGCACAGCCACCCCGGCGAAGAAGGGCCGACACCGCAACAGGAAGCGCAAGGGCAAGACTATGCTTGCCGTCGAGGGATCCGAGGACACGGGCGCTACCGAGAAGGCCAAGGTAGACGACCCCGGCAAGGAAATTGCCGGGTGCACCGCTTGCCGGACCTTGGCGGCTGCCGACAAGCCAGGAGGCTCCGACAAGCAATACTGCAAGATCCACCGCACCAAGGGCCACGACCTCTAGAACTGCCAGCAAGTCGAGCTACTTGCTGAGAAGCAAAAAAGCAGAGTATGAGAGGCGGGACACGGAGAAGGGCCAGGATGGTGCCGAGGGATCTGGCAAAAAGCGTGGAGGCCAAGGAGGTCACCATGGAAAGGATAACCAACAAGAGTGGCCCGCTCGGGGCCGCAACAAGAAGCAAGGAGATGCTGATCATGACGAAGACGACGAGTCCGGCGAGCATGAGTTCCAGAAGGCTACAGAGGCCATGTGCATCGTCGGTGGCGCCTCGTTGCACACCTCTCACCATGATGTCTACTACACAACCTTCTTCTTGTAGATGTTGTTGGGCCTCCAAGTGCAGAGGTTTGTAGGACAGTAGCAAATTTCCCTCAAGTGGATGACCTAAGGTTTATCAATCCGTGGGAGGCGTGGGATGAAGATGGTCTCTCTCAAGCAACCCTGCAACCAAATAACAAAGAGTCTCTTGTGTCCCCAACACACCCAATACAGTGGTGAATTGCATAGGTGCACTAGTTCGGCGAAGAGATGGTGATACAAGTGGTATATGGATGGTAGATAAAGGTTTTTGTAATCTGAAAATATAAAAACAGCAAGGTAACTAATGATAAAAGTGAGCACAAACGGTATTGCAATGCTAGGAAACAAGGCCTAGGGTTCATACTTCCACTAGTGCAAGTTCTCTCAACAATAATAACATAATTGGATCACATAACTATCCCTCAACATGCAACAAAGAGTCACTCCAAAGTCACTAATAGCGGAGAACAAATGAATAGATTATGGTAGGGTACGAAACTACCTCAAAGTTATCCTTTCTGATCGATCTATTCAAGAGTCCGTAGTAAAATAACATGAAGCTATTCTTTCCGTTCAATCTATCATAGAGTTCGTACTAGAATAACACCTTAAGACACAAGTCAACCAAAACCCTAATGTCACCTAGATACTCCAATGTCACCTCAAGTATCTGTGGGTATGATTATATGATATGCATCACACAATCTCAGATTCATCTATTCAAACCAACACAAAGTACTTCAAAGAGTGCCCCAAAATTTCTACCGGAGAGTCAAGACAAAAATGTGTGCCAACCCCTATGCATAGGTTTATGGGCAGAACCCGCAAGTTGATCACCAAAACATACATCAAGTGGATCAATAGAATACCCCATTGTCACCACAGGTATCCCACGCAAGACATACATCAAGTGTTGTCAAATCCTTAAAGACTCAATCCGATAAGATAACTTCAAAGGGAAAACTCAATCCATTACAAGAGAGTAGAGGGGGAGAAAACATCACAAGATCCAACTATAATAGAAAAGCTCGCGATACATCAAGATCGTACCACCTCAAGAACACGAGAGAGAGAGAGAGATCAAACACATAGCTACTGGTACATACCCTCTGCCCCGAAGGGGAAATACTCCCTCCTCGTCATGGCGAGCACCGGGATGATGAAGATGGCCACCGGAGAGGGATTCCCCCTCCGGCAGGGTGCCAGAACGGGTCTAGATTAGTTTTTGGTGGCTATGGAGGCTTCTGGCGGCGGAACTCCCGATCTATTGTGTTCCCCGAAGTTTTTAGGGTATATGGATATATATAGGAGGAAGAAGTACGTCGGTGGATCTCCGGGCTGTCCACAAGGCAGGGGGCGCACCCAGGGGGGTGGGCGTGCCCCCCACCCTCGTGGGCAGCTCGGGACTCTCCTGGTCCATTTCCGATACTTCGTGGGCTTCTTCTGGTCCAAAAATAAGTTCCGTGAAGTTTCAGGTCAATTGGACTCCGTTTGATTTTCCTTTTCTATGATACTCTAAAACAAGGAAAAACAGAAACTGGCATTGGGCTCTGGGTTGATAGGTTAGTCCCAAAAATAATATAAAAGTGTTTAATAAAGCCCATAAACACCCAAAACAGATAATATAATAGCATGGAACAATCAAAAATTATAGATACGTTGGAGACATATCAGCATCCCCAAGCTTAATTCCTGCTCGTCCTCGAGTAGGTAAATTATAAAAACAGAATTTTTGATGTGGAATGTTACCTAACATATTTATCCATGTAATTCTCTTTATTGTGGCAAGAATATTCAGATCCATAAGATTCAAGACAAAATTTTAATATTGACATGAAAATAATAATACTTCAAGCATACTAACTAAGCAATTATGTCTTCTCAAAATAACATGGCCAAAGAAAGCTATCCCTACAAAATCATATAGTCTGGCTATGCTTCATCTTCACCACACAACATATATTTAAATCATGCACAACCCCGATGACAAGTCAAGCAATTGTTTCATACTTTTGATGTTCTCAAACTTTTTCAATCTTCACGCGATACATGAGCGTGAGCCATGGACATAGCACTATAGGTGGAATAGAATGGTGGTTGTGGAGAAGACAAAAAGGAGAAGATAGTCTCACATCGACTAGGCATATCAACGCGCTATGGAGATGCCCATCAATACATATCAATGTGAGTGAGTGGGGATTGCCATGCAACGGATGCACTAGAGCTATAAATGTATGAAAGCTCAACAAAAAGAACTAAGTGGGTTTGCATCCAACTTGCTTGCTCACGAAGACCTAGGGCACTTGAGGAGGCCCATTGTTGGAATATACAAGCCAAGTTCTATAATGAAAATTTCCCACTAGTATATGAAAGTGACAAAACAAGAGACTCTCTATCATGAAGATCATGGTGCTAATTTGAAGCACAAGTGTGGAAAAAAGGATAGTAGCATTGTCCCTTTTATTTTAATTTTTTATTTGGCCTTTCCCCTTTTTTGCCTTTCTTTTTTTATTTGGCGTTTCATTTTTTTGCCCCCCTTTTTTGGGGTGGGGGTGGGGTGGGGGACAATGCTCTATTAATGATGATCATCACACTTCTATTTATTTACAACTCAATGATTACAATCGATACTAGAACAAAGTATGACTGTATATGAATGCCTCCGGCAGTGTACCGGGATGTGCAATGACTCATGAGTAACATGTATGAAATAATTATGAACGGTGGCTTTGCCACAAATACAATGTCAACTACATGATTTATCAAAGCAATATGACAATGATGGAACGTGTCATAATAAACGGAATGGTGGAAAGTTGCATGGCAATATATCTTAGAATGGCTATGGAAATGCCAGAATAGGTAGCTATGGTGGCTGTTTTGAGGAAGATATATGGTGGGTTTATGGTACCGGCGAAAGTTGCGCGGTACTAGAGAGGCTAGCAATGGTGGAAGGGTGAGAGTGCGTATAATCCATGGACTCGACATTAGTCATAAAGAACTCACATACTTATTGCAAGAATCTATTAGTTATCGAAACAAAGTACTACGCGCATGCTCCTGGGATAGATTGGTAGGAAAAGACCATCGCTCATCCCGACCGCCACTCATAAGGAGGACGATCTTGGTATTTGATCTGAGTCTGGTTACTGGCCTATACGCACTAACCATCTACGCGGGGACAGTTATGGGCACTCGAAGTCGTGGTATCAGCCGAAGCCTTCGTGACTTCAGCGACTGAGCGGCGCGCGCCGGATTGGACTGGAACGCCTGCTAGGCTAGGTCTCCTTCTAGCCACATTCGCAACGTGCAGGTGTGCAAAGGGCGATGGTCCTAGACCCCTGCGCCATAGGATTTAGACCGGCGTGCTGACCTCTCTGTTGTGCCTAGGTAGGGCTGCGACGTGTTGATCTTCCGAGGCCAGGCATGACCCAGAAAAGTGTGTCCGGCCAAATGGGATCGAGCGTGTTGGGTTATGCGGTGCACCCCTGCAAGGAAGTTAATCTATTCGAATAGTCGTGATCTTTGGTAACAGGACGACTTGGAGTTGTACCTTGACCTTATGACAACTAGAACCGGATACTTAATAAAACACACCCTTCCAATTGCCAGACACAACCAGTGATTGCTCTCTCACAGGGCGATGAGGGGAGGATCATCGGTTAGGATTATGCTACACGATGCTACTTGGTGAACTTACCATCTACTCTCTTCTCCTGCTGCAAGATGGAGGTTACCAGAAGCATAGTCTTCGTAAGGACAAGATATCCCCCTCTTATTCCGGCATTCTGCAGTTCAGTCCACATATGATACCCTTATCCCATTTGATACCAATGCATACATATGTAGTGTAGCTTCTTGCTTGCGAGTACTTTGGATGAGTACTCACCGTTGCTTTGCTCCCTCTTTTCCCCCTTCCTATACCCGATTGCTGCGATCAGACGTTGGAGCCCAAGAGCCAGACGCTACTGTCGACGATGACTACTACTACTCGGGAGGTGCCTACTACTACGTGCAGCCCGCTGACGACGACCAGGAGTAGTTTAGGAGGATCCCAGGCAGGAGGCCTGCGCCTCTTTCGATCTGTATCCCAGTTTGTGCTAGCCTTCTTAAGGCAAACTTGTTTAACTTATGTCTGTACTCAGATATTGTTGCTTCCGCTGACTCGTCTATGATCGAGCTCTTGTATTCGAGCCCTCGAGGCCCCTGGCTTGTAATATGATGCTTGTATGACTTATTTTATTTGTAGAGTTGTGTTGTGATATCTTCCCGTGAGTCCCTGATCTTGATCGTACACGTTTGCGTGTATGATTAGTGTACGGTCAAATCGGGGGTGTCACAATGCAGATCTTTGTGGAGATCATAAATACGCAAGATCAGATGAGAACCAGAAGACGACGATCCTTGGCGAGATCCTTGCCAAGGAAATCCAGGACGACCGCGGTGCCACGGCGAGACCCTTGCCGGGCCCTCGGCAAGACCCTTGCCGAGGACGTCTACGGGGCCAGGTCCACGCCGGCCAAGACTCCATCGCTGCTCCCATGCAGCTGCTAGCTCAACCAGTTGGGCAGGCGTCTGCGTGGCAGCATGCGGCCTCCACACCGACTCAGCAAGCACCTGCGTGGTGGGATGTAGATCTTTATGAAGGCTCCGCCATCACGCCAGCCCAGCAGCCAGCCAACGTGGCGCTACAATGCCTCGTCAACTCGGACGCGCGTCGGAGCCAGGCGAGGCGGCGACAGCTGGGACGAGCTTCCTTGTCGTCCCCGAAAGCAAGAGGGGCACGTCGGCAGCGCATTAAATGCATTTGTCTGACGGCGCCAGAGGATAGACTCAGTCGCGATGCACCTTTCCACCTCATGTGTGCCACTGTGGCAACCCCTTTTTCTATAAAAGGAGGCCCGAGGCGTACTGGAGGGGGATTCGGATCTTTGGAACTAGAGAGACACCGTAGCTAGTTCAAGAACTCTCAAATATACATCAAAGCAGGACTAGGGTATTACGCGTCTCCGCGGCCCGAACCTGGGTAAACGATCCTTGTGCTGACCGCCAGACCTGCTCTTTGCACAACCCCGCGCCCGCCAACCGTAAAAGGGATCCCAGTGATCCCATAGGTGTTGTTTCCCACCGACACATGCTAATTCACCATTAGCAGGCTAATTATCCAATTATTCATAATCTATTTATTAATCTAATTGACATTTCATATTAAGCACACAATACATTTCATTTTCATAATTGAAATACATCAGAGTACAACATCATATAGCTTTAGCACTCAGCTACCCCATTACACAACTAAACTAGGACCAAGTTTCACATGCAACATCTATAACCTTTCGAAATTAGCACCATAGACGGTACATAGACAGATGTATCTCATCTGGAAAACTGCTGAAGCAGAAGGCAAATATTGAGCATTCATTGATGTTGAAGGTCTTTGTAACTTTAGGCCAGTGCATGTGGATGATTGACCGTCCATCCTTCATCCTCTTCAGGAACACTTCAATATTGAACCGTGGGTGTTGTATGAATACCTTCCTCGCCTCCTGGCCATACAGGTGGTTTGAGAGGTAATCATAAGTGAACTGCTTTGGAAAGGCCTGAAAACAAGGATATGCATAAATATCTTCTCTATATTGGAAATGGGGAAAGGAATAAAAAGGCAAGGTATAATAGTCAGTATCATCCTATAGTGAACCAATGTCTCCTTCATTATGCAGACAAAGATCTTGTTGTTTTTTGTCGCTAATTTCTTTATCCTAACAATCTTTATGAGTTTCTTGACTTGAGTGATATTCATGGACAACTCATTTCCCCATATGCAAAAAGGGTCGGACAGTGGGTCAAAACCTCTGACAGCGGGACCTACATGTGCAAGACCAAATTGTTAAAAACCTAAATATTAGAATGGTTCCTGCAATTGCACAATAATGTGCTATTAGACAACAGACCATGCACGTGCTAACCTCGATTGTAAACCTCAGTGCTTCCCATTGTTTCCCTGCAACACATATAAGGTAGTTAGTCATCAGGTTAAGTAAGGGTTCAGATGCTATCAGTAAAATATGTTGGTGAAAAATAAGCACATTGCAGATTCATCAGATTAATTCAAGCCACATGGAAAACCCATTTATCCAAACCAAGCATGATTAATAATTAGGAAATATAGCACTTGTATATGTATCTCATGTATTAAGTGCAGCCAAATTCAATGTATTCCTCACATGCACAACAATACAAAGTTCTACCCACGACAATTGGACATCGCATTGCAGAATTGAACCAACCAGTTAACTAAACACCACAACAAATGAACCAACATTAACTGAGCACCACATTGCACAATATAGCATACTCCTAATAGAATATCAGACAGTTAACCAAACAGTTAACTACATCCAATTGTAGCAATTGTTGTTTCTCATGTATTTACTACAGCCAAATTCAATTTATTCCTCACATGGTATACTATAACAGAATGCACCCACAACTATTGAACATCGCATTGTAGAATTGAACCAAACAGTTAACTAAACACCACTACACAAATGAACCAAACGTCAACTGAGCACTACATTGCACAATGTATAACCAAACCAAGCATGCTTGACAACTTGGAAATATAGCAATTGTATTCATTTCTCATGTATTTTATAAACATAAATTCAATTTATTTCTCACATGGAAGACAATACAAAATTGTAGCCTGAAGAATTGAACATCACATTTGCAGAATTGAACCAAACAGTTAACTAAAGACGACAACTAATTAACAAAACAGTTAATAAGTGAGCACCACACTGCACGGCATATAGAACATATACACTAGAGCAACAGATTGCATGGTAAAATTAGATAAAACAATTCATTAGAATTTGTGAAGGAAAGGCAGCAGCAGCACACGCAACGGCTAAACCGAGCATGCTTAATCGGCGTAGATAGCAAATGGCAAGGTGCCCCTTCATGATCTGGGGGTCGGCACGAATGGCAGCCATCGCGACCTCATCTCCGCGTGCGGCCGCGATTTTATTCTCTGCTGCCAAATGCTCCATGAGGTCCTGGCTATACTGCATGCACCATGGCTTAGGCCGGTGCTTATTTGGTGGAGGGGTCGGTGATTTGGGTGGAAGGTGTCGCGCTCGTGCCAGTGGTCGGGGCATGTGGGATGTGGAAGGAGGAGGAGGAGGATGGGTCGGGTGTGGATTACCTTCCTGGATAGGCGAGGCCGAGCAGCGTGAAGGAGGGTCACCAGCGAGGAGGCGGCGGCACTGCAAGCAAGGAGTGAAGGTTTCAACTTGGAAAAGAAGGCTGAAGCTATGGGGTAATGTGGCTTTTGGTAAGGGGGAGGGGGTGGGGAGGTAGATATTTCCGCGGAAGGCGAAAATTTGGAATCGCTTCATCCAAAAACCTGGCGCGCAAAGTGTCATCAGACATGGTCCATTATTCAGACACGGTCCGAATATATTTTGTGCTGCATCTCACACGGTTGGTTATAATAAACTGTGTGGGATCTACTTGATTTTTCGTCTTGATTTGAATTACATAATGGGGTCACAGCGGCCATGGACGGTGTTTCAATTGCTAGAACTTTTATCTGCAGTGAACATGCAACTATAGGTGTGTCGTCCAAAAATTGGAATTATTCAGGGTTCATTTGGACTTTTTTATACATTAACTGGGTTTTCTACACATTTTATGCACATAATTGAAATTTGAACTACATGCACATGCTCCAGTGCATATAAATTGGTTGAACAATCAAATATGTGTCCTTGGTTGCATGCTTAGGTCCCATGCAAGAAATGGGAATGAATTTCAAACACCCTGCCACCGTCAGTCGGCTGCACATATTGAGATACCTGGTTTTTAAATTCTAGTAAATCCAAAAGTCGTCTGAAATTCATGAAACTTGGCAATTCTATCATGGAGCGGCATCAACATGCCGTGGTAAAAAAATTGTCCCATTTGGGGCAGGTTTGGGTATAAGCTTCTCACAAATCAGCGCTTCTCACAACAAGCGTGATGGTTTTGGTAGGGAACGTGCCACCTTTGGGGACGAAAACGATATCCGTTGCCTCTTATTGCTTTCAATTTTTTTTGAGTGTCAACATAGAACAAGAAGTGTGTTGTGTTCAATTTTGGAATTTTGGCATTTTATGTGCATTATTCAAATTTGAACTACATGCACATTCTGCAGTGCATATAAACTGATTGAAAAATAAAATATGTGTCCTTGGGTGCATGCTTAGGGATCATGCAAGAAATGGGTATGAATTTCAAACACCCTGCCACCGTCACTCGGCCGCAAACATTGAGATACCTAGTTTTTAAATTCTAGTAAATCTAAAACTCATCTGAAATTCATGAAACTTGGCATGCTATCATGGAGCGGCATCAACATGCTGTGGTAAAAAATTGGTCACCTTCCCCAGGTTTAATTTGGTTTTTAAATATAAAACACTCATCACAAATGTTTTAGTTAGAACACCCGTATGCAAACCGACAACTTCCCCGGGAAGCCAAGGGAAAATGTGTCGAGCAGGATTTGTGCATCTCTTGATCGCAAATGTTTTAGATAGAACACATGTACGCAAAGTGAGAGCAGGCGCAGGATTTGTGCATCCCTTCAACGCAAACGGTTGTTTTGGATGACCCGTGTGCAACCACGTACTAACAATTATTGGGTATGTTGCCATTTGTCAATCTGGAAATATTTACATTTGTAGATGTAGTAACATTGCCATTTGTCAATCCTTGTAATACAATGATTTGTCAAAATATGCAGCTAGAAATCATTAGCTCTATCTAATTTTCGCAACTAAAATTCAGTAATTAAGCATAGATTTCATTCATAGATTAAGCAGTCATTCTTAATTTATACAAACAGTTCAACTCGACAGCTGAACCGACCAAACTTCTCCCCAATTTTTGCCAACCACGTACTGAAATAGCTAGTTCAACTATATATACTAGCTAATTTTAAGTACGTTCTACAGTTCGACCACACATCTATAGTTAGATGAAGTGAACAAAATTGCCCCTAAATACTACTACTACCACAGAGGGGCTTTGTGCTACTTCCGGTAGCCTCTCCTCTGCCGAGCATGCTCACCCCCTCAGTAAGAGGCATGGGAGGAGGAGGAGCCTACCGATGAGCTGGACAAATGCAATACGGTGCCTGCCGGTGCTGCACGTTCAGCGACGCTCGCCAGCTCGAACGCTCACTGCCGCTCCAGACGAACCCTCTCAAAGCGGCCGGACTGCTCGTAGATCTCCTGATTCCTCGTCTCTGCGTTGGTGTGTGCTGCGTCCACGGTTGCGGTAAGGCTCTTTGCGTGCTCGACGAGGTGCTCCTCCTCCTCCCGCAGGAACTCGATGTAGCGCGCAAGGTCACTGACGCACGTGCAGGCCTCCACCTCCGCCTCCCGCCTTCGGGCCATGGTGGCGGAGCGGGTGATAATCCCAGCGGTCGACGGTGGGCTGGCGGCCACGGTGGCCGACGATGGGGTGGTGGCCACGACCACCACCTCCCGCGTTTGGGCCGCGATGGCGGAGCCGGTGATGGCCACAGTGGCCGGCAGTGGGGTGGCGGCCACCTCCCACCTTCAGGCCGCGGCGGTGGAGCAGGAGATGGCCCTGGCTTTCGTTGGTGGTGTGGCGGTAACAGCGGACGGCAATAACTGCCGATGGGCAGCGGTGGTGGAGCGTGTGGTGGGTGTTCCACGCACACCCAACAGGGACGCCACGCACACTACACTACACCAGGGATTGCGCCGCCTTCGCGGTGTAGCCTCCCAGCTGGAGCTATCCTCTGATGACGGCGGAGTGGCTAAGCGACGACGACGGACCTGTGCCATTGGCGATTGTGGGAGAAGCAGACAAGATAAGCTACAGGGAGGGAGGGAGGGGAAAATGCGACGCAGGACTCGCCGGCCGTGAGGGTTTTTATAGCAGGCTGGTAAACATTGCGATTTTTGGGGATTTCATCGAGTCGGGCGGGAAGCTTGCGCGAGAACCTGCGAGGTTGTGCAGGAACAGGCTCACCAATGTTTCATTGGCGCCACTGTTTGGCCAAAAGAACGTCCCCGCGCGCTGCGCAAGCTTGCGCTGTAGGCCGCCTGCGGCAACGGGGTGACAAGACGCGCGAGAGGACACGTTTAATTAAAAAACATCTGCGATTTAATTATCTACTATACCCCCGTCCTGGTTTATAAGTAGGATTTAACTAATAAAATACGAATGCATGTCACCAAAGATTATATCGTTGGAGTCGTATTTGAACATAGTTTCCAGCTATACAATTTTTGTAACATGCATTAACACTGTTTTGGTTAAATTTAAGGTTATATACCAGCAAGCGTTTTCCCGCAACACACACAGCTTATTCCTTCACAAACAACTCGGATGGATCAACTTTATGCCATGTATCGCACACGCAACTCTAATCTGATTCGTGCTTGATGTCTCCGACACTGCTCGCACAGTTCGTCTTATTTGCCACGTATCACTGTGCCGTCCTTTGCCCGCGTCCCTCGGCAAGCTCTGCTCGGCGCCGCGGCGCGCTCTGTCGCGTCCGTTGGCATGCTCTGCTCATGTCTGTCGGCGCGCTCAGCTTGTGGACAGCTTTTCCTTGCGCGTTCAACTGCTATATGCATATATATGCTAGCAAGATGCCCGTGCGTTGCACGGAACATCGAGATACATTTGTATGAGTAGTTTATCTTGTGAGAGAAAATGATGAACGAGAGAAGTCCTTATATGCAAGTGTGGAGAGAGGTGTGGGTATCTTTTTGCAAAATTGTCATAGTTTGCTTTCTAACCGTCAGATATAGATCGGACGGTCTATATTACACGATGGCGGGCACACCATCATCACCAACTCAGTTTTTTTATAAGACTAGAGATAGAGATGGTTGATCGTCGTTGAGGCGACCGCGGAGCACTCTGCTCGCATCCCTCCGCGCGCGCTCTGCTAGCGGTTGGGCGTGCGCACGATCACGTCGGGGGCCCCATATGCATGCAGTTGCGCCACGCGCGTTGCCACGCGATGCAATTACGTGCGGCACGATGGAGTTACGCGCTGCAAATTAGAACTGCCATCAGGGCCTGACGATATTCTTGGCCGTCCGGCTTCCCCTTTAATTCCCACGCCCATTATAACCTTAGTCTCTTCAACCTTTCGATCGCGCCCCACAACACAACAAGCACACCCACGATGACACATAGAGAGGGGATGTCCAGCGGCGCTCCAATGGAGTTCGGCGAGCACAGAGTGGAGACCCAATCGAGGGAGACGGATCTCTCGGTGGTGTACAAGGTGGTCGGCATCAACTGATAGCCCACAAGTATAGGGGATCGCAACCGTTTTCGAGGGTAGAGTATTCAACCCAAATTTATTGATTCGACACAAGGGGAGCCAAAGAATATCCTCAAGTATTAGCAGCTGAGTTGTCAATTCAACCACACCTGGAAACTTAATATATGCGGAAAAGTTTTTAGTAGCAAAGAAATATGATAGTAGTGGTAACGGTGGCAAAAGGTAACGGTAGCAAAAGTAATATTTTTAGGTTTTGTAGTGATTGTAACAGAAGCAGCGGAAAAGTGAAAAAGCGAAGAACAATATAGGAAAAGCTCATAGGCAATGGATCGGTGATGGAGAATTATGCCGGATGCGATCGATCATGTAACAGTCATAACCTAGGGTGACACAGAACTAGCACAAGTTCTTCAATGTAATGTAGGCATGTATTCCGAGTATAGTCATACGTGCTTATGGAAAAGAACTTGCATGACATCTTTTGTCCTACCCTCCCATGGTAGCAGGGTCCTAATGGAAACTAAGGGATATTAAGGCCTCCTTTTAATAGAGTACCGGGCCAAAGCATTAACACATAGTGAATACATGAACTCCTCAAACTACGTCATCACCGGTAAGTATCCTGATTATTGTCACTTTGGGGTTAACAGATCATAACACATAATAGGTGACTATAGACTTGCAAGATAGGATCAAGAACTCTCATATATTGATGAAAACATAATAGGTTCATATCTGAAATCATGGCACTCGGGCCCTAGTGACAAGCATTAAGCATAGCAAAGTCATAGCAACATCAATCTCAGAACATAGTGGATACTAGGGATCAAACCCTAACAAAACTAACTCGATTACATGATAAATCTCATCCAACCCATCACCGTCCAGCAAGCCTACGATGGAATTACTCACACACGGCGGTGAGCATCATGAAATTGGTGATGGAGGAAGGTTGATGATGACGATGACGACGGATCCCCCTCTCCAGAGCCCCGAACGGACTCCAGATCGGCCCTCCCGAGAGAATTTAGGGCTTGGCGGCGGCTCTGTATCGTAAAACACGATGAATCCTTCTCTTTGATTTTTTTTCTCCCCGAAAGTGAATATGTGGAGTCAGGGTTGAGGTCGGTAGAGCATCAGGGGGCCCACGAGGCAGGGGGGCGCGCCCCCCACCCTCGTGGACAGGGTGTGGGCCCCCTGATGTGGATCTTTCTTCCAGTATTTTTTATATATTCCAAAATAATTCTCTGTTGATTTTCAGGCCATTACAAGAACTATTATTTCTGCACAAAAATAACACCATGGCAATTCTGCTGAAAACAGCGTCAGTCCGGGTTAGTTCCATTCAAATCATGCAAGTTAGAGTCCAAAACAAGGGCAAAAGTGTTTGGAAAAGTAGATACGACGGAGATGTATCAACTCCCCCAAGCTTAAACCTTTGCTTGTCCTCAAGCAATTCAGTTGATAAACTAAAAGTGATAAACAAAAACTTTTACAAACTCTGTTTGCTTGTTGTTGTAAATATGTAAAGCCAGCATTCAGGTTTTCAGCAAAGATTATGAACTAACCATATTCACAATAACACTTAGGTCTCATGTTTACTCATATCAATGGCATAACCAACTAGCGAGCAATAATAATAAATCTCGGATGACAACACTTTCTCAAAACAATCATGATATGATATAACAAGATGGTATCTTGCTAGCCCTTTCTGAGACCGCAAAACACAAATGCAGAGCACCTTTAAAGATCAAGGACTGACTAGACATTGTAATTCATGGTAAAAGAGATCCAATCAAGTCATACTCAATGTAAGCTAACAGTAATGGATGCAAATGACAGCGGTGCTCTCCAACTGGTGCTTTTTAATAAGAGGATGATGACTCAACATAGAAGTAAATAGATAGGCCCTTCGTAGAGGGAAGCAGGGATTTGTAGAGGTGCCAGAGCTCGGTTTTGAAATAGATATGAATAATATTTTGAGCGGTATACTTTCATTGTCAACATAACAACCGAGAGATCTCAATATCTTCCATGCTACACACATTATAGGTGGTTCCCAAATAGAATGGTAAAGTTTATACTCCCCCTCCACCAACAAGCATCAATCCATGGCTTGCTCGAAACAACGAGTGCCTCCAACTAACAAAAGTCCCAGGGGAGTTTTGTTTGCAGTTATTTTAATTTGATTTTCATAAAGCATGGGACTGGGCATCCCGGCGACCAGCCATTTTCTCGTGAGTGAGGAGTAGAGTCCACTCCTCTTGATAATAACCCGCCTAGCATGGAATATACAGACAGCCCTAGTTGATACATGAGCTATTCGAGCATACAAAAAAGAATGTTTATTTGAAGGTTTAGAGTTTGGCACATACGAATTTACTTGGAACGACAGGTAGATACCGTATATAGGTAGGTATGGTGGACTCATATGGAATAACTTTGGGGTTTATGGAATTGGAAGCACAAGCAGTATTCCCTCTTAGTACAAGTGAAGGCTAGAAAAAGACTGAGAAGCGACCAGCTAGAGAGCGACAACAGTCGTGAACATGCATTAAAGTTAATCAACACCGAATGCAAGCATGAGTAGGATATACTGCACAATGAACATAAATATCATAGAGGCTATGTTGATTTTGTTTCAACTACATGCGTGAACATGTGCCAAGTCAAGCCACTCGAATCATTCAAAAGAGGATACCACCCTATCATACCACATCACAACCATTTCAATAGCATGTTGGCACGCAAGGTAAACCATTATAAGCTCCTAGCTAATTAAGCATGGCATAAGCAACTACAATCTCTAATTGTCATTGCAAATATGTTTCTTTCATAATAGGCTGAAACAGGAACGATGAACTAATCATATTTACAAAAACAAGAGAGGTCGAGTTCATACCATCTTTTCTCATCTCAATAAGTTCATCATATAATCATCATTATTGCCTTTCACTTGCACGACCGAATAGTGTGGATAATAATAATAGTGCATGTGCATTGGACTAAGCTGGAATCTGCAAGCATTCAATTCAACAGAGAATACAAGGTAATATGGGCTCTTTGTTAGATCAACAATAATGCATATAAGATCCACTCAACATTTTCATTATGGTCTTCTCCTCTCGACCCCCAAAGAACAAGAAAAGAAATAAAACTATTTACATGGGAAAGCTCCCAACAAGCAAAAGAAGAACGAGAAATCTTTTGGGGTTTTCTTTTTAATTACTACTACCACAGGCATGGAAAGTAAACTAACTAAAAGCTACAACTAATTTTTTTGGGTTTTTCTTAAGGTTTTTCAAACACACAAGAAGAAATCATAAGAAGGGAAATAAACTAGCATGGATATTACAATGAAAAAGTATGAGCACGGACAACTAGCATGAGTGTGTGAGCATGAATGTAATGTCGGTGAGAGATATGTACTCCCCCAAGCTTAGGCTTTTGTCCTAAGTTGTCTATGGCCACGGCTGGCCTGGCGGATATCCAAAGTTGTAGCTGGGGTCGTACTGAGATGCAGCGGCAATTTCCTGATGAGTTGCAGCTTGGAGGGGAGCGATCTCTGCCCTCCTCTCGTACTCGGTCGCCTCCTCCCTGGTTATAACATATCTCCCCTTTGCCTGAAATTCAAAGAAAGTAGGAGCAGGGAGAGCGACATGATAGGTGCATTGTCTGTCAAAGATTAGTCGGTACTAGAGGAACTGGTCGTTCCTCTCAACAAACTGATGACGAACCATAGCATCATAATCTAGATAAGAAGGAGGCAACTCAATATCATCTCCACGTATGGGTATCTCAAGAAAGTTAGCTATACGAGTTGCATAAATTCCACCAAAGAAATCTCCATGAATACGATTATTATGAAACCTACGTGCAACAATAGCCCCGAAGTTGTATTGTTTATCTCCTAAAACAGCGCTCCCGAGAACGCTAAGATCAGGTACACACATGTGACATGCCTCATCCTTACCATTTATGCATCTTCCTATGAACACTACTAAGGAAAACCCTAGCAGTAGCGCTGATTTTGTGCTCACTAGTAGCGCAGGTAGGCGCGCTACTAATAAGGCGCTACAGCTATTGCTTAGCAGTAACGCATGCCCGCACGCGCTACTGCTAGGACAAATAGTTGCAGCGTTTGTTCACTCCCACGCTACTGCTAATGTAACTACTGGCAGCGTGTTCTCTCCATCGCTACTAGTATTCTTTTTTTATTTTTTTATTTTTAGTGTATTTATGCGCCATCGTACAAATATTGGTACAATACCAGTTATGAGGTTTACATCATTATGTCCATAACAGTGTGTTGAATGAAGGTGGATTAGGTTCAAGTGGAGGCAATATGTGGTGCATGTCAAAAGTATACTACTAATCCAAACTTGATCAGTTTGGACTAGTAGTACTTTCGATGTGCACCACATGTTGCCTCCACTTGAATCTAATCCGCCAGCACAAGCTATTAAATCATCATCATAGTCATTACCACCAACAGTATTTATTTAATCACCACTAACACTAGCTAATAATAATCATCATAGTCATTACCACCAACACTAGCTATTTTATCATCATAGTAATTGTGTAGCACATCATCATCCTCAAACTCATTTATAGCTAGCTAATCACTCCTGCTACTCTCTCTTAGGTAAAATAACATCAAACATGTGTAGCTCTCCTCCTTGATCAAGTTGGAGCATGCAGATGAACCTGTCTCCTAATCGTGGGTAGCGCATCTGTTTGCTGCCCCCTAGTGCTTCTCTGCGCTTCCCCATCACACATTTGGTCCAGTTTTGCACTATTAAGCATTCGTCACTAATCTTGAATGCACTAAAGTAATCTGTAGGATATCTTGGCCGTAAGCTAATAATACTCATGGTACATTTAGTCTCGATCCCATAAGGCACAACATTCATCGAGAGTCCCTGTTGAAGAACATCGTATGGTAACATACTTAGCAATGAAGTTTAGCTTCAAAAATAATGTATGGAAAAGATGCACTGAGGACAAACAGTAAAAATCTTACCATCCTTCCTAAATAGATGTGACCGTAGTTCATTACGAACAATATTGGTCGCACGTTTTCAGTACTAACATTTCTAAATGCAGGAAGAAAATTTGTCTTGACAGTATCAAGATCCTCAAGCCATGAAACATAATGACTTAGCTCCTCGCAGTTTAGTTCAGCCTCGGGACAGTAGTAGGTCCTGTCTACCAAGCGCTGGACATGTTTGCTTGCACTGAAATAAGCTGACAATACAAATTAGTTGTCAACTATTTTTGAATAAACAATATCAAAGACATAAATATGGTTAAGGAACTTACATAATGGTATAACTGGAGGTGTCTGCACATCGACCCAGATGTCGGTATTACCTTCAATATCATCTTTCGGACGAATATCAAAGGTGATAACCTTATCAGGCTCAAATGCATAAGTCTTGCATAGTGCTCGCCATGTTTTGCATCCAAAAAAGGTGTAGTCGTCTGAATTGTATAATTTTGCGTGGAAATATAACCATGCTCGGTCTTCAAGTAAACTTTCTTTTCCTCCATAGTACGACTGAAACCTATCTTATCCAATACAAAAACTCTTGCATGGCAGGGGATACGCTAGTAGAATAGTAAAAAAAGACTTGTCATGCTTAAATTATAAGTTGAAGCAAATGAAGCAAATGTCATGCTTAATTACGAAAAAATACTTGTCGTTGTGACTTACTGTATCCACTTCGAAGTTCTCGTCCAGCTTGATGCTGAAGCACCTATCATCATCTAGGAAGATTCCGTCGCACAGGCCGCGCTCGTCTTCACAGTATTTGCAAATACCGGAATCCTTTTCATCGTCAGACATTTCCTATGTTCATAGTTAAAACATTAATTGAAAAACGATCGAAGACAACTACCAGGATACTCAACACACAAATCCGGGGCACTTGATATTTCCTACATCTTATGGCACAAGTCATGCCAAAATTCACGGAAAAATCCGGCATGACCTTTGCTAAAATAGGACATATCGAGCGCCTGAAATTTGCCGGAATGGAAATGAATCAACACTCCGGCAAAACATAGGCCACTCAGAGGTGTAACCTGCAAACATGACCGGCCACTTGGGCAAGCACATATCCTATTTGAGCAACACAAGATATACATTTCAAAGTATCTTATAGGACTCAAATTAGCATGCATTCAATAAGCAAAAGTAAATCATCTCATGCATCCATACATCGTCGAATATTATCACTAATACATCCCGAATAGTGTCATACATATAACATCACTAATACAACTAAAACCCTAGCACACGACGGGTATCGGCGCGGGCGGCGGACACCCACAGAGAAGGAACCATCACTGGATCATAGCTCCAGTGAGATCCCTGGAGAACCTGCCAGGTATTGGAGAACCTGTGCTCCAACACAAACAAATAGCGACGGCCGTGCGCGTCCTCCTCACTGACACGGTGACGCACCACCTCCGCGGGGTCCTCGAGCCTCTGGACCATCACTGGCCCACGCGACTGCCACCAAAGAAGGTTCGGGTCAACGACAGGCTGGCTCCTCCCCAACCTGCGCCCCCCGATAGGTAGCGCCTCCTAGTACCACCCTGGCGGAGCCCAGTCCCGGACATGGCCCATCTGGTCAAGCAGGTGTCGTCCTCCGCCGACTCGACGACGAGGATACGGGATAGGCATCGTCCACGTCGATGCGGGAAAAATTGCTTTAACTAAAAAAATAGCAACAAGTTCTTACTAACTAGTTCTATTAATTCAACTAGTTCTTATTAAAAATAAACTTACTATAAATAAAAATGAACTAGTACCTAATCAGTACCTAGTTCTTACTAACTAATTAGTACCTAGGAACTACTGCCCTAATTACCATCTAATTTGATGAAGCTAGGGGTGGAAAGTGGTAGCGGATATTCCAATTATCCAACTATAAAGTGAAATAAGTGGTCAAATTTTACTCGTTTTATGATTCATCTTAGAAATTTGATTCGTTTCCACCCTTACATGAACCCTAACTCATTTGAGCCGCATCCGCATCCGATTCGTTTCCACCCTTACATGAACCCTAACTAATTTGATGCAACTAAAATGTAAAGAAACCCTAGGCAGAGGTAGGGGAGAGGGAGGAGGGCGTGCTCACCTCGGGTGCCTACGACGAGGGAGGGGCAGGCGATGTCGAGGTCGGGGTCAGGGCTCAGGCGCGCGGCGGATGGCGGCATCGAGGTCGGGTCGGGGGGCGGCGTCCAGGGCGGCGTTGAGGTCGGGGGCGGGGGCGACGTTGAATCTGGGGTCGGGGGCGGCGTAAAGGGTGTGCGGAGAGCGCGGCGCGGCCGACGGGCGACAGCGGCGGCGAGAATGGAGAGCTGGATTTGGGGGAAGTGGCCGTGGTGAAGGACGAACCCCGTGGTTAAGTCAGAAGTAGCAATAGCGCGTTCCAGAAAGCGCGCTACTGCTATGTTAGCTACAGCGCGTTCTGGGATACACGCTACTGCTACTCCTTTCTCTTTTTCCCCCTTTTTCATTTAGTTTTCTTCACATTTTATTTTTTTTCCTTTCACCTTATTCTATTTCTTTCATTTTCAATTACCTTTATATGTGCTTTCCATTTAATTTTATATCCTTTAGCAGTAGCGAGTTTAGATTAAAACGCGCTGCTACAAAGAAAGTAGCGGTAGCGCGGTTCGATATAGGTCGCTACTACTATGTGTAGCCTATCGGCTAAGTCGTGGGAATTTTAGTAGTAACATGTTTAGAACAAGACGAGCTACTGCTAAAACTTTATCTACAGCGCGGTTCGCACAGGAACGCTACTGCTACTTAGCACCAGCGTGCTTCTTTGACCCACGCTACTGCTAAAGTTCTGTGTATAAGGTTTTCCCTAGTAGTGGAAGAGAGCAAAATAATGTATAGCAGGAAAATGAATGCTCCCTATGGTTGCTTGTGTTACATCTCTAGATTCCCCACTGTAATACTAGCAAGAAAAACTCTAAGTTCCGATTTGCGAGGTTCACTAACATTACCCCACTGTGGGAGTTTACAAGTAGTGTTAAAATCTTCTAAGTCCATGGTATAAGATTTATCATAAAGATCGAACAGGACGGTTTGAGAATTGCGTGATGATGAAAATTTAAACCATCTCACAAATGAATCAGTTAAATAGAGGTATTGACGGCACTTATCTGCCTCGAAGCTCTCCAGATCAGCATTACGCACATAAGCATCAAATTCCTCCTTGATTCCTGCTCGAACCATGAAGTCCTCTGACGGCCCTTCACAAGTCCGCACTTGAGCACCCCTTGGTGGTTCCTCGTCCGCATCGCGTATTGCGGGCCTCGGTCCTTGCTTTCTTGAAGAACCATCTTGGTACATTTTCCTAAACATATTTCTTCCTATGAAAAATTTCTGAAATTTTTAGTAACTCAAAATAAAAGTGAACCAAACTCAACAATATTGATAGCAACTACTCCTACAAGTGCCTAGAGGCAATATCATGCATTAAAACTACTTTTGACCACATAAATTTGACATGCAAGCTCAAGAACAGGGTCACCTAAGCAGCAAAAATTTGCAATGAATAAAGCACTAGAACAAAAACTAATTGGACCATTGGAGGAGTCACATACCAAGGAACAATCCCCCAAAGCAATTTTGTGAATGAAACTTTGAGCTAGGAGATCGAAAATGGCAGCAAGATGAGCTTGAACTCGGGGTTGAGCTGGTTGGTGATTTTTTTGGGAGGAAGAAGGAGTGTGTGGTAGCTGGAATAAGTGGAGGGGACCCACATGGGGTCCACGAGGTAGGGGGCGTGCCCTGGACCCTCGTGGCCAGGTGCTTGCCCCCCTGCTGTGTTCTTAGTGCCAGATATTCTCAAATATTCTAGAAAAAATCATATTTAATTTTCAGGGCATTTGGAGAACTTTTTTTAGGGTATTTTTCATTGCATTGATAATTCAGAAAACTGACAGAAAAGTACTATTTTTTCTTTATTTAATATAAATAACAGAAAGTAAAAAGAGGGTACAGAGAGTTGTGTTTTCTAAATTCATCCATCTCATGCTCATCAAAAGGAATCGACTAACAAGGTTGCTCAGGTCTTGTTAACAAACTCATTTCGAATAACATGAAACCGGAGAATTTTCGAATAACACTAGGTTACCTCAACGGGGATATGCACATCCCCAACAATAAGAATATCATATTTCTTCTTGACAGTAGGAAGAGGAAATTCAAAACCTCCAACAGTAATTGTTGAAAAATTTCCAATAGAATTGATACTATGGACTTGAGGTTGTTTCCTCGGAAAGTGTACCGTATGCTCATTACCATTAACATGAAAAGTGACATTGCCTTTGGTGCAATCAATAACAGCCCTGCAGTATTAAAAAAGGGTCTTCCAAGAATAATAGACATACTATCGTCCTCGGGAATATCAAGAGTAACAAAGTTTGTAAAAAATAGTACGTTTGCAACCACAACAGGCACATCCTCACAAATACCGACAGGTATAGCAGTTGATTTATCAGCCATTTGCAAAGATATTTCAGTAGGTGTCAACTTATTCAAATCAAGTCTATGATATAAAGAGAGAGGCATAACACTAACACCAGCTCCAAGATCACATAAAGCAGTTTTAACATAGTTTCTTTTAATGGAGCATGGTATAGTTGGTACTCCTAGATCTCCAAGTTTCTTTGGTATTCCACCCTTAAAAGTATAATTAGCAAGCATGGTGGAAATTTCAGCTTACGGTATCTTTCTGTTATTAGTAACTATTTCCTTCATATATTTAGCATAAGGATGTATTTTAAGCATATCAGTCAAACGCATACGCAAAAAGATAGGTCTAATCATTTCAGCAAAGCGCTCAAAATCCTCATCACCCTTTTTCTTGGATGGTTTAGGAGGAAAGGGCATGGGTTTCTGAACCCATGGTTCTCTTTCTTTACTATGCTTCCTAGCAACAAAGTCTCTCTTATAATAACGTTGATTCTTTGATTGTGGGTTATCAAGATCAGCAGTAGGTTCAATCTCTACATCATTGTCATTGCTAGGTTGAGCATCAACATGAACATCATTATTAACATTATCACTAGGTTCGTGTTCATTACTAGATTGTGTTTCAGCATCAGAAATAGAAATATCATTGGGGTTCTCGGGTGTGTCAACAACAGGTTCACTAGAAGCATGCAAAGTCCTATCATTTTTCTTCCTCTTAGAAGGACTAGGTGCATCAACATTATTTCTCTGAGAATCCTGCTCAATTCTCTTAGGGTGATCCTCAGGATACAAAGGTTCCTGAGTCACTTTACCTCCTCCAGTTGCAACTCTAACAGCAAAGTCATTATTTTTACTATTCAATTCATTGAGCAAATCATTCTGAGCTTTAAGTACTTGTTCTACTTGAGTGGTAACCATAGAAGATGTTTACTAATAAGTTTAAGTTCACCTTTAACACTAGCCATATAATCACTCAAGTGTTCAATCATGTAAGCATTATGTTTCAATTGTATACCAACATAAGCATTAAAATTTTCTTGTTTAACAATAAAATTATCAAACTCATCTAATCATGGGCTAGCAGACTTATGATGAGGAATATCACCTTCATCAAATCTATAGAGAGAATTTACCTTTACTACCTGTGTCGGGTTATCAAGACCATGTGTTTCTTCAATAGGTGATGAATTAAGACCATGTATTTCTTCAATAGGAGGTAAATTCTTAACCTCTTCAGCTTTAATACTTTTTTATTTCATAGATTTCTTTGCCTCTTGCATATCTTCAGGACTGAGAAATAGAATACTCCTTTTCTTCGGAGTTGGCTTAGGAGTTGGTTCAGGAAGTGTCCAATTATTTTCATTAGTCAACATATTATTAAATAGCAATTTAGCTTGATCAACAGTTCTTTCCCTGAAAACACAACTAGCACAACTATCTAGGTAATCTCCGGAAGTATTGGTTAGTCCATTATAAAAGATATCAAGTATTTCATTTTTCTTGAGAGGATGATCAGGCAAAGCATTAAGTAATCGGAGAAGCCTCCCCCAAGCTTGTGGGAGACTCTCTTCTTCAATTTGCACAAAATTATATATTTCCCTTAAAGCAGCTTGTTTCTTATGAGCGGGGAAATATTTAGCAGAGAAGTAGTAAATCATATCCTGTGGACTACGCACACAACCAGGATCAAGAGACTTAAACCATATCTTAGCATCACCCTTTAATGAGAACGGAAATAATTTAAGGATATAATAATAGCGAGTTTTCTCATCATTAGTGAACAGGGTAGCTATATCATTTAATTTAGTAAGATGTGCCACAACAGTTTCAGATTCATAGCCATAGAAAGGATCAGATTCAACCAAAGTAATTAACTCAGGATTGACACAAAAATCATAATCCTTATCAGTAACAAAGATAGGTGAAGTAGCATAAGCAGTATCATATTTCATTCTAGCATTCAGAGATTTTCTTTCAGCTTACCCAATAATTTCTTAAGATCACTTCTATCATTGCAAGCAACAAAGTCTCTAGCAGTTTCTTCATCCATAACATAACCCTCGGGAACAACAGGCAATTCATATCTAGGGGGAGAATCTTCATCATCAATATTATCAGTTTCAATAATTCCATTCTCTCTAGCCCTAGCAAGTTGTTCATCGAGAAATTCACCTAGTGGTATAGTATTATCAAGCATAGAAGTAGTTTCATCATAAGTATCATGCAAAGCAGAAGTGGCATCATCAATAACATGCGACATATCAGAATTAATAGCAGAAGCAGGTTTAGGTGTCGCAAGCTTACTCAAAACAGAAGGTGAATCAAGTGCAGAGCTAGATGGCAGTTCCTTACCTTCCCTCATAGTTGAGGGAAAAATCTTGGTTCTTTGATCTTTCAAGTTCTTCATAATGATAAGCAGATATAAATCCCAACTGACTCAAAGAAATAGAGCTATGCTCCCCGGCAACGGCGCCAGAAAATGTTCTTGATAACCCACAAGTATAGGGGGTCACAACAGTTTTCGAGGGTAGAGTATTCAACCCAAATTTATTGATTCGACACAAGGGGAGCCAAAGAATATCCTCAAGTATTAGCAGCCGAGTTGTCGATTCAACCACACCTGGAAACTTAATATCTGCAGCAAAGTATTTAGTAGCAAAGTAATATGATAGTAGTGGTAACGGTAACAAAAGGTAACGGTAGTAAAAGTAATGTTTTTGGTATTTTGTAGTGATGACAGTAATGTTTTTGGTATTTTGTAGGGTTTTGTAGTGATTGTAACAGTAGCAGTGGAAAAGTAAATAAGCGAAGAACAATATAGGAAAAGCTCGTAGGCAATGGATCGGTGATGGAGAATTATGTCGGATGCGATCGATCATGTAATAGTCATAACCTAGGGTGACTGAGGGAGTCCTGGATTAGGGGGTCTCCGGACAGACGGACTATATCCTTTGGCCGGACTGTTGGACTATGAAGATACAAGATTGAAGACTTCGTCCCGTGTCCGGATGGGACTCTCCTTGGCGTGGAAGGCAAGCTTGGCAATACGGATATGTAGATCTCCTTCCTTGTAACCGACTCTGTGTAACCCTAGCCCCCTCCGGTGTCTATATAAACCAGAGGGTTTAGCCCGTAGGACAACAACAATCATACCATAGGCTAGCTTCTAGGGTTTAGCCTCTACAATATCGTGGTAGATCAACTCTTGTAATACTCATATCATCAAGATCAATCAAGCAGGAAGTAGGGTATTACCTCCATCGAGAGGGCCCAAACCTGGGTAAACATCGTGTCTCCCGCCTCCTGTTACCATCCGCCTTAGACGCACAGTTTGGGACCCCCTACCCGAGATCCGCTGGTTTTGACACCGACAGTGACGCAGAACTAGCTCCAGTTCATACTTGCTTATGGAAAAGAACTTGCATGACATCTTTTGTCCTACCCTCCTGTGGCAGCGGGGTCCTAATGGAAACTAAGGGATATTAAGCCCTCATTTTAATAGAGTACGGACCAAAGCATTAACACATAGTGAATACATGGACACCTCAAACTACGGTCATCACCGGTAAGTATCCCAATTATTGTCACTTCGGGGTTAACGGATCATAACACATAATAGGTGACTATAGACTTGCAAGATCGGATCAAGAACTCTCATATATTGATGAAAACATAATTGGTTCAGATCTGAAATCATGGCACTCGGGCCCTAGTGACAAGCATTAAGCATATCAAAGTCATAGCAACATCAATCTCAGAACATAGTGGATACTAGGGATCAAACCCTAACAAAACTAACTCGATTACATGATAAATATCATCCAACCCATCACCGTCCAGCAAGCCTACGATGGAATTACTCACACACGGTGGTGAGCATCATGAAATTGATGATGGAAGAAGGTTGATGATGACGATGGCGACGGATTCCCCTCTCCGGAGCCCCGAACGGACTCCAGATCAGCCCTCCCGAGAGAGTTTAGGGCTTGGCGGCGGCTCCGTATCGTAAAACATGATGGATCCTTCTCTCTGGTTTTTTTTCTCCCTGAAAGTGAATATATGGAGTCAAGGTTGAGGTTGGTGGAGCATCAGGGGGCCCATGAGGCAAGGCGGCGCGCCCAGGGGGGTAGGGCGCGCCCCCACCCTCGTGGACAGGGTGTGGCCCCCTGACATGGATCCTTCTTCCAGTATTTTTTATATATTCCAAAATAATTCTTCGTTGATTTTCAGGTCATTCCGAGAACTTTTATTTCTGCACAAAAATAACACCATGGCAATTCTGCTGAAAACAGCGTCAGTCCGGGTTAGTTCCATTCAAATCATGCAAGTTAGAGTCCAAAACAAGGGCAAAAGTGTTTGGAAAAGTAGACACGGCAGAGACGTATCATCGACCTCCAGTACACCGCCGGTCGTCCCGGCGTAGATCAGAAGGTTGTTGTCGCCCAGTTGTGCGTGTGCCATCATGTCCTCATCTACCACTACTACAAGGCCACAGAGCCTTGCGACCGTTTCAACAGGTTTGTCAACATCATCGACTACAAGTTTTCCACGATGGAAACCACCGACGATGTAAAAGCGCTCAGTGTTATGGGCTTGGCCTGCGAGAACCTTGTCAAAATCCTTGAGCACTACAGGGTCTAGGGCAGCACGAAGAAGGACTCCCTGGTCGTCCCTGCAACCATGTCCTTATAAGTGTGTGTGTGTGTGTGTTAATGTTCTGTATGCAATCCCATCGCACAACACACACGTCATATTAGCAGAAACCGTCTTTGTTATTATCGGTCTTCGCACACATTTCTGATTACATACCTGTTTGCCGCATATCACACACATCTTGTTATATTTAACGGTTTCTGTTCTCTTGTCTCAACACAAACAGTTCATCCGAGTGAACCGCATGCCGTATATCGGATACACCTTGATCTGGCTGACCGTTTATTTTGTGTTGCCTAATCACAAACAGTTCATCCGAGTGAACCGTATGTTGTATATCGCACACACCTTCATTCGGCTACCCATTTCTTTTGTTCCTCCTCATCGCAAACAATTAATTGAACTGAACCGTATGCCCTGCATCTCACATGCAACTAAAATCTGAACCGTGTTTGATTCATCCATCATCACAAATGTTTTGCACCGTTTGCGATTATTGCATCCCACATAGTTTCATCAAAGGGTCTCTGATCGTAGTGTCGCGTTAGCAGCATCCTGCAGTAGTGCATGCATGAAGAACTCAACATCTTCGAGCACAACAAGGTGTGGAGATTGGTGCCAAGGCCAAAGGGGAACCATAATGTCATGGAACCAAGTGCATATTCAAGAACAAGCAAGATGCTCATGGGATAATCATTCGCAACAAGGCTTGTTTGGTAGCACAAGGCTACTCCCAAGTCCAGGGTATCGACTACGGTGAAATCTTTGGTCCCGTTGCTCACCTTGAATCTATTCGTTTGTTGATTGCTTATGCTTCTCATCATAAGTTCAAGTTGCAAGAAATGGATGTGAAGAGTGATTTTCTTAATGGTCCTATTAATGAGTTGGTATATGTCAAACAACCCCCGGGGTTTGAGGATCCCGATTTCCCCAATCATGTGTACCAACTCGATAAGGCACTATATGGCCTTAAACAAGCCCCACGTGCGTGGTATGAGCACCTTACCGAGTTTCTGCAAGATCGTGGGTTTGTAATTGGGAAAATCGACCCCACTCTTTTTACTAAGAAGGTCAAAGGGGAGTTGTTTGTATGCCAACTATATGTTGATGATATTATCTTTGGTTCTCCTAACAAAGCTTTCAATGAGGAGTTTGCCGCTCTCATGACCTCGAAGTTCAAGATGTCCATGGTGGGAGAGTTGAAGTTCTTTCTCGGGTTCGAAATAAAACAAAGAAGAGAAGCAACCTTCATCAACCAAGCCAAATACACTCAAGACGTGCTCAAGATATTCAAGATAAGCGATGTCAAGCCAGCTTCCACTCCAATGCCCATCAAATGCCAACTTGACATAGATCCCAATGGTAAAGCGGTGGATCAAAAGGTATATCGTTCCATGATTGGCTCCTTGCTTTACCTTTGTGCATCTAGACCGGATATCATGTTGACTGTGGGAATTTATGCATGGTTTCAAGCCTCACCTAAGGGATGCCACTATGTGGCGGTCTGGCGAATCTTTCGACATTTGGCTCATGCCCCAAACTTTGGCTTATGGTACCCGAGAGGAGCTAACTTCAACCTTGTTGGCTTTTCAGACTCGGATTGGGAGGGATACAAAGTGGATAGGAAGTCAACTTCTAGAGGGTGCCAATTTATTGGTTGCTCTTTGGTGAGTTGGTCTTCTAAGAAGCAAAGTTGTGTGTCTCTCTCGTCCACCAAAGCGGAGTATGTGGCCGCCGGTAGTTGTTGTGCTCAACTTCTATGGATGAGGCAAACTTTAAAGGATTACGGTGTCATGTGTGACAAAGTGCCTCTTTGGTGTGACAATGAAAGTGCCATCAAGATTTCTCTCAACCCAGTGCAACACTTCAAGACGAAGCATATTGACATTCGGTATCACTTTATCCGGGATCACATTAGGCGAGGGGAGATCGAGCTCAACTATGTCAACACTCATGATAACCTTGTAGATATTTTCACAAAGCCCTTGGATGAAGCAAGATTTCACGAGTTTATGCATGAGCTAAATATCATTGATTTGAGCAATGTGGCTTGAACCTCTGCACACCCCACCATACTCATCTTGATGTCTTGTTTAGGTGTAGGCATGGATATAGGCTGAGTGTTGTTCTCTCAATGAACTCTCCCTACCCCCATTATGCATAAATTTATCAAATCTTTCACATTAGCCATTTTTTATGGTACTTGTGCTTCAAAGACGAGTTTTTATCATGGGCCCAAGGATAATTCTTCGCGGTGCCATACCAATTTACTCAAACATAGGTGGCTCCAGCCACCGCCCTCTCTCTTTGAGAGGTTTTGGTTCATGTTTGGTGCTTGTTGTCTTTTGCCTTCTTTTGAGACGTGTTTGTGTTTGAGTTGCCTCGTGTGTGTGCTCGTTTGTGTGCCTGGTTGCTTGAGGTTTGCATTGCAAAGGCCATGTTTTTCTGTTTTTGTCGAAACATGAACTTTCTTGGGTTTACGGTACTACTGTGGCAAGCCACGGTACTACCGCTGGAGATGGGTTGCTCCTGTGCGTGCACAGCTGCGTCCCAGGCACGGTACTACTGCTTCCATCGTGGCGGAATTTTTTTACTACCGCTGGAAGAGCGGTACTACCACCATGTGTGCGGTACTTCCGCCCGGGCGGTACTACCGCGATGACCCACGGTACTACCGCGCCGTCACGAGCGCGCGGGCAGGGGGAGTTCCAACTCCCCCATACCCATTCATATCTTACCTTCACTATGTCTCTCTCTCTCTCTCCTGACCAAGAACGGCACCAGAGGACCTCGCTGGATCTACGTCTCCGGCCGCTCTCCTCGCATTCTGACCGGTGGGACTGATCCCCACCTCGCCCTCTTGCCATGGAACTCGGTATCTCCCTTAGTCCATCTCTCTTTGCCCCGTTGTTGTGCTTCTAGGTTTTGGGGAGATGCATGTGTAGTTCTTGTGATTTTTGGCTAAATCTTTGCAAGAGGAGATTGTTGGAGAGTGCTAGTGCAATAGATATGCTATTTGGTGTGATGCAACAGTGTAGTTTTGATCAACGGCAGTACCGATCTACATTTGCGGATATTTCTAGATCCGTAGATGTTGTTATTGCGACATATTTGTTCCGTGCGGTGCTACCGCTCCTCCAGGAGCGGTACTACCGCCTGCTCGTACAAGAACCACCCTGTGTGGTACTACGGCTCCCCTGGAGCGGTACTACCGCCCGGTGCGCAGAAGTAAAATTTTTCTTCCGCTCCAGGCGTGGTACTACCATGCCATCCTGGCGTAGTACTACCGTGGCTAGAGCGTATGTAACGTCTTACGTCCGCATCCTATCCCAGTACTACCGTTGAGTTAAGAATTACTACCCAATCTCATTTCTACCAGTTTCGTTTGGTTTTGGCCTTGGTCTTTGCAATAATCCTTCTCGCTCTTCTCATGTGTTTGTGTTTTGTGTCATAGGTGGTAGCTCCAATTCCAATGCCAGGCGCTCAAATCCCAGTCGTGACACGAGTTCCAAGCGTCTTCGCAACCAAGAGGCTCCTGAGGGCTCGAGTGCCCCACAACGCAACATCAAGTCCACAGCTAAAAAGGTCAAGGAGCCAAATGTTGGCATGGATGAGATGCCCCAAGTGGAGTTTCTCATTCGAAGAAGGCTCAACCCCTACGTCAATGCTAGGGAGCTCACAAGGGGAAATGGCATGTTTTGGACAAAGCAACAAAATCTTATCTTCCTAGATGTGATCAAGCCCAAGCAAAACACCTATGTGACAGTTCAATGGATTGACATGGAAAGTCTGAAGAAGAACCGGGCATATTTTGGTGAGACTTTGGATTTGGTGGAGCAGTTTGGCATTGAGGAGTTTCTCAAATTTCACAGGGACTTTGACCTAGAGATTGTGGCTCATTTCTTTGCCTCTGTCCATTTCCACACGAATGACAAGTGGACCATGACGTGGATGACCAACGGAAAGAGGATGACTGCTGATTGGAAGGAGTTCATGGACATGTTGCACATTTGTGATGAGGGGCTCTAAGTGCCCATTGGTGTCCGCCCACATGGCAACTTCGAGTCTGCCAACAAGAACAAGCTTCAACCCTCCTGTCGAAACCGGCAGATCTTGGGTAGGGGGTCCCGAACTATGCATCTAAGAATCGATGGTAACAGGAGACAAGGGACACGATGTTTACCCGGTTCGGGCCCTCTTGATAGAGTTAATACCCTACGTCCTGCTTGATTGACTTTGATGAGTATAGGGGTTACAAGAGTTGATCTACCACGAGATCGTAATGGCTAAACCCTAATTGTCTAGCATGTATGATTATGATTGTGTCTACGCACTAAACCCTTCGGTTTATATAGACACTGAAGGGGGCTAGAGTTTGTACACCTTCGGTTTATAGAGAAAGGAATCTTCATATCTGCACGCTAAGCTTGCCTTCCACGCCAAGGAGAGTCCATCCGGACACGGGGAAAGTCTTCCATCTTGTATCTCCATGGTCCATTAGTCCGGCCCATATCACATAGCCCAGACGCCCGAGGACCCCATAATCTAGGACTCCCTTAGTAGCCCCTGAACCAGTCTTCAATGTCGATGTGTCCGGCGTGCAGATTGTCTTCGGCATTGCAAGGCGGGTTCCTCCTCCGAATACTTCAAAGTAGTTGATCGAGTACTATATCCGGCTCTGTACAACAATCATACCTCTGAATCACAAGGGAAGAACACGAATAAGCCCTGTCCTCTGAAGATTTTACTGGCGAGACGTTACGTCCGGCCATTTGATTATTTCAAACCGCTTTTCGGCCTCCTGTTTTGTGTTTCGAGACGCAACCACTGACGACACATCTCGCCAAAACAGAGATCGTGCCCCCTTATTACGGGATTCTCATCAATACGGGTTTGGGAAACCCAACCGTGCCGTTTCGCACGACCCCTTGGAAATAGGCGAGCTTTAAGGCTCATGGGGGACGCATGATATTTGCTGCCTTTATAAGGAGATAAGATTCCCCCTTTTTACCCCAAGCCTTCCCCTTCCTCGGCCCATTCGCCCTCAAGCTCTAGTGCCCAAGCTTCAATCCTCTCCGTTCCCAGAAAGTACTCCAACCATGTCCGGATCTGGAGAGCAGGGCAAGTGGATGGATTCCTCCATTACGGAGAAAAACATCAAGGAACTCTGGGAGGCGAGGTATCTGGCCAAGGAGATCGCGCATCGGCTCCCGGCCAAAAAGTACATCATCCCCACACCAAAGCCTAATGAGAGGGTAGTTTTTATCCCTCATTTCCTCCACGGACTGGGGTTTCCCCTTCATCCTTTCGTCCGCGGCCTCATGTTCTACTACGGGTTAGATTTTCATGATCTAGCCCCGAATTCTTTCCTCAACATTTCGGTGTTCATAGTCGTATGTGAGGCGTTCCTCCGCATTTCCACCCACTTCGGCCTATGGCTCAAGGTCTTCAATGTGAAGCCAAAAGTGGTGGACGGATAGCATGCGGATTACGGTGGCGCTATGGTGAGCAAACTGCCCAATGTCACTTGGCCCAAGCGCACCTTCGTGGAGACCGTGAAAGGATGGCAGGAGGGGTTGTTCTATGTCACAGAGCCCCACGACTCGACATGGGCTGCTCCTACGGAGTTCAAGTCCGGGCCCCCAATGCGTCTGACATCCTGGCTCAAAAAGGGCCTGGAGTGGGCGTCGTGTGACGAGGTAACGATGCTGGAGAAGCACATCAAGAGCATCATAGATAAAAATACCAGCCTCGCCAGCGTGATTCAAGTGATGCTCTTCCGCCGGATACTCCCCTATCAGGCGCGTCAAGAGCCCATGTGGAAGTTCGACCTGGCCGGTCCCCGGACCCTATAGCGGTTCTTCGGTACAAAGCACGAAGACATGTGGAAGCTGCTGTCGGTGTCAAAACCGGCGGATCTCGGGTAGGGGGTCCCGAACTGTGTGTTTAGGAAGATGGTAACAAGAGACAAGGGACACAATGTTTTTACCCAGGTTCGGGCCCTCCCGATGGAGGTAAACCCTACTCCTGCTTGATTAATATTGATGATATGGGTAGTACAAGAGTAGATCGACCACGAGATCAAAGAGGCTAAACCCTAGAAGCTAGCCTATGGTATGATTGTTGTTCGTCCTATGGACTAAAACCCTCCGGTTTATATAGACACCGGAGAGGGCTAGGGTTACATAGAGTCGGTTACAATGGGAGGAGATCTACATATCCGTATTGCCAAGCTTGCCTTCCAAGCCAAGGAAAGTCCCATCCGGACACGGGACGAAGACTTCAATCTTGTATCTTCATAGTCCGAGAGTCCGGCCAAAGGTTATAGTCCGGCTATCCGGACACCCCCTAATCCAGGACTCCCTCAGTAGCCCCTGAACCAGGCTTCAATGACGATGAGTCCGGCGCGTAGATTGTCTTCGGCATTGCAAGGCGGGTTCCTCCTCCAAATACTTCATAGAAGATTTTGAACACAAGGATAGTGTCCGGCTCTGCAAAATAAGTTCCACGTACTGTCGTAGAGAGAATAATATTTACACAAATCTAATCTGCTGACGTATTCCATAGCATGTCATCATGCCACAGCCAAGCCTTTATTTGAACCGTTTTTACTGTCCCACCTTAGCGCGTTTTGCGAGGCGGTTTCCTTGGCACGTCTTGTCCAAGCAGAGATCGTGTCCCCTTATCCCGGGATTCTCATCAATACGGGTGTGGGTGACCCAACCGCGCCATTGATTACGGTGCTTGGGAGATAAGCGAGTTTTACCAGGCTGGTGGGGACGCATAGTTTCGTCCGCCCATATAAGGGGATAAGGATCTGCCTTTCCATCCACGCCTTCTTCCTCCTTTGCTCACCCATTTTCGCGCACTCAAGCTCCAGCGCCCAAGTCCGCATTCCCCACATCAACCTTCTCCAGCCATGTCCGGAGTGGGAGGCAAGTGGATGGTCTCCTCCGTTACAGAGGGACACATCAAGAAGCTGAGGAAAGCCGGGTACTTGTCTGACGACATCGCGCACCGGCTCCCAAACGAGGGGCAGCTCATCCCCACCCCCAGGCCCCATGAGAGAGTGGTGTTCCTCACCCATTTCCTCTGCGGACTAGGCTTCCCTCTCCACCCATTTGTCCGGGGACTCATGTTCTACTATAGCCTGGACTTCCACGATCTGGCCCCGAACTTCATCCTCAACATCTCGGCGTTCATCGTCGTGTGCGAGGCCTTCCTCTGCATCCAGCCCCACTTCGGCCTATGGCTGAAGACCTTCAATGTCAAGCCGAAGGTAGTGGGCGGCCGCCAGGCGGAGTGCGGAGGCGCCATGGTGGGCAAGATGCCCAACGTCCTATGGCTCGAGGGCTCCTTCGTGGAGACCATAAAGGGGTGGCAATCAGGGTGGTTCTACATCACCGAGCCGCGTGACCCTGAATGGGTTGCAGCCCCCAAGTTCCGATCCGGAATCCCTATGTGGCTCACCTCCTGGAAAGAGAAGGGCCTGCCGTGGGGTAAAAAAGGAGAGCTGACTGGACTCCAAACATGGGTCCAAAACCTGGTGAGCAAGAAGCTCAAACTTGTTAACGTAGTCTAGGTCATGATCATCCGCCGGATCCTCCCGTGCCAACAACGGGATTTCAGCTTGTGGGAGTTCAACCCGGCCCAGCACCGAACTCTAAGCAGGTGAAAGTGCAACTATCCCTAGGTGGTTTTGGTAATTCATAACAACATATAGCTCATTGAGCTAATGCTATTCCAAGATGATTATTTCAGGAAAGCTCAATGATTGGCATGGCATGGATGTGAAAGTGGAACCCTCAAAATGCTAAGGACAAAGGATTGGCTCAAGCTCAAAAGCCCAAGACTCTTCATTTTATATTTTAGTGATCCAAGATCACATTGACTCTTTAGGAAAAGCCAATACTATCAAGGAGGGATGAGGTGTTGCTTAATGAGCCTCTTCTTCATGTGCTTAGTGATATGCTCCAAAACCCTCAACTACTTTCCCATATCCACATATGACCTAAACCCTAAGCCAAACTCAGCCCTACCGATTCTTTCTATCCGGCGCCACCGAGTTTCACTTGTCATAAGCCACTGCCAAACCCTAGCAATTCGGTTCTACCGATAGGGATCTCGGTCTCACCGAGATGGGATTGCAAACTCTCTGTTTCCCTTTCGTAACTTTTCGGTCTCACCGAAAGAGCGGATCGGTCCCACCGAGATTGCAATGTAAATTCAGTGTTTCCTTTTTGTAACTTTTCGGTCTCATCGAAAGAGCAAATTGGTCCCACCGAGTTTGCCTGACCAACTCTCTGGTTAGCTAATTACCAAATTCGGTCTCACCGAGTTTGTGTAATCGGTCTCACTGAGATTACGTTATGCCCAAACCCTAACCATATCGGTCCTACCGAGTTGCATGTCAGTCCCACCGAAAATCTCTAACAGTCACTAGGTTTACCTTTTCGGTCCGACCGAGTTTGTTGATTCGGTCCCACCGAGATTGGAAAACTGTGTGTAACGGTTGGATTTTGTGTGGAGGCTATATATACCCCTCCACCTCCTCTTCATTCGTGGAGAGAGCCATCAGAACACATACACAATTCCAACTCATATGTTCTGAGAGAGAACCACCTACTCATGTGTTGAGACCAAGATATTCCATTCCTACCATATGAATCTTGATCTCTAGCCTTCCCCAAGTTGCTTTCCACTCAAATCTTCTTTCCACAAAATCCAAATCCTATGAGAGAGAGTTGAGTGTTGGGGAGACTATCATTTGAAGCACAAGAGCAAGGAGTTCATTACCTACACACCATTTGTTACTTCTTGGAGAGTGGTGTCTCCTAGATTAGCTAGGTGTCACTTGGGAGCCTCTGACAAGATTGTGGAGTTGAACCAAGGAGTTTGTAAGGGCAAGGAGATCGCCTACTTCGTGAAGATCTACCGCTAGTGAGGCAAGTCCTTCGTGGGCGATGGCCATGGTGGGATAGACAAGGTTGCTACTTCGTGGACCCTTTGTGGGTGGTTGCTTCTTCGTGGACCCTTTGTGGGTGGAGCCCTCCGTGGACTCGCGCAACCGTTACCCTTCGTGGGTGGAGCCCTTCGTGGACTCGCGCAACCGTTACCCTTTGTGGGTTGAAGTCTCCATCAACGTGGATGTAGGATAGCACCACCTATCCGAACCACGGGAAAAACATCCGTGTCTCCAATTGCGTTTGAATTCTCCAAACCCTTCCCTTTACATTCTTGCAAATTGCATGCTTTACTTTTCGCTGCCAATATACTCTTTGCATGCTTGCTTGAATTGTGTGATGATTGCTTGACTTGTCCTACAATAGCTAAAATCTGCCAAGAACTAAAATTGGGAAAAGGTTAAGTTTTTATTTGGTCAAGTAGTCTAATCACCCCCCCTCTAGACATACTTTCGATCCTACAGCAGGCTCTTCGACACAACATACGAAGATGCCTGGAAGGTGCTATTCAAGGGCGCCGAGGCTCCCGCATCTGCTACCGAGGATCGCGGATTCAGCGTGTAGCGTCAAGCCAACGCGGTAAGCTGTTTTTACCTCTTACAGGATATTTGTCTTTCATAGTTTGACTCTATGCGGGATCTAAGCCCCCATGCCTTTGACAGGACTGGCAGAGGACGGCCGAACAGATCAACTGTCCGGCTCCTTTTCCCGAAGACCCAGCGGACACCCGCTTGGCGGAGCTGCTGATTCCGGCACCTTACGTGGTGCCGGAGAAGAAGGCCATGGGAACCCGGAAGAGTTCCCGGCGCCCAGTGGAGTCGGACTCATCGTCCGATGACTCCGAGGCGCACTCCTCCCACAAAGACGAGGAGGAGGAAAGAGAGGTTTCTTCCCCGCAGGGGGAGAAAAGAAAAGGAAGGCCTCCCCAACTGGGGAGGCCGGAGGGTCCAAGAAAGGGAGGACCCTCCCTACGGACTACTCCACCAACGCCGACGACGGCGAGGAGGAGTGGCCGCTCAGGGCCAAGCCCCTGGAAAAATCGTAAGTATTCGGATACCTGAGTGACTCATGGCGTTCCTTTATTGCACAGCTTCTCCTGACGCTGAATATAATTATGCAGTCCACCCAAAGCCCGGCTCGACGTGTCGTCGAGCGGCTCCCTGGATTCGTCGGATGTGAATAGTTTTTCACTTCCGACTGCTACCTCCCCCTGCCCTACGGACGACGCCGAGGTGTTGTCCCTAAAGGTTCCAAGCCAGGAGGAGGTGGTCCTAGAGGTGCCGCAAGGCGACCTCCCGGACTCCAGGCGCAAAGGGGAAAGAACCCCCAAGGGCTCCAAGTCCGGCCCAGGGCCGGACACCGCACCGGAACCTTCAATGGTTCCGGAGTCCGGCAGGCGGCCCCCTAGTAAGAAGGGCAAGCCTACGATCCCGGTGACCTCCGTCCAACCGAAGGCACCGGATAATTTGCTGGAGGTGCTTAACGGCGCCTCCATCGACGAGGAGCACCGCACTATTATGAGTGTGGTGATCCAGAAGGTTCAGTCCGCCAAAAGCGGGCTGACTGAAGCCTGTGCCAGCCTGCTAACAGGCTTTGAGGTATGTGAAAAATATGTGAAAATACTACCGCATAGACAGTAGCCCCTGATGCTCTGTTTGGCGTTCGGAAAGAAAAGCCGAATAGAGGATCTAACAACATTCGAAGGAGTCTAACGTAATTAAGTCAATATGCGTATGCAGGCTTCACTACTGGCCTCTGCCGCACTGACTGCGGAGGTGGATGCACTGAAGCAGAGCCTCGAGAGGTCCGAGCAAGAACTCGGCCTTGCTAAAAAGGAGCTCGAGGAAAAAGAAGGTACGTAATACCTTGTGGAGTATATTTAAAAAGATGCAGTTGCAAAAAATGACAGGATCGCTATTGGTGTCCTAGGGGCCACGACTGAGGTGGCGACCCTTAAGCAAGCGCTTTCCGAGGCCGAAAAGAAGGCAGCCACGGAGCACACCGAGCAGGAGAAACATGAGGCGCGGGTTGGCGAGGTGCAGCAAGAGCTCCAGGCTCTCACGAAAAAACATGAGAGTTTGGAGTTTGACTCGAAGACGCGAGAGTCCGAGCTCGCGGCGGCCCGTGAAAGCGCCAAGTCTGCCAAGGCCGAAGCCCAGAAAGCCCTCCAAAAAGTTGAGGCGATGAAGAAGATAGCGGCAGGTAAGGCATTCTTTATGCAAAGCAAGCACGTGAAAGTGAATTACTTGTTACTTACCCGAATCCGGAGCTCTCCAGGAGCATTCGCAGATTTGCCCCGTAGCGTGTCAGATGCCGCTGCCTTCTACCGGGCCAAGGAGGGCAGCTCGACGGAGAAGGTGTTCTGGTCTCAGTATGCTGAGGACGGACACTCGGTGCCCTTGAGCGACTAGCTGAAGCAACTGGTCGAGCTCCATAAGGTGGCCGAACAGGCCATGAAGGGCCTTATAGTTCGGCTGTGGCCTGGAGAGGCCCTGCCTGGGAGCTACTTCAGGCTGGTGAGGCGGCTGGTGCATGCCTGTCCGTGGCTTGAAGTCGTCAAGCGCTCCTTCTGCATCAAAGGTGCCCGTAGGGCGCTTGCCCGTGTTACAGTGCACTGGGGCAAGATGGATGCGGAGAAGCTTGTGAAGGACGGGCCACCGCAGGGCAACGAGCATCGCCACCCCAAGATGTATTATGAGGGCGTCCTGAAGGGCGCCCACCTTGTGGCGGACGAATGTTCCAAAGATGTAATATTTGAGTGAACTTTTTTGTTTTATCATGTGCGCTGAAAACTTGTTCATATGCGCTATGCAACGCTTGTTTTAATTTAAAATATTACCTTCTATGCGGCCGTTTATCGAGTCTGAGAGACGGTGAGTCGTCGGCTTCTGCCCCCATGCCACGAGTGCTGGGGTGTTCGGGATAAACCTGAGCACTCCTTTTCCCATTCTTGGGTCCTTCGAGGGAGGTGCTCAGCACAACGAACAAGGCAATCAGACTATAATGCATTATCACTCTCACTTAGCCAGAGAATTCTATAATTTTAAATTTCGGCGAAGCCCCTAGTGTTCGGAAGACCGAGTTCGGGGCGCTATACACGCCTAGGCCGGACAAAGTCGACTCCTCGCTCTAAGCGGCATAAGTCTTTAGGGACTCGAAACCTCCCGAACAGCGACCAGCTCTCGCCCTATCATGACAGTTAGTTTTAGCTTTCTCTACTGAGGTGCTTAGCCCAGCTCAACCGGGGCACAATCGCAGTAGTTCTCCCAGGCCTATATTAGCCGATATAGCGGAACGTAAGGTAGCAAAACATGGGAGCCGGGCAAACCCAACTATTGACCAAAGACATGATTCAGAGTTGATGCATATAATGTTATAAGTTCGGAGGTCCGCACTTTTTGAAAATGTTCGGACTTCTCACGCCGTATTATGGGGTGCTTGAGCCCCTGGCGTATGGACCATACCAAAGTGTACGGGTGCTAAATGTCATAAGTGAACATATGTATTGAAAAAGAAATGAATAGAGAATGCAGTAATAAGCTGAAGCTAAGCATTGTTTATTTTAAATGGCTGCTGTGAAAGCAGAACGATACAAATAGTGCGATAAGCAAGAGATGGGACTATTTGACATGTCCCCCTCCAGGGGCGAGCTGCGAGACGGTATGTAAGACAGGTATTTTGCTCGTTATAGAGACCACCTGGGAATTCGACGTAGCTTTCTGCCTCCTTGGTTGTTGCATCATGTGTTTGGCGGTTGTACTGCCGGACAGGCCTTCCGAAGAGTGGAGTCCTGAAAGTAGGAAATAATGACAAAATCGGGAGCCCCTGGTGCGGTTGAGCTGCATTTTTGGGCGTGCCGTGGTCGTGCCCCTCCCCCTGTGCCCATGCTATTTTCAGAGTGTAGTTATGTACGCGTAGTACTGATTTCGCAGTTTCGCGAGGGTTGGGGTTGGGGCCGTATTGCTATGCTTGCTCGGAACGTGCCAGGCGGTCTTGTTGTAGGTTACTCCGGGCGCGCTTGACGGTGTCCGGACGTTTAATAGACGGACTGGAGAATTGCCTTGAGAGGCTGCTTTGTACTTCCGCTGCGAGGGCCGCTGTGTGCTCCTCCGTTCGGAGAGAGCGTTCGGTGTTTCCATTGACCGTAATGACTCCTCGAGGGCCTAGCATCTTGAGCTTGAGATATGCGTAGTGCGGCACCGCATTGAACTTTGCAAATGCGGTTCGTCCGAGCAGTGCATGATAGCCACTGCGGAACGGGACTATGTCGAAGATTAACTCCTCGCTTCAGAAATTATCCGGGGATCCGAAGACCACTTCAAGTGTAACCGAGCCTGTACAGTTGGCCTCTACACCTGGTATGATGCCTTTAAAGGTTGTTTTGTGGGTTTAATCCTTGAGGGATCTATGCCCATTTTCCGCACTGTATCCTGATAAAGCAGGTTCAGGCTGCTGCCGCCGTCCATAAGGACTCTAGTGAGGTGAAATCCGTCAACGATTGGGTCTAGAACCAATGCGTCGAATCCGCCATGGCGGATGCTAGTGGGGTGGTCCCTTCGATCAAAAGTGATCGGGCAGGAGGACCATGGGTTGAAATTTGGGGCGACTGGCTCCAACGCGTATACGTCCCTGAGTGCACGCTTCCGCTCCCTTTTGGGGATGTGGGTTGCGTATATCATGTTCATCGTCCGCACTTGTGGGGGGAATCCCCTTTATCCACTATTGTTCGGCGGCCGGGGCTCTTCGTCCTCGTCGCTGTGCAGCCCCTTGTCTCTGTTTTCGGCATATAACTTGCCGACCTGCTTGAACACCCAACAATCCCTGTTGGTGTGATTGGCTGGTTTTTCGGGGGTGCCATGTATCTGGCACGAGCGATCGAGTATACGGTCGAAACTGGACGGGCCCGGAGTGTTCCTCTTAAATGGCTTTTTTCGCTGACCGGGCTTAGAGCCTCTGAATCCGGCATTAACTGTCGTATCTTCAGCGTTGTCGCTGTTAATGTGGCGCTTGTGCTTGTTGCGACGCGACCTGCCATTGTTGTCCTTGGTATCCGAATTACCAGGGCTCTTGGTCATGTTATTGCTACGAGCCAGCCAGCTGTCTTCTCCCGCGCAAAAGCGGGTCATGATTGTCGTGAGGGCTGCCATAGATTTCGGCTTTTCCCGTCCAAGGTGCCGGGCAAGCCACTCGTCACGGATGTTATGCTTGAAGGATGCTAGGGCCTCTGCGTCCGGACAGTCGACGATTTGATTTTTCTTGGTTAGGAACCGTGTCCAGAATTGTCTGGCAGATTCTTCTGGCTGCTGAATTATGTGGCTCAGGTCATCGGCGTCTGGTGGTCGCACATAAGTGCCCTGGAAATTGTCGAGGAATGCGGCTTCCAGGTCCTCCCAACAACCAATTGATTCTGCTGGCAGGCTGTTAAGCCAATGCCGAGCCGGTCCTTTAAGCTTGAGTGGGAGGTATTTGATGGCGTGTAGATCATCGCCACGGGCCATGTGGATATGAAGGAGATAGTCCGTGATCCATACCGCAGGATCTGTTGTGCCATCGTATGATTCAATGTTTACGGGTTTGAAACCCTCTGGGATTTGATGAACCATTACTTCATCTGTGAAACATAGTGGGTGTGTGGCGCCTCTGTACTGGGCTATATCACGACGTAGCTCAAATGAGCTTTGTCTGCTGTGTTTGGCCCGGCCGGATTTACTGTATCCGGCGTGACGGTTATCGTCTCGTGTCGTGGGGCGCCCGCGTGATCTGTAGATCGATCTTGTTTGCCTTGCCCTGTCTTCCAACATATCTCGCAGGTCTAATGCATTTCCCCATGCCTTGGTATTTTTCAGCGACGCCGGGGTGCGGCTTGAGTGGAGGGCCGGGAGGACTCTCTGTCGCGGCCGTGAGGTGGCTGGTCAGCCGCATCATGCGCTAGTGATGTAGGCTTAAGTGCTTCCTCCTCTAAACGGGGTAGCAACCTGCGCTTTGGGTAGCTCTTGGAGGGGCGTTCGAGTTCGTATTCCTCGGTCGCAAGGACTTCCGTCCATCTGTCGGCTAGCAAGTCTTGATTAGCTCTAAGTTGTTGCTGTTTTTTTCTTAAGGCTACTCGCCGTGGCCATAAGCCTGCGCTTAAAGTGCTCTTATTCGACGGGATCCTCAGGCACGAAAAATTCGTCGTCGCCGAGGCTTGCCTCATCTTCGGAGGGAGGCATGTGATTATCATCCTCTTCTTCTCTGTCTGCCGCTCTCTCAGGGGGGCTGGCTTCTCCATCCTCCTGCGCTGAATCTTGCTGGAGGGAATTGTCTTCGGCACTGTCTGGGGTGTTATTATCTCCCGTGTCGTCATCACCGTTTTTTCTTTGGCGGGACTTAGAGCGGCGCCGCTGACGCCGGCGCTTGGGTTGCTTCTTGGAGGGGTCATCCCCCGTTGTTCCGTTGCCATTGCCTTCTTTGGGTGTATCCACCATATATATGTCATATGACGAGGTGGCTTTCCAGTGCCCTATAGGCGCTGGTTCATGTTCGTCTCCTACATCGTCGTCCATACCGTCGATGTCTTCAGAGTCGAAGTCGAGCATGTTGGTTAAATAATCGACAGTGGCTACGAAGTGGGTGGTGGGTGGGTGTCGAATTTCTTCGTCGTCCACATCCCAATCCTGTTGGCCATAGTCCGGCCAGGGCTCTCCTGACAAAGAGAGAGACCTTAGTGAATTCAGAATGTCGCCGAAGGGCGAGTGCTAAAAGATATCCGCGACGGTGAATTCCATGATCGGCGCCCAATCGGATTCGATTGGCAGGGGCGCGGAAGGATCGGAGTCCGGAAAAGAGTCCGCCACCTTGGAGTCACGGGCTTCGCGGAGGATGAGGCTGGTGTTCGGCTCGATTGCCATTGAGACTGCAGCCCCAAAGGCGGTGTCTAGCCACCCGTCCTCGATCGGCGCAGTTGGCTCCGAGCTAAGGGTCGGAGCTGATGCGGGCGCGGCCTCTAGGGTACTGTTCAGCGGCAGAGCTAGGTCATACCCATCGTGACAGTGCGGCGCGCCCGGCTGTGGCTCGAATCCGTCGAAGATCAAGTCTCCGCGGATGTCGGCCGTGTAGTTCAAACTTCCAAATCTGACCTGATGGCCAGGGGCGTAGCTTTCAATCTGCTCCAGATGGCCAAGCGAATTAGCCCACAGTGCAAAGCCGCCGAACACGAAGATCTGTCCGGCGAGGAAGGTCTCACCCTGGACCGCATCGTTGTTGATGATCGGAGGAGCCATCGGGCCTAAAGGTGACGACACAGATGAACTCTCAATAAAAGCACCAATGTCGGTGTCAAAACCGGTGGATCTCGGGTAGGGGGTCCCGAATTGTGCGTCTAGGCAGATGGTAACAGGAGACAAGGGACACAATGTTTTTACCTAGGTTCGGGCCCTCTCGATGGCGGTAAGACCCTACTCCTGCTTGATTAATATTGATGATATGGGTAGTACAAAAGTAGATCTACCACGAGATCAAAGAGGCTAAACCCTAGAAGCTAGCCTATGGTATGATTGTTGTTCGTCCTATGGACTAAAACCCTCTGGTTTATATAGACACCGGAGAGGGCTAGGGTTACACAGAGTCGGTTACAATGGGAGGAGATCTACATATCCATATTGCCAAGCTTGCCTTCCACGCCAAGGAAAGTTCCATCCGGACACGGGACGAAGTCTTCAATCTTGTATCTTCATAGTCCGAGAGTCCGGCCAAAGGTTATAGTCCGGCTATCCGGACACCCTCCAATCCAGGACTCCCTCAGCTGCTCTTCATGAACCAGAAGTCATGGCCAGAGACAACCTAAGACCTCGGCTACGACAGCACCCGCGCTGCGACCCCCGTACGTTCTTTGATAACATTACTTTGCGAGCCCAAGGAGCACACTAAACTCTCCATTTTCTTTTGCAGGGCTGGACAAAGAAAGTGGAACGGATTCACTGTCCGGCTCCGCTACCCGAAGATGAAGGTATTCCTCTGTTGACGAGTGAGGGAGTCCTGGATTAGGGGGTCTCCAGACAACCGAACTATATCCTTTGGCCGGACTGTTGGATTATGAAGATACAAAATTGAAGACTTCATCCCGTGTCCGGATGGGACTCTACTTGGCGTGGAAGGCAAGCTAGGCAAATACGGATATGTATATCTCCTCCTTTGTAACCGACCTTGTGTAACCCTAGCCCCCTCCGGTGTCTATATAAACCGGAGGGTTTTAGTCCGTAGGACAACATACAATCAGACCATAGGCTAGCTTCTAGGGTTTAGCCTCTCCGATCCCTTGGTAGATCAACTCTTGTACAACTCGTATTATCAAGAACAATCAAGTAGGACGTAGGGTTTTACCTCCATCAAGAGGGCCTGAACCTGGGTAAAACATCGTGTCCCCTACTTCCTGTTACCATCCGCCTTAGACGCACAATTCGGGACCCCCTACCCGAGATCCGCCGATTTTGACACCGACATTGGTGCTTTCATTGAGAGTTCCTCTGTGTCGTCGCTATTAGGCTTGATGGCTCCTGCGATCATCGATAGTGATGCAGTCCAGGGTGAGACTTTTCTCCCCGGAAAGATCTTTGTATTCGGCGGCTTCGCACTGCGGGCCAACTCGCTTGGCCATCTGGAGCAGATCGAGAGTTACGCCACTGGCCATCAGGTCAGGTTTGGAAGCTTAAACTACACGACCGATATCCGCAGAGACTTGATCTTCTACGGATTCGAGCCCCTGCCTAGTGTGACACACGGCCACGATAAGCATGCTTTAGCTCTGCCATCGGACGGTGTCCAGGAGATCGCGCCGGCAACCGCTCCGACCCTCAATTTGGAGCCAGCTGTGCCATCCATGGGCGGGTGGATAGACCCCGCCACGGAGGCCGCACTCTCATCGGCGATCGAGCCGAGTATCGACCTTACCCTTCACGAGAGCAGTGATGCCGAACTACTAGATCCTTCCCCGGCCACGGACTCCGAACCGCCTGCGCCCGTGCCTATCGAATCCGACTGGGCACCGATCATGGAGTTTACCTCCACGAATATCTTTCAGCACTCGCCCTTCAGCGACATACTGAACTCATTAAGGTCTCTCTCCTTGTCAGGAGAGTCCTGGCCGAACTATATCCGGCGGGATTGGGATGCGGATGACGAAGAAATTCGCCACCCACCCACCACCCACTTAGTAGCCACTGTCGACGACTTAACCGACATGCTCGATTTCGACTCCGAGGACATCGACGGTATGGACGACGATGCGGGAGACGAAGAGGAACCACTGCCCACAGGGCACTGGACTGCCACCTCATCATATGATATATACATGGTGGACACACCCAAAGAAGGCAATGGCGGCGAGACAGCGGAGGATGACCCCTCCAAGAAGCAACCCAAGCGCCGACGTCAGCGGCGCCGCTCTAAGTCTCGCCAAAGCAAGAGCGGTGACACCGGCACAGGAGATAATACCACTCCCGACAGTGCCGAAGACGACAACAATCCCCTCCAGCAAGATTTAGGGCAGAAGGATGGAGAAGCCAGCCCTCCCGAGAGAGCGGCAGATGGGGAGGCGGAGGATGATAATTACATGCCTCCCTCCGAAGACGAGGCAAGCCTCGACGATGACGAATTCGTCGTGCCTGAGGATCCCGTCGAACAAGAGTGCTTTAAGCGCCGGCTTATAGCCACGGCAAATAGCCTTAAGAAAAAGTAACAGCAGCTTCAAGCTGATCAAGATTTTCTAGCTGACAGATAGACTGAAGTCCTTGCAGCCGAGGAATATAAACTCGAACGCCCCTCCAAGAGTTACCCAAAGCGTAGGTTGCTACCCCGAATGGAGGAGGAAGCACTCAAACCTACATCTCTGGCATATGATGCGGCTGACCGGCCTCCTCGTGGCTGCGACAGAGAGGAATTTCAGCCAAAAGCTCAGCCCGCACTCTGACGCCACTCAAATAAAAATGTCAAGGCATGGGGAAATACGCCAGACCTGCGAGAGGTATTGGAGGACAAAGCAAAACATGCAAGATCAATCTACAGATCATGAGGGCACGCCACTATGCGAGAGATGATAATCGTCACGCCGAATACAGTAAAAGTAAGTCCGGCTGGGCCGAATACAGCGGGCAAGACTCATTTGAGCTGTGTCGCGATATAGCCCAGTACAGAGGCGCCGCACACCCACTATGCTTCACAGACGAAGTAATGGATCATCAAATCCCAGAGGGTTTCAAACCCGTAAGTATAGAATCATACGACGGCACGACAGATCCTACGGTATGGATCGAGGATTTCCTCCTACACATCCACATGGCCCGCGGTGATGATCTACACGCCATCAAATACCTCCCACTCAAGCTCAAAGGACCAGCTCGGCATTGGCTCAACAGCTTGCCAGCAGAGTCCATTGGCTGTTGGGAAGATCTGGAAGCCGCATTCCTCGACAACTTCCAGGGCACTGATGTGCGACCACCAGACGCCGATGACTTGAGCCACATAATTCAGCAGCCAGAGGAATCGGCCAGGCAATTCTGGACATGGTTCCTAACAAAGAAAAATCAAATCGTTGACTTTCCAGATGTAGAGGCCCTAGCAGCTTTTAAGCACAACATCCGCGATGAGTGGCTCGCCCGGCACCTTGGCCAGGAAAAGCCAAAATCTATGGCAGCCCTCACGACACTCATGAACCGCTTTTGTGCGGGAGAAGACAGCTGGCTGGCTCGCAGTAATAACATATCAAAGAACCATGGTACTTCGGATACCAAGGATGGCAATGGCAGGTCACGTCGTAACAAACACAAGCGTCGCATTAAAAGTGACAATACTGAGGATATGACAGTCAATGCCGGATTCAAAGGCTCTAAACCCGGTCAGCGGAAAAAGCCATTCAAAAGAAACACTCCGGGCCCTTCCAGTTTGGACCGTATACTCAACCGCTCGTGTCAAATACATGGCACCCCCGACAAGCCAGCCAACCACACCAACAGGGATTGTTGGGTGTTCAAGCAGGCCGGCAAGTTAAATGCCGAAAAAAAAGATAAGGGGTCACATAGCGATGACGAGGAGGAGCCCCAGCAGCCGAACACCGGAGGACAAAAGAGGTTACCCCCACAAGTGCGGACGATGAACATGATATACGCAACCCACATCCTCAAGAGGGAGCAGAAGCGTGCGCTAAGGGACGTATATGCGTTGGAGCCAGTCGCCCCAAAGTTCAACCCATGGTCCTCTTGTCCGATCACCTTCGAGGGCAGGGACCACCCCACTAGTATCCGTCATGGCGGATTCGCCGCACTGGTCCTAGACCCAATCATTGACGGCTTTCACCTCACTCGAGTCCTTATGGATGGCGGCAGCAGCCTGAACCTGCTTTATTAGGACACAGTGCGCAAAATGGGTATAGACCCCTCAAGGATCAAACCCACAAAAACGACCTTCAAAGGCATCATACAAGGTGTAGAGGCCCATTGCATAGGCTCAGTCACACTGGAAGTGGTCTTCGGATCCCCAGATAACTTCCGAAGCGAATAGTTAATCTTCGATATAGTCCCATTCCGTAGTGGCTATCATGCACTGCTCGGGCGAACCGCATTTGCAAGATTCAATGTGGTACCGCATTATGCACACCTTAAGCTCAAGATGCCAGGACCTCGGGGGGTCATCGCAGTTAATGGAAACACAGAGCGCTCTCTCCGCACAGAGGAGCACACTGCGGCCCTCGCAGCAGAAGCGCAAAGCAGCCTCTTAAGGCACTCCACCAGTTCGGCGATTCAAGACCCGGACACCTTCAAGCGCGCCCGGAGTAATTGGCAACAAGACCACCTGGCACGTTCCGAGCTTGCATAGCAATGCGGCCCCCACCCCAGTACCAGCCAAACGGCGAAATCCGTGCCACGCATACATAATTACGCATTGAAAATACCATGGGCATAGGTGGGGAGGGGGCACGACTACGGCACGCCCCAAGACGCGGCTTAACCGCACTAGGGGCTTCCCGCTTTGTTATCTTTCTCTCTTTCAGGACTTTAATCTCTGGAAACCCTGTCCGGCAGTATGATGGCCGAACACATGATGCAGCAACCAAGGAGGCAGAAAGCTACGTCGCACCACGGAACTCCCAGGTGGATTACGATAATGAGTGAAATGCTTGCTTTAATACCATTCCTCAGCTTGCCCTTGAAGGGGACATGTCAAATAGTCCTACTTTTTGCTTATCGCACTACTTGTATCGTTCTGCTTTAACGCACCTTTTTGAATAAACAATGCATAGCACTAGACTATTATTGCATTCTCTATTCCTCCTTTTATATATATATATATATATATATATATATATATATATATATATGTATATGTTCATTCATGACATCCAGCACCCGTACACTCTGGTACGGCCAGTACGCTAGGGGCTTAAGCATACCCCATACTACGGCGTGAGAAGTCCGAACACTTCCGATAGTGCGGCGCCCCGAACTTATAGCATTATATGCATCAGCTCCGAATCATGTCTTGGGTCAACAGTTGGGTTTGCCTGGCTCCCATGTTTTGGTACCTTATGTTCCGCTATATGGCTAAGGTAGCACTGGGAGAACTATTGCGACTGTGCCCCGGTTCTGCTGGGCTAAGCACCTCAGTAGAGAAAGCTAAAACTGACTGTCATGATAAGCCGAGAGACTGGACGCTGTTCGAGAGGTTTTGAGTCCCTAAAGACTTATGCCGCTTAGAGCGAGGAGTCGGCTTTGTCCGGCTTAAGGCGTGTATAGCGCCCCGAATTCGGCCTTCCGAATACTAGGGGCTTCGCCAAAATTTAAAATTATAGAATTCAATGGTAAGTGAGAGTGATAAAGCATTATAGTCCGATTGCCTTGTTGTGCTGAGCACCTCCCTCGAAGGACCCAAAAATGGGAACAAGAGTGCTCAGGTTTATCCCGAACACCCCAGCACTCGCGGCATAGGGGCAGAAGCCAACGACTAGCCATCTCACAGATTTTATAAACAGACGAACAGAAGGTAATATTTTAAATTCAAACAAGCATTGCATAGCGCATATGAACAAGTTTTCATAATACAGGATCACACGAGCAAGTTCATTCAAATATTACATCTTTCACACACTTGTCAGCTACAAGATGGGCACCCTTCAGGACACCCTCATAATATATCTCGGGGTGGCGATGCTCCTTGCCCTGCGGCGGCCCCTCCTTCACCAGCTTCTCGGCGTCCATCTTGGCCCAGTGCACCTTCACACGGGCAAAAGCTCGGCATGCACCTTCGATGCAGATGGACCGCTTGATGACTTCCAGCCGTGGGCAGGCATCCACAAGATGCCTCACCAGGCCGAAGTAGATGTTGGGAAGGGCGTCGCCAGGCCACATTCGGACTATAAGGCCCCTCATGGCCTGTTCAGCCACCTTGTGCAGCTCGACCAGTTGCTTCAGCTGGTCTCTCATAGGCATCGGGTGTTCGGTCCTAGTATACTAAGACCAGAACAGTTTCTCCATCGAGCTTCCCTCCTCGGCCTGGTAAAACTTTGCGGCATCCGACACGCTGCGGGGCAAACCTGCGAATGCTCCTGGAGAGCTCCGGACTCGGGTAAGTAACAAGTAATTTACTTTCACATGCTTGCTTTGCATATTGAATGCCTTACCCGCCGCTATCTTCCTCATCGCCTCAATCTCCTGGAGGGCCTTGTGGGCTTCAGCCTTGGCATTCTTTGCGCTCTCAAGGGCCACGGCAAGCTCAGACTCTCGCGTCTTCGAGTCAAGCTCCAACGCCTCGTGCTTCATCATGAGAGCTTGGAGCTCTTGCTGCACCTCGCCCACCCGTGCCTCTTGCTTTTTCCGCTTGGTGCGCTCCTGGGCCGCTTTGTTTTTGGCCTCGGACAGCGCTTGCTTCAGGGTCGCCACTTCTATCGTGGCCCCTGGCAAATTCATGATGATCCTGTCATTTTGCAATCGCATCTTTTATATATATATATAGACAAGGTATTGCTTACCTTTGTTCTCCTCGAGCTGCCTCTTAGCAAGGCCGAGCTCTTTCTCGGACCCCTCGAGGTCCTGCTTCAGTGCGGCGACCTCCGCAGTCAGTGCGGCAGAGGTTAGTAGCGAAGCTTGCATACGCATACAGACATACTTATATTAGACTCCTGCAGATATTATTTGATCCTCTATTCGGCTTTTCTTTGTGAACACCAAACAGAGCATCAGGGGCTACCGTCTATGCGGTAATATTTTTCCTATATTTTAAATACTTACCTCAAAGCCTGTTAGAAGGCTGGCACAGGCTTCAGTCAGTCCGCTCTTGGCGGACTGAACCTTCTTGATCACCGCACTCATAATAGTGCGGTGCTCTTCGTCGATGGAAGCGCTGCGAAGCGCTCCCAGCAGGCTGTCCGGTGCCTTTGGATGGACAGAGGTCACCGGCACGGGCGTCTTACCCCTTTTGGAAGGGGCCCGCCTGCCTGAGTCCAGAGCCACTGGAGGTTCCGGTGCAGTGTTCGGCTGAGAGCCAAACTTGGAGCCCCCGGGAGCCTTGCTCCCTTCGCTCCTGGAGTCCGGAAGGTCGCCTTGAGGCGCCTCTGGGACTGTCTCCCCCTGGCTCGGTGCCCCTTGAGACAATACCTCGGCATTGTCCGTAGGGCAAGGGGAGGAGGCGGTCGGAAGTGGATCGCTATCCATATCCGACGAATCCAAGGAGCCGTCCGACGAGGATACGTCGATACGGGCTTGGGGCGGTCTGCATAATCATATTTGGTGTTAGGAGAAGCAGTGCGACAAAGGTATGCTATGAGTTACTCTGGTATCCGAATACTTACGACTTTGCTAGGGGCTCGGCCCTGAGCAGCCAATCGTCTTCGCCTTCGGCGGCGATGGTGGAGCAGTCCGAAAGGAGAGTCCTTCCTTTCTTGGACCCTTCGGCCTCCCCGGTTGGGGCGGCCTTCCTTTTCTTGTCTCCCCCAGCTGGAGGGGGAGCATCTTCATCTTCCTCCTCGTCTTCATGGGAGGAGTGCGTCGCGGAGTTATCGGACGATGAGTCTGATATCACCTGGCGCCGGGAACTCTTTCGGGTTCCCTTGGCCTTCTTCTTGGTCTTCTCCGGCACCTTATAAGGAGCCGAAGTCAGCATCTCCATCGGGAGAGCGTCTGCGGTGTCTTCGGGTAGGGGGACCGGACAGTCGATCTGCTCCGATGCCTCCACCCAGTCCTGTTAAAGGCATGAGAGCTCAGACCCCGCACATGGTTAAGCTATGGAAAATAAATATCCTACCAAATGTACAAAACTTACCGGATTCGCAGGGCGCTCCACGCTTGGCCCGCGGTCCTCGGTGAGAGAGGGAGGGACCTCGGCGCCCTTGAACAGCACCCTCCAGACGTCTTTGTGCGTCGTGTCGAAGAGCTCACTTAGAGTTTGGTGCCGGGCCGGGTCGAACTCCCATAAGTTGAAATCCCGTTGCTGACACGGGAGGATCCGGCGGAAGAGCATGACTTGGACTATGTTGACAAGCTTAAGTTTCTTGCTTGTCATGTTCCGAATACATTTCAGGAGTCCGTCCAGCTCCACTGATGAACCCCAGGACAGGCCCTTCTCCTTCCAGGAAGTGAGCCGCGTGGGGATTCCGGATCGAAACTTGGGGGTCGCCGCCCAGTTGGTGTCGCGCGGCTCGATGATGTAGAACCACCCCGACTGCCACCCCTTTACGGTCTCCACAAAGGATCCCTCGAGCCATGCAACATTGGGCATTTTTCCCACCATGGCTCCGCCGCATTCCGCTTGTTGGCAGCCTACAACCTTCGGTTTGATATTGAAGGTCTTCAGCCATAGGCCGAAGTGGGGCCGGATGCGGAGGAAAGCCTCGCACACGACGACGAACGCCAAGATGTTGAGGATGAAGTTCGAGGCCAGATCGTAAAAGTCCAGCCCATAATAGAACATGAGGCCGCGGACAAATGGATGGAGGGGAAACCCCAGTCCGCAGACGAAGTGGGGGAGGAAGACCACCCTCTCGTGAGGTTCTGGGGTAGGGATGACCTGCCCCGCGGCTGGCAGCCGGTGCGTGATGTCCGTGGCTAAGTATCCGGCTCCGCGCAACTTTTTGATGTGCCCCTCCGTGACAGAGGAGGCCATCCACTTGCCTCCCGCTCCATACATGTTTTGGAGAGAGTTGAGGAGGAGGATGCAGACTTGGGCGCTGGAGCTCAAGTGCGCGAGAATGGATGAGCAAGGAGGAAGAAGGTGTGGTTAGAAAAAGGTGAGATCTTATCCCTTTATAAGGGCGGACCAAACTATGCGCCCCCACTAGCCTGGTAAAACTCGCTTATCCCCCAAGCGTCGTAATTGATGGCGCGGTTGGGTTACCCACGTCCGTATTGATGAGAATCCCGTAATAAGGGGAACACGATCTCTGCTTTGACAATACGTGTCAAGAAACTGCCTCGCGTTATGTGCGGGGCTGGTTAAGGAAAAACGGTTCGAATAATTACCGGGCCATGGCATGATGTCATGCTACCAAAACGTGTCAGCAGATTGGATTTGTGGAAATATTATTCTCTCTACGGTGGTATGTCGAACTTATTTTGCAGGGTCGGACACTATCCTCGTATTCAAATTCTTCCGTGGTGTATTCAAAGGAGGAACCCGCCTTGCAATGCCGAGACAACACTGCGCACCGGACTCATCGTCATTGAAGCCTGGTTCAGGGGCTACTGAGGGAGTCCTGGATTAAGGGGTCTCCGGACAGCCGGACTATATCCTTTGGCCGGACTGTTGGATTATGAAGATACAAGATTGAAGACTTCGTCCCGTGTCCGGATGGGACTCTACTTGGCGTGGAAGGCAAGCTAGGCAAATACGGATATGTATATCTCCTCCTTTGTAACCGACCTTGTGTAACCCTAGCCCCCTCCGGTGTCTATATAAACCGGAGGGTTTTAGTCCGTAGGACAACATACAATCAGACCATAGGCTAGCTTCTATGGTTTAGCCTCTCCGATCTCGTGGTAGATCAACTCTTGTACTACTCGTATTATCAAGAACAATCAAGCACGACGTAGGGTTTTACCTCCATCAAGAGGGCCCGAACCTGGGTAAAACATCGTGTCCCCTGCCTCCTGTTACCATCCACCTTAGACGCACAGTTCGGGACCCCCCCGAGATCCTCCGGTTTTGACACCGACAATGAGGATACTAGTCACGGCGCCGTACCAGGCCCGGAAAAGAAGGCCAAGGAGAAGGGCAAGGAGGCCAAGAGTGGCCTCCGCCGTAAACGTGCCTGAGACATAGTGTCCAAAGACATTGAAACTCTCTCCTCCCCTAACAAAGAGGAAGAGGAGGAGGAAGAGAGGGATCCCCCACCCAAGGGGGGGAAGAAGAAGAGGGCAGCTTCCGCCAATCTAGAGGCGGAAGTGTCCAAGAAAGGGAGGACTTCCCTTACGGATGACTCCGAGTCGGACGCTGATGAATGGCGCCCCAGGCCGAAGCCCTTGGTCGGATCATAAGTACTCAAAGGTATATATATATATATATATATATGTTCAGCTTTTCTGGCTTATAGTTGTAATGCATTTAAATTGTATGTTGCAGTCCGGTTAAGGTCCTCCCCTAGGGATCCTCCTCTACTGGGAATTCGCTGGGTCCGAACATGATGGAGCGCGATTCGCCTCCACCAGCTTCCTCCCCCACAGCAGCGGACAACACCGAGGTGTCGTCCCAAAGGACACTTCCGGGACAGGGAGAGGTGCCGGAGGCTGCCAAGAACATGGGGGAACCGACCCCCATGGAGACTGGAGATGGGGGCCATGTCCAGTTTGTCCCCCAACCAAATGTCATTCCAGAAACCCACACGGTTCCGGAGACAGAGGAGCAACCCTCTTTACCGGAAGGGAGCGCCTACAACACCAGCGTTCTCTGTCAATGCGGAGGCGCCGGACACTCTAATGAGAGCACTTTAGGGTGCCATCATTGTGGAAGAACATCGTACCCTTATGGGTACGGTGATTGAAAAGGTTCAGTCTACGAAAAATGGACTGAGCGAAGCCTACACTAGCCTTTTAAGAGGCTTTGAGGTATGTGCTTTACAGTATCTTTTAACTGTATAAAAAGAATGCCTGTGTATAGATAGTAGCCCCTGAGACTCTGTTCAGAGTTCGGAAAGAAAACTGCTACCTCTTGAGCACTTGCGTTGGTTTTCCCTTGAAGAGGAAAGGGTGATGCAGCAAAGTAGTGTAAGTATTACCCTCAGTTTTTGAGAACCAAGGTATCAATCCAGTAGGAGGCCACGCGCGAGTCCCTCGCACCTACACAAACAAATAAATCCTCGCAACCAACGCGATAAGGGGCTGTCAATCCCTACATGGTCACTTACGAGAGTTCGATCTGATAGATATGATAAGATAATATTTTTGGTATTTTTATGACAAAGATGCAAAGTAAAATAAAAGGCAATAAAAATAACTAAGTGTTGGAAGATTAATATGATGGAAGATAGACCCGGGGCCATAGGTTTCACTAGTGGCTTCTCTCGAGAGCATAAGTATTCACGGTGGGTAAACAAATTACTGTTGAGCAATTGACAGAATTGAGCATAGTTATGAGAATATCTAGGTATGATCATGTACATAGGCATCATGTCCGAGACAAGTAGACCGACTCCTGCCTGCATCTACTACTATTACTCCACACATCAACCACTATCTAGCATGAATCTAGAGTATTAAGTTCATAAGAACAGAGTAACGCTTTCAGCAAGATGACATGATGTAGATGGATAAACTCATGCAATATGAAATAAACCCCATCTTGTTATCCTCGATTGCAACAATACAATACGTGCCTTGCTGCCCCTACTGTCACTGGGAAAGGACACCGCAAGATTGAACCCAAAGCTAAGCACTTTTCCCATTGCAAGAAAGATCAATCTAGTAGGCTAAACCAAACTGATAATTCGAAGAGACTTGCAAAGATAACCAATCATACATAAAATAATTCAGAGAAGATTCAAATATTGTTAATAGATAAACTTGATCATAAACCCACAATTCATCGGTCTCAACAAACACATCGCAAAAAAGATTACATCGAATAGATCTCCACAAGAGAGGGGGAGAACTTTGTATTGAGATCCAAAAAGAGAGAAGAAGCCATCTAGCTAATAACTATGGACCCGTAGGTCTGAGGTAAACTACTCACACTTCATCGGAGGGGCTATGGTGTTGATGTAGAAGCCCTCCGTGATCGATGCCCCCTCTGGCAGAGCTCCGGAACAGGCCCCAAGATGGGATCTCGTGGATACAGAAAGTTATGGCGGTGGAATTAGGGTTTTGGCTCCATATCTGGTAGTTTGGGGGTACGTAGGTATATATAGGAGGAAGGAGTACGTCGCTGGAGCAATAGGGGGCCCACGAGGGTGGAGGGCGCGAGGGGGGGTTGGCGCGCTCCCCTACCTCGTGGCCTCCTGGTTGATGTCTTGGCGTAGGGTCCTAGTCCTCTGGATCATGTTCGTTCCGAAAATCACGTTCCCGAAGGTTTCATTCCGTTTGGACTCCGTTTGATATTCTTTTTCTGTGAAACCCTAAAATAGGAAAAAAAAACAGCAATTCTGGGCTGGGCCTCCGGTTAATAGGTTAGTCCCAAAAATAATATAGAAGTGTATAATAAAGCCCAATAATGTCCAAAACAGAATATAATATAGCATGAAACAATCAAAAATTATAGATACGTTGGAGACGTATCAAAAACCGAACAGAGGATCTAATAACTCATGCAAGAGACTAACGAACCTATTCGTTTGAACAAGCAGGCTGCAAAGCAGGCGTCAGCTTCCCATGCCGCCGAAGCATCCGAGCTAAGGCGGAAGCTAGAAGAAAAGCAAGGTATGTAATACCGAAGCATGTCTGAAATGATGCCAGCTATGATGTAGTATCTCAATGAGTTTTATAATTATGTTTGCAGCTGACATGTCTGAGGTCGAGGCCCTCAAGAGTGTGCTGGCCGAGGCCAGGAAAGAGGTCGTCGGCGTTCTGGGAACGGGGGTCCCCAGACTTGCCTGCCTGCGGCCTGCGGCGTGGCTCAAAAGGGGGCCCAGCACAGCCCATCTTCACCAACACAAACCCAAGACCCTCGCGAGGGGCCAAGCCTCGCGGGGCGGACGACGCGGAGCTTCCTCAGGCGCGGCCTCGTCAGGCTGGCTCACGAGGAGGCGGAGAGACCAAGGCGGGGTACCTCATGAGGTGCCCATGACGCAAGCCATGACGACCAAGGGCGCCAGGCAGGTGCCAGCCCGCGCAGTGTCCTCCTTTCCTCTTTGGTGCAAAGGAGGCAAGCGCAGCCACGGAGTACCGAGGCATCAGGCAAAGGTTGCCATTTCGGTGCAATGAGACCAAGACCAGGAGGACTACGAGACGGAGGTCACCGTGGAGCCCAAGACGGTGTCATCCCCAGAGCTTTGCGCAGGCGAAGACTACTTTTGTCAGGATAGCTAGTACTAGTTGTCCCCTTTCAAATTAGCCCGCCATTGTTGGCTCCCTTCCCGCTCGATATTTGGGAAGAGGACCAGGGCCTCTATAAATAGGACCATCCACCCACAGAGAAGCAAAGAGAGGAGGAGAAAAAGGAGAAGGAGAGAGCTAAGAGGTTAGAAGCAAAGAGAGGGATCAAGTAGAGAGGGATAGAAGGGTGACTGAGCTCCTCCCAGCAGCTCAGCGCCCCAGCCAAGAACAGACCCTCGCGAGGCTGTTCTTCCTTGTATTGTTCATCATCATCAGCCCAAGAGGCAATCCGCCACACCACACACTGGAGTAGGGTATTACACCACAACGGTGGCCCGAACCAGTATAAACCCTGTGTCTATTGCATTGTTCTTTCCTTAGTTTAGATCTTAGCAAGGCGGAGGGGTGCAGGTAGGTAGGAGGCGAAATCTCTGCGCGCACCCCAGTGTTCGAACCTCAAGGGTCTGCCGGAACCCGAAATCCGACATTTGGCGCGCCAGGTAGGGGTGCGCCAGGATTCGTCTTCCACCACCCCGTTATCCTCCGACCATCACGCCCATGTCTGACGCTCGTCGGGCCCGCGCCGAGCGCCGGGCCGCACTCGCTTCCCGCGTCGCCCAGACGGCCCCTGTCGGCGGGCATCCTCATCGTTCCCCGTCACCTGCCGTCAACGCCGCCACCGGCCCGGCGGGGGACGAGCAGCAAGCATCGTCCCAGCATCCGTCTGTGCGGCAAGACGGCCGCACCGCAACTCCCTCGCTCACCCCAGCTGGTTCTTCGTCCCGCGCGCTCCGCGCACCCATGGAGGCTCGAGCTGCGCTCATCACGGCGAACAAGCTCCTGCGCTACCGTCCCATCGACAACGTCTACGAAGAATGGCTCGATCGCGTCGCCGAGCTCGTCCACGCCACAGGGGGCTCTCCTGCGTCGTCCGTTCCGCTGCACCGCACCCCGCCCGGCGCGGGCGATGAAGCTCCGACGGCGCCCAGCTGCCTCCTCCTCAGGAAGGCGCCATGGCTCCAAGGCGCGTGGCCCCTGGGCGGAACCCGCTCCGTCAGGTGCCTGCGCAGCAAGGGCAGAGCTGTCAAGAAGTCCCTCGCCCGCAAGAAGCTGCCTGGGCGCTCCCTGCTCCAGCACATCGCGACCATGCTCCTGCTCCCGCGCGTCAAGACCCCGCGCTGCTCCCAGCTGCAGCGCGTGGGGACATGCAAGACCAAGCTCCCTGTCATCCAAGGCCTCCCGTGGCCACAGCAGGTTGTCGCGCCTTCACCGCCGAGCTACGTAGCGTCGCGTGGCCCGGCAAGTTCAAGCCAGACTTGCCTCCTAACTACGACGACACGGCTGACCCTGCGGAGTTCCTCCTGCTCTATGAGCTGGGCATCGAAGCTGCCAACGGAGACGAGAAGGTCATGGCGAACTGGTTCCCCATGGCACTCAAGGACGAGGCCCGCACCTGGCTCCTGAACCTGGGTCCAGGCACAATCTCCTCCTGGGACGAGATGCGCACCCGCTTCATCGCCAACTTCCAAAGCACTCGCGACCGGCCACCCGTCGTGAGCGACATGCGCCGCATGAAGCAACAGCCCGGGGAAACCCTGCAGAAGTACATCCAGCGCTTCAACAACGCACGCCTCAAGATTCCCAAGGTGACTGAGGAGGCCATCATCTCGGCCTTCTCCGACGGCGTGCGTGACGTCAAGATGAAGGAGGAGCTGGCGATGCATGAAGACCTGTGCACTTCCTTGGAGCTGTTCAACCTGGCAACCAAGTGCGCCAGGGCCGAGGAAGGGCGTCTCTCCCTCCTCGAGCTGCCTGCCGCAGACCCAGAAGAGAAGAAGACCAAGGCCAAGGATGTGAAGCGCAAGGGGGCTACCGTGCTCGCTGCAGAACCAGACACCAAGCGAGGGAGAGATTAGCCCGAACCTTCCAAGGGCAGCCGGTACTATGTGTACCACGACCTCCACACCCACAACACCAACGAATGTCAAGAGCTCCGAGCCGTGTGAGAAGGAAGGATCGGCCGTCGCCTGACCGCAGTGACCGGGGCTACGGTCAAGGAGGAGGAAGGAACGCAGGACGCTGGGAAGACCGTGGCCCGTGCCAAGGGTGGCGCGCCCAACCTCGCGAGGATCGCTGGCAAGACCCGCCTCACGAGGGAGGATGGAGGGATTAGCCACGCGAGGGAGACTGGAGGGATCAGCCTCGCGAGGATCGCCCGCAAGGCAACGCAGGCCTCCCACCGCCGCCGCCGTAGCCAAGGAGAAACGAGGACCGCCACCAGGACGAGGGGGCTGGGGGCTTCCAGGAGCCGCGCGCGATCGCCTGCATCTTGCGCGGGGCACAAGCCCCGGCCTCTCAGCGCATCTTCAAGCAGTTCGCCCGCGAAGTGAACGCAGTCCTCCCCAGGCTCGATGCCACGCGCCCTATCAGGTGGTCAGCGTGCGCCATCACGTTCAGCTCAGCAGATCAGCTCAAGTGTGCGGCTACAGCCGGAGTTCTCCCGATGCTTTGCTCCCCGATCGTCAGCAACGTGGTGGTCACCAAGACCCTCTTCGATGGTGGGGCAGGGCTCAACGTCCTGTCCGTGGAGACATTCAACAACCTCCAAGTGCCCTACAGCCAGCTTCAGCCAACCAAGCCTTTCTCCGGTATCACCGACGGCTCCACGATCCCGATTGGGCAGGTCCGCCTCCCTGTCACCTTCGGGGCACGCGACAACTACCGCACCGAGCTCATCGACTTCGAAGTCGCTCACATTCGCCTGCCGTACAACGCCATCCTTGGGTACCCAGCGCTGGCCAAGTTCATGGTCGTAACTCACCACGGCTACAACGTCCTCAAGATGCCAGGAAGCGGCGGAGTCATCACGGTGCCTTGTGAGAGAAGGACGCGGTGTGTTCCCTGGAACGAGCCTTTCAGGCCGCGTCACTGGAAGACCCGGATCATGGAAGCAGGAGGCCTCCCTAGACCGCCCCTAAAAAGAAGTAGACGTCATCCGGCCCGACCACTCAGGAGGCAGGCCCCTCTGGGCCCGTGCCTGCCCAGAGGGAACCTCCTTCCATCGCATAGGAAAGCGCGCCCGGTGCCCTCCTCAGGCAGGGCTCTAGGGCTCTCCCCTAGAGGGCCACCGACCTAGCTAGGGTCACGAGGGAGGCGCTTGGGCACCACATGGAGGCGTGTTTTGAAGCACGTTTCCCTTAAGAAGGAGCAAGGCAAGGAGATCCAGACCCTCAGGAGTTCGTCAGCAAGGCCATTCAGGAGCTACAGGAGTCAAGAGTCATGAAAGGCGGCCGCCGCCTGCCAGCAATGGCTCCCCATCCAGGCGAGGATGGTGGGCTGTGCGTCTGCATCGACATACCAGGGCTCAACCGAGTCACCTCTCTGGAGCGCCTCTGGCCCTCGCGAGTGGGGCGCTGCGGAGGCCCACCCCACAACTACGTTCGCATGCCTTACGGCTTGCCGAACGCGGCTGACACGTACCAGCGCCTCATGAGGGGCATCACGGAGGCACGAGAGGCCAGGCGTTCCGCAGCCCTGGAAGGGATGGAGATGGCCCGCGAGGAGCCGCCAGCGCCTCCGGAGCCTCCCGAGGCCCCTGGGCCTGGGGGCTCGTGAGGATTGGCTCCCGCAGCCCACCGAGCCTACTACATCAACGCTCCTTCGTCCTCAACATCATCAGGTGACAACTTTCGAGTTTTATTCCCAGCTGGGAGCGCCCCCGCCCCCTCCCAGGGCTGCATTATTCCCAGGCCGCGTGGGTCCGTCCTTGCAGTGTGTATCCCTTTTTTTATTCCATGTTGTTAGCATACCTTGTTGGGGGTGCCCCTCGGGCTGCATGATCCCCAAGCCGCTCAGGCCAGCCCAGCAGCACGTATCCCATTTGCGTTTATTTCCGATTATGCGTTAGACCCACCATGCTTGATTATTTGATGCCGGTCCACGGCACCTCTTCTTCTCCATGCCGACCACTTGAACGTTAAAGGGGGGTACCTGAGCATCGCGACTCAGGGCTCTTACTGGCTCTCCAGCCCTCACCCTCTGGCCTTGTCCATGGCATCGCGACCTGGCATACCAGCGACGGCTGAAACCAGCTCGAGGGTCGGTACCCGAGGACGTAGAGTGCCTACATCTAACCAAATTTGCAGGGACACATCACAAGATAAGGCCCAGTGCCAGGCGCAACCCGCCAAGAGGTAGGGCCCCGTGAGTCCTGCGCTGGCTCACGGGTGCCCAGATACACCTCGCCAGGCCCTACCATGCCAACCACGTGTCAGGGCGGGGCTGTACACGCCCCGGGGGCTCCTCCCGGAGGGGGGCCCCCTCCCACGTACCAGTGGAAGCACCATGCTCCGCGCTGGCTGACGACACTGCCGAGGAGCGGCTATGCCCGTACATATACGGTAGCGCTATGCTCCGCGCTGGTGATAAACAACTGAGGGTGGCCCCCGGGCCGCACCAACCTCAGGGAGCCCAGAGCTCAGTGTCTAGCCTCATCGCAACGCTTTCCCTTGGGAGTGCCACGCGAGGGGGCTGGGCATGGGGGCTGCGCCTGGGTCACACCCAGACGCACGCCGCCCAGCCAGGTCCCCCCGGGCCTGGTTCGTCGCTCGTATCTCCCCGAGCGGAGCCAAGGTACGAAGGCCGTTTGAGCGTCAAGGGGGACTCCTGAGCATCGCGACTCAGGAGCCTAACTGGTCACGTAGCCCCTCACTCCGTGGCCCCGTCCTGGTTTCCGGTCGGGACCAACGCTGGGTGAGGCACGCGCGCGGCCGGGCTCTGCAGACGTAGAACGGTAGATCCACCCGCATCACACCTCCCTACTTGCTGTTCGTGCGCCAAGGGGGACTCCTGAGCATCGCGACTCAGGAGCCTAACTCGTCACGTGGCCCCTCACTCCTTGGCCCCGTCCTGGTTTCCGGTCGGGACCAACGCTGGGTGAGGCATGCGCGGGGCCGGGCTCTGCCGGTGTAGAACATAAGCAAGTAGGAAGGAAAAGCGCAAATTTCAAGGAATTCAAAAGCAAATATTACAGTCCACACTTTTATCTCGATGCCAAACGCAAGTTTAAACGCCTCCCCGAGGCATGATACATGTGCAGGAATTAAAAGTAGGACAGGAGCCACGACGGAGTCACTTGTCGACAGTGGAGCAGCGCGGATTGGGTACGCCTCCCAGAGCGGTGGGGGCGGCAGCGCCTTGCTTCGGCTTGGTGCTGAAGGCCCGAAACTTCCCAAGCAGGGCCTCTGCGCGACCCTTCACGGCCTCAGCAGCGGCAGCGGCACGCTCGCCGCTCACTGGCTCCAGCAGGCTGTCAAGGTCGACACCAGGATCGCGAAGGTAGATGTGGGTGAGGACCCGCGTCAGTGCTGCAGAAGACAGGACACGCGCCTCAGCCTCGGCAGTGGGGCCAAGGCCAAGGGCGACATCTTCAAGAGCATGAACCAGGAAGGGAAGCAGCTTGGCGGGGCCATCCTCAGGGCCAGCCAGTGGGCTCTCGAGGCCATTGTCGTAAAGCGTCCTCAATGAGGAGCGAGCCCTCGCCTCCATCTCCGTGAAAGCCACGCGGTCCTCGGCAAGAACCAGGGCCTCATCGTCTAGCTTGGCCTTCCTCGCCCCCAACTCCTGCTCCAGCGTGCCTAGGCGGTCGCGGCGTTTCTTGAGCTTGACCTCCCTCTCCTTGAGAGCCGCCTCGCGAGCCTTCACGTCTTCTTCCTGCTCTTGGCGAAGGCGGACCTCATTCGCGAGCTGGTCCCGCAAATCTTGCAGTTCGCCCTCCAGCGCCGTGCAACGTCCACGGATGTCGACCACCTCCCCCAGGGCTGCGTCACGAGCAGCCTTCGCCTCAAGGACGGCCTGCTTCTCCTTGTCGCATGCCGTCGAGGCCTGGACCAGCGCCACCCGAATCGAAGCGTTGGAGCGAACCCATCCTGAAGCCAGCTCCAAGCGCCCGGCCACCAAGCGGGGGTCGGCGCCAAGAAGATCCTGACGCAGTCGGTCTAGCTCAGCAACACCACGATCCAGAATGGTAGAAGGAGTCGGAGAGACAGCAGCCGGTGGAGTAGGAGGAGAAAGCGGCAACGCGGCCGCAGCATCCTGAGGCGGAGTCTGCCGCGCCCCGACAGCTGTAGTGGCGACGGCAGGCAAGAGCACCTCGGGAGCCACTTGGGCCATGGGGGCTGAGCTCGCCCCAGCCGGCTCAGCCAGGCCTCGCGAGGACGACCGGGCAGGAGAAGCCTGTGCGTCGCGGTAACCCTCCTTCGCGGGGAGAAGCGCTGCCACGGATGGAACCTCGGGAGCCCCCTTCGGCTTCTTTGCTACGGGCACCAGCCTATCCAAAAGATGCGGACGTCAAGCCTCAGAAGCAGAGCAAGAGATAAAGACAAGAATCGAATGCTTATGGGTCATCGCCGGTGAGCTCAAGCGGCCTCCGGCCAAATTTGAAGCCTGAAAGCCGGCTGGAAGGGTCAACCTCGGGAAGCTTGGAGGCGGAAGGTGCGTCTGCGGTTCGCCCCGGGGCCGGGGCAGACCCGCGGGAGATCAGCCCGGTCCTATCCTTCTTCGGGATCGGGGGCGAGCTCCCGCCGTCCTGATCATCGTTGTCCTCGTCGTCGTCTTCGTCGTCATCCTCGTCGTCATCGCTCGAAGAGAGGCGGAGAACGCGGGACCTGCGCCGGGGGAGGGGAGCCCTCAACTCTCCGTCAGTCGCCTCGGAGTTAGGCCCTTTTCCCCGCTTCCCTCCTTCCTCCTCTTCGCTGGAGTCGTCGGAGGGCACGTCCACCGGTTCCTCGGGAGTTTCCACGGGCACGGGCCCATCCCCGTTGAAGATGGGCATGGACACCACTACCTGCTCCTAGTCGTCGCGAAGGAACAAGGGCGTAGGAGCGCCCGCCAACCTCGCCACATCGCCCCCGACCAGAGATTGGAGGACCGCAGCCAGATCTCCGTCGACTAAGGCCGCAGGGCTAGGACGGGGCCTCCACATCGGAAGTGAGTACTGCCGAAGCAGAGCCAGCTGGTGCTCCAGGAATTCCCTCAGCAGCCACGCATCGGTCAGCTTCGCCGCCGCCATATTGGCCGGCCTCAGATCCGCCTCCATCTTCTCCAACATCAGCTTTGCGCGGGGGTCCGTGAGCTCCGCTCGACCCCAATCGCTAGAGCTCGTGGGCTTCTTTGTGGGCAAGATCAGCCGAGGGTGGATGCGCCCAGCATCCACCAAGACCCACTTGCTCCTGAAGCCCTCGATCCTTTTCCCGGGGTTCGAAATTGCAATGGAGCCACCGTACGCGATGAAGCTCGCGCACGCGGAAGCAGTACCACGAGAGGTCCGGAGGTAGAAGTAGTGGCGCAGTAAGGCCACTGAGGGCTGCACCCCTACGTGGGCCTTGCAGTAATAGGCAAAGATTGCCAGGAGAAGGACGGAGTTGGGGTGGAGATGCAAGGCTTGCAGCTTATAGTGGCGGAGGACAGAGAAGAAGAACTCGGAGAAGGGAGGCACCAGGCCAGCAGCAATGGCACTTACAAAGAGCGGATAGAAGGTGCTCCCTTGGCCCTCAGGGGTGGCGGAGCCAGCTTTAAACACCTTTCCCCATTGATGCCCCGCGCAGTCGCCATCCGGCGCAATCGGGCAAGGCTCGCCTCCGACACGTTCGGCGGGTCCAGGGCAGACGAGTACCAAGCTACGGCCGGGGGCTGACGAGGTGCCATGGCTTCCTAGGTCACACGGTCGGAGTGGATCTGGAAATTTTGGGGGAAGGAAGGAGAGGCACAAGAAAGGGGATCTGAGCAGCAACCGGGGAAAGCAAGAAGCAAAGCTTGGGTGGATGCCGCTCCTTTATCAACTCGCGCGGTTGCTAAGGTGCCCACGTCCAATCAACCGCCACGCAGCGGCCAAGGCCGCAGGCTGTTAGGGCCCGCGGCGCTTCGCTCTTGCCCTTCCACCTCCCTGCACGGCCAAGTCCGGGCGCACCTTGGGCCCGGGGGCTACTGTCGGCGTTCTGGGAACGGGGGTCCCCCAGAATTGCCTACCTGCGGCCTGCGACATGGCTCAAAAGGGGGCCCAGCACGGCCCATCTTCACCAACACAAACCCAAGACCCTCGCGAGGGGCCAAGCCTCGCGGGGCGGACGACGTGGAGCTTCCTCAGGCGTGGCCTCGTCAGGCTAGCTCACGAGGAGGCGGAGAGACCAAGGCGGGTACCTCACAAGGTGCCCATGACGCAAGCCATAACGACCAAGGGCGCCAGGCAGGTGCCAGCCCGCGCAGTGTCCTCCTTTCCTCTTTGGTGCAAAGGAGGCAAGCGCAGCCGCGGAGTACCAAGGCATTAGGCAAAGGTTGCCATTTCGGTGCAACGAGACCAAGACCAGGAGGACTACAAGACGGAGGTCACCGTGGAGCCCAAGATGGCGTCATCCCTAGAGCTTTGCGCAGGCGAAGACTACTTTTGTCAGGATAGCTAGTACTAGTTGTCCCCTTTCAAATTAGCCCGCCATTGTTGGCTCCCTTCCCGCTCGATATTTGGGAAGAGGACCAGGGCCTCTATATATAGGACCAGCCACCCACAGAGAAGCAAAGAGAGGAGGAGAAAAAGGAGAAGGAGAGAGCTAAGAGGTTAGAAGCAAAGAGAGGGATCAAGTAGAGAGAGAGAGAGAAGGGTGACTGAGCTCCTCCCAGCAGCTCAGCGCCCCAGCCAAGAACAGACCCTCGCGAGGCTGTTCTTCCTTGTATTGTTCATCATCATCAGCCCAAGAGGTAATCCACCACACCACACACTGGAGTAGGGTATTACACCACAACGGTGGCCCGAACCAGTATAAACCCTGTGTTTCTTGCATTGTTCTTTCCTTAGTTTAGATCTTAGCAAGGCGGAGGGGTGCAAGTAGGTAGGAGGCGAAATCTCCGTGCGCACCCCAGTGTTCGAACCTCAAGGGTCTGCCGGAACCCAAAATCCGACAGAGGTGGAGGAGGAGCGCGCCTCCCGCCTTAAACATGAATCACAAGTGGAGGAAGTCTAGCAAGAGCTCAAGGATTCCATAGGCAAATGCGAGTCCTTAGAGCGCAAGACTTCGGAGCAAAATTCCGAACTTGCCAAGGCACTCCAAAGTGCACAGGAAGCTCGGGCCGAAGCCCAAAGCGCTATTCGGGAGATCCAAGAGGTAAGGAAAATTGCGGCGGGTAAGGCCTTTAACATGCAGAGCAAATTTGTGAACAAAAGGTATATCTTTCTAACCCGGATTTGGAGTTCTCCAGGAGTGTTTGCGGACCTGCCCCGGAGTGTTGCTGATGTCGCGGAGTTCTTCCGAGCCGAAGAGGGGAGCTCAACGGAGAAGCTGTTATGGTCGCAGTACCTTGCGCCAGAGCATCCTGTGCCCCCTCAGTGATCAGCTGAAGCAATGGACCAAACTGCACAGGGTGGCTGAATTGGCCATGAGGGATTTGATAATCCGTCTTTGGCCCACCAAACCCATGCCCAATAGCTACTTCGGTCACGTCAAGCGGCTGGTCAGCACCTGCCCTCGGCTTGATGCCGTCAAGCGGTCAGCCTGTATTGAAGGTGCGCGGATGGCCTTCACTTGTGTTAAGGTGCAATGGGCGAAGATGGACGCCGTCAAGCTTGCAACCGAGGGACCGCCTGCTGGAAAAGAGAATCGCATGCCAGAGCGGTACTTTGATGATGTCCTGAAAGGATCCCGCATTGTGGAGGGCCAATGTTCGAAGGACATCATTTTTGAATGAATGTATTTATGTTGTCCAATCCTGTATCATGAGACAAGGCTTATGTATGATATATTGCTTATTTTACTTTAAAATATCTCCTCCTGTGCGGCTATTTATGATATATGAGAGTTAGCCAGTCATCGGCTTCAGCCCCCACGTAGGTAGTACGGGGGTGTTCGGGATAACACTTAAACACACTTGACCCAACGTACTGGTCCGTTAAGGAGGTGTTAGTGCGGCGAACCAGGCAATTGGACTATACGGCTTTATCGCCCTCACTTAGCCATAGGAGTTTTATAATGGGAGTGTGGGCGCATCCCCTAGTATTGTTCGATTATACGAACTGGGTGCTGTGAATGCCCGGCCGAGTGGAGGCCAGCCTATCGCATAATGCGGAAAAAATCGCTAGAGATTTATACTTAGTCACCGAATAGCTGACCAGCTCTCGCCGCATCATGACAGTCAATTTTCGGCTTTCTCTACTAAGGTGTTTGTCCGGGTAAATCAGAAACACAATCGCAGTAGTTCTCCCTTTACTACCCTAGCCGATCAGACGGAACGTAAGGTAGCAAGCACAGGAGCCGAGCAACCCAACTATTGAACAAAGACATGATTCGGAGCCAATGCATATAATGCTATATTCGGGATGCTGAATTGCACTTGTGAAAGTGTTCGGACTTTGTTTTAGTATTTACAAGATGTATGCGGCTTAACAGAGCCCCTGGCGATTTAGGTCATACCATGGTGTACATGACAATCGAACAAAAATAGGGAAACATGTGTTTGAGAGATACGCCAACGCCACGTGGGTTTTGGCCAAAAACTGTTTCCATAGTAGTCTGATTGATATGTCAAAACTTATTGATACAAATAGTGTGATAAGAAACACGACTATTTTACATGCCGAACACAAGGGGGAGCTGTGCATGCATCCTGAAAGCGGACAAGGTGATCTTTAAGGATCTTTAGGTACTCCGGCACACGTCGATGCTGCTTTTCTCCTTGGTGTATTGTCCTTCAAGAGGATCATCGACCGGTGTTATCATATTGGGCCACAGAAAGAGGCCTTGGTACCATCGAAAGGATGGTGTGAGTTGTAAGGAACCTGGAAAAGTACAAAGAAAAGAAAAAGGGGAAATTTGAGTGTCATGATAGGGTCTAGCCGTATTGTAGACATTGTCCTTATTGTGCCTCCATCCTTTCCCATGGTATTTTTAGTGCGTAATTATGTACGCGTGGCACATATGCCACAATTCGGTAGGGGATGAGATGGAGGCCGAATTGCTAATCGAGCTCCTGACAAGCTGAAGTGTCGTACAATGGGGTAGTCCGGACTCGTTTGACAGTGTCCGAGGACTTGGCCGCCGATGTAAAAGTTGGCTTAATGAGGCCACCCTGTACTTCCGCTGCCATGGCCGCGGTGTGCTCCTAAGTGCGGAGGGAGCATTCCATGTTTCCATTCATGATACGTCTTCGTCGTATCTACTTTTCCAAACACTTTTGCCCTTGTTTTGGACTCTAACTTGCATGATTTGAATGGAACTAACCCGGACTGACGTTGTTTTCAGCAAAATTACCATGGTGTTATTTATGTGCAGAAACAAACGTTCTCGAAATGACCTGAAACTTCACGGAGCAACTTTTTGGAAAGTATAAAAAATACCTGCAAAAGATGAAGGCCAGGGGGCCCACCACCTGTCCATGAGGGTGGGGGCGCGCCTGCCCCCCTAGGGCAAGCCCCCTAGCTCATGGGCCCCCTGGTGCCTCTCTGACTCCAACTCCAACTCTATATATTGTGTTTCGGGGAGAAAAAAATCAGAGAGAAGAATTCATCGCGTTTTATGATACAGAGCCGCCGCCAAGCCCTAAAACCTCTCGGGAGGGCTGATCTAGAGTCCGTTCGGGACTCCAGAGAGGGGAATCCGTCGCCATCGTCATCATCAACCATCCTCCATCACTAATTTCATGATGCTCACCGCCGTGTGTGAGTAATTCCATCGTAGGCTTGCTGGACGGTGATGGGTTGGATGGGATCTATCATGTAATCGAGTTAGTTTTGTTAGGGTTTGATCCCTAGTATCCACTATGTTCTGAGATTGATGTTTCTATGACTTTGCTATGCTTAATGCTTGTCACTAGGGCCCGAGTGCCATGATTTCAGATCTGAACCTATTATGTTTTCATCAATATATGAGTGTTCTTGATCCTATATTGCAAGTCTATAGTCACCTATTATGTGTTATGATCCGTTAACCCCGAAGTGACAATAATCGGGATACTTACCGGTGATGACCGTAGTTTGAGGAGTTCATGTATTCACTATGTGTTAATGCTTTGTTCCGGTACTCTATTAAAAGTAGGCCTTAATATCCCTTAGTTTCCGTAAGGACCCCGCTGCCACGGGAGGGTAGGACAGAAGATGTCATGCAAGTTCTTTTCCATAAGCACGAATGACTATGTTCGGAATACATGCCTACATTATATCAATGAACGGGAGCTAGTTCTGTGTCACCCTAGGTTATGACTGTTACATGATGAACCGCATCCGGCAAAATTCTCCATCACCGATCCATTACCTATGAGCTTTCCACACATTGTTCTTCGCTTATTTACTTTCCCGTTGCTATTGTTGTCATCACTACAAAATACCAAAAACATTACTTTTACTACCGTTACCTTTTGTTACCGTTACCACTACTATCATATTACTTTGCTACTAAATACTTTGCTGCAGATATTAAGTTTCCAGGTGTGGTTGAATTGACAACTCAGCTGCGAATACTTGAGAGTATTCTTTGGCTCCCCTTGTGTCGAATCAATAAATTTGGGTTGAATACTTTACCCTCGAAAACTATTTTCTGGCACCGTTGCCGGGGAGCATAGCTCTATTCTTTGAGTCACTTGGGATTTATATCTGCTTATCATTATGAAGAACTTGAAAGATCCAAGAACCAAGATTTATCCCTCAACTACGAGGGGAGGTAAGGAACTACCATCTAGCTCTGCGCTTGATTCACCTTCTGTTTTGAGTAAGCTTGCGACACCTAAAACTGCTTCTGCTATTCGTTCTGATATGTCGCATGTTATTGATGATGCTACTTCTGCTATACATGATACTTATGATGAAACTACTTCTATGCTTGATACTACCGTGCCACTTGGTGAATTTCTTGATGAACAACTTGCTAGGGCTAGAGAGATTGAAAATATTGAATCTGATAATACTGATGAAAGTGATGATGAAGAATCACTTGTTATTCCTGAGGGTTATGTTTTTGATCAAGAAGCCTCTTTAGCTATTTTAGCTTGCAAGGATAGACACGAACTTAAGAGGTTATTAGCTAAATGGAATAAGCAATCTCTAAATGCTAGAATGAAACCTGACCCTGCTTTTGCTACTTCACCTATCTGTGTTACTGATAAGGATTACGAATTCTCTATTGATCCTGATATAATTACTTTGGTTGAATCTGATCCTTTTCATGGCTATGAATCTGAAACTGTTGTGGCACATCTTACTAAATTAAATGATATAGCCACCCTGTTCACTACTGATGAGAGAACTCGCTACTTTTATATCCTTATTAAAATATTTCCGTTCTCATTAAAGGGTGATTCTAAGATATGGTTTAATTCTCTTGATCCTAGTTGTGTGCGTAGTCCCCAGGATATGATTTATTACTTCTCTGCTAAATATTTCCCTGCTCACAAGAAACAAGCTGCTTTAAGGGATATATATATAATTTTGTGCAAATCAAAGAAGAGAGTCCCCCACAAGCTTGGGGGAGGCTTCTCCAATTACTTAATGCTTTGCCTGATCATCCTCTTAAGAAAAAAGAAATACTTGATATCTTTTATAATGGACTAACTGATGCCTCCAAAGATTACCTGGACAGTTGTGCTGGTTCTGTTTTCAGGGAAAGAACACCGGATGAAGCTGAAATTCTATTGAATAATATGTTGACAAATGAAAATAATTGGACATCTCCGGAGCCAATTCCTGAGCCTATTCCTAAACCAACTCCGAAGAAGAGGAGTATTCTATTTCTCAGTCCTGAAGATATGCAAGAGGCAAAGAAATCTATGAAAGAAAAAGGTATTAAAGCTGAAGATGTTAAAAATTTACCTCCTATTGAAGAAATACACGGTCTTAATTTACCGCCTATTGAAGAAACATATGATCTTGATCCATCACCTATTGAAGAAACTCATGGTCTTGATAACCCAACACAGGTAGTAAAGGTAAATTCTCTCTATAGATATGATAAAGCTGAAATCCCATTTACTAAGTTTGCTAGCCCATGCTTAGAAGAGTTTGATAAATTTATGGCTAAGCAAGAAGACTTTAATGCTTATTTTGGTAGACAATTGAAATACAATTCAAATATGCTTGAACACTTGGGTGATTATATGGCTAATGTCAAAGGTGAACTTAAACTTATTAGTAAACATGCTTCTATGGTTACCACTCAAGTAGAACAAGTTCTTAAAGCTCAAAATGATTTGCTCAGTGAATTGAATAGTAAGAATAATGATAATGCTGTTAGAGTGGCTACTAGAACTGGTAGAATGACTCAGGAACCTTTGTATCCTGAAGGCCACCCTAAGAGAATTGAGCAAGATTCTCAGAGAAATAATATAGATGCACCTAGTCCTTCTAAAAGGAAGAAAAAGAAAAATGATAGGACTTTGCCTACTTCTAGTAAACCTATCACTAAACCACCTGAGAATCTAAATGATATTTCTATTTCTGATGCTGAAACTCAATCTGGTAATGAACCTGAAACTAGTGTTAATGATAATGTTCATGATGATGCTCAACCTAGTAATGATAATGATGTAGAAGTTGAACCTGCTGTTGATCTTGCTAACCCACAATCAAAGAATGAACGTTATGATAAGAAAGACATTGTTGCTAGGAAACATGGTAAAGAAAGAGAGCCTTGGGTTCAGAAACCCATGCCTTTTCCTCCCAAACCATCCAAGAAAAAGGATGATGAGGATTTTGAGCGCTTTGCTGAAATGATTAGACCTATCTTTTTGCGTATGCGATTAACTGATATGCTTAAAATGAATCCTTATGCCAAGTATATGAAAGAAATTGTTACGAATAAAAGAAAGATACCGGAAGCTGAAATTTCCACCATGCTTGCTAATTATACTTTTAAGGGTGGAATACCAAAGAAACTTGGAGATCCTGGTGTACCCACTATACCATGCTCCATTAAAAGAAACTATGTTAAAACTGCTTTATGTGATCTTGAAGCCGGTGTTAGTGTTATGCCTCTCTCTTTATATCGTAGACTTGATTTGAATAAGTTGACACCTACTGAAATATCTTTGCAAATGGCTGATAAATCAACTGCTATACCTGTCGGTATTTGTGAGGATGTGCCCGTTGTAGTTGCAAACGTTACCATTTTAACGGACTTTGTTATTCTTGATATTCCCGAGGACGATAGTATGTCTATTTTCTTGGAAGACCCTTTTTGAATACTGCAGGGGCTGTCATTGATTGCACTAAAGTCAATGTCACTTTTCATGTTAATGGTAATGAGCATACGGTACACTTTCCGAGGAAACAACCTCAAGTTCATAGTATCAACTCTATTGGAAAAATTCCATCAATTATATTTGGAGGTTTTGAACTGTCAAGAAGAAATGTGATATTCTTATTATTGGGGATGTGCATATCCCCGTTGAGGTAACATAGTGTTATTCGAAATTTCTCCGGTTCCATGTTATTCGGAATGAGTTCGTTAATAAGACTTGATCAACCTTGTTAGTGGATTCCTTTTGATGAGCATGAGATGGATGAAACTAGAAAGCACAACCTTCTGTACCCCACTTTTACTTTCTGTTATTTATATTAAATAAAATAAAAATAATATTTTTCTATATGTTATCTGATTATCCGTGCAATATAAAAATACCCCAAAAATAAAAGTTCTCCAAATGCCCTGAAATTTAAATATGATTTTTCTAGAATATTTGAGAATATTTGGCACTGAGAACACAGCAAGGGGGTCAACCACCTGCCCACGAGGGTGGAGGGCGCGCCCTACCCCCTGGGCGCGCCCCCTGCCTCGTGGGCCCACGGTGGTCCTCCTCCACTTATCCTTTCACCCACACACTCCTTCTGCCTCCCCCAAACACGAATATCCAGCTCGAACCCGAGTCCAAGCTCATTTTCCTGCCATTTTCGATCTCCTTGCTCAAAGCACCTCTCACAAAACTGCTTGGGGAGATTGTTCTTTGGTATGTGACTCCTCCTTTGGTCCAATTAGTTTTTTTTCTAGTGCTTTATTCATTGCAAATTTTTGCTGCTTAGGTGACCCTGTTCTTGAGCTTGCATGCATGATATAGGCCCTAGGCACTTGTAGGAGTAGTTGCTATCAATATTATTGAGTTTGGTTTAATTTTTTTTGAAGTTACTAAAAATTTCAGAATTTTTCAGAAAATGATGAAGAGACTTTTGAGGGGCTCATCGAGCCGAAGCCCGAAGGAAAAGGCACCGAAGCCTAAGTATAATCTGCCTCGCACCGCGGAGGTTCAGGCGAGTGAATGACCTTCCGATTATTCCTTGAGAGCAGCCGGGATTTATGAAGATTTTCATGAATTGGCTAAGAATGCAGGCCTCACCGCTTTCCTCCATGACCAATGCAATCATTATCTCTTACTCACAAATATCTTTGTGCAAAACTTTCATTTCCATTCTAGGAGCTCACCACCTACGGTGGAGTTTCATTTATATGATGAGCATAAGGAGATGTCACTTTATGATTTTTGTCGGGTTTGTTTGGTCCCTTTCGAGGGCAAGACAGAGGAACTGCATTGCGAGGATGTGGACGGGTTTATTGATACTATCACTGTAGGGGAAACAAGGAAGGTTTCCGTTGCACGAATCACTAGCATACATTTCCCTGTTTTATGCTATTTTGCATTATTTGCTAGTCGTTGTTTAATTGGTCGCGGAAACTGTGGAAACCTTAGTATCCCTGATATTATTATTATTCTCTATGGTTTATACAGTGATAACTCTGTTAGTATGGGTGGCATTATTGCTAAACTGTTAAGTCTGAACCGTACCAAGGGCCCCATCTTTGGAGGCATCTATGCTTCACGCCTAGCTGCACATTTTAACATACCTATTAGGCATTATGAGAAGGAAGAAAAAGTGTTGCCTCGTGTTTATTTAGATTATAAAAGTATGGTGGCACATGATTTTATTGTTAAGAATAGGGAAGGAGAGCTTAAATACAAATTGTTCATTGATAAACATCATCCTGAGACTATTACCCTGCCTGCTCCTTCTTTGTTTGATTTATCTGCAAGCCAGTACCTTGTTCCGTTGAAGGCTATTCACGCCTACCGGAACCCTGCACCAGCCATGGAGCCAGAGCGGGAACCACAATTTGATCCTTCACGACATTCTAATTACCAGTGATCCGGAGATGATCGCCAGCCAGTGGCAATTGGAGTCCTCTTCTTCTTCTCAGTACGACCCCAACTATTATAATGGATATCCGCCAGGACAACCATGGCCATAGACCAACTTAGGCAAAAATCCTAAGCTTGGGGGACTACGTATTTCCCACCGACATTACATTTATGTTCACACACTCATTGCTAGATGTCGGTGCTCATACTTTTTCATTTGTATCATCCATGCTAGTTTATTTCCTTTTTATGCTTTCTTCTTGTGTGTTTGATAAACCTTAAGAAAAACCAAAAAAGTAGTTGTAACTTTTAATTAGTTTACTTTCCATGCTTGTAGTAGTAATTAAAAAGAAAACCCAAAAAGATTTCATGTTCTTCTTTTTACTTGTTGGGAGCTTTCCCGTGTAAATAGTTTTATTTCTTTTCTTTTCTTTGGGGGTCGGTAGGACAAGACCATGATTAATTTGTTGAAGTGGCTCTTATATACATTATTGTTGATCTGACAAAAGAGCCCATATTGCCTTGTCTTCTCCTGTTTATTGAATGCTTGCAGATTCCAGCTTAGTCCAATGCACGCGCACTATTATATTATTTCACATCGTTCCGTCGTGCAAGTGAAAGGCAATTATGATGATATATGATGGACTGGCTGAGATGAGAAAAGCTGGTATGAACTCGACCTCTTTTGTTTTTATAAATATGATTAGTTCATCATTCCTGATTCAGCCTATTATGAATAAACATGTTTGCAATGACAACTAGAGATCAAAGTTTCTTGTGCCATGCTTGATTAGCTATGAATTATAATGGTTTACCTTGCATGCCAACATGCTATTAAAATGGTTGTGATGTGGTATGATAGGGTGGTATCCTCCTCTGAATGATTTAAGTGACTTGACTTGGCGCATGTTCACGCATGTAGTTGAGACAAAATCAACATAGCCTTCATGATATTTATGTTCATGGTGGATTATATCCTACTCGTGCTTGCATTCGGTGTTGACTAATTTTAATGCATGTTCATGACTGTTGTCGCTCTCTAGCTGGTGGCTTCCCAGTCTTTCTCTAGCCTTCACCTGTACTAAGTGGGAATACTGCTTGTGCATCCAATCCCTTAAACCCCAAAGTTATTCCACATGAGTCCACTATACCCACCTATATACGATATCTACTTGTCGTTCCAAGTAAATTTGTATGTGCCAAACTCTAAACCTTCAAATAGATATCCTATTTTCTATGCTCGAATAGCTCATGTATCAACTAGGGTTGTCTGTATCTTCCATGTTAGGCGGGTTATTCTCAAGAGGAGTGGACTCCGCTCCTCACTCACGAGATAAATGGCTGGTTACCGGGATGCCCAGTCCCATGCTTTATGCAAACTAAATCAAAATAATTTCAAACAAAACTCCCCCTGGGACTCTTGTTAGTTGGAGGCACTCGTTGTTTTGAGCAAGCCATGGATTGATGCTTGTTGGTGGAAGGGGGAGTATAAACTTTACCATTCTGTTTGGGAACCGCCTATAATGTGTGTAGCATGGAAGATGTCGCCATCTCTTGGTTGTTATGTTGACAATGAAAGTATACCGCTCAAAATATTATTCACCTCTGCTTCAAAACTGAGCTCTGGCACCTCTACAAATCCCTACTTCCCTCTGCGAAGGGCCTATCTATTTACTTTTATGCTGAGTCATCATCCTCTTATTAAAAAGCACCAGTTGGAGAGCACCGTTGTCATTTGCATTCATTACTATTAGTTTACATTGAGTATGACTTGACTGGATCTCTTTTACCATGAATTACAATGCCTAGTCAGTCCTTGGTCTTTAAAGGTGCTCTGCATTTATGTTTTGCGGTCTCAGAAAGGGCTAGCGAGATACCACCTTGTTATATCATATTATGATTGTTTTGAGAAAGTGTTGTCATCCAAGATTTATTATTATTGCTCGCTAGTTGATTATGCCATTGATATGAGTAAACTTGAGACCTAAGCGTTATTGCGAATGTGGTTAGTTATAATCTTTGTTGAAAACTTGAATGCTGGCTTTACATATTTACAACAACAAGAGCAAACAGAGTTAGTAAAAGTTTTTCTTTATCACTTTTAGTTTGTCAACTGAATTGCTTGAGGACAAGCAAAGGTTTAAGCTTGGGGGAGTTAATACGTCTCCATCGTATCTACTTTTCCAAACACTTTTGCCCTTGTTTTGGACTCTAACTTGCATTATTTGAATGGAACTAACCCGGACTGACGCTATTTTCAGCAGAATTACCATGGTGTTATTTATGTGCAGAAACAAACGTTCTCGGAATGACCTGAAACTTCACACAGCAAATTTTTGGAAAATATAAAAAATACCTGCAAAAGATGAAGGCTAGGGGGCCCACCACCTGTCCACGAGGGTGGGGGCGCGCCTGCCCCCCTAGGGCGCGCCCCCCTACCTTGTGGGCCCCCTGGTGCCTCTCCGACTCCAACTCCAACACTATATATTGTGTTTCGGGGAGAAAAAAATCAGAGAGAAGAATTCATCGCGTTTTATGATACGGAGCCACCGCCAAGCCCTAAAACCTCTCGGGAGGGCTGATCTAGAGTCCGTTCGGGGCTCCGAAGAGGGGAATATGTCGCCATTGTCATCATCAACCATCCTCCATCACCAATTTCATGATGCTCACCGCCGTGCGTGAGTAATTCCATCATAGGCTTGCTGGACGGTGATGGGTTGGATGGGATCTATCATGTAATCGAGTTAGTTTTGTTAGGGTTTGATCCCTAGTATCCACTATGTTCTGAGATTGATGTTGCTATGACTTTGCTATGCTTAATGCTTGTCACTAGGGCCCGAGTGCCATGATTTCAGATCTAAACCTATTATGTTTTCATCAATATATGAGTGTTCTTGATCCTATCTTGCAAGTCTATAGTCACCTATTATGTGTTATGATCCGTTAACCCCGAAGTGACAATAATTGGGATACTTACCTGTGATGACGGTAGTTTGCGGAGTTCATGTATTCACTATGTGTTAATGCTTTGTTCCAGTACTCTATTAAAAGGAGGCCTTAATATCCCTTAGTTTCCGTAAGGACCCGGCTGCCATGGGAGGGTAGGACAAAAGATGTCATGCAAGTTCTTTTCCATAAGCACGTATGACTATGTTCAGAATACATGCCTACAGTATATCAATGAACTGGAGCTAGTTCTGTGTCACCCTAGGTTATGACTGTTACATGATGAACCGCATCCGGCATAATTCTCCATCACTGATCCATTGCCTACGAGCTTTCCCTACATTGTTCTTCGCTTATTTACTTTCCCGTTGCTATTGCTATCATCACTACAAAATACCAAAAACATTACTTTTACTACCGTTACCTTTTGTTACCGTTACCACTACTATCATATTACTTTGCTACTAAATACTTTGCTGCAGATACTAAGTTTCCAGGTGTGGTTGAATTGACAACTCAACTGCTAATACTTGAGAGTATTCTTTGGCTCCCCTTGTGTCGAATCAATAAATTTGGGTTGAATACTTTACCCTCGAAAACTGTTGCGATCCCCTATACTTGTGGGTTATCAATTCACTGTTATGACTCCGCATGGTCCACACATCTTGAGTTTAAGATAGGCATAGTGAGGGACTGCATTGAAGCAAGCGAACGTGGTTCGTCCGAGCAGTGCATGGTAGCCACTGCGGAAGGGGACGATATCAAAGATCAAGTCCTCGCTACAAAAGTTGTCCGGCGATCCAAAGACCACTTCCAATGTGATTGAGCCCGTGCAGCGGGCCTCTACACCGAGTATCACTCCTTTAAAGGTAGTTTTAGTGGGCTTAATTCTTGACGGATCAATACCCACCTTGTGGATTGTGTCCTGATAGAGCAGGTTAAGTCTACTGCCGCCGTCCATGAGGACTCGCGTAAGGTGGAATCCATCGATGATTGGATCAAGGACTAATGCAGCCGACCCTCCGTGACGGATACTGGTCTGATGGCCCCTACGATCGAAGGTGATCGGAGAGGCCGACCATGGGTTGAATTTTGGGGCGACTGGCTCTATCACATAGACGTCGCTTAGCGCGTGCTTGTGCTCCTTCTTGGGGATATGGGTGACGTATATCATATTCACCGTTTTGACCTCGGGGGGAAATTTCTTCCGACCCCCTGTTTCCAGTGGGCGAGGTTCCTCGTCGTCATCCTCACTGGGCGACCCTTTCTCCTTGTGCTCGGCATTTAACTTACCGACCTGTTTGAAGACCCAATAGCTTATGTTGGTATGGTTGGCAGGCTTATTAGGAGTGCCGTGGATCTGGCAGGGTCGATCAAGTATTCGGTCCAGGCTTGATGAATCGTCTGTGTTTCGTTTGAACGGCTTCTTCCGTTGACCGGATTTGGAGCCGCTAAATCCGGCGTTGACTGTCGTATTCTCTGTATCATCATTGTTGCTCCGACGCTTATGTTTGTTACGTCGGGGCCTTCCATTGCTGTTTCAGGCTTCAGAAGTGCCGGGGTTGCTGGTACTGTTACCGCTATGGGCTAGCCATCTATCCTCGCCCGCGCAGAAGCGGGTCATTAGTGCTGTAAGGGCTGCCATGGACTTTGGCTTTTCTTGGCCGAGGTGTCAGGCGAGCCATTCATTGCAGATGCTGTGTTTGAAGGCTGATAGGGCTTCAGTGTCTGGACAGTCAACAATCTGGTTCTTTTTAATTAGGAACCTGGTCCAGAATTTCCTGGCCGACTCTTCGGGCTGTTGGACTATATGACTGAGGTCATCGGCATCCGGAGGCCGGACATAAGTGCCTTCGAAGTTGTCTCTAAAGGCATCTTCCAAGTCTTCCCAGCTTCCAATAGAGTTTTATGGGAGGTTGTTTAACCAGTGCCTAGCTGGCCCCTTAAGCTTTAGGGGAAGGTATTTGATGGCGTGTAGATCATCACCGTGAGCCATGTGAATGTGGATAAGAAAATCTTCAATCCATACTGCGGGATCTGTTGTGCCGTCATATGATTCGATGTTCACGGGTTTAAACCCTTCAGGGAACTCATGCTCCATTACCTCATCGGTGAAGCATAGGGGGTGTGCGGCGCCTCTATATCGGGCCATGTCACGATGCAGTTTGGATGGAGTCCGTATGCGGTTTTCAGCCCAGGGTTGGTTATGCTTACCGCACCAGGCTTGATAGCCCTCCTCTCGCGCCGGAGCATGCCCCCGTGATCCGTAGATTGACCTGGTCTAACCTGCTTTATTTTCCAGGTCCTGTCGTAGGTCGTATGGGTAACCCCAAGCTGTTGTTTCTCTGCTTTTTCGGCGAGGTGGTGCGGGCTGGTGTTTGGCTTGAGTTGTCGTTCTGTCCTGGCCACGTGGTGGTCTATCGGGTCTGTCAGCCGCATTACGCATGGGTGGTATGGGCTCCAACGCCTCATCATCGAATTGGGGTAGCAGCTTACGCTTCGGGTAACTCTCTTTTGGTCAGTCGAGGCCGTATTCTTCGGCTGCCAGGACATTAGTCCATCTGTCATTGAGCAGGTCTTGGTCAGCTTGAAGCTAATGTTGTTTATTTTTTAGGCTTCTAGCCGTGGCTATTAGCCGGCGCTTGAAGCACTCTTGTTCGAGGGGTTCCTCTGGCACGATAAAATCTTCGTCGCCGAGGCTTACGTCGTCTTCGGAGAGTGGCAGATAGTTGTTGTCCTTCGAGTCGTTGTTCCCTATTTGTTTGTCAGGGTCAACTTGCCCGTCCTCCCGATCATCCTGTTTGGATGTTGGTTCGATGGGGTCTTCTTGGTCTTCGGCGTTCTCTGGAGTAACATTGTCTTCGGTGCCGGTATTGCTGTTCTTGCCGCGACACGATTTAGAGCGGCGCCACTGACGACGATGTTTCAGTGGTATCTTAGGAGGTTCGTCCTCGACTGGGTTTTTCTCATCATCGTCTTCGCTGTTTTTAGGTGTATCCATCATGTATACATCATACGAGGAGGTGGCCATCCAACATCCGGTGACCATCGGGTTTTGGGCCTGCTCCTCTCCAGCATCGTCGTCCATACCGTCGATGTCTTCGGAAGCGTAATCATGCATGTCAGTTAAGTCCTCGACAGTGGCTATGAAGTGGGTGGTGGGTGGGAAGTAAAATTCCCTATTTCTAGCCCCTAGTCCGGGCTGGGCGTGATTCAGAAGTGGTTCCTCTGTGATAACGAGGGATCGCATTAGGTCCAAAGCCTCGTTTAAGAGCAGGGTTTGGACAGGGTCGGAAGTTTCTGGGCTGAGCTCGCATAACGTGGGCCTCCAGGGTTTGGAAGTAGTATCCGGAGAAGAGTCCGGCCTTGCAATGATTGACGGAGATGCTATTCTCTCGGTGTTGAGCTCTAAGGCCGCAGAGAGTCTGGCAGCCCAGCTGCCTCCACTGGATCTCTTCCCGGGGGTACCCCTTCATTTCAGGTTAAGAAGATGGGAAAGCGCCTTTCTCTCTATAAGAACAGTGCATTCTGAGGTGTGATTGTTTGCAAGAGAAGGTTGCCCTGTTAAGATACGAACAGGGGGCATGCCACGCATAATAGTAAAAAAAAGGCAGAGAAGAGGATTGAGGGACAGAAGTAGCTAGAGGCCAACAAGGAATATATTAAATCTTGGATGGAAATTTCTTTTACCTATTTCCCTGGGCAATCTCTTATTAACAACCTCTTAACAACTTGTTTCACTATAAATAAGATAATACAATAATAGTAAGAATATTTTCAACACAAAAGCTCTCTCAAACAAGAGAAAGAAACATATCTTTTTCATAGATATTTAGAATGAATATGTTCCCTATGGTAACTGGGTTACTCTATAAGGATCATGTAGAAAGCGGAGAGATTTGGTTCCATTCAAATAGAAAAGATGTCATAGATGTTAAGTGGTGAGAATATCCATAAAGGAGCCGAATGAAATCAAAATTTCGTGTTTGGTTTTGAATTAGAGACATTAAAAATAATCAACCAAAGTCGACTATAACCCCTAGCCTTCCAAGCTAACGATGCGGGTTCAATTCCCGCTACCCGCTCTCCTATCTTCGGACCTGACGACGCGCTCGGGATCTAAGGCCAGAGCGGTGGTTAAGGCTGTGAACCCTTGGAAGATCAAGTCTCCTCGGATATCAGCGACATAGTTCAGATTTCCAAAACTAGTCTGGTGACCAGGGGCGTAGCTGTCGATCTGCTCCAGATGGCCAACCGAGTTAGCCCACAGTGCGAAGCCGCCGAATACAAAGATCTGGCCGGGGAGGAAAATCTCCTCCGCGGCAGTGTTGTTGTAGATGATTGATGGAGCCATCGAGCCTTTCGACGACGGCAAAGTGGAACTCTCAATTAAAGCACCAATGTCGGTGTCGAAACTGGCAGATCTCGGGTAGGGGGTCCCGAACTGTGCGTCTAAGAATCGATGGTAACAGGAGACAAGGGACATGATGTTTACCTAGGTTTGGACCCTCTTGATAGAGGTAATACCCTACGTCCTGCTTGATTGACTTTGATGAGTATAGGGGTTACAAGAGTTGATCTACCACGAGATCGTAATGGCTAAACCCTAATTGTCTAGCATGTATGATTATGATTGTGTCTACGGACTAAACCCTCCGGTTTATATAGACACCGGAGGGGGCTAGGGTTTGTACAGAGTCAGTTTACAGAGAAAGGAATATTCATATCCGCACGCTAAGCTTGCCTTCCACGCCAAGGAGAGTCCCATCCGAACACGGGGAAAGTCTTCTGTCTTGTATCTCGACGGCCCATTAGTCCGGCCCATATCACATAGCCCAGACGCCCAAGGACCCCATAATCCAGGACTCCCTCACCTTCCTTGTTGAGAAGAAGTTACCCAATGACAAGAATACTTATGTGCTAAACCCGTTCCTTGACATCATGTGCCGGATCTTCCGCAACACTCTTTTCCCTCGCATAGGCGACAAGGACAAGGTGCATTCCTATCTCGTGGATATGATGCTCATTTGTGAGGAAGCTCGTCGCAAACTACCTGGACAACTTGATGTCTCTCATATCATGTGGTGCGAGCTTCACTTTGTTGTGTTTCATAGTAAGGTGCCCATCTATGGACCTTACTTGCACCTCTTGATCTCGAAGACCTCGGAGAAGCTCTTTCCGGGTGAATAGTTTCTTGCCCCCAACTGGATGTACCCTGAGCCTATCAAGCTACGCATCAAGAGGAAGTGGGCTAATACCACAACCCGGGCTGAGGCTGAGGCTGCACGGATGGATGCTGATGAGGATGAGTTTGAGGAGGAGGAGCCTGAGGATAGTTCTGAGGGGTATTCACCTCCATCTACTGAGCCATCTTAGGCTAAGAAACTCAAGACCAAGATGAAGGCTCTATTCTGCATGCAGGCCAAGTGACAGTACAAGGCCCACGTTGCTTAGAAGGAGAGTCGCCAGCGCGACAAGAGGATCTTCAGGAAGCTTGGCGAGGACGTCGTGAGTGGGTCAGAGAAGAACATCACTCCTGAGGCTGCCTGGATGGAGAAGCAGGGCTATCAGTGGACAGAGTCAGATGGGGAGTTTATTCCTGCTACTGAGACAAATGAGGAGCTTGATGGGTGATCACTGTAGTGGGAGATACCACCTGTGTCGTAGGTATCCTCTCTGCCTTTTTGGTGTCTCGGTGCCAAAAGGGGAGAGAGAGTAGGATTTGCGAGTCTTGTGTCGAGTCTTGTGTCGCTTTGCTTTCGTTCCGTTGAACCTTCGTTGCTTTGGTTTTTTGGTTTGTGTTGGTGTGTGTGTGATACCAGGAGACCTATGCTATCATATGGTGTGAGACATATGCCCTCAAGCTTATCTTATTGTCTAGTATGTTTAGTAGATTGTGAGCTCATGTTATCTTGTGCCCTTTACTTCATGCTCACCTCTTTACCTTGCTTCCATGCTTAGTGTTACTTATTGTTGCAAGGATTGCCTTGTCTATAAAATATAGGGGGAGTGTTGATCCTAGTATGTGCGCCGTGCAGTCCAAAGCATACCTATGGAGTGCACACATCTAGGGGGAGCCTGTCTATATTTTATAGATGTTGGGTTTGCTTATGTTCATCATATATCCTTATGTGCAAATCATGTATTTTCATCAATCCACCAAAAAGGGGGAGATTGTAAGGGCATATTCCTCCCTATGTGGTTTCGGTGATTGATGACAATGCATTTGCGGACTAATCGTGTGCATTAAGCATTTCATATATCCCATGTCTAGGCACAAGACGATTCGGTGCCCCTCGGAGCCTATCGAAGCTGGTGGTTTTCTACGTTTCTTTTCGGTGGATTTGAGTCATAGGAAAGTCGTACTATTAAGAGGGGGTCCGCTTCGGAAAGGTTAGGGTGGAATCAACACGTACACATCTGTTCCTTTGCACCACCTTTCCTTCGCTTCTTTCGGGCATCGGTCGTTTACCCCTGTCTCTACAAAATTAAGGCTTTCAAATGCTTGAGTGTATGTGGCATGCGGTAGTACTGCTCAAGGGAGCAGTAGTACCACAGGGCCTTGCGGTAGTACCGCTCAAGGGCGCGGTAGTACCGCAGGGTCCAGCGGTAGTACCACTTCAGGTGAGTGGTAGTACCGCTCACTCCGGCCCTAACACTGGCACGTGCGGAAGTAGGCACAGAAGTAATTTTTACTTCCGCCCCCACACAGTAGTACCACTCCCTACCAGCAGTAGTACCATGCCGGATTTTTGCACAGTCCTCAAATCAACGGAAGTAGACACAGACGTAATTTATTTAGTCCATGCCTTTCCAGCCCAGTTGAGCCGTGCCTTGCTAGTACCGCAAGGGCGTGCGGTAGTACCGCTCCGGTGGTTCTACCACTCATTTCTATACGCAACATGGCCTCATCTGGTCTCTGCCACTCCAGTGGTAGTACCGCACAGGCAAGCGGTAGTACCGCAACTCCTTGCGGTAGTACCGCGAGCGTGTGCGGTAGTACCGCGTGTCGCGGGCTAAATGAGTGGGTAACGGTTGGATCTTTTCCCCCACTATATAAAGGGGGTCTTCTTCCCCAAGAATACCACCTCTTCCCTCCCCAAGCTCCATTGTTGCTCAAAGCTCCATTTTCGCCCGATCTCTCTCCCTAGCCAATCAAACTTGTTGATTTTCTAGGGATTGGTTGAGAAGGCCCCAATCTAAACTTCCACCAAGAGAAATTTGATTCCCCCCACTAATCCCTTGCGGATCTTGTTACTCTTGGGTGTTTGAGCACCCTAGACAGTTGAGGTCACCGCAGAGCCATATTCCATTATGGTGAAGCTTTGTGGTGCCGTTGGGAGCCTCTGATTATGTTGTGGAGATTGCCCTAGCCTTGTTTGTAAAGGTTTGGTCGCCGCCTCCAAGGGCACCAATAGTGGAATCAAGGCATCTCGCAATGTGTGAGGGTGTGAGGAGAATACAATGGCCCTAGTGCTTCTTGGGGAGCATTGTGCCTCCACACCGCTCCAACAGAGATGTACTTCCTCTCAAAGGGAAGGAACTTCTGTTACACATCCTCGTCTCCACCGGCTCCACTCTTGGTTATCTCTTACCTTTACTTGCGCAAGATTATATTGTGTTGTATCCCTTGCTTGCTTGTGTGCTTGTTGTTGCATCATATAGGTTGTTCAACTAGTTGCATATCTAGACAACCTACTTTGATGCAAACTTTATTTTGGTAAAGAATAGCTAAAAATTGTTAGTTGCCTATTCACCCCCCTCTAGTCAACTATATCGATCCTTTCAAAATGGCTGATAAATCAACTGCTATACCCATCGGTATTTGTGAGGATGTGCCTGTTGTGGTTGCAAACGTTACTATCTTAACGGACTTTGTTATTCCTGATATTCCAGAGGACGACAATATGTCGATCATCCTTGGTAGACCCTTTTTGAATACTGTAGGGGCTGTTATTGATTGTAACAAGGGCAATGTCACTTTTCATGTTAATGGTAATGAGCATACGGTACACTTTCTGAAAAAACAACCTCAAGTGAATAGCATCAATTCTATTGGAAAATTTCAACTATTGTTATTGGAGGTTTTTAATTCCCTCTCCCTACTGTCAAAAGAAATATGATATTCTTATTGTTGGTGATATGCATATCCCCATTGAGGTAACCTAGTGTTATTCAAAAATTCTCCAGTTTCATGTCATTTGGAAGAAGTTTGTTAATAAGACTTGATCTACCTTGTTAATGGATTCCTTTTGATGGGCATGAGATGGATGAATTTAGAAAGCACAACTTTCTATGCCCACTTTTTACTTTCTGTTATTTAGAATATATAAAGCAAAAATAGTATTATTTGTTAGTTTTCTGAATTATCCGTGCAATAAAAAATGTTCCGAAAATAAAAGTTCTCCAAATGCCCTAAAAATTTAGTATGATTTTTTTATAGAAAATTTTAGAATTTCTGGCACTGAGAATGCATCATGGGGCCGCACCAATGGACCACAAGGGTGGAGGGCGCGCCCTACGCGCTGGGCGTGCCCCTGCCTTGTGGGTCCCACATGGGTCCCCCTCACTTATTCCAGCACCCATCCACTTCATCTTCCTCCAGAAAAAATCATCATGTTGCTCAAACTTGTGTTCTAGCTCATCTTGCTGCCATTTTTGATCTCCTTGTGCAAAGCTCCATTTGCAAAACTGTTTTAGGGGGTTGTTCTTCGGTATGTGACTCCTCCAATGGTCCAACTAGTTTTTGTTCTTGTGCTTTATATATTGTAAATTTTTGCTGCTGTGGTGACCTTGTTCTTAAGCTTACATGTCAAATTTATATGGTCCAAAGTAGTTTTGATGCATGATATAGCCTCTAGACACTTGTAGGAGTAGTTGCTATCAATTTTGTTGAGTTTGGTTCACTTTTATTTTGAGTCACTAAAATTTTCAGAAATTTTCAGAGGAAGAAAATGATGAGGAGATTGCTAAGAGGCTCTTCAAGTCGGAGATCTAAATAAAATGAAAATGAAGAGAAGAAGAGGCCCAAGTATAACCTTCCTCGCGCCACGGAGGTTCGGCCGTGTGAATGGCCAAGTGATGCATTCTTGGGGGCGGCTGGAGTTTATGATGATTTCTATTATTTGGCTGAGAATGTAGGCATCACTGACTTCCTCCACGATAAGTGTGATCAATACCTCCTACTCACTAATACCTTCGTGCAGAATTTTCACTTTCATGCTAGGAAATCACCACCCATGGTAGAGTTTCATTTATATGATGAGCATAAGGAGATGACACTTTATGATTTTTGTGAGGTCTGCAAATTACCTTTTGAGGGCAGTGTCGATGAACCACGTCCTAGAGATGTGGAAGATTTTATTGATGGAGTTATTGTAGGGGAAAGGAGAAAGGTATCAGAAGCGAGAGTGGCTAGTTTACATTTTCCTATTTTGCGCTACTACTCATTATTTGCTAGGAGATGTTTAACTGGTCGCGGGGAGAGTGGAGGCCTTAGTGCTCCTAATCATGCTATTTTGCTTCATGCTTTACTTTGTGATAAAACTTTTAGTTTGGGCGCTATGGTTACTCGACGGTTGAGTTTAAACCGTTCGAGGGGTCCTATCTTCGGAGGTATCTATGCCTCTCACCTTGCTAAACGCTTTGAGATACCCATTAGGCACGATGAGGAAGGAGATATGAAACTACCCACTTTATATTTAGACTATAAAAGTATGGTAGCACATGATTTTATTAACGATGATGAGGACAAGAGACTCATTTATAATCTGGTATTCAGCCAGAAAACTTGTCATATTATTACTTTGCATGCAGCTTCTTTGTTCGATATTCATTTAGGCAGGTACCTCATCATGCCCGATGACATTTATGCATACTGGGAGCGGACGCGATCCCCAGTTCTTGAGAGAGAGCCATCACCTGATCCGTAAGTCTATTTATCAGTGGGAGCCACAGGAGCTCGCTAACCATTTGAACCCTCAGGATCCTCCTCAGTACACAGGAGAGGGCTACTTTGATCCGTGGGCATAGACCAACTTAGGCCAAAAGCCTAAGCTTGGGGGAGTACGTATTTCTCACCAACATTACATTCATGTTCACACACTCATTCCAATTGTCGGTGTTCATACTTTTTCATTGTATTATCCATGCTAGTTTACTTTATTTTTCCTGCTTTCTTCTTGTGTGTTTGAAAACTTTGAGAAAATCCAAAAAAAATAGTTGTAGTTCCTTTTCAGGTTTCCTTTCCATGTTTATTTAGTAGTAGTATTAAAAGAAAACCCAAAAAGATTTCTCGTTCTTATTTTTCTTGTTGGGAGTTTTCCCATGTAAATAGTTTTTCTCGTTCTTGTTTTACTTTCTTCAGAAAAACAAAAACTCCAAAAACATTTTAGTGTGTTTCTTTGAATTTCTTTTTCCTTTCTTTGGGTCGAGAGGAGAAGACCACGATGAAAATGTTGAGTGGCTCTCATATGCATTATTGCTGATCTAACAAAGAGCCCATATTACTTTGTCTTCTCCTTTAAATAAATGTTTGCAGATTCCAGCTTAGTCCAATGCACATGCACTATTATTATTATCCACACCGTTCGGTCGTGCAAGTGAAAGGCGATAATGACGATATATGATGAAATGATTGAGATGAGGAAAAGCTGGTATGAACTCGACCTATTTTGTTTTTGTAAATATGATTAGTTCATCGTTCTTGATTCAGCCTATTATGAATGAAACATGTTTGCAATGACAATTAGAGATTATAGTTACTCATGACATGCTTAATTAGCTAGGAGTTTATAATGCTTTACCTTGCATGCCAACATGCTTTTAAAATGGTTGTGATGTGGTATGATAGGATGGTATCCTCCTTTGAATGGTTTAAGTGGCTTGACTTGGCACATGTGCACGCATGTAGTTGAAACAAAATCAACATAGCCTCCATGATATTTATGTTCATGGTGATTTATATCCTACTCATGCTTGCACTCAATGTTGGTTAATCTCAATGCATGTTTATGACTGTTGTCGCTCTCTAGTTGGTCGCTCCTCAATCTTTAGCTAGCCTTCACTTTTACTAAGCAGGAATACTGCTTGTGCATCCACTTCCATAAACCCAAAGTTGTTCCATATGAGTCCACCATACCTATCTATATGCGGTATTTACATGCCGTTCCAAGTAAATTTGCATGTGCCAAACTCTAAACCTTCAAATAATAATCTGTTTTGTATGCCCGAATCGCTCATGTAGCGACTGGGGGCTGTCAGTATGTTCCATGCTAGGTGGGTTATTCTCACGATGAGTGGACTCCGCTCATCATTCACAAGAAAGTGGCTGGAATCTGGGATGCCCAGTTCCATGCCCAAATCAAATCAAAATATAACTTCGAACAAAACTCCCCCAGGATTGTTGTTAGTTGGATGGTACCCATTGTTTCGGACCAGCCGTGGAATGTGCTTGTTGGTGGAGTGGGAGTATAAACATTACCATTCTGTTTGGGAACCGCCTATAATGTATCTAGTATGGAAGATGCCGAGATCTATTGGTTGTTATGTTGACAATGAAAGCATACCGCTCAACTTTATATTCATCTCTGTTTTAAAGCTCGAGCTCTGGCACCTCCGCAAATCCCTATTTTTGTCGGCGAAGGGCCTATTTATTTACTTTTATTGCTGAGTCACCATCCTCTTATAAAAGCACCAGTTAGAGAGCATCACTATCATTTGTATGCGTTGTTATTAATTGATATTGGATATGACTGTGACTGGATCTCTTTTACCATGAAATACAATGTCTAGTCAGTCCTTGATCTTCAGGGGTGCTCTGCATTTATGTTTTGCGATCTCAGAAAGGGCTAGCGAGACATCATCTTGTTATATCATATCATGATTGTTTTCAAAAAGTGTTGTCATCCAAGATTTATTATTATTGCTCGCTAGTTGATTATGCCATTTGATATGAGTAAATGTGAGACCTAAATGTTATTGTGAATATGGTTAGTTCATAATCTTTGCTGAAAACCTGAATGCTGGCTTTACATATTTGCAACAACAAGATCAAACAGAGTTTGTAAATTTTTTTGTCTTTATCATTTTCAGTTTGTCAACTGAATTGCTTGAGGACAAGTAATGGGTTAAGCTTGGGGGATTTGATACGTCTCCATCGTATCTACTTTTCCAAACTCTTTTTCCCTTATTTTGGACTCTAATTTGCATGATTTTAATGGAACTAACCCGGACTGACGTTGTTTTTAGAAGAATTGCCTTGGTGTTATTTTTGTGTAGAAATAAATGTTCTCAGAATGACCTGAAACTTCATGGAGAATATTTTTGGAATAAATAAAAAATATTGGCGAAAGAATCAAACAGAGGGGACCCACCGACTATCCACAAGGGTGGAGGGAGCCCCCCCCCCCTAGGGCGTGCCCCTGCCTTGTGTGTCCCCTGGACCTCCACCGACCTCAACTCCAACTCCATATATTCACGTTCGGGGAGAAAAAAATAGAGAGAAGGATTCATCGCATTTTACGATACGGAGCCGCCATCACCCCCTGTTCTTCATCGGGAGGTCTGATCTGGAGTCCGTCCGGGGCTCCAGAGAGTGGAAATCGTCCCCATCATCATCACCAACCTTCCTCCATCACCAATTTTATGATGCTCACTGGCATGCGTGAGTAATTCCATCGTAGGCTTGCTGTATGGTGATGGGTTGGATGAGATTTATCATGTAATCGAGTTAGTTTTGTTAGGGTTTGATCCCTAGTATCCACTATGTTCTGAGATTGATGTTGTTATGACTTTGCTATGCTTAATGCTTGTCACTACTACCCGAGTGCCATGATTTCAAATCTGAACCTATTATGTTTTCCTGAATATATTTGTGTTCTTGATCTGATCTTGCAAGTTGTGGACACCTATTACGATTTATGATCTGCATACCCCAAGGTGATAATAATTGGGATTATTTCCGGTGATTACTGTAGTTTGAGGAGTTCATGTATTCACTAAGTGCTAATGCTTTGTTCTAGTTCTCTATTAAAAGGAGGCCTTAGTAGTTTCCATTAGGACCCCGCTACCACGGGAGGGTAGGACAAAATATGTCATGCAACTTCTTTTCCATAAGCATGTATGACTATATTCGGCATACATGCCTACATTATATTGATGAATTGGAGCTAGTTCTGTGTCACCCTAGGTTATAACTGTTGCATGATGAATGCCATCCGACATAATTATCCATCATTGATCCATTGCCTACGAGTTCATTTCATATTGATCTTTGCTAAGTTACTTTTCCATTGCCACTGTTACGATTGCTACAAAACTGCTATTGTTACTTTTGCCACCGTTACCGTTACTTCCATGCTACTTTGCTACTAAATACTTTGTTGCAGATATTAAGTCTTTTAGGTGTTGTTGAGTTGACAACTCAGCTACTAATACTTGGGAATATTCTTTGGCTCCCCTTGTGTCGAATCAGTAAACTTGGGTTGAATACTCTACCCTCAAAAACTGTTGCGATCCCCTATACTTGTGGGTTATCAAGCATCAGTATGTATCAGTAAACCTTCTGGATGACCTAGCATTTTCTTCAGGTCTGTGAAAAACCATGTCCAACTCTTAGTAGACTCCACTTCTATAACACCATAAGCAACTGGAAACAACCAGTTGTGTCCATCTAGTGCACAAGCTGCTACAAGCTTCCCTATAAACCTACCATTCAATGATGTAGCATCTACAGCTAGGTATGGCCTGCACCCCTCTAGAAAACCCTTCTGACAAGCTTTGAAGCAAACAAACACCCTTCTAAAACACTCCTTGTAATACTTCTTGCCTTTAATCTGGTACTCAACTGTGTGCCTGTCAATTTCTACAAGACTGCCTGGTGATTCCCTCTCCACTTCAGCTTTGAAAGAATAAAGAAGTTGGAAACTATCACTAAACTTACCATATATTGTGTCAAGCGCCATCTCTTTACCATTGTAGCGCCTGTCATATGGCACCTCCACACCATACTTCTCTAACAAGTTCATCTGGATTTCCTTAGGATCAATAGATGGATTTTGTCTGATCCAAGGCATAGAAGCATCTGCAATCCACCTTCTTTTTGCAGCTCTTAATCTCTGAGATCTGTGGACACTAGGACAAGTATGCTGGTGTTGGTTCACTTTAATCTGAAACAAGACAGCACAACAAACAATAAGATAAACACTAAGTACAGATAAAAGTACTGAGTGCATAAAATATAACAAACATTTACGGGGTCAACATTTAATACCTGAAACAGTGCGCTCCTCATTAAAGACGCATGTAGCCTCCATTTACACCTGTCATAAGAACATTTGACAGTAAACCTAGTTGGGTCACTTTTCAGAAGAGAGAACTCAGTTTCAGCTTTGATTGAGTAGGTTGCAACTGCATTTCTGCAATCAACTGCAGAAGGGAAGACCGCACCTTACTCAATAGATGGATTTTCCTTGTCATACATCATTACATGTATGTCCTCATCTACATCTTCAAAAGCTCCCATTTCATGATCCTCTTGCATCTCATCGGCATTTGTATCTGAAAATTCTGCAGGAATATAGTCCTTGTCTGCCTTTTCTTCTTCATTATTGTGTTGAACATATCCAGGATAAAGTATCTCATCCTCCAGACCTGGTGCACCATGCAATGCCTCCTCCACAACTGGATCACCTATTTTTTGGGGTTGTTCTTGACTTTCATTAACACTTGGAGTTCCAGGAGCAGTAGAGGTGTCACTTGCTGCCCTACTTCTACTGTGAGCCCAAGTTCTAGCCCTTGTCCCTCTAGTAGTGGGATTAAAACAAGATGGCCTAGATGCAGAGGGCGTAGAAGTAGATGGGTTTTCAAACCTTTGTGCTCTAGTTCTCTGTATCATTGTGATTTCCAAGTTGCATGACATAGTTTCTGCATTTGTTGCAAACATCACACCTAACTCTGAATCACACTGTACAGGGGCCCAACAAAGACTGCTACTATCCCAATATCTCATCTCAACAGCATCAAACAATCCCATGGATACTTAGCACAAATGGCAGCCCTAATATCCTGGTATGAAGTAGTGTTGTCCAGAAACAATGGAAAAGTGAAGCCACAATCTTTTCCTATAGTACCCGCAGAAACTAGAACAGTGGTCTCCATTTTAATAGAAATATAGAACGTGGTCACTGGATTCATCCTATGATAAAAGACATACCATGTCCCATGAAAAAATGAACAAAACTGAGCCTAAAGCATCGTTGAATCTGAAGGAAATATGCCCTAGAGGCAATAATAAAGTTGTTATTTTATATTTCCTTATTCATGATAAATGTTTATTATTCATGCTATAATTGTATTGACCGAAAACCTCAATACATGTGTGAATACATAGACAAAACACTGAGTCCCTAGTGAGCCTCTACTTGACTAGCTCATTGATAAAATATGGTTAAGGTTTCCTAACCATGGGCATGAGTTTTCATTTAATAATGGGATCACATCATTAGGAGAATTATGTGATGGACATGACCCATCCGTTAGCTTAGCATATTAATCGTTCAGTTTTATTGCTATTGCTTTCTTCATGTCATATACATATTCCTTTGACTATGAGATTATGCAACTCCAGGATACCTGAGGAATACCTTGTGTGCTATCAAACGTCACACTGGGTGATTATAAAGATGCTCTACAGGTATCTCCGAAGGTGTTTGTCAGGTTGGCATAGATCGAGATTAGGATTTGTCACTCCGAGTATCGGAGAGGTATCTCTGAGCCCTTTCGGTAATGCACATCATAAGAAGCCTTGCAAGCAATGTGACTAATGAGTTAGTTGCGGGATGATGTATGATACGTCTCCAACATATCTATAATTTTTGATTGTTCCATGATGTTTTAATATCAATCTTGGATGTTTTATAATCATTTTAGTCATTTTATATCATTTTTTAGTACTAACCTATTGACATAGTGCCCAGTGTCAGTTCATGTTTTTTACATCACAGAAAATCAATATCAAACGAAGTACAAATGGCACGAAAATTTACGATGATTTTTTATGGGCCAAAAGGAAGCAGATGGGCCCTGGTTGCACCTCGGGGGGGTGCCCCAAGGGGGGCATAGCCCACCAGGGCGCGCCAGGACGCCCTGGCGCACCCCGGTGGGTTGTGCCCACCTCGGGTGCCCCTGGACCGCCTCTTTGCTCTATAAATACCCAAATATTCCTCAGACCCTAGGGGAGTCGACGAAATATTCATCCAGCCGCCGCAGAGTCCAGAATCACCAGATCCAATCTAGACACCATCACGGAGGGGTTCACCACTTCCATTGGTGCCTCTCTGATGATGTGTGAGTAGTTCTTTGTAGACCTTTGGGTCCGTAGTTAGTAGCTAGATGGCTTCATCTCTCTCTTTTGATCCTTAATACAATGGTCTCTTGGAGATCCATATGATGTAACTCTTTTGCGGTGTGTCTATTGGGATCGATGAACTTCGAGTTTATGACCAGATCTATGTTTTTATATCCATGAAAGTATTTGAGTTTGTTTGATCTCTTATAGCATCATATTTCTTCTCCGATATTTGGGTTTTGTCTGGCCAACTCAATCTATTTATCTTGCAGTGGGAAGAGGTGCCCGGTAGTGGGTTCAATCTTACGGTGCTTGATCCCAGTGAGAGAAAGGGAACCGACACGTATGTATCATTGCTACTAAGGATAAAAAGACGTGATCTATATCTACCGCCATATAGATAAACGGATCTTGTCTACATCATGTCATCATTCTTATTGCATTACACCGTTTTTCCATGAACTTAATACACTAGATGCATGCTAGATAGCGGTCGATGTGTGGAGTAATAGTAGTAGACGCAGGCATGAGTCGGTCTACTAATCTTGGACGTGATGCCTATCTAATGACCATTGCCTGGATATCGTCATAATTATTTGAAGTTATACCAATTGTCCAATAGTAATTTGTTTACCCACCATTTGTTATTTTTCTCGAGAGAAGCCACTAGTGAAACCTACGGCCCCCGGGTCTTATTTCTCATATATTTGCCTTTGCGATCTACTTTTTCCTTGCTTTTATTTTCAGATCTATTAAACCAAAAATACAAAAAATACTTTGCTGCACTTTATTTTATTTGCGATCTATTTATCCAATCTATCACAACCTTTTTACCGTGACGCACCAATTTCTGGCGCCGTTACCCGAAAGGGATTGACAACCCCTTTAACACGTCGGGTTGCGAGGTGTTGTTATTTGTGTGCAGGTGTTGTTTATGTTGTGTTGCTTGGTTCTCCTACTGGTTTGATGCCTTGGTTTCATAACTGAGGGAAATACTCTATCGTCATTGTGCTACATCATCCCTCCCTCTTCGGGGAAAAACCGACGTAGTTCCAGCTGCCATCAAGGAGAATTTTTGGCGCCATTGACGGGGAGGATCTTCATCATAACCAGGTTCCTAATCACAAATCTCATCTCCTTGCAATTTACATTATTTGCCATTTGCCTCTCCCCCTCTTCACAATTTTTTTTGTTTTATTCGCCTCTCTTGTTCCGTTCGCTGTTTTCTGGTCAGATGTATTCTCTGCTTGAAATCATGAGTGATTTAGGTATGGCACCAATAGATGATGGCCTAACTCCTAAGATGGGACGTACAGGCAATCTGGATGCTAAAACTTTTAACTTGGGGAAAGGGAACATTATGGGAAAAGAACGTATCCTAGAATTCTTCAATTGTGTTGGAAATTTGAGTCTTGATGATGCTCCTATACTTAAAACTACTAGATCTTATGCGGATGCTATTTCAGCACTAGTTCTGAAACTTGAAAGAAAATTTATCCGCACTCATCCTAGTTTGCAAAGATTGTTTTTTGAGCTTCTCGAAATAAAGAATCCTAGAGCCAAAAAGTTGGCCACTCTCGTTCTTATGAACGAGTTTGACTACATAATTCGGGAAACTAGCGAAATCTTTAATTTTTATGGCATCAATCGTGAAAAACCCGTGATAGACGAAATTCTTTACAATAGTGATTATGTACTAAGGCACTTGCTTGGGGATAATAAGATCTTTTATGAGAATCTTAAAAACTAGGTCCCTGTTCTAGATATAATCCAACAAATTTTTAATAATGTTAATCAACATTATTCTTGGATTGTACTAGAAATCAAAGGGGTTATGATGAAAACCAACTAAGGAATGCTAAAGTTTCTATGGATAATATGTTTTCTGTTGTGTTTACAAAACCTCCTGATAAAAATACCCCCAAGAAAATTAAGAAGAACAAGGATGACAAAACTTAAATCCTTGCTTTATGCCTTGCTAAGGGCGTAAAACTACAGTGCTTGTTGGGAGGCAACCCAATGAATAAAATTTATTTTTGCTTTTTTCTTTCTGTTCTTGAGTGATTAGCATAATTATGCTGATGTTATGATTGTGTTTTTGTGTTTCAATTAGTGTTTGTGCCAAGTAAAGCCTTTAGGATCTTCTTGGGCAATAGTTGTTTGATCTTGCTGAAAAAACAGAAATTTTGCGCTCACGAAATTAATTTTTATCTTTTACCAGAGAGCAATAAAATACCCATTCCAATATCAATAGATCAATATAAAAAATTCTCAGGCCGTCCTAATTTTTCAGAGTTTATGGAGTTACAGAAGTATTCGAGATAGTCAGATTGCTACAGACTATTCTGTTTTGACATATTCTGTTTTCTTTGTGTTGTGTGCTTATTTTGATGGCTCTATGGTTTTCTTTGATGAGTTTTTGCCATAGAAAAGTTGGAATACAGTAGATATAATACAAAAACAAAATATGAATTGGTTTTATACAGCACTTATAGTAGTGGTTTATTATTCTTATACTAACGGATCTCATGAAGGCTTTGTTGAGTTTTGTGTGATTGAAGTTTTCAAGTTTGGGGTTATCTTACGATGGATGAAGGAAGGATGTAAGAGCCTAAGCTTGGGGATGCCCCGACATCCCAAGATATTATCCAAGAATGAGCAACCAACTAAGCTTGGGGATGCCCCCGAGTGGCATCCCCGCTTTCTTCCAACAACTATCGGTATTTTACTCGAGACTATATTTTTATTTGTCACATGATATGTGTTTTGCTTGGAGCGTCTTGTATGATATGTGTCTTTGCTTGTTTTATTTTGTGTTTTAAGATATCAATCCTTGCTGGACACACCTATTTGAGAGAGCCAAAATTATGTCATGACTTGTTAGAATTGCTCTCTATGCTTCACTTAAATCTTTTATGAGCTAGGACTTGCTCAAGTGCTTCACTTATATCTTTTTGAGCACGGTGTGCTTAGTATTTTTGAAGAAATGTTTTTTTGCTTCACTTAGATTTATTTGAGAGTTAGTAAAATTTTGAAGAAGTTCTCTCTTGCTTCACTTAAATTATTTTGAGAGAAAGAAAATTTGTTATGCTCATGATCTTCACTTATATTTGGTTGAGCTTATGAAAAGCAACTCATGGAAATTAGTGCCAAAGTGATAGATATCCAAAAAGGATAAAGTAAAATAAAATGTCATGAAGATCATTGGAAAAAATAAACTTGATTCTTAGTAATAGTTTTGAGATATGATGATGTGATATGTGAGTTATGTTGATGAGTAATTGTGTTCTAGTAAGAATATGGGTGTTAAGGTTTGTGATTCCCTATGCAAGTACGAAAGTCAATAGTCATGCAATGAAAATTATATCCTACTTGTGGTGCATTATTCGGTGTTAATTATGCTTAATGCTTGTTTATGAGATTATTCGTTTCTTGGTTGGTCGCTTCCCAATCTTTTGCTAGCCTTCATTTTGCACTAAGTATGACCTCTACTTGTGCATCCAAAATCCTTTAAACCAGTTTTGCCACATGAGTCCACTATATCTACCTATATGCGTTATTCTTTTGCCGTTCTAAGCAAATTTGCATGTGCCATCTCTAATTTTCAAAATAAACTTCTCTTTTGTGTTTGTTTCGCTCGCGGAGCGGTGAGGGGTGGCTAATATTTTCCATCCTAGATGTGTTATTCTCAAGATGAGTGTTTATTCACTTGTCATTACACGAGAGTAAGGCAAAGGTATTAGGGATGCCCAGTCCCGAAATGCAAAAGAAAATGAATTTACTTTATGTTTTCAAATAATAAATTCCTTGGAAAGTGTTGGTATGGAGGGCACCCGTGGATACGGTTAGCCATGGAAAGTGAAAGTTATGGTGGAAAAAGGAATAAACTTTATTTTCTGTTTGGGAACCATCTATGATATATCTATGCATGGAAAGTATTGGGAACTCTAAGTCGTTTTCGTTGGTGGGGCGGATACACCTCCCAAAATGTTTTTATCTCAAAATTTTCGCTTTGAGCTCTGGCACCTCTACAAATCCCTACTTCTCTCTACGAAGGGACTATCTTTTACTTTATGCAATTTTTATTTTGAAATTTGAGTCTCCATCATTGTTGGGGAACGTAGTATTTCAAAAAATTCCTACGCACACGCAAGATCTATCTAGGTGATGCATAGCAATGAGCGGTGAAGAGTATGTCTACGTACCCTTGTAGACCGAAAGCGGAAGCGTTATGAAACGCGGTTGATGTAGTCAAACATCTTCGCGATCCAACCGATCAAGTACCAAACGCACGGCACCTCCGCGATTTACACATGTTCAGCACGGTGACCTCCCTCGTACTCTTGATCTAGCTGAGGACGAGGGAGAGTTTCATCAGCACGACAGCGTGATGATGGTGATGATGAAGTTACCGACGTAGGGCTTCGCCTAAGCACTACAACGATATGACTGAGGTGGAAATATGTGGAGGGGGGCACCGCACACGACTAAGACAACTGTCAACTTGTGTTTCTATGGGGTGCCCCCTCCCCCGTATATAAAGGACTGGAGGAGGGGAGGGTCGGCCCTCTCTATGCCGCGCCCAAGGGGGAGTCCTACTCCCAGTAGGAGTAGGTTTCCCCACTTCCCTAGTTGGAGTAGGAGAAGAAGGAAGAGGGAGAAAGAGGGAAGGAAAGGGGGGTCGTCCCCCCACCCAATTCGGATTAGGCTTGGGCGGGTGCGCCCTCCATCTGGCCGCCTCCTCCTCTCTCCCACTAAGGCCCTATAAGGCCCATTGACTCCCCAGGGGGTTCCGGTAACCCCCTGGTACTCCGGTAAATGCCCAAACTCATCCGGAACCATTCTGATGTCCAAACATAGCCTTCCAATATATCGATCTTTATGTCTCGACCATTTCGAGACTCCTTGTCATGTCCATGATCACATCGGGACTCCTAACCACCTTCGTTACATCAAAACACATAAACTCATAATACTGATCGTCATCGAACGTTAAGCGTGCGGACCCTATGGGTTCGAGAACTATGTATACATGACCGAGACTCACTTCTGGTCAATAACCAATAGCGGAACCGGGATGCTCATATTGGTTCCTACATATTCTACGAAGATCTTTATCGGTCAAACCGCATAACAACATACGTTGTTCCCTTTGTCATCGGTATGTTACTTGCCCGAGATACGATCGTCGATATCTCAATACCTAGTTCAATCTCATTACGAGCAAGTCTCTTTACTCATTCTGTAATGCATCATCCCGCAACTACCTCATTAGTCAAATTGCTTGCAAGGCTTATAGTGATGTGCATTACCGAGAGGGCCCAGAGATACCTCTCTAACAATCGGAGTGACAAATCCTAATCTCGATCTATGCCAACTCAACAAACACCATCGGAGACACCTGTAGAGAATCTTTATAGTCACCCAATTACGTTGTGACGTTTGATAGAACACTAATTGTTCCTTTGGTATTCGGGAGTTGCAAAATCTCATAGTCATAGGAACATGTATAAATCATGGAGAAAGCAATAGCAATAAACTGAATGATCATAGTGCTAAGCTAACGGATGGGTCAAGTCAATCACATCATTCTCTAATGATGTGATCCCGTTCTTCAAATGATAACTCATATCTATGGTTAGGAAGCTTAACCATCTTTGATTAACGAGCTAGTTAAGTAGAGGCATACTAGTGACACTTTGTTTGTCTATGTATTCACACATGTACTAAGTTTCCGGTTAATACAATTCTAGCATGAATAATAAACATATATCATGATATAAGGAAATATAAATAACAACTTTATTATTGCCTCTAGGGCATATTTCCTTCTGTCTCCCACTTGCACTAGAGTCAATAATATAGATTACATTGTAATGATTCTAACACCCATGGAGTCTTGGTGCTGATCATGTTTTGCTCGTGAGAGAGGCTTAGTTAACGGGCCTGCAACATTTAGATCCGTATGTATCTTGCAAATCTCTATGTCTCCCTCCTTGACTTGATCGTGGATGGAATTGAAGAGTCTCTTGATGTGCTTGGTTCTCTTGTGAAATCTGGATTGCCTTGCCAAGGCAATTTCACCAGTATTGTCACAAAAGATTTTCGTTTGACCCGATGCACTAGGTATGACACCTAGATCGGATATGAACTCCTTCATCCAGACTCCTTCATTTGCTGCTTCTGAAGCAGCTATGTACTCCGCTTCACACGTAGATCGCGCCACGACGCTCTGCTTGGAACTGCACCAACTGACAGCTCCACCATTCAATAAAAATACGTATCCGGTTTGTAACTTAGAGTCATACAGATCAATGTCAAAGCTTGCATCGACGTAACCGTTTACGACGACCTCTTTGTCACCTCCATAAACAAGAAACATATCCTTAGTACTTTTCAGGTATTTCAGGATGTTCTTGACCGTTGTCCGGTGATCCACTCCCGTATTACTTTGGTACCTCCCTGCTAAACTAATAGCAAGGCACACGTCAGGTCTGGTACACAGCATTGCATACATGATAGAACCTATGGCTGAAGCATAGGGAATGACTTTCATTTGCTCTCTATCTTCTGCAGTGGTCGGGCATTGAGTCTGACTCAACTTCACACCTTGTAACACAAGCAAGAACCCTTTCTGTGCTTGATCCATTTTGAACTTCTTCAAAACTTTATCAGGGTATGTGCTTTGTGAAAGTCCAATTAAGCGTCTTGATCTATCTCTATAGATCTTGATGCCCAATATATAAGCAGCTTCACCAAGGTCTTTCATTGAAAAATTCTTATTCAAGTATCCTTTTATGCTATTCAAAATTCAGTATCATTTCCGATCAGCAATATGTCATCCACATATAATATCAGAAATGCTACAGAGCTCCCACTCACTTTCTTGTAAATACAAGCTTCTCCAAAAGTCTGTATAAAACTATATGCTTTGATCACACTATCAAAGCGTATATTCCAACTCCGAGAGGCTTGAACGAGTCCATAAATGGATCGCTGGAGCCTGCACACTTTGTTAGCACCTTTTGGATCGACAAAACCTTCCGGTTGCATCATATACAACTCTTCTTTAAGATATCCATTAAAGAATGCAGTTTTGACATCCATTTGCCAAATTTCATATCATTAAATGCGGCAATTGCTAACATGATCCGGACGGACTTAAGCATCGCTACGGGTGAGGAGGTCTCATCGTAGTCAACTCCTTGAACTTGTTGAAAACCTTTCACAACAAGTCGAGCTTTGTAGACTGTAATATTACCGTCAGCGTCAGTCTTCTTCTTGAAGATCTATTTATTCTCTATGGCTTGCCAATCATCAGGCAAGTCAACCAAAGTCCAAACTTTGTTCTCATACATGGATCCCATCTCAGATTTCATGGCCTCAAGCCATTTTGCGGAATCTGGGCTCATCATCGCTTCCTCATAGTTTGTAGGTTTGTCATGGTCAAGTAACATGACTTCCAGAATAGGATTACCATACCACTCTAGTGCGGATCTTACTCTGGTTGACCTACGAGGTTCGGTAGTAACTTGATCAGAAGTTTCATGATCATCATCATTATCTTCCTCACTTACTGGTGTAGGAATCACTGGAACTGATTTCTGTGATAAATTACTTTCCAATAAGGGAGCAGGTACAGTTACCTCATCAAGTTCTACTTTCCTCCCACTCACTTCTTTCGAGAGAAACTCCTTCTCTAGAAAGGATCCATTCTTAGCAACGAATATCTTGCCTTCGGATCTGTGATAGAAGGTGTACCCAACAGTCTCTTTTGGGTATCCTATGAAGACACATTTCTCCGATTTGGGTTCGAGCTTATCAGGTTGAAGCTTTTTCACATAAGCATTGCAGCCCCAAACTTTAAGAAACGACAACTTGGGTTTCTTGCTAAACCACAGTTCATAAGGTGTCGTCTCAACGGATTTCGATGGTGCCCTATTTAATGTGAATACAGCCGTCTCTAAAGCATAACCCCAAAACGATAGCGGTAAATCTGTAAGAGACATCATAGATCGCACCATATCTAATAAAGTGCGGTTATGATGTTCAGACACACCATTACGCTATGGTTTTCCAAGTGGCGTGAGTTGCGAAACTATTCCGCGTTGTTTCAAATGAATACCAAACTCATAACTCAAATATTCCCCCCCACGATCAGATCATAGAAACTTTATTTCCTTGTTACGATGATTTTCCACTTCACTCTGAAATTCTTTGAACTTTTCAAATGTTTCAGACTTATGTTTCATCAAGTAGATATACCCATATCTGCTTAAATCATCTGTGAAGGTCAGAAAATAACGCTACCCGCCACGAGCATCAACACTCATCGGACCGCATACATCAGTATGTATAATTTCCAATAAATCAGTTGCTCATTCCATTGTTTCGGAGAACGGAGTCTTAGTCATCTTGCCCATGAGGCATGGTTCACAAGCATCAAGTGATTCATAATCAAGTGATTCCAAAAGCCCATCAGCATGGAGTTTCTTCATGCGCTTTACACTAATATGACCTAAACGGCAGTGCCACAAATAAGTTGCACTATCATTATTAAACTTATATCTTTTGGCTTCAATACTATGAATATGTGTATCACTACTATCAAGATTTAGTAAAAATAGACCATTCATCAAGGTGCATGACCATAAAAGATATTACTCATATAAATAGAACAACCATTATTCTCTGATTTAAATGAATAACCGTCTCGCATCAAACAAGATCCAGATATAATGTTCATGCTTAACGCTGGCACCAAATAACAATTATTCAGGTCTAAAACTAATCCCGAAGGTAGATGTAGAGGTAGCGTGCCGACAGGATCACATCGACTTTGGAACCACTTCCCACGCGCATCGTCACCTCATCCTTAGCCAATCTTCGCTTAATCTGTAGAGCCTGTTTCAAGTTGCAAATATTAGCAATAGAACCAGTATCAAATACCCAGGCGCTACTGCGAGCATTAGTAAGGTACACATCAATAACATGTGTATCAAATATACCTTTCACTTTGCCATCCTTCTTATCCGCCCAATACTTGGGGCAGTTCCGCTTCCAGTGACCAGTCCCTTTGCAGTAGAAGCACTCAGTCTCAGGCTTAGGTCCAGACTTGGGCTTCTTCACTTGAGCAGCAACTTGCTTGTTGTTCTTCTTGAAATTCCCCTTCTTCTCTTTACCTTTTTTCTTGAAACTAGTGGTCTTGTTGACCATCAACACTTGATGCTCCTTCTTGATTTCTACCTCCGCAGCCTTTAGCATTGTGAAGAGCTCGGGAATTGTCTTATCCATCCCTTGCATATTATAGTTCATCATGAAGCTCTTGTAACTTGGTGGTAGTGATTGAAGAACTCTGTCAATGACACTATCAACTGGAAGATTAACTCCCAGCTGAGTCAAGTGATTGCGGTACCTAGTTATTCTGCGTATATGTTCAATGACAGAACTATTCTCCTCCATTTTGCAGTTGTAGAACTTATTGGAGACTTCATATCTCTCAATTTGGGCATTTGCATGAAATATTAACTTCAACTCCTGGAACATCGCATATGCTCCATGACGTTCAAAGCGTCGTTGAAGTCCTGGTTCTAAGCCGTAAAGCATGGCACACTGAACTATCGAGTAGTCATCAGCTTTGCTCTGCCAGACGTTCTTAACATTGTCAGCAGCATCTGCAGCAGGCTTGTCACCCTCCTCCTCTCTCCCACTAAGTCCCAATAAGGCCCATTGACTCCTCGGGGGTTCCGGTAACCCCCCCCCCCCCCCCCCCCCCGCGGTACTCCGGTAAATGCCCGAACCTCATCCGGAACCATTCCGATGTACAAACATAGCCTTCCAATATATCGATCTTTATGTCTCGACCATTTCGAGACTCCTCGTCATGTTCGTGATCACATCCGGGACTCGAAACTACCTTTGATACATCAAAACACATAAACTCATAATACCGATCGTCATCGAATGTTAAGCGTGCGGACCCTACGGGTTCGAGAACTATGTATACATGACCGAGACTCACTTCTGGTCAATAACCAATAGCGGAACCTGGATGCTCATATTGGTTCCTACATATTCTATGAAGATCTTTATCGGTCAAACCGCATAACAACATAGCAATAAAACAGCATGGAACTCATAGTGCTAAGCTAACGGATCATAGTGCTAAGCTAACGGATGGGTCAAGTCAATCACATCATTCTCTAATGATGTGATCTCGTTCATCAAATGACAACTCATGTCTATGGTTAGGAACCTTAACCATCTTTGATTAATGAGCTAGTTAAGTAGAGGCCTACTAGTGACACTCTGTTTGACTATGTATTCACACATGTACTAAGTTTCCGGTTAATACAATTCTAGCATGAATAATAAACATATATCATGTTATAAGGAAATATAAATAACAACTTTATTATTGCCTCTAGGGCATATTTCCTTCAATCTTCTATCATAAAAAGCACCAACTAGGAGGCAATATGATCATGCTCAAGTATTGGGTGTAGTTAATATTCGAGTGTGTTTCATGAATGGATCAATGTTTGAGCATGATGGGCTAGGGATAACCTATTTTAGCATTGATATTTTGAAAGACATGGTTGCTTGTTGATATGCTTGAGTATCTAAATTGTTATGTCAAAACTAGACTATTGCTTTGAATCACATAAAAGTCCAAATGTCCATGCTATAAAGAAAAGAATATGATATGACTTGATGAACAGCACTCCACATCAAAAATTCTGTTTTTATCACTTACCTACTCGAGGACGAGTAGGAGTTAAGCTTGGGGATGCTGATACGTATCCAACGTATCTATAATTTTTTATTGTTCCATGCTGTTTTATTATCAATCTTGGATGTTTTATGATCATTTTATAGTCATTTTATATCATTTTTGGTACTAGCCTATTGACATAGTGCCCAGTGTCAGTTCCTGTATTTTCCATGTTTTTTACATCGCAGGAAATCAATATCAAACGGAGTCCAAATGGCAGAAAAGTTTACGATGATTTTTTATGGGCCAAAAGGAAGCAGATGGGCCCTGGTTGCACCTGGGGGGTGCCCCGAGGGGGGCACAACCAACCAGGGCGCGCCAGGAGGCCCTGGCGCGCCCCGGTGGGTTGTGCCCACCTCGGGTGCCCTCCGAACTGCCTCTTTGCTCTATAAATACCCAAATATTCCCAAAACCCTAGGGTAGTCGACGAAATATTCATCGAGCCGCCGCAGAGTCCGGAATCACCAGATCCAATCTAGACATCATCACGGAGGGGTTCACCACTTCCATTGGTGCCTCTCCGATAATGCGTGACTATTTCTTTGTAGACCTTCGGGTCCGTAGTTAGTAGCTAGATGGCTTCATCTCTCTCTCTCTCTCTCTTGATCCTCAATACAATGGTCTCTTGGAGATCCATATGATGTAACTCTTTTGTGGTGTGTCTGTTGGGACCGATTAAATTCGAGTTTATGATCAGATCTATGTTTTTATATCCATGAAAGTATTTGAGTTTCTTTGATCTCTTTTATGCATGATCTCTTATAGCCTCATATTTCATCTCTGATATTTGGATTTTGTCTGGCCAACTCAATCTATTTATCTTGCAATCAGGAGAGGTGCCCGGTAGTGGGTTCGATCTTACGGTGCTTGATCCCAGTGACAGAAAGGGAACCGACACGTATGTATTGTTGCTACTAAGGATAAAAAGATGAGATCTATATCTACTGCCATATAGATAAACGGATCTTGTCTACATCATGTCATCGTTCTTATTGCATTACTCTGTTTTTCCATGAACTTAATACACTAGATGCATGCTAGATAGCAGTCGATGTGTGGAGTAATAGTAGTAGACGCAGGCAGGAGTCGGTCTACTAATCTTGGACGTGATGCCTATGTAATGATCATTGCCTGGATATTGTCATAATTATTTGAAGTTCTATCAATTGCCTAATAGTAATTTGTTTACCCACCGTTTGCTATTTTTCTCAAGAGAAGGCACTAGTGAAACCTACGGCCCCCGGGTCTTATTTCTCATATATTTGCCTTTGTGATCTACTTTTTCCTTGATTTTATTTTAAGATATATTAAACCAAAAATACAAAAATACTTTGTTGCACTTTATTTTATTTGCGATCAATTTATCCAACCTATTACAACCTTTTTACCGTCACGCACTAATTTCTGGCGCTGTTACCCGAAAGGGATTGACAATCCCTTTAACACGTCGGGTTGCTAGGTGTTGTTATTTGTGTGCAGGTGTTGTTTACATTGTGTTGCTTGGCTCGCCTACTGGTTCGATACCTTGGTTTCATAACTGAGGGAAATACTCTACCGTCGCTGTTCTACATCATCCCTCCATCTCCAGGGAAATACCGACGTAGTTCCAGCTGCCATCAATGTATTACAGAACGAGTAAAGAGACTTGCCGGTAACAAGATTGAACTAGGTATGAAGATACCGACGATCGAATCTCGGGCAAGTAACATTCCGATGACAAAGGGAATAACGTATGTTGTCATAATGGTTTGACCAATAACGATCTTCGAAGAATATGTAGGAGCCAATATGAGCATCCATGTTCCTCTATTGGTTATTGACCAGAGAGGTGTCTTGGTCATGTCTACATAGTTCTCGAACCCGTAGGGTCCGCACGCTTAATGTTTGATGACGATTTTGTATTATATGAGTTATGTGTTTTGGTGACCGAATGTTGTTCGGAGTTCCGGATGAGACCACTGACATGACGAGGAGTCTCGAAATGGTCCGGAGGTAAAGATTTATATATAGGACAATGGTATTCGGACACCGGAAGTGTTCCGGAGGGTACCTGGTACGTATCGGGTCACCAGAAAGGGGTTCCGAGCACCCCGGCAAAGATATGGGCCTAATGGGCCAAGAGGGGAAACGCAGCAGCCAACAGGGGTTGTTGCGCCCCCCATATGGGCCGCACCAGAGGGGAAAGGAAAGGAGGAAAGAGAGAAGGAACGGGAGGGATTCGGACTCCCCCTTCCTTCCCTCATCCCTCCTCTTTCCTTCCCCATCCGGTCAAAAAGGAAAGGGGGCCGAATTGGACAAGGCCCCCAAGTAGGATTCCTCCTACTTGGCCCCCTGGCTGCCCCTCTCCCTCCCACCTATATATATGAGGGGGGAGGCGCCTAGAAGATAACATCAACTTCTGTTAGCCATGTGCGGCGCCTCCCTCCACAGATTACACCCTCAGTCATATTCTCGTAGTGCTTAGGCGAAACCCTCCGCGGATCACATCACCGTCACCACGCTGTCGTGCTGACAGAACTCATCTACTTCCTCGACACTTTGCTGGATCAAGAGTTCGAGGGACGTCATCGAGCTGAACATGTTAAGAACTCAGAGCTACCGTACATTCGGTGCTTGATCAGCCAGAACGAGAAGAAGTTCGACTACATCTACCACGTTGTCAAACGCTTCCGCTTTCGGTCTACAAGGTTACGTGGACACACTCTCCCCCTCTCGTTGCTATGCATCTCCTTGATAGATATTGCGTGAGCGTAGGAATTTTTTGAAATTGTATGCTACGTTTCCCAACAGTGGCATCCGAGCCAGGTCTATGCATAGATGATATGCACGAGTAGAACACAAAGTGTTGTGGTGGTGATCATCATACTGCTTACCACCAATGTCTTATTTTGATTTGGCGGTATTGTTGCATGAAGCGGCCCGGACCAACCTTACATGACCACGTTCATGAGATCGGTTCCACCGACAGACATGCAACTAGTTTTGCATAAAGGTGGCTAGCGGGTGTCTGTTTCTCCAACTTTAGTTAAATCGAATTTGACTGTGGCCGGTCCTTGTTGAAGGTTAAAACAACAACCTTGATAAATCACCGTTGTGGCTTCAGGCCTGCCGCCAGCCGGTGCAGTTCGCTTCGGAGTTCCTTGGGTTCAGGTGGTGCGGGAAGAGTCGTGCACGAGCGTGGCTGGTCCGGAGTTTGCGGTGTCGTTCGCACTGGCGCTGGGGGGATCCTCCTCCTCGTTGGCGGCCCCGCAGGATTTGGTGGATAATCAGGTGGATTGTTGCTTCATGGAGTCCGGGCCACACCTTTGCGCCCTGGAAGAGGAGCTGGCGCGTGCTGTGGTGGTCTCCGTCGTGGGCTCTCGGCAGGCGGCGAACTTGGCGGCGGCTTCGGCTGTGTTGGTGGAGGAATTTGAGCCGGCGCCCCTCGACATGTCAATCAGAGAGTTCTTCCCGGAGGAATTCTTGGTGATCCCCAGTCGATCAACATCAGGAGCAGGCTCCTTCGGCGTGGCAGGGCGGGCACACCCCAGTTTGATCTGCTGCTCCAGCCCTAGTCGCGTCAGTCCCGTGCGACGGCCATCTCCATGCCGTTTCTGGTTCCCCTGGTGCGCTGGGGGTGCCGGCGAATGCGTGGACCAGGCGGACGGCCGAGGTGCTCCTGCATGGTCTGGGCATCGTCGTCAAGGTGGCGGCAACTACGGAGGCTCAGAGCGACATGGCGGGCTTTCGGGTGTGGCTGCGTACGGACGACCCAGCGCGGATTCCATCCCGGCACATCCTCGTCATCGAAGAACCCGGGAGTCACAGTTCTAAGGTCGTGTGCTCTGTTGATGCCGAGGATGTGCTTTGGTACCCAGTCTCCATCGTCTAGGAAGATGGCGCCATCCGGCTCGGTCCGTCGGCGCGCGCGCCGCCCCCACCGCCTTCGCCGCCATTTGGTGGTGGGGGCGATGGTGGCTTCGGGGTGGATTCCCTCGGTGGCCGTGGTTCGGTGGACTCTGGTGGTCAGGCCCGTCAGTCTCCGGCGGCTGGGGGTGCTCCGTCTGCTCCCTCGGTGGCACCCGAGCCTTCTCTGACGTGTCAACGGAGCGTTCTGATACGTCTCCAACGTATCTATAATTTTTATTGTTCCATGCTATTATATTATCTGCTTTGGATGTTTATGGGCTTTATTTTACACTTTTGTATTATTTTTGGGACTAACCTATTAACCCAGAGCCCAGTGCAAGTTCCCATTTTTCCTTGTTTCAGTGTTTCGAAGAAAAGGAATATCAAACGGAGTCCAAACGGAATGAAACCTTCGGGAGAGTTATTTTTGGAAAGAAAGCAATCCGGGAGACTTGGGGTGCACGTCAGGGGATCAACGAGGAGAGCATGAGGCAGGGGCGCCCCCCTGGCGCGCCCTCCACCCTCGTGGGCCCCTCGTGGCTCCCCTGACCGACTTCTTTTGCCTATATATATCCATATACCCTAAAACCTTCGGAGAGCAGAATAGATCGGGAGTTCCGCCGCTAGAAGCCTCCGTAGCCACTGAAAACTAATCTAGACCCGTTCTGGCACCCTGCCGGAGGGGGAATCCCTCTCCGATGGCCATCATCATCACCCCGGCACTCTCCATGACGAGGAGGGAGTAGTCCACCCTCGAGGCTGAGGGTATGTACCAGTAGCTATGTGTTTGATCTCTCTCTCTCTCGTGTTCTTGAGGTGATACGATCTTGATGTATCGCGAGCTTTGCTATTATAGTTGGATCTTATGATGTTTCTCCCCCTCTACTCTCTTTTAATGGATTGAGTTTTCCCTTTGAAGTTATCTTATCGGATTGAGTCTTTAAGGATTTGAGAACACTTGATGTATGTCTTGCCGTGCTTATCTTTGGTAACAATGGGATATCACGTGATCCACTTGATGTATGTTTTGGTGATCAACTTGCGGGTTCCGCCCATGAACCTATGCATAGGGGTTGGCACACGTTTTCGTCTTGACTCTCCGGTAGAAACTTTGGGGCACTTTTTGAAGTTCTTTGTGTTGGTTGAATAGATGAATCTGAGATTGTGTGATGCATATCGTATAATCATACGCACGGATACTTGAGGTGACATTGGAGTATCAAGGTGACATTAGGGTTTTGGTTGATTTGTGTCTTAAGGTGTTATTCTAGTACGAACTCTATGATAGATTGAACGGAAAGAATAGCTTCGTGTTATTTCACTACAGACTCTTGAATAGATCGATCAGAAAGAATAACTTTGAGGTGGTTTTGTACCCTACCATAATCTCTTCGTTTGTTCTCTGCTATTAGTGACTTTGGAGTGACTCTTTGTTGCATGTTGAGGGATAGTTATATGATCCAATTATGTTATTATTGTTGAGAGAACTTGCACTAGTGAAAGTATGAACCCTAGGCCTTGTTTCAACACATTGCAATACCGTTTGTGCTCACTTTTATCATTAGTTACCTTTCTGTTTTTATATTTTCATATTACAAAAACCATTATCTACTATCCATATTGCACTTGTATCACCATCTCTTCACCGAACTAGTGCACCTATACAATTTACCATTGTATTGGGTGTGCTGGGGACACAAGAGACTCTTTGTTATTTGGTTGCAGGGTTGCTTGAGAGAGACTATGTTCATCCTACGCCTCCTACGGATTGATAAACCTTAGGTCATCCACTTGAGGGAAATTTGCTACTGTCCTACAAACCTCTGCACTTGGAGGCCCAACAATGTCTACAAGAAGAAGATTGTGTAGTAGACATCAAGCTCTTTTCTAGCGCCGTTGCTGGGGAGGTTAGCGCTTGAAGGTATATCTTTAGATCTTGCAGTCGAATCTTTTTGTTTCTTGTTTTAGCACTAGTTTAGTTTATAAAAGAAAACTACAAAAAAAATGGAATTGAGTTTGCCTCACACGCTTCATCTTTTTAATGTCTTTCGTGAGACACGTATACTATAAAGAATAATGATATCCATGAAACTTTTCATCATGATTTTAATTTTCAATTGGATTATGCCTCACATGATAGTTCTTTTGTTGAGTTTGCTCCCGCTGCTATTCCGAATGAGAAGAATTTTGCTCATGTGGGGAGTAATAAAATTTCTATGCTTGTAGATCATGAAAAGAATGCTTTAGGTGCTGGTAATATTGTTGAATTCATTCATGATGCTACTGAAAATTATTATGAGGGAGGAACATATGCTTGTAGAAATTGCAATAATATCAAGTTTCCTCTCTATGTGCTTAAAGTTTTGAAGTTATGCTTGTTTTGCTTTCCTATGCAAGTTGATTCTTGTTCCCACAAGTTGTTTGCTCACAAATTCCCTATGCATAGGAAGTGGGTTAGACTTAAATGTGCTAGTCATATTCTTCTTGATGCCCTCTTTATGTTTCAATTCTTATCTTTTATGTGAGCATCATTGAAATCATCATGCCTAGCTAGAGGCGTTAAACGTTAGCGCTTGTTGGGAGGAAACCCAATTTTATTCATGTTCCTTGCTTTTTGCTCCTGTTTAGTAATAAACAATTCATCTAGCCTCTGTTTATATGTGGTTTTATGTTTTAATTAGTGTTCATGCCAAGTAAAGCCTTTGGGATCTTCTTGGGTGATTGTTATTTGATCTTGCTGTAAAAAAACAGAAAGTATGCGCTCACGAGAATAATTTTCATTTTTTAACAGAGAGCGATAAAATACCAATTCCACTTGCAGTAGATTAATAAAAAAATTTCCTAGGACTTCCTAATTTCTCAGGATTTTTGGAGTTACATAAGTATTCGAATCCTACAGATTACTACAGACTGTTCTGTTTTTGACAGATTCTGTTTTCTATGAGTTGTTTGCTTATTTTGATGAATCTATGAGTAGTATCGGAGGGTATGAACCATAGATAAGTTGGAATACAGTAGATATTTCACCAATATAAATTTATAATGAGTTCATTACAAAACCTAAGTTGTGATTTATTTTCTTATACTAACGGAGCTTACGAGTTTTCTGTTAAGTTTTGTGTTGTGAAGTTTTCAAGTTTTGGGTAAAGATTCGATGGACTATGGAATAAGGAGTGGCAAGAGCCTAAGCTTGGGGATTACCAAGGCACCCCAAGGTAATATTCAAGGACAACCGAGAGCCTAAGCTTGGGGATGCCCCGGAAGGCATCCCCTCTTTCGTCTTCATTCATCGGTAACTTTACTTGGAGTTATATTTTTATTCACCACATGATATGTGTTTTGCTTGGAGCGTTATTTTATTTTATTTTATTTTGCTTGATGTTTGAATAAAATACCAAGATCTGAAATTCTTAAATGTTAGAGAGTCTTCACATAGTTGCATAATTATTCGACTACTCATTGATCTTCACTTATATCTTTTGGAGTAGTTTGTCATTTGCTCTAGTGCTTCACTTATATCTTTTTAGAGCACAATGGTAGTTTTACTCTATAGAAATAATTGATCTCTCATGCTTCACTTATATTATTTTGAGAGTCCTTTAGAACATCATGGTAATTTGCTTTGGTTATGAAACTAGTCCTAATATGATGGGCATCCAAGAGAGGTATAATAAAAACTTTCATATAGAGTGCATTGAACACTAAGAGAAGTTTGATGCTTGATAATTGTTTTGAGATATGAAGGTAGTGATATTAGAGTTGTGCTAGTTGAGTAATTGTGAATTTGAGAAATACTTGTGTTGAAGTTTGCAAGTCCTGTAGCATGCACGTATGGTGACCGTTGTGTAACAAATTTGAAACATGAGGTGTTATTTGATTGTCTTCCTTATGAGTGGCGGTCGGGGACGAGCGATGGTCTTTTCCTACCAATCTATCCCCCTAGGAGCATGCGCGTAATGCTTGGTTTTTGATGACTTGTAGATTTTTGCAATAAGTATGTGAGTTCTTTATGACTAATGTTGAGTCCATGGATTATACAAACTCTCACCCTTCCATCATTGCTAGCCTCTTCGGTACCATGCATTGCCCTTTCTCACCTTGAGAGTTGGTGCAAACTTCGCCGGTGCATCCAAACCCCGTGATACGATACGCTCTATCACACATAAACCTCCTTATATCTTCCTCAAAACAGCAACCATACCTACCTATTATGGCATTTCCATAGCCATTCCGAGATATATTGCCATGCAAACCACCGTTCCATTTATTATGACACACATCATCATTGTCATATTGCCTTGCATGATCATGTAGTTGACATCGTATTTGTGGCAAGGCCACCGTGCATAATTTATCATACATGTCACTCTTGATTCATTGCCCATCCCGGTACACCGCCGGAGGCATTCATATAGAGTCATGCTTTGTTCTAGTATCGAGTTGTAATCTTTGAGTTGTAAATAAATAGAAGTGTGATGATCATCATTAATAGAGCATTGTCCCCAAAAAAGGGAAAGGCTAAAAAAAGAGAAACGCAAAAAAAGGCCAAAAAAGGGACAATGCTACTATCCTTTTTTCCACACTTGTGCTTCAAAGTAGCACCATGATCTTCATGATAGAGAGTCTCTTGTTTTCTCACTTTCATATACTAGTGGGAATTTTTCATTATAGAACTTGGCTTGTATATTCCAACAATGGGCTTCCTCAAATGCCCTAGGTCTTCATGAGCAAGCAAGTTGGATGCACACCCACTTAGTTTCTTTTGTTGAGCTTTCATACATTTATAGCTCTAGTGCATCTGTTGCATGGCAATCCCTACTCCTTGCATTGACATCAATTGATGGGCATCTCCCTAGCCCATTGATTTGAAGGAAATATGCCCTAGAGGCAATGATAAAGTTATTATTTATTTCCTTATATCATGATAAATGTTTATTATTCATGATAGAATTGTATTAACCGGAAACATAATACATGTGTGAATACATAGACAAACAGAGTGTCACTAGTATGCCTCTACTTGACTAGCTCGTTGATCAAAGATGGTTATGTTTCCTAACCATAGACATGAGTTGTCATTTGATTAACGGGATCACATCATTAGGAGAATGATGTGATTGACTCGACCCATTCCGTTAGCATAGCACTTGATCGTTTAGTTTGTTGCTATTGCTTTCTTCATAACTTATACATGTTCCTATGACTATGAGATTATGCAACTCCCGTTTACCGGAGGAACACTTTGTGTGCTACCAAACGTCACAACGTAACTGGGTGATTATAAAGGTGCTCTACAGGTGTCTCCGAAGGTACTTGTTGGGTTGGCGTATTTCGAGATTAGGATTTGTCACTCTGACTGTCGGAGAGGTATCTCTGGGCCCTCTCGGTAATGCACATCACTTAAGCCTTGCAAGCATTGCAACTAATGAGTTAGTTGCGGGATGATGTATTACGGAACGAGTAAGGAGACTTGCCGGTAATGAGATTGAACTAGGTATTGATATACCGACGATCAAATCTCGGGCAAGTAACATACCGACGACAAAGGGAACAACGTATGTTGTTATGCGGTCTGACCGATAAAGATATTCGTAGAATATGTGGGAGCCAATATGAGCATCCAGGTTCCGCTATTGGTTATTGACCCGAGAGGTGTCTCGGTCATGTCTACATTGTTCTCGAACCCGTAGGGTCCGCACGCTTAAGGTTTCGATGAAAGTTATATTATGAGTTTATGAGTTTTGATGTACCGAAGGAGTTCGGAGTCCCGGATGAGATCGGGGACATGACGAGGAGTCTCGAAATGGTCGAGACGTAAAGATCGATATATTGGACGACTATATTGGGACATCGGAAAGGTTTCGAGTGATTCAGGTATTTTTCGGAGTACTGGAGAGTTACGAGAATTCGCCGGGGAGTATATGGGCCTTATTGGGCCATACGGGAATAGAGGAGAGAGGCCAAAAGGAAGGAGGCGCGCGCCCCCCCTCTGGTCCGAATTGGACAAGGGGTGCAGCCCCCTTTTCCTTGTTCATCTCCCCCTCTTTCCTTCTCTCCTACTCCAACAAGGGAAGGAGGAGTCCTACTCCCGGTGGGAGTAGGACTCCCCCCTTGGCGCGCCCTCCTCCTAGGCCGGCCGCCTCCCCCCTTGCTCCTTTATATACGGGGGCAGGGGGCACCCCATAGACACAACAATTGATCTCTTGATCTCTTAGCCGTGTGCGGTGCCCCTCTCCACCATAATCCACCTCGGTCATATCATAGCGGTGCTTAGGCGAAGCCCTGCGTCGGTAGAACATCATCATCGTCACCACGCCGTCGTGCTGACGGAACTCTCCCTCAAAGCTCGGCTGGATCGGAGTTCGAGGGACGTCATTGAGTTGAACGTGTGCAGAACTCGGAGGTGCCGTGCGTTCGGTACTTGATCGGTCGGATCGTGAAGACGTACGACTACATCAACCGCGTTGTGCTAACGCTTCCGCTTTCGGTCTACGAGGGTACGTGGACAACACTCTCCCCTCTCGTTGCTATGCATCACCATGATCTTGTGTGTGCGTAGGAAATTTTTTAAAATTATTACGTTACCCAATAGTGGTATCCGAGCCTAGGTTTTATGCATTGATGTTATGCACGAGTAGAACACAAGTGAGTTGTGGGCGATATAAGTCATACTGCTTACCTGCATGTCATACTTTGGTTCGGCGGTATTGTTAGATGAAGTGGCCCAGACCGACATTACGCGTACGCTTACGCGAGACTGGTTCTACTGATGTGCTTTGCACACAGGTGGCTGGCGGGTGTCAGTTTCTCCAACTTTAGTTGAACCAAGTGTGGCTACGCCCGGTCCTTGCGAAGCTTAAAACAGCACCAACTTGACAAACTATCGTTGTGGTTTTGATGCTTAGGTAAGAACGGTTCTTGCTAAGCACAAAGCAGCCACGTAAAACTTGCAACAACAAAGTAGAGGACGTTTGACTTGCTTTTGCAGGGCATGTTGTGATGTGATATGGTCAAGACATGATGCTAAATTTTATTGTATGAGATGATCATGTTTTGTTACCGAGTTATCGGCAACTGGCAGGAGCCATATGGTTGTCGCTTTATTGTATGCAATGCAATTGCGTTGTAATGCTTTACTTTATCACTAAGCGGTAGCGATAGTCGTGGAAGCATAAGATTAGCGAGACGACAACGATGCTACGATGGTGATCAAGGTGTAGCGCCGGTGACGATGGTGATCATGACGGTGCTTCAGAGATGGAGATCACAAGCACAAGATGATGATGGCCATATCATATCACTTATATTGATTGCATGTGATGTTTATCTTTTATGCATCTTATCTTGCTTTGATTGACGGTAGCATTATAAGATGATCTCTCACTAAATTTCAAGATAAAAGTGTTCTCCCTGAGTATGCACCATTGCCAAAGTTCGTCGTGCCCAGACACCACGTGATGATCGGGTGTGATAAGCTCTACGTCCATCTACAACGGGTGCAAGCCAGTTATGCACACGCAGAATACTCAGGTTAAACTTGACGAGCCTAGCATATAACAGATATGGCCTCGGAACACTGAGACTGAAAGGTCGAGCGTGAATCATATAGTAGATATGATCAACATATTGATGTTCACCATTGAAAGCTACTCCATTTCACGTGATGATCGGTTATGGTTTAGTTGATTTGGATCACGTGATCACTTAGAAGATTAGAGGGATGTCTTTCTAAGTGGGAGTTCTTAAGCAATATGATTAATTGAACTTTAATTTATCATGAACTTAGTCCTGGTAGTATTAGCATATCTATGTTGTAGATCAATAGCTCGCGTTTAGCTGCCCTGTTTTATTTTTGATATGTTCCTAGAGAAAACTAAGTTGAAAGATGTTAGTAGCAATGATGCGGATTGGATCCGTGATCTGAGGTTTATCCTCATTGCTGCACAGAAGAATTATGTCCTTGATGCACCGCTAGGTGACAGACCTATTGCAGGAGCAGATACAGACGTTATGAACGTTTGGCTAGCTCAATATGATGACTACTTGATAGTTTAGTGCACCATGCTTAACAGCTTAGAATCGGGACTTCAAAGACGTTTTGAACGTCATGGACCATATGAGATGTTCCAGGAGTTGAAGTTAATATTTCAATTAAAAACCCGAGTTGAGAGATATGAAGTCTCCAACGAGTTCTATAGCTAAAAGATGGAGGAGAATAGCTCAAGCAGTGAGCATGTGCTCAGATTGTCTGGGTACTAAAATCGCTTGAATCAAGTGGGAGTTAATCTTCCAAATAAAATAGTGATTGACAGAATTCTCTAGTCACCATCACCAAGTTAGTAGAACTTCGTGATGAACTATGATATGCAAGGGATAACAGAAACAATTCCCAAGCTCTTCGTAATGCTGAAATCGACGAAGGTAGAAATCAAGAAAAATATCAAGTGTTGATGGTAGACAAGACCACTAGTTTCAAGAAAAGGGCAAAGGGAAGAAGGGGAACTTCAAGAAGAACGACAAGCAAGTTGTTGCTCAAGTGAAGAAGCCCAAGTCTGGTCCTAAGCCTGAGACTAAGTGCTTCTACTGCAAAGGGACTGGTCACTGGAAGCGGAACTGCCCCAAGTATTTGGCGGATAAGAAGGATGGCAAAGTGAACAAAGGTATATTTGATATACAGATTATTGATCAGTATTTTACTAGTGTTCGTAGCAACCCCTTGGTATTTGATACTGGTTCAGTTGCTAAGAGTAGTAACTCGAAACGGGAGTTGCAAAATGAACATAGACTAGTTAAGGGTGAAGTGACGATGTGTGTTGGAAGTGGTTCCAAGATTGATATGATCATCATCGCACACTCCCTATACTTTTGGGATTAGTGTTGAACCTAAATAAGTGTTATTTGGTGTTTGCGTTGAGCATGAATATGATTTGATCATGTTTATTGCAATATGGTTATTCATTTAAGTAAGAGAATAAATTGTTGTTCAGTTTACATGAATAAAACCTTATATGGTTACACACCCAATGAAAATGGTTCATTGGATCTCGATCGTAGTGATACACATATTCATAATATTGAAACCAGAAGATGCAAAGTTAATAATGACGGTGCAACTTATTTGTGGCACTGCCCTTTAGGTCATATTGGTGTAAAGCGCATGAAGAAAATCCATGCTGATGGGCTTTTGGAATCACTTGATTATGAATCAGTTGATGCTTGCGAACCATGCCTCATGGGCAAGATGACTAAGACTCTGTTCTCCGGAACAATGGAGTGAGCAACAAACTTGATTGGAAATAATACATACTGATGTATGCAGTCCAATGAGTGTTGAGGCTCGCGGCGGGTATCGTTATTTTCTGACCTACACATATGATTTGAGCAGATATGGGTATATCTACTTGATGAAACACAAGTCTGAAACATTTGAAAAGTTCAAAGAATTTCAGAGTGAAGTGGAGAATCATCATAACAAAATAAAAGTTTCTACGATATGATCGCAGAAGTAAAATATTTGAGTTACGAGTTTGGCCTTCAGTTAAAACAATGTGAAATAGTTTCACTACTCACGCCACCTGGAACACCACAGTGTAATGGTGTGTCCGAACGTCGTAACCGTGCTTTATTAGATATGGTGCAATCTATGATGTATCTTACCAATTACCACTATAGTTTTGAGGTTATGCATTGGAGACAGCTACATTCACGTTAAATAGGGCACCATCTAAATCCGTTGAGACGACACCATATGAACTATGGTTTGGCAAGAAATCTAAGCTGTCGTTTCTTAAAGTTTGAGGTTGCAATGCTTATGTGAAAAAGTTTCAACCTGATAAGCTCAAACCCAAATCGGAGAAGTGCGTCTTCATAGGATACCCAAAAGAAAATGTTGGGTACACCTTCTATCACAGATCCAAAGGCAAGATATTCGTTGCTGAGAATGGATCCTTTCTAGAGAAGGAGTTTCTCTCGAAAGAAGTGAGTGGGAGGAAAGTAGAACTTGATGAGGTAACTGTACCTGCTCCCTTATTGGAAAGTAGTTCATCACAGAAATCTGTTCCTGTGACTACTACACCAATTAGTGAGGAAGCTAATGATGATGATCATGTAACTTCAGATCAAGTTACTACCGAACCTCGTAGGTAAACCAGAGTGAGATCTGCACCAGAGTGGTACGGTAATGCTGTTTTGGAGGTCATGTTACTTGACCATGACGAGCCTACGAACTATGAGGAATCGATGATGAGCCCAGATTCCGCGAAATGGCTTGAGGCCATGAAATCTGAGATGAGATCCATGTATGAGAACAAAGTATGGACTTTGATTGACTTGCCCATTAATCGGCGAGCCATTGAGATTAAATGGATCTTCAAGAGGAAGACGGACGCTGATAGTAGTGTTACTATCTACAAAGCTATAATTGTCGCAAAAAGGTTTTCGACAAGTTCAAGGTGTTGACTACAATGAGAGTTTCTCACTCGTATCTATGCTTAAGTCTGTCTGAATCATGTTAGCAATTGCCGCATTTTATGAAATCTGGCAAATGAATAAAAAAAACTGCATTCTTTAATGGATTTATTAAAGAAGAGTTGTATATGATGCAACTAGAAGGTTTTGTCAATCCTAAAGGTACTAACAAAATATGCAAGCTCCAGCGATCCATCTATGGACTGGTGCAAGCATCTCAGAGTTGGAATATACGCTTTGATAAGTTGATCAAAGCATATAGTTTTATACAGACTTGCGGTGAAGCCTGTATTTACAAGAAAGTGAGTGGGAGCACTACAACATTTCTGATAAGTATATGTGTATGACATATTGTTGATCGGAAATAATGTAGAATTATTCTGCAAAGCATAAAGGCGTGTTTGAAAGGAGTTTTTCAAAGAAAGACCTCGGTGAAGCTGCTTACATATTGAGCATCAAGATCTATAGAGATAGATCAAGACGCTTGATAAGTTTTCAATGAGTACATACCTTGACAAGTTTTTGAAGTAGTTCAAAATGGAACGGTCAAAGAAAGAGTTCTTGCATGTGTTACAAGGTGTGAAATTGAGTAAGACTCAAAGCCCGACCACGGCAGAAGATAGAGAGAGAATGAAAGTCATTCCCTATGCCTCAGCCATAGGTTCTATAAAGTATGCCATGCTGTGTACCAGACCTATTGTATACCCTGCCCTGAGTTTGGAAAGGGAGTACAATAGTGATGTAGGAGTAGATCACTGGACATTGGTCAAAATTATCCTTAGTGGAATAAGGATATGTTTCTCGATTATGGAGGTGACAAAAGGTTCGTCGTAAAGGGTTATGTCGATGCAAGTTTTGACACTAATCCAGATGACTCTAAGTCTCAATCTGGATACATATTGAAAGTGGGAGAAATTAGCTAGAGTAGCTCCGTGCAGAGCATTGTTGACATAGAAATTTGCAAAATACGTACGGATCTGAATATGGCAGACTCGTTGACTAAACTTCTCTCACAAGCAAAACATGATCACACCTTAGTACTCTTTGGGTGTTAATCACATAGCGATGTGAACTAGATTATTGACTCTAGTAAAACCTTTGGGTGTTGGTCACATGTCGATGTGAACTATGGGTGTTGATCACATGGTGATGTGAACTATTGGTATTAAATCACATGGTGATGTGAACTATTGGTATTAAATCACATGGTGATGTGAACTAGATTATTGACTCTAGTGCAAGTGGGAGACTGAAGGAAATATGCCCTAGAGGCAATGATAAAGTTATTATTTATTTTCTTATATCATGATAAATGTTTATTATTCATGCTAGAATTGTATTAACCGGAAACATAATACATGTGTGAATACATAGACAAACAGAGTGTCACTAGTATGCCTCTACTTGACTAGCTCGTTGATCAAAGATGGTTATGTTTCCTAACCATAGACATGAGTTGTCATTTGATTAACGGGATCACATCATTAGGAGAATGATGTGATTTACTTGACCCATTTCGATAGCATAGCACTTGATCGTTTAGTTTGTTGCTATTGCTTTCTTCATAACTTATACATGTTCCTATGACTATGAGATTATGCAACTCCCGTTTACCGGAGGAACACTTTGTGTGCTACCAAATGTCACAACGTAACTGGGTGATTATAAAGGTGCTCTACAGGTGTCTCTGAAGGTACTTGTTGGGTTGGCGTATTTCGAGATTAGGATTTGTCACTCTGACTGTCGGAGAGGTATCTCTGGGCCCTCTCGGTAATGCACATCACTTAAGCCTTGCAAGCATTGCAACTAATGAGTTAGTTGCGGGATGATGTATTATGGAACGAGTAAAGAGACTTGCCGGTAATGAGATTGAACTAGGTATTGAGATACCAACGATCAAATCTCGGGCAAGTAACATACCGATGACAAAGGGAACAACGTATGTTGTTATGCGATCTGATCGATAAAGATCTTCGTAGAATATGTGGGAGCCAATATGAGCATCCAGGTTCCGCTATTGGTTATTGACCGGAGACGTGTCTCGGTCATGTCTACATTGTTCTCGAACCCGTAGGGTCCACACGCTTAAGGTTTCGATGACAGTTATATTATGAGTTTATGAGTTTTGATGTACCAAAGGAGTTTGGAGTCCCGAATGAGATCGGGGACATGACGAGGAGTCTCGAAATGGTCGAGACGTAAAGATCGATATATTGGACGACTATATTCAGACATCGGAAAGGTTCCGAGTGATTCAGGTATTTTTCGGAGTACCAGAGAGTTACGGGAATTCGCCGGGGAGTATATAAGCTTTATTGGGCCATACGGGAATAGAGGAGAGAGGCCAAAAGGAAGGAGGCGCCCCCCCCCTTTGGTCCGAATTGAACAAGGGGTGCAGCGGCATTTCCTATTTAGCACTGCAGGCGCCCGTTCAATTTGAAAACGGGCGCCTGGAGCCGAGTTAGCTGGGCTTGGCCCATTTTCCTTTTTTTTCTTTTGTTTTTAGAGAAAAAAGAATAAATGCATGTACGAGGGATCGAACCCAGAACCTCATTGGTGCGAGCGCTTAGCTATAGCCACCCAAACACAACCACTACTGTTAATACATATTTCATTCAACTTATTTATTATCCACGCCAGTTCAATTTTTTCGTTTTATTTTTCCTTTTTCTTTTTTCCCCATCCTTTTTCAAATTCTGTGATTTTTTTCGAAATCAATGAATTCCTTTTCAATTTTGATGAACTTTTTTTTTGAAATCTGATGAACTTTTTTCAAATCCAATGAACTTTTTCCAGATTCGGTGAACTATTTTCAAAAACGATGAACTATTTTCGAAACCAATGAACCTTTTTATAAATCCAATGAATCTTTTTCAAATTTGATGAACTTTTTTCCAAAACGATGAACTTTTTCAGATTCGATGAACTTTTCCCCAAAATCTATGATTTTTTTTCAAAACAATGAACTTTTTTCAAATTTGATGAACTTTTTTAGAAGTCGATGAACTTTTTTCAAAATCGACAAACTTTTTTCCAAAATGAAGAACTTTTTTCAAATTCGATGAACTACTTTCATTTTTTTCTATTTTTTTATTTAAATTCGTCACCCTTTTTTTAACCCGTGAACTTTATGTTGTGAATGATTTTTTTAATTCCTAATTTTTCAAAAAGGCATACACATATCTTCTGAACAGTCAACGGTCAACTAGTCACACCATTCAATTGGCGAACATTGTTTCTCAAATTAGTGAACTTGTGCGCAATAGTTTTTTAGAAATGCGCGCTGGTTTTGATCACTAGCACGCGAGTGATACTGTGGTAGCTAGTCTCTTACAGTACTGTCGCAGCGTGCGTTCGCTCCCTGGCGACGCCCACTTTTTCTGTATGTTTTTGCGCTACAGTATTTTAGTGCGTTACGTGCTCATGGGCCGGCCCAGTAGATTCTCCTGTGAGCGCCAGTTTTGCTTCGGGGCGCTTAAGGCGCTGACTAGGACTTCCCGGGTGCAGCCCCTTTTCCTTGTTCCTCTCCCCCTCTTTCCTTCTCTCCTACTCCAACAAGGGAAGGAGGAGTCCTACTCCCGGTGGCAGTAGGACTCCCCCCTTGGCGCGCCCTCCTCCTAGGTCGGCTGCCTCCCCCCTTGCTCCTTTATATATGGGGGCAGGGGGGCACCCCATAGACACAACAATTGATCTCTTGATCTCTTAGCCGTGTGCGGTGCTCCTCTCCACCAATATCCACCTCGGTCATATCGTAGCGGTGCTTAGGCGAAGCCCTGCGTCGGTAGAACATCATCATCGTCACCACGCCGTCGTGCTGACGGAACTATCCCTCAAAGCTCGGCTGGATCGGAATTCGAGGGACGTCATCAAGTTGAACGTGTGCAGAACTCGGAGGTGCCGTGCGTTTGGTACTTGATCGGTCGGATCGTGAAGACGTACGACTACATCAACCGCGTTGTGCTAACGCTTCCGCTTTCGGTCTACGAGGGTACATGGACAACACTCTCCCCTCTCGTTGCTATGCATCACCATGATCTTACGTGTGCGTAGGAATTTTTTTGAAATTACTACGTTACCCAACATGATTAGCCGCGTCGATGCGAGACTTTCTCCTTTTTTGTCTTCTTCACATGACCCCCATCAACATATTCTATTCCACCCATAGTGCTATATACATGGCTCACGCTCATGTATTGCATGAAAGTTGAAAAAAGTTTGAGATTACTAAAGTGTGAAACAATTGCTTGGCTTGTCATCGGGGTTGTGCATGATGAGAACATTCTCGTGTGACAAAAATGCAGCATGACCAAACTATATGATTTTGTAGGGATGAACTTTCTTTGGCCATGTTATTTTGAGAAGACATGATTGCTTAGTTAGTATGCTTGAAGAATTATTATTTTTATGTCAATATTAAACTTTTGTCTTGAATCTTATGGATCTGAATACTCATGCCACAATAAAGAAGATTATATGGATAAATATGTTAGGTAGCATTCCACATCAACAAAATCAGTTTTTATCATTTACCTACTCAAGGACGAGCGGGAATTAAGCTTGGGGATGCTGATACGTCTCCAGCGTATCTATAATTTTTGATTGTTCCATGCTATTATATTATCTGTTTTGGATGTTTATAGGCTTTATTTTACACTTTTATATTATTTTTGGGACTAACCTATTAACCCAGAGCCTAGTGCCAGTTCCTGTTTTTCCCTTATTTCAGTGTTTCGAAGAAAAGGAATATCAAACGGAGTCCAAACGGAATGAAACCTTTGGGAGAGTTATTTTTGGAAAGAAAGCAATCCGGGAGACTTGGAGTGCACGTCAGGGGGTCAACGAGGAGAGCATGAGGCAGGGGGCGCTCCCAACCCCCTGGCGCGCCCTCCACCCTCGTGGGCCCCTCGTGGCTCCCCTGACCGACTTCTTTTGCTTATATATATCCATATACCCTAAAACCTTGGAGAGCATAATAGATCGGGAGTTCCACCGCCAGAAGCCTCTGTAGCCATCGAAAACCAATCAGACCCGTTCCGACACCCTGCCGGAGGGGGAATCCCTCTCCGGTGGCCATCGTCATCATCCCAGCGCTCTCCATGACGAGGAGGGAGTAGTCCACCCTCGGGGCTGAGGGTATGTACCAGTAGCTATGTGTTTGATCTCTCTCTCTCTCTCCCGTGTTCTTGAGGTGATACGATCTTGATGTATCACGAGCTTTGCTATTATAGTTGGATCTTATGATGTTTCTCCCCCTCTACTCTCTTGTAATGGATTGAGTTTTCCCTTTGAAGTTATCTTATCGGATTGAGTCTTTAAGGATTTGAGAACACTTGATGTATGTCTTGCCGTGCTTACCTGTGGTGACAATGGGATATCACGTGATCCACTTGACGTATGTTTTGGTGATCAACTTGCGAGTTCCGCCCATGAACCTATGCATAGGGGTTGGCACACGTTTTCGCACTACTAGGGAAAAGCCTAGCAGCAGCGCGGGTTTTAGGCCTATCAGCAGCGCGGGTACCCGCGCTACCAATAAAGCGCTACAGCTAATAGTTAGTAATAGCGTGGGTTGAACCCGCGCTGCTACTAACAAAGTTAGTAGTAGCGTGTGCCACCCACGCTACTGCTATTTAGTACCCGCGCAACTACTAACAAAATAGTAGCAGCGTGTCCATACTACCAACGCTACTAGTATCCTAAATACTAGTAGCGCGCAGTCTTTTCCCACGCCACTACTAACTAATTTATAATTAAAAAATAAAATCCACCAATTCCATTTTATGCATACAGTTCCCAGTAAACACAACAATAGTGAGCACTGCTGGGCTCCTATTTCATGGTTAACCAGAAACCGAAGGAAATAAATCAGCCAAAAAACCTCATTATGCATTGCAACTCACAAAATGACCACTTCAAAGAACATGCAAGTATATATGTCATTAACAATTGCAAACATAAGTTTCTTTTTACTACAGTTGTTGTATGTACTATCACGCAGTTCCTCATTATGTTCTCACTCAATAATAAGAAAAATGAAAAGAAAAGATAGAGATAATCTGCCGCAATTGCACTTCGGTGTCATGGATTCAGTCTGCCGCTTCAACATCTCATTATCCGGCAGCACTCTGTCGCTATCTTCTACCTATGAATAAAAACAGACCTTGTCAGAGAAGCAAATGTGAAACCTTATTACAACATGTATGCTAAGTCGCTAACCCATAGAGACAGCTAGAACAAATGTGGAAACTTTCCATGTTGCCGAGTAAGTATATTAACTAGACAAAGTTAGATGACAGTGAAGCTTAAAGCTGCAGTAAGAAATATTAGATATACACATTTTGAAAATCAACCTCAGAAGTGGATACTCTAGTAGACCTGCAAGAGCAGATATGGTAGTAACCAAAATCCTATAAAGATTCGAGGTTAAAGATTATAAATCCGATTTGTCATTAGCATAAAAATATTAGTTCCATAAAGAAGTTTGTCAAGAGATATTTTCTAGTGTTTCTAAGATAGTGACTGAAACATAATAAAAGAAAACACGTTTCTGCATTTTAATTAGGGGGAGCTTTAGTTCTAAAATACTGGATCTGTGACTGAATGATCATATATACTATTAGAAAAATAGACCAAAATCCCCGCAGAACAAAACAGACCAAAAAAATTAACTTCCTACTTACAGTGGCAAGAAAATCTTATATGAATGTGTTATAATAAATAATGCTAACCATGAAGTCTTCTTCCATATAACAAAGGAGTGACGAAACCAAAAAAACTGTAATTCAAGTACGACATGCAGTTAGTTAATTATTTGCATGTCAACAGTTCTAACGTCTAGCTACAGATCATCAAAGTAAAGATTGTGAACTCTATTAGACATGATTATATCAATTAGACCAAATAGAAAATAATTCAATATGTTGTAAATCCATTAAACGAAGTTCAATCTATCTTCTGATTATTAGTGTTTCAGTTAGGTGATTAGTCCTTCTACGGCCGCCGGTTAATAGGTGAGCCATGACTTTTTACAGTAAAAAATGCAAAGAAAATAACAAGTTAGTATTTTTCCAAATCTAATTATACGGCCACGTTGATCATACCTTACTAATTCTGGCCGGACACTAGTAACACAAGAAAAACTCCCATGCTTTATCGGTGCACATTCACCATTTGATAGTGTGATCATTTGAGATCACTAAATCATCTTCTATACGATGTAGGCCAGTAACATTTACATCAGCTTGAAACAGAGACACCAAAAAAGGAGGAAGTATCAGGCACACATTTACCTTGTGAGAAATCAGATACTCGGCATGCAAGCAATCTGAACATTTTCCTTATCAATGCCAAGTTCCTGCCCACCAAACTGGTTGCATGGGAAAGCAAAGATCTCAAAACCTGTAGTCCCATAAAATTGTTAGCATAACATATCGTAACTCAAATTATCATCAGCTTATATGTACTTACATCTTTATAAATAAATCGTTCTGTTTATGAGTGCAAGCATATTTGATTATTATTGTACTATTATTGCATCTATGCTTAATTGGGGGCATACAACTGTTTAAGTTCTTGCATACTATTCTTAATTGTGGGGTCATATTGTTCTGAACCTTTTATTATGTCCATCACATGCAGGTTTGAAGGTGCTGTGAACGTGCTTTGATTTTGGACAGAAGGAAGGAAGGAAGAATACAGGGAACTTGGGAGTCACAACTCTTTAGGAACATCCATCTTGGCAGTGCTAGTACAAGAAAATGGCAGCTACTGAACATGCGTGTAGTGCACAAAGGGATAGCAAATACAGTTGAGTCTATTAAGCCCTCCACTGTAGTAAGGCAGCCATCTCCATCCTCCTCTGAAACCACTTGACAAGGTCCAATGCTCTGTCACTGTAATCCCTCTTCTTCTGTAAATTGGTCTGCAAGAACTCCTATCACTGTAAAAAATTTGTGACAGCAAACATATACTACAAGGACATATCCACGACGCGCTTAACACTAGAGAGAGATGCTACAGCCAAACAAATCATGACCAAACACATATCATCCAGTCCAGGACTTGCTCACTGCTATTTTGCTTGCAGATTCTGCCTTCAGGTTACAGCAACCAACTAAAAATAATACTACATAGAAATCACAAGTAGTCTTTAGCCTACGTGCAAATACAAATACTTGGTTCTCTCGACCGCATAAAAGTGCAAATACAAATCATAATACAAACTGTCCGCAGATAATGCACAATGCATGACACTCTTCTTTCCCGATCAAACTTTTGATTCATATGGGATCCCTATAAGCAGCACATTGGCTCGTTGCGACAAGAACAAAATTCAGAAGTGTGGTAGGGGTATTAGTAATTTTAGGAGGAAATTATTGGCGCTTAATTGAGGAAACTGAGCGTGCACGTGGTGTTTCTTGGACTTACTAATTTTCTATCTTGAGTTGGACTTCAAGATGTTTTTATTTTCTTTGAGAAACAGATTGAGACGTTGACTGTCAGCATTGTGCGTGTTAATTCAAAATGATCCAGTCTCCGGATATCCATTCTATCACTTTTCGAACACTTTGTGGTGTCAGGTTGATTACATGCTGGAAGGAAGCATCGAACTTGTTGTTTATTAATATATATATATATATATATGCAACAAACGGGTAGCAATTAGCCTAATCAGTGTCTGTTGGGACGTCAATCCCTGCATAAAAGTGCAGTAGTTTTCTTCAGTGGAATCCTTGTGACATTCCAGTCTTGGTCTCCAATGTGACCAACCAACCAGAGATCTAAATAGTGCAGCATCTACGTACAGAACATGAATAAACTTGATCGATTGCCTTGGGCAAGATAGAGATCTGTGAAGAGGGAGGAAGGAGAGGAGGGCATACCTCGGCTAGGAGTTGCTGCTGTGGGAGGCGCAGGTGGAGCCGTCGTGTACCTCGCCGGCTCCAACATCCATGCATGGCGTCGGCCCACAGCAGGGAGGCGTCGGCGGTCTCTTGTGACCTGCGTTGCGTGAGGAATCCGGCCAAATTGAATCAGAAAATGGCAATTCAAATTGAATCGAACAACATCCGGGATCTGGCCAAATCGTGTCCAACACACACACACATGAAGGGAAGGTAGGGGGGAGAGACCTCCATGGCGTCGGTTGGAGAACCATCTCCATCTCTCTCCCTCATGCGAGCATACTTAGGAAGACATACGATCGAGGGCGGAGAGACCTCCGGCGGTCGTATGACACGCTCAGGGCGGCGGGCGGGCACGTGCGCGGCGAAGGGGGGCGGGGGCGGGGGCGGGCAGCGGCGCGAGACAGGGAGCGGCGGGCGTGCGGCCGCCGGCATGGCGCACGCGGTGGGGGGCGGACGGACGGAGGAGAGGAGGTGGAAGGGAGGCCGGCGGTGAGTGGGTTGGGAGAGGAGAGGAGGTTGGGGATCTGTATCGGGCTCCGTGGTTTTTTTTTTGAGACAGACGGGAGTGGGTGGACATGGACGGTTGGTGGGGTGGGGGTGGGGATCGGGCCGGGGTGGACACGCTTAGTAGTAGCGTGGGGTCTCACCTGCGCTACTACTACTTACTTAGTAGTAGCGCCGGTTTTATACCCCTCGCTACTACTATGGCCTATCCCGGGGGCATTGTTGGAGACCATTTAGTAGCAGCGCGGGTTTATACCCCTCGCTACTACTATCAACTTAGTAGTAGCGCGGTTTTTATACCCCTCGCTACTACTAATTAGCAGTAGCGCTCATTTTTAAACCGCGCTGCTGATAAACTTCTGTGTATAAGGTTTTCCCTAGTAGTGTCGTCTTGACTCTCCGGTAGAAACTTTGGGGCACTCTTTGGAGTTCTTTGTGTTGGTTGAATAGATGAATCTGAGATTGTGTGATGCATATCGTATAATCATACCCACGGATACTTGAGGTGACATTGGAGTATCTAGGTGACATTAGGGTTTTGGTTGATTTGTGTCTTAAGGTGTTATTCTAGTACGAACTCTATGATAGATTGAACGGAAAGAATAGCTTCGTGTTATTTTACCACGGACTCTTGAATAAATCGATCAGAAAGAATAACTTTGTGGTGGTTTCATACCCTACCATAATCTCTTCGTTTGTTCTCCGCTATTAGTGACTTTGGAGTGAATCTTTGTTGCATGTTGAGGGATAGTTATATGATCCAATTATGTTATTATTGTTGAGAGAACTTGCACTAGTGAAAGTATGAACCCTAGGCCTTGTTTCAACACATTGCAATACCGTTTGTGCTCACTTTTATCATTAGTTACCTTTCTGTTTTTATATTTTCATATTACAAAAACCATTATCTACTATCCATATTGCACTTGTATCACCATCTCTTCACTGAACTAGTGCACCTATACAATTTACCATTGTATTGGGTGTGCTGGGGACACAAGAGACTCTTTGTTATTTGGTTGCAGGGTTGCTTGAGAGAGACTATGTTCATCCTACGCCTCCTACGGATTGATAAACCTTAGGTCATCCACTTGAGGGAAATTTGCTACTGTCCTACAAACCTCTGCACTTGGAGGCCCAACAACGTCTACAAGAAGAAGGTTGTGTAGTAGACACGTTCAAACTGGTCAACAAAGGCAATTGGACCGTGGGGGCCCAAGCGTGGCCGGCACAGTGGTGGTAGTCGTGTAAGAAGGTTCACCAGGTGCTTTCAGTTCGGCCAGCGTGGATTGCCCAATGGGAAACGATCAGGTGGAACAAAGTGTAGAGACATGGGTGCTGGCCTCTGCAGAAAGTGGTACGGGGCCACTTCGGGATAATGTGGGGCTCTCCTCGGACTACGGTTCGGTGCAGGTGGACAGCAAGGCTGGTCTGGCGGTCTGCGACCCGGGCTCCGTCAAGCAACCACCCCGCAGCGGGATCCGTGCCACGCCTGCCGCCGTCTCCTCACAAGTGGTGAGCCTTGCAGATTCTTCGCGAGTTCGGATTGGCAGCTGGAATTTGAATCTGCTTCAAGAGGATACGACAAGCACTCCTGTCGGCAATAATTGCAGTTTGGGATTGCCACCCGTTGAAGACGAATATAGTGGTGCTAGCTCGGTGGAAGTGATGCCTACTTCTCTCTTGGATTCAGAGGTGGGTGGACCCACTATGCATGCAGGGGACGTGCGTGCATGCATGCAGGATGGGACGCGCCCATGCTACCCTTAGCTGGGCGACCAAAGTTGGGTCATTGTAAGTCTGTCAGATCGCCATTCTTCATAGTGTGCGCCAGTCACCCCGATCCATTGCCCAACCCAGCCCTCGCCGCAAGACCAAGTTGCTTTAGTTTGTTCGGAACTCAGGCAGGTGCTCTCCCCGCTGCTTTCCCAGCCCAAGTCGCGTGAGCTACCGAAGAAGCAGAGGAAGCCAAGGCAGAAGAGACCGCCTGTATCCACTCCGTGGTGTCGTGTGAGGCTTGCCAAGGGTGGCCGCGCCTCCAAGGCGTCCAAGCAGCAAGCCGCGCTCGTCCGGAAATTCTGCCTTGCCAATGAGGGTGACGTGATCTCTAATGAAGCGCTTCAAGCCTATGTTGACTTGTTCGACAAGCCTTTGGTGGATAGCCATGTCCAGGCCATTCTTGCCTTGTTCGATTGGGATGTTTCGACTCTTCCACTCATGGGAGAGGAGGTCGACGTGGTGGTTGGCCAGTAGTGCCTCCGTGGATGGTGGTATCTTGGTGGGTTTCGAATATGGCCTCACAACCCTGAAGATACTGGTGTGGAACGTGGGCGGGCTTAACTCCCCGGTGCGTCGTAGCTCGGTTTTCCAGGTAGTTCTTTCTGCTCCTGTCAGCATTGTGTGCCTTCGAGAGACGAAAATAGATGTGATGACAAGTGAAGTTGTAAAACAATGCCTTGGGAATAAGTTCGAGGATTTCTACTATGTCCCCGCGGTTGGTACACGTGGAGGCATATTGCTAGCTTGGGACAGATCGGTGGTGGTGGCCTCCAACCTGCACATTACGGCTAATGCTCTAACCGCCCTTGTCGAGCAAGAGGGTGTGCCGTTCTGGTGGTTTACGGGAGTGTATGGCCCGCAAAGCGATGCAGACAAGGCGGAGTTCATCCAGGAACTACGAGACATTCGGGATCTCCATGTGGGCCCCTGGATGGTTGCAGGCGACTTCAACTTGATAGTGAACCCCGAGGACAAGAACAACAACACGATTAATCGGAGCATGATGGCACGGTTCTGAGCTCTCCTGAACAGGCTCGAACTTAAGGAGTTGTATCTAAATGGCAGGCGTTATACGTGGTTGAATGAGCGGAGAAGCCCCACCCTAGAGAAGATTTACCACCTCTTCGTGTCCAACTCTTGGGAGGACATCTACCCTCTCCATCTGCTGACTGCTTTGGGCTCGGCTATCTCGGATCACTCCCCACTCTTGTTGGACCTGGACGCAGATTTTCAGTTGGGCCGTCACTTTCGATTCGAGGCCTTATGGCCCAAGGTGGAGGGATTCATGGACGTGATCAGCTCTGCGTGGCAATCTGTTCCTGCCATTGGCAACCCCTTCATCACCCTAGATAACAAACTACATGCTACGGCAAAAGCTTTACAGCAATGGAGCGATCGCCGGATTGGGAACATTCAGCTACAAATTGCCATCGCATTGGAGATAATTGGGAGGCTCGGTAAGGCTATGGACACCAGGAAAGTATCTGATCAAGAGCATGGTCTGTGTAAATTGTTGAAACAGAAGCTCTTGGGGCTTTGCTCGCTTGAGCGCACGATCGCTCGGCAGAGATCGCGGTTACTGCAGCTCAAGGAAGGCGATGCGAACATGGCTTTCTTCCAAAAGCATGCAAGGCATAGGCAGCGGAAGAGCATGATCACCATGATGCAACATAATGGCGTAGTCCACACTAGTCAGGAAAGTATCACGGAGGCGGTGGATGACTATTACTCTCGCTTGCTCGGATCGGCTATGCCCCGGCTTGCCACGGTTGACCTTGATCAGCTCGATCTCCCTCGGCTGGATCTGGCGCACCTGGAGGTGCCCTTCTCTGTTGAAGAAGTGGAAAGGGTCCTCAAATCCATGCCACTCGACAAGGTCCCAGGCCCGGACGGTTTTACAGGCAGGTTCTTTCTGATCTGTTGGCCGATCATCAAGGGAGATTTCATGAGGGCGCTTGAGCAGTTTCACTGTGGCGATATGAGAGGTTTTGCGGCTGTCAACAAAGCACTAATCTCCCTCCTCCCTAAGATACACAGAGCGGTGGACATCAAAGACTTTAGACCAATAAGCCTTATAAGCGCACCGGCTAAAATATTTGTCAAGGTTTTGGCCACAAGGCTTGCTGTGGATCTGCCACGGCTGGTGGGGCTGCATCAAAGTTCTTTCATTCTTGGTCGCTCTCTTCAAGATAATTTCATGCTGGTTCAGTGTACGGCAAGGCAATTGCATTCTTTGGGAAACCCGGCGGTGGTGCTCAAACTAGACATCACCAAAGCTTTTGATACAGTTAAATGGCCTTTTCTCCTAGAGGTGATGCGGAGGATGGGATTCGGAGCTAGGTGGATATCTTAGATATCTGGACTCTTGGCAACCTCGTCGATGCGAGTTATGGTCAATGGCACTCCGGGCCGGCCAATCCTGGCTTGTCAGGGAGTGAGGCAAGGGGAACCCTTGTCCCCTTTGCTCTTTATACTATGCATGGAGCCACTACGTGCTATCTTTCAGTATGCCACAAAAAGGGTCTACTCGCACAGCTGGCAAGAACTGGGCTACGGCAGCGAATCTCTGTGTTTGCAGACGATGTGGTCGTTTTCTTCAAGCCAAATGAGCTCAAGGCACAAACTTGTCATGCCATCCTACAGCTGTTTGGGCAGGCTTCCGGGCTGGTAGTCAACATGAACAAGAGCATGGCGCTTTCAATTCGTTGTTCTCAAGAGAAAATGCAACTTGTAACTGATGCTCTGGGCTGCACTGCTGCACCATTTCCGTGCAAGTATCTCGGGTTGCCATTGACACTTAGAAAACAAACTGCAGCCCAGCTCCAAGCCCTCGTGGGCAGGGTGGGTGACGAGTTACCTCTCTGGAAGGCAGCTATGCTTCTGAAAAGCGGACGGTTGCTGCTCATTTAGTCAGTGTTGTGTGCAATTCCAGTGCACTCCATGATGGCCTTAGACCTACTGGCGAAAATGATCTCAGCTCTAGTCAAGATTTGTTGTGGCTTCTTATGGTGTGGGAAGAAGGAGGCAAACAGAGGGAATTGCTCTGTGGCCCGGGAGTCTGTTTGCAGGCCCAAATGGGCTGGTGGTCTCGGGATACCCAACCTGCGGTGGCTTGTGACACAAGTCCCTTCAAGCCAGATGGCCGTGGTTGCAGAAATATGACAAAGGCAGATCCTGGAGCGAGTTTCAAATTAAGGTACCTAAAGAATCCTTGGCACTAGTGCATGCGGCAGTGAACACTTCAGTGGGTGACAGGACATCCACCCTCTTCTGGGAAGACAAGTGGTTACAGGGCTGTCGAGCGTGCAATCTAGCCCCTCTAATATATGCCAGGGTCCCGCCTAGAATCAGAGGAACGAAGACAGTTGCAAGCGCGCTTGAAAACCACAACTGGGTGGGTGACATTGGCCTGGACCTCTCGTCGGATGCTTTGCTTCAATTCTTTCAGCTTTGGTCATGAGTGGGGACGATGCAGACGACAACTCGTGTGCAGGATGTGGTTACGTGGAGCTGGGAGAACAATGGCCAATTCTCAGCGCGATCGGCATATGCTGCCCGGTTCATGGGGCTCGAGGTGTCGCCAACGGCGGCATTCACCTGGGGATCCTGAGCGCCCCTTCGGTGCCGTTTCTTCGCTTGGCTCATTCTCAAAAACAGATGTTGGACTTCAGACCGACTTGCTAGTCGAGGACTGCCCCATCAAGACCCATGCCCGCTCTGTAGCCAAGCCGACGAGTCCATTCATCACTTGTTGCTGGATTGTGTGTTTGCAAGACAAATCTGGCATCGGATGGGCAGGATCATGGGCAGGATGGCATACGAGCCGCTCGTGGACAAAGATCTAAGCTCGTGGTGCATCAGGCAGGACTTGGTCGTTCAAAACCGTAAAGCAACAAGAGCAACCTGCCTTCTGGTCATGTGGATGCTTTGGAAGCACATGAATGATGTGGTGTTCAATGGTATGTTGTCATCAATCCCAAGTCTCAAGCAATGAATTATGGAAGAAGGGGTGGCCTGGCCCAAGGCGGGACTGCTCGGCAAACTTGCACAGGATGCAGCGGTAGATAGGTGGGCAGCACGGGAGTTGTAGTCTTAGTGTCTTGTCGGTAGTGTCGGAAAATCCAGCATGTAAATAAACTATGTACATACGACATTTGGGAGTCTTCCCTTTCTTCTTCAATGAATGATACGCACGCTTGTGCGTATTCGAGAAAAAAAAAAGCTCTTGAAAAACAATCACACTTAATTTTTGTTCCTGCGTTACACAGATTCACCCATCTCAGGACACAAAGTGTTACACTTTTATTAGGACTCAGTTGCAGATGCGGGATGCCATCGTTTACAGATAAATAATCAACCTGCTCCACACTCATCAATCAAGAAACAGAAGGAAAGGAAAGGCACTGAAGCGAAGCGAGCGCTTGTGTCTGTACTGATGTTAAAAAAAAAAGCGAAGCGAGCGCTGACGCCCTGCTACACTGTCCTTCTTCCCGTAGAGGTAGAACTGTACTAGTGCTCGTACCGCTGTCTTGTGTCATAGTCATCACTCGTCAATGATGCTAGTGGAGTAGCACGTCCATTCACATATCTTTGTACGCCCGGTGCAGTCGCGTCCGTGCCGTGCCGATCGAATTCACGCACGCCACTGTCGCACCGGCTTGCCGTGCCGATCGAGCACTGTTTGGACGTCACGAGACGAAAGGGACGCAACGTAGCTACAGTGGCGGGCGTCCTACTGGCTACTGGCGTAGTCTTCCACGGACCTCACGGCTTAAACTGTATCCCCCTTCCGTTTCAAAAAAAAAAAAAAACTGTATCCCCTTGATTGCCAATTTGGCATGCATGCATGCATGACGCGTGTTGCGATGGTTCTATACCGATCAGACGATCAGCTCCTGAGATTGGCTCAGTTGATGTTCATGTGTGGCGTTCAGATCGTTTCGTGCGTGCATGGTTGTTGACAAATGACAATACTATGTCCAAGTGAGGCTCGAACAATTCGCATGATTTTGGGGCATGTGTACTGGGTGTTGGTTACACTACTACACATGCAACTCCCAAAAGGCCAAATTGGACATCAGCTCAGCATGGCTGTTTAGGAGACCGTAAGCCTGGATTGAGGCATAAGCCACCGCGCATCTCCAGACACAGGGAGCAACCTTTTGTTGCGTCCTGAATTTAGTTTGTTGCTACCTGTATAATGCTTTGTTTTAGGCGGCATCACGCTGCCTTTATAACTGGATATCCTGTCGCTTCTTTCGGCCCATATATCTATCCATGCACGGATCTCCCTTTAGGCTGTCTGTCTGCCTCATCATTATCATATGAAGCAAATCATTACTACTACATAACTGGAGTAGAGTAGAATATTATTTCTTCAAAACTTGAGCTTCAATGCACACAATGGTTGTTGTCCATCAACCATCATCGCTACTCCAAAATTTCTCTACCAAAAGGGTAACCCTAATCGATGAAACCACTGCTCTTCACTGAGAAACAGTAGCATTGCCTCGATCCTTGGTGCATACTGTACCGATTTATTCCTCCACCCAAAGACTGCTCTCCTGCGATCGGCTGTTGTTGACCCATCCATCAGTTGGAACATACTCCTACACTACAGACTTGATTCAGAAACCCTGCTCCCTCTAGGCATACATTCAAGTCATATAAATTCCAAGGAATTAATGCTCGATTCATCCTGCAAAGTGTTGAGTGTGCTATTCGACTCCCATTCCTCGTAACCCCTCCTTTAAAATGCACTGGACGCATGCACATAGTAGTATTTGTAAAAGTGCATGCTCTATCCAATGCAACCAAAATACCGATCTAATGAAAAAGACTAGGCAATACATTATACCTCAACACTTCCCCTCACGTGTGGCTCTCTTAGGCCTACATGTGAATCGAAAATGGACTGTAATTTAATTGCGTCAGCCGGGTCTTGCACTCAAGACCTTTTGGCTCCGATATCATGTAGAAGTGCATGCTCTAGCCAATGCAACCAAAAGATCGATCTGATGAAAGAGACTAGGCAGCACATTATACGTCAACAGTATTAACCCAGCAGTGTTAGGGCATCTCCAACGCCGACTCTCGAACCCCCGCAATCGTCTGGACCGCGTTGTCCCGACCGTGGAAGTCATCCAACACGGCCTTGTATCGGTCCGCGGGGTGGTCCGGACGTGATTTCTCCTGCAAACCGGAGATAAACGTGGGGAGGTTTGCAGGAGTCCAGACCAATCCCAAGCCCGCTTCTGACCTCCCTGTGTTCAAATATATTGCCCGCCTCCCTCCATCAGTTCGGAATTTTGGATGATTTGGCTGGAGTATGAATTCAATATGGTATCAAAGCATCTTCCTCTTAGATCGAAGATCGCATCTAGCTACCTTCCCCGCGGCCGAGATCATGTCTTCCTCTGCAGCCCTATCGTCCACCATGAGCGCGCTTTCCACCTCCACATCCTCCACCTTCGCATCATCATCCAGCAGCAGCTCCGTTCCTCTCGGACTGCCACCGCAGGAGAAGCTATCAAGGGGAAATTTCCTTCTATGGAAGGCCGTCGTGCTCCCACAGATCAGAGGCGCACAGATGGAGCACCACCTTGACGGGAAGAGTCCGGAACCACCGGCCACCCTCACCATCACCAAAGATGGCAAAGACGAACAGATCGCCAACCCCGCCCAAACCTTCTGGTACGCACAGCAGCAGCAACTCCAGGGGTATCTGATGGGATCTCTGTCCCGTGAGATCCTTGCCCAAGTCGCCACTCTTCAGACGCCGGCAAAAGTATGGAGCGCCATCAATGCCATGTTCGCCGCCCAGAGCCAAAGTCAGGCCATCAACACGCGCATCGAGCTTACAAACCTGAAGAAAGGTAACATGTCCATGGCTGAATATCTTGGTAAAATCAAAACTCTTACAGATGAGATTGCATGCTGCACCGGAGTCCCCCTTCCCGACCCTGAGATCGTCTCCAAGATCATGGCTGGCCTCGACCTGGACTACAACCCAGTCGTGTCTGCCTTGTCCGCTAGGGTTGAGCCAGTTTCGGTTCAGGAGCTGTACAGCCAGCTCTTGAGCTTCGACGCTCGTCTCGCGCTCCTTCACAGCACCAACATCAGACAGTCATCTGTCAACTCGGCGGCTCGCGGGCGCGGTCGTGGACGCGGTCACCAAGGCCAGAGCCGCAACATCATCAGCGGCGGCCGTGGTCGCGGCAACTACCAGGGCGAGGGCGCTCGTTCTGGCGGTGGCAGCAACTCAGGAGGCGGCGGCTACAACAACAACGCAGGAGGTGGTGGCTTCAACAACAACAACAGCCGCCGCGCTCCCTCAAATCACCGTCCTTGTTGCCAACTGTGCAAGAAGCCGGGCCATGAGGTCCTGGACTGCTGGCACAGATACGATGAAGACTTCGTCCCCGACGCTCGTCATGCTGCTGCAGCTATCCGTGAAGAAGGAGGAGTAGATGGCGTATGGTACGTGGACTCGGGTGCAACAGATCATGTCACCAGCGAGTTAGAACAACTTGCCCTCAGAGAAAGATACCACGGCGGAGACCAGATTCACACCGCGGCTAGTGGTGGAGGTATGGATATTTGTCACATTGGACAAGCTTACATTAATTCCCCTAATCTCAAACGTGATCTAGTCCTTAAGGATGTCCTTCACGTTCCACAAGCTGACAAAAATCTTGCCTCTATATCTCGTTTAGCCACTGATAATAATGTCTTCTTTGAAACTCACCCTCGTTACTTTCTTATAAAGGACCGGGCAACGAGGGAACTTCTTCATCACGGTAGATGCATTGGAGGGCTCTACCCCATCACATCCGGAGCACTTAGTCGCAAGAGTCGTCAAGTTTATTCTGCTATCAAACCCTCTTTGAAAAGGTGGCATCAAAGATTAGGACACCCATCCTCGATCATAGTTAAGCAAGTAGTCAATAAAGACAAACTTTCTTTGTCACATAGCCAAAATAGTGAGTCAGTTTGTGAAGCTTGTCAGTGTGCCAAGAGCCACCAAATTCCTTATCCCAAGTCAAATAGTATATCTCATGCTCCTTTAGAGCTTGTTTTCAGTGATGTATGGGGTCATGCAAGAGATTCTTTTGGAAGAAATAAATACTATGTTAGTTTCATTGACGACTATAGCAAGTTTACTTGGATTTATTTACTTAAATATAAATCTGAGGTCTTCTCTATCTTCCAAGAATTTCAGAAACTTGTTGAAAGGCACTTTAACAGGAAAATCCTTACAGTTCAGAGTGACTGGGGAGGGGAGTACGAAAAACTCAACTCCTTTTTCCGTAGCATAGGCATTCAACATCATGTTTCCTGCCCACATGCTCATCAACAGAACGGTTCTGCCGAGCGCAAACACCGTCACATTGTTGAAGTTGGTCTCTCCCTACTTGCCCATGCATCCATGCCACTAAAATATTGGGAAGAAGCGTTTCTTACAGCAACATATCTCATTAATCGTCTTCCAAGTAAAGTCATTGGCAACTCTACTCCGTTGGAACGTCTCTATCATCAAAAACCAGATTACAACTCTCTCAAAATTTTTGGGTGCGCTTGCTATCTAAATTTACGTCCATATAATCATCATAAGCTTGAATTCCGTTCTACTCAATGTGTTTTTCTAGGCTATAGTAATCTTCACAAGGGATACAAGTGCCTAGAAATTACAACTGGATGTATATATATCTCTCGAGATGTAGTTTTTGACGAAACCCTTTTTCCGTTTGCCAAACTTCATCCCAATGCTGGCGCGCTTCTCCGTGCTGAAATAGCACTTCTATCTGACCTTGACACAATTTCTGATCACGAGGGTGAATTAACTGAAGCTGACCATGTGGATAAATCCACAGAAAATTGCACTTCTGATGATGTTTGTACAGGTGCAGCCCATGATTTTATGTACTCAGAAACAGCCAACGCAGCTGGCGTTAGCCCCGAGGAGGATCCCGCCAGCCCCAGCAGATCTGGCGCGCGATCCCAGGAGGATCCTGGCGCCAGCGCAATCATTGGCACCGCCCGATCCGAGGAGGATCCTCTCTAGCGCGTGGACACGGCCTGCAGCTCGGTGGCCGACAGCGACATCATGGAGCCCCCCAGCTCAGGCGGGGCCGGGCGCGACTCCCCGCTTGCCACGAGTCTGCGGACTGCGCGCATGGCCGAACAGCCGACCGCTGCTGGGCCCAGCCCACGGGCTCCGACGCGCACGGGCTCAGCGGGCGACACAGCGGGCGACACGCGGCGCGCCTCTACTGGCGGATCGATCCCGAGGTCGATTTCGCTCGAAGGAGATTCGGCGTGTGATCCCGTGGCGTCTGAGCATGATCTGATGGCTGGATCTTCTGTGGCACCGGCTGGATCTTCTGTGGCAAAAATAATTCCGCGGCGTCACACGAGGTCTCAGTCAGGTATTACTAAGGAAAAAGAATACAAAGATGGTACCATCAGGTATGATAAAAAACGTGCTTTCCTTACTACAGCTGGTGAACCAGTCAGCCTAGTTGATGCTCTTGCTCACAAACATTGGAAAGAAGCCATGGATAGTGAGTATAATGCACTTATGAAAAACAAAACATGGCACCTAGTACCATCAAAAAGTGGAATGAACATCATTGATTGTAAATGGGTGTACAAGATAAAAAGAAAATCAGATGGAAGTATAGACAGGTACAAGGCTAGATTAGTTGCTAAAGGTTTTAAGCAGAGATTTGGCATTGATTATGAGGATACCTTTAGCCCAGTTGTTAAATCAGCCACTATTCGACTTGCTCTGTCTATTGTTGTTTCCAGAGTTTGGAGCTTAAGACAGCTAGATGTTCAGAACACGTTTCTTCATGGTGTTCTTGAGGAAGAGGTGTTCATGCGGCAGCCACCAGGTTATGAAAACAAAGGTACACCACATCATGTTTGTAAATTGGATAAAGCTCTATATGGTTTAAAACAGGCGCCAAGAGCTTGGTATTCACGATTGAGCATGCAACTACAACAACTTGGATTTGTACCATCCAAGGCAGACACATCCTTGTTCTTTTACAATAAAGGAAATATCACTATTTTTGTGCTAGTTTATGTTGATGATATTATTGTTGCTAGCTCAAGTTCAAGTGCCACCACTTGCTTACTTAAGGATCTTAAGTTGGAATTTTCTCTCAAAGACTTGGGAGATCTTCATTATTTTCTTGGTATTGAGGTCAAACAGATAAGAGATGGTATACTTCTGACACAGGAAAAATACACAGCTGACATACTCAGGAGAGTAGGTTTGGAAAAATGTAAACCTGTGAGTACACCTATCTCAACTTCTGAAAAACTTTCTGTTGAAAGTGGAGAGCCACTTGGGTCAGAGGATGCAACAAATTACAGGAGTGTTGTGGGTGCATTGCAATATCTGACACTTACACGCCCTGACATTTCTTATGCTGTCAACAAGGTATGTCAGTATTTACATGCTCCTAGCACTACTCATTGGACTGCAGTTAAGAGGATTTGGAGGTACCTTAAGTTTTCAGAGGGACTTGGACTTCAAATTACCAAGTCTTCTTCTATGCTTGTTACTGCCTACTCCGATGCAGACTGGGCAGGATGTATTGATGATAGAAGGTCAACTGGTGGATTTGCTGTATTTCTGGGATCCAATCTTGTTTCATGGAGTGCAAGAAAGCAGGCTACAGTCTCTAGATCAAGTACTGAGGCTGAATACAAAGCTTAGGCAAATGCCACAGCTGAAGTAATGTGGATACAGACACTACTTTATGAACTTGGAATTAAGACTCCAAAAGCAGCTAGATTATGGTGTGATAATATTGGTGCAACCTATCTGTCAGCCAATCCTGTTTTTCATGCACGCACAAAGCATATTGAAGTTGATTTCCACTTTGTCAGAGAAATAGTAGCTAGAAAGCTCCTCGAAATTCAGTTCATTCCTACTGGAGATCAACTTGCTGATGGATTCACAAAGCCTCTCACTATGAGGAGGTTAGATGAGTTCAAGTACAATCTCAACCTTGGTCGAAGTTCATGAGGTTTAGATTGAGGGGGAGGGTTAGAATATGTATAGGGTAGGTTCATTCAAATTGTAATCTATCTCTATCTCTATCTCCTTTCTTCCCTCCCCAAGTTACCTCCTGTACCGAACCAACTTGGGATCGTCTCGATCTCTTGATCTCTCCTTGTACTCCATGGCATTGCCAATATATATACACATGCGGCCTGAGACAAAGGGTTCAACGCTTCCAACCAAACTTACATGTATCAGAGCCAAAAGGTCTTGAGTTCAAGACCCTGCCAACGCAGTATTAAATAAACGATTCTGCGGCCTACATCGATCCCACGTCTAAGGACTAAAATAGCCTAGACGTGAGGGGGAGTGTTCAAATATATTGCCCACCTCCCTCCATCAGTTCGGACTTTTGGATAATTTGGCTGGAGCATGAATTCAATACCCTGACCCACCAAAGATCCCTCACCCGCCCTCTCGCGCTTTTCTTCCGATGCACGCGCCGCTTACCACGCCACATTCATGCTGGCCCAGAGCATGCGGAGGCCGGCATTGATGCCACGATGTGATCAGATGGAGGGAGGGGGCGTTGACCGACGCGACCTCTCAGCAGCCGCCGCTTCAATGCGGACGCAGGTTCCCGAGGAACCAACTACGGCTGTTGCGCCGCATTGAAGCGGCTGACGGGACCTTCGCATGGCCTGGCCGTAACTATTTAAGTCGCGCTCCGACACCATCCACATCGCATCCTCCTCGTCCTCGTCCTCGTCCTCCTCTCCCCGCCCATCTCCCACCACATCTCCGGCGATGGACAAGTCCGGGGCGTCGGCGCCGGCAGGCGTTCCAGGGCGGGATCCAGCGGATCGTGGTGACACCGCCCTCGAACTCCAGGGCCGTCATCCTCATCGGCTGGCGACGACTCGATGCGGGCGAAGATTGTCATCTACTCCGGCGACGAGGAGGACCAGCAGCCACCGTCGGCGCGGACGCTGGGCCAGGTCTACGCCACCACCGACGCCAAGTTTGAGGAGCATATGCAGCTAATGCTTCGTCGCTTCGTCGTCCACATCAACGACCCAACTCCGCCACCGGCCGTGAAGTCGGAGCCGGCATCCCCTCCATGCTCTTCGCCACACAGCCGTGGCGTCCAAATCCGACACCGCGTGAAGGAAGAGCGGCCCTCGCCACCGCCCCGGCGCGTCGTCAAGGAGGAGCGTCGCACGCTGCCACCCCTGCCCAAGGTGCGCGGTTGCCTTCTACACTACCTCGGCAGCGGCAGGAGCGGCGGCAACCATTCGTCCTCCCGGAGCGCCACGATGGTGCAGGAGTACGCTGACCGGGAGCAGCGCTGGCGGGACAGCCACGCGCGGGTCCAAGTTGGCGGACTCGGACGTCCCCCCCCCCTCCCCGGCTGCCAAAACATCGCGGCGGACCCGGACCTGGCGTATGCTTGGGCCCTGGACCGCTCGGTGATGACGTCAGAGGTGGCCAAGAGCTGTCTCTTCCGCCTCGACGGGGAGATGGCCAGGTACGACGAGGAATGGTCCCTCGCCGAGATCGACGCCGCCAACGACACCTCTCCAAGGACCGCCGCCCTCTCACCTAGCCCACGTCCTCGGTGATCGCGACCGCACTGTGCATGATGCAGGAGGAAGCGGAGAGGATCATCCATGAGCATCAGGCGGCTGTCGGGAAGCCCTGCCGCGACGCCACCACCTTTCGTCGCCCGAAGCCCGACGACGATGACGATGCCTGATCAGGCGCCGATGACGGAAGAGGAGCCGCCGGCCAGCCCGACATGGCCTACGAGGTTACTGTCAAGTATAGCCAGCTTAGGGTTTTTAGTTTACCGGCCGAAATATCGCCTAATTTTATGTACAAATTATGCTTCGCCCAATTTAATTGAATTTCGTCCGGTTAGTTTGAATTGTTGTAAAAATGTACTCCCTCCGTCACGGTTTAGAAGGCACAGTTAAATTTGCGTGCGTTTCCATAATAGACAAGGTTTAGGGCGCATTGCATTTATTTCTAGTAGCTAATTAGTACTCCGATATACTATTTCTATATGCATGCGTAGTGTGAATGCTATTTTTTAGCCCGTCTCATAACCAATAGATAACCACCTAGGTCCCAGAGAATTTCCAAGCGCGCCTTCTAAACCGTGACGAATGTAGTATACAGGTATGGTTGGATAGCGTCCTCCCGCATCAGTGTCCGTGGACTTTCGTCCGTGGTACACGGATGCGGGAGGAAATTTAGGGGGTGTTTGTTTCCAGGGACTTTTTTGTGTAGGGACTAGAAAAAGTCCCTCTTAGAGACTTTTTTATCAAACGGGAGGGACTTTTTAGGGACTAAACTAGGCATTTGGGACTAAATAAAGAAGACTCTCAAGGAGAGTATTTTTTGGGACTTTTCCAACAATGCCCCTCCATGCATTCAATGGCCCGTCATCCCATGATGTTGTTTGATTGTTATTTTTCTATATATTAGGGGCAACATGGTCATTTAATAACCTCTAGAAAGGGACTAATGACTTTTTAGTCTCTGGAAACAAATAGGAAATGACTTTTTAGAGACTAGAGACTTTTTAGTTGGAACCAGAAAAAATCTTAGGACTTATGAACCAAACAGGGCCTTACAGGTTGTGCCCTTACCCACACTGACCATTCCAGGGCACATCTCTCTCGCTCTCTGCATACTGCATGCATGCATGCAATGCCCAACAAGTGAGTCGGTCAAGCCGGCCATTGAATTCGGAGTGGCGAATGCAGAGCTCTCGTTCACCTACTCGGGGAGGAGACAGAGCCCTCCTTTCGTCCTTATGGCCATGAACCTTCTTGCTCCCTGCCTTGTCCTTTTTTTTTGCATATCTCTCACTTCCACTTCCTTTTCTTGGTGCACAGACAGGAGTGCCATCTCCAGCTTATCAATGCTGTCCTCTCCTCTCCAACACGCTCAACCCCACCATGCACCCCCCACACCGTCCATGTCCATCGTCGCGCTCTCTGCCTATGATCCAAGTTTCAAAAATGTATCCTATCCTAGGCCATGTCGCTAGAGGTAGATGAGCACATTCATTAATTCCCATCCCCTCTGCACCAACTCGAACGATTTGCTCGTAGACTATAGGAGCGCACCGGGCCGGCGCAGGCACAAAATTATCCTCGCGTGTAGACAACCCCGAGTTTCTCAGTCTTGCAAACTGTGAATTACTAGCTGATCTGACTATGCAGAAAATAGGCTTTACTTGCAGGCTGACAAGGCTTTTCCCCTCTCATTGCTCAGCGTGATACTAGTCGATCGGTACGTAAATTGTCATGTCACAGACTCACAGTGTGCTATATAATTATATATGAGGCACTATTAAAGCAGCCAGGGATTTATTGCAAACACACGGTAACCAGAAAATGACATCATGCATGTAGATTGCATATCTTTCTCTCCCCCTTGCTTGTGAACAAGTCCAAGCTAGGGAGGAAAGGAAAGCTCCTATATAAATTTGACGACTCCTCACTGTCCACGCGCACATTCTCTCCAAGCGCCTGTCTACCAGCATCGCCTCCCTCCTCCACGCCTGCCCCCCGCCATTTGCACTCTCCGAAACCTTCACCAGTCATCACGTACATCTTCCTCAAACCACAAACCTCCACACCTGGCGGCTGGCGCCACCAACGCTCCCCTCCTCATCGACCACCTTCTCCTTCCGTGCATCGCTCCGTACCCTACGTACCTACATGGGGCGAACGAGCGGCAGGCGGACGACTCTTCTACCGCCGCAGCTCCGGTGGTACGTCCTGCCCCTGCTCCTCCTCATCCTCCTCGCCATGGCGTCGAGCTCCAGCTGCGAGGCCTCGAGAGGCATGCAGCCCTTCAGGGGCCGGCCGCTGGAGCGAGGGGCGGCCAACCATTTCTTCGGGTTCCTGCCGAGGGGCTCGGTGACGCCGTCGGGGCCGTCGCGGAAGCACAACGCCGTCGGCCTCGACAGCCAGCTGGAGAAGCCGTGAAGCAAAGGAGACGGTGCGCTGGCCGCCGATAGAGATATAGTAGAAATAGCTCATAGATACGTGTATGATGATGACATATGGGTTGGTTAATCGTAGACGATTAATGTTTACGTAGTATGTAATGTATGGGGGTAGGTTGGCGTGTAACAACTATTCTTGGAGAGGTTCCTTCGTTTCTTATTACCTTTGGTTTGAACTTTGGAGCCGGCAGAGTTGTTGATGCTTCCCAACTTTCCTTCCTTTGCGAACGCAGCCTCTTTTTTCCTTTGGATAAAGCTAAAGGATGATTGATATGTGATATGATATATACCGCTGCAATGCAAATCATCTTTCTCTCTATAGAGACGTCTGGTAATGACTTTGCTGCATCGTCGATTTGGTGTGAGCAGAAAATGCAGGCCCGGCGTTGACAAAATGGCGGCCATGGCCAACAACGTTGCACCTTCCTTTGACTATATATACGATTATCGCTGTTTTTCCAAGCCAACATTAATTCCTTTTTAAACCGAGTACGTACATCTTGTTCCTCGACCTAGTGGTTCTTATTATTAAGTTTATTAAGATCCAAGATGTGATTGGTGCAATAGTTAAATATTTGTGCTAGGATGATGCATGTCATGTCGTGGATCGCGGATTAAGCAGGCTCCTGTGCAGATAAGAGGGGGGGCTGCTGCAGAGGGAGTGGTTGGTCTCTCACTCAGCGCTTTTGCCCGTGACATTTGGTAAAAGAGAGAAAGATGGATGGAAAGACGGGCAGGTGTGGATGAGGGAGATGCATGGGGGTGGAGTCGTGACATGACGCTTCCAGCCATCCTTTTTCCTGGCCTCCAGTCCAGAGTAGACTTGTCATGGCCTCCAAATCTTTGACGTGTTCGCTGGTGCAGCTAGCGATCGATGCACGCGGCTAGGACAAGGGCGACATCTAAACCAACAAACACGGTTTGATTGCTCCACCAAAGTTTTATTACTTCATGCAATGGTACTGCTTTGGTTGGTTGGTACACTACACGCGGGCACGGACATGCATGTCGGTCGTGCAGTGCAAATGGCCATTGGATTTTACTGCTTGGATTGCTCTCAGGAGAGAGTCGGTCAACCAAAAAGCATCGGTTCCCTGTTTTAGTTGTCTCGGTTTTACCTCCGTCGGTCTTGTAGATGTCATTTGGACCAAGACGATCCGGGCGACGTCTACAGATGCATGCAGCTAAAAGGCAACCGACTGCCACATTCAAATCCTATAAAAGATCTCCTACAGGTGGCAGCTGCAGCCTGCGGAGAAATTGTAGTGGCAGCATCCTTCGGATTCGGAACCTTACCGTCCGGATACAAAAAGCAACGGCGCCTGTAGGAGAACAGCAACGTTGATTATTGATCTGGTCCTCCTTTCCATCGAAGACCGGGCGACAAAGCGCTGTTGCAAGGCAAGAACGCTCGACCACAATCGCAGAGTGCGCGTGCAGCGCAGCACGACGGCAGCAGCTTCACTGCCACACGACGGACGGCTCGGGCTCGGACATGGCAATGCATCGTGCGCCCAACAGCCGGGCCCGGGCGGGAGACTAGTAAATTGAAGGAAGGAAACGCCAACAGTGGCCGGCCGCGCGTACGGGGCCATCGTCGCTGGCCGCACGCAACCGTCCGAGGCGTCCCGCGCGCACGGCCGGCGGTTCGCTGATTTCCAGCCGTGGCGCCGCGCGGACAGGGCGCGAGCGCCGGGCGGCCGGGGCGGTGGCACGGAATTCTCGCCCACCACCACCATGTGGCCCGCCTTGACGAAACAGATCCCATCCATTGGCCGACGTCGCTCGTTGTTGACTATGCTACGTGATGAGTGAGCGAGAGACGCCGCATGCGCGTGCGCGCGGCCGTCTAGTTGGAAATGTGGAGGGTTTGTTAGTTTCGGAGGTGATTTTCACACACGTACGTGGCAGCGGTGCCATTATCGGTGGCATGCACCAGGCTTGTTTTTTTTTTTCAAGGAAAAGGGCCGTGCTTGGCAAGCTTGACGTGACGCCGCAAATGTATCATGTGGATGAAGAAAAAACACCGGTTTCCACGCCAGATCAGTATGATTTTTTTTTGAATTTTTTTTTTGAAATTGCCAGATCAGTATGATAGCATGTTTCACATTGTTGGACTCGTTTCTATCATGGCTGAATTCCTGAATGTATTTGCAATCTTCATTAGCATTCCAATAGTTTTCTTTCACCATCACCCGGCAATGCGACAAAACGGGAACAGCCTACACATGGTTCACGTCTATGGACACCAGCTGAGGGCACAACCTCAGGGTTTTCTTTGTAAGAACAACTCCAGCAGCAAGTGTATAAGAGCATTTCCACTAAGCCCCCCAAAACGTCTCCCAAGCACCTTTTTTAGCATCGACGCAAAAAAAAAAAAAAAAACTCCAGCCACACCCTCAAGATGTTGTTTTACACTGGATTTGAAAAAAAATAGCCCCGGCGACCTCAGGCGAAACCCAGTCCATCGGGGAGCACTTGAGATCACCGGCGTTAATTTTTGCATGGCAAAATCCCACCAGTTAGTCTCTCGAATCTTTCCCTCCCCGCATCTCCTGCTCCTCGTCTCTGGCCGAGCTCGCCCAGCCCCGCCTCCTCCGCCCCGACCCACCGAGCTCGCCGCCCCGCCCCGCCGTCGCTCGCTACGCCCCGTCCGCGACCTGAGCATGCCCGAACCCCGCGCGCCACTGCCACTCGGCCCGCCTACTGCGCGTGAGCCCCACAATGCCGCTCCTCGCGCCCTCTGACTGAGCCACCCCTCCGCCCGCTACCACTAGCGCTCCCCTCCTGTCTCGTTCTGCTGTTGCGCCGCCACCGCCACCTTGCTCCGCCACACCATGCATCCCTCCCTCCTGGCACGCTGAAGACCGGCTACCCTGGACTTGCCCCTCCTTGATGGACTACCCGAAGAGCGGGCGGGGGCGCCAGCGGAGCACGACGAGGTTGTCGCGGGAGGCGACGAGCTCGAAGGCGAGGCTCTCGTTGAAGCGAAGCACATAGGGCCCGTCGGGAGGGGGGCACGGGCTGGACGACGCGTGCGGGGCGGTCGGCGTCGCTGTCCTCGACCTTGTAGGAGATGCTGCGGAGTAGGGACGGGCCGTAGCTGGAGGTGGCAGTGGTGCGCTGCACCAGCAGGCGGCGGAAGCCCCGGTCGAGGACAGCGTTGGTGGAGCTCGGGGCTCATGCTGCTCTGCTCGAGCTCGACGGCGAGGCCGGGCTGGTCGTGGCCTGGGCACGGCTTGGGGGTGGACACGGCTGGAAACTTTTCCACCACCAGGCCAAAATTTCCGCCGGCAGCCCCCCAAGCGGCGAAAAAATGCCTCCTGGGGGGCTCAACGGCTGGAGATGCTCTAAGGGCATTTCTAACCAATCCGATATCCAGCGTTAGAGGAGTAAAAAAATAGTTTTACTTCTCCAATGCTGATCCCTAATCCGCCGTAAGGGAGTAAAAAATATACTCCGGCGCCTCATATTTTCCTAAATATACTTCATGAAAAGGGCTCCAGTAAAATTTCTGATGCTCCATCGCCCACGCCCGCCTTTGCCCCTCGTCCTCCCCCACCCTCGCCCGCCGCCGGCCCCCTCCCAGGGGGCCCCCCGCCCATCTGCCGCCCGCGCCTCACGCCACTGCCGATCGGCCCGCCTGTCGCGCGTCAGCCCCACCCCGCCGCTCCTCGCGCCCTCTGACTGAGCCGCCCCTCCGCCCGCTACCACTGGCGCTCCCCTCCTGCCTCGTTCTACTGCTGCGTCGCCACCACCACCTTGCTCCGCCACGCCCTGCATCCCCCCGGCACGTTGAAGACCGGCTACCCTGGACTCGCCCCTCCTTGATGGACTGCCCAAAGAGCGGGCGGGGGCGCCGGCGGAGCACGACGAGGCCGTCGCGGGAGGCGACGGACTCGAAGGCGAGGCTCTCGTTGAAGCAAAGCACGGAGGGCCCGTCCGGGGGCACGGGTTGGATGACGCGTGCGGGGCGGTCGGTGATACGTCTCCGACGTATATACTTTTCCAAACACTTTTGCCCGACTCTAACTTGCATGATTTGAATGGAACTAACCTGGACTGACGCTGTTTTCAGCAGAATTATCATGGTGTTATTTATGTGCAGAAACAAAAGTTCTCGGAATGACCTGAAACTTCACGGAATATCTTTTCGAAAAATATAAAAAATCCTTGCAAAAGATGAAGGCCAGGGGGTCCACCACCTGTCCACGAGGGTGGGGGCGCGCCCCCCGTACCTCGTGGGCCCCCTGGAGCTCCTCTAACCTCAACTCCAACTCTATATATTTGGTTTTGGAGAGAAAAAAATCAGAGAGAAGAAATCATCGCGTTTTATGATACGGAGCCGCCGCCAAGCCCTAAAACCTCTCGGGGGGGGGGGTTGATCTGGAGTCCGTTCAGGGCTTCGGAGAGGGGAATCCGTCACCATTGTCATCATCAACCATCCTTCATCACCAATTTCATGATGCTCACCGCCGTGCGTGAGTAATTCCATCGTAGGCTTGCTGGACGGTGATGGGTTGGATGGGATCTATCATGTAATCGACTTAGTTTTGTTAGGGTTTGATCCCTAGCATCCACTATGTTCTGAGATTGATGTTGCTATGACTTTGCTATACTTAATGCTTGTCACTAGGCGAGGCTCTCGTTGAAGCGAAGCACGGAGGGCCCGTTGGGGGGCACGGGCTGGACGACGCGTGCGGGGCGGTCGGCGTCCCTGTCCTCGACCTTGTAGAATACACCGCAGAGCAGGGACGGGTCGTAGCCGGAGGTGGCAGTGGTGCGCTGCACCAGCAGGCGGCGGAAGCCCCGGTCGAGGACGGCGCCGGTGGAGCTCGGGGCTCATGCTGCTCTGCTCGAGCTCGACGACGAGTCCGGGCCGGCCATGGCCTGGGGCGGGCGCGGCCTGGGCACGGCTTGGGGGTGTACATGGTTGGAAACTTTTTCACCCCCAGGCCAAAATTTCCGCCAGCAGCCCCCCAAGTGGCCAAAAAAAATGCCTCCTGGGGGCTCAACGGCTGGAGATGCTCTAAGGGCATTTCTAACCGATCCGATATCCAGCGTTAGAGGAGTAAAAGAATAGTTTTACTTCCCCAACGTCGATCCCTAATCCACCGTAAGGAAGTAAAAATTATACTCCGGTGCCTCATATTTTCCTAAATATACTCCATGGAAAGGGGTTGCAGTAAAATTTCTGATGCTCCATCGCCCATGCCCGCCTTTGCCCCTCGTCCTCCCCCCACCCCCGCCTGCCGCCGGCCCCCTTCCCGAACCCCTCGCCTGCCACCGTCCACTACCGCCAGCGCTCGCGACCAACCGTGCCACCCCCTGAACCACGGTTGGTCGTCTCCCCTCATCTCCGCTGCTCTGTCCCACTCTACCTCAGTCTCTACGTCCTGCCAAATGGCCTCCCAGCAGTCTTCCCCGCCGGTGTGCCGCCACAAGAGCCGTCCAGATCGGGAGCGTTGAGGGAGGCTGAGATTGCCGTGGTGGAAGTGGAACATGTGGTCCCATCCACACAAGCAGCAGGGACGGCAGACACAGCAGCAGCATCACCCCACCCCGACCCGACGAGCTCCTTCCCAACACCGGACATGCATGCGTTGGTGCTCGAGCTCTCCTCCACGCCGATGCTCGCCCTCCCGATGCTACGACCTCTTGCACGCCACCGACCTACCGTCCCTGCTCGATGTACCTCCATAGTGGGAGCGGGGGATTGCCAGGAGGCCCCGGTACAGCCGCTCGATGTACCTCCGTAACCCGGGGCAGTGGTCCTTGCTGACAGCATGGAACACGCGGCGCACAAACGCGCAAACGACCAGGTGCACGACCACCGGTCCGTAGCGGGACAACTCGTAGCTCACGTTGGCCGCACTCACCATCTGCGCGTACATGGACGGCATCACTAGGGGTTGTGCTTATGATCATGCTCTCCGAGGATTGTTCAGTCCAGGTGCTAAGTACCAAATCATCGATGGCTAGTCAATCACTCACTCTATGTGCATATGTGCATGACAAGTGTTCGACAAAATGCATCAACCAAAAGTAAGTTTTACTCCGTTGTATTTAGGAGATTGACTAGGTCCGGCCAAAACTTAGTGAAGTAAATATTTTTTTGACGGTGCTACGGCAGGCTTACGTCGGCCTAAACCATTTTCATTATATATAAGAGTAAGATACAAGACATCAGGTACAACACATAGCAACCAACACACAGAAGAAGGCACACGAAAGAATAGAAGATGAACCAGAAAAGAGCTACGACAAGCAGCCAACACCAAGAAGTTAGCACCCAACACCACTAGTTGGACCGAGAAAAGCGGAAGCAAGCTTTGTTGAATCAATCGAAAGGAGATCCGTCACCAAGAAGACATAGAGGAGAAGTTGCCGGCTGCCCTGCGATCACTCTGCACCTTGAAGAGCTAGGAAGTCGCAACCACCGTCGAAGGGCATCCCACTGCCTAGCCACGTCGCGGCAAAGAGAGCCACAGACCGTGCCGAAGGGCAATGTTCCACCAAGACAGACCCTGCACCTCCTCTAGGCCACACCACGGCCACCATCAAAAATAGAGAGAACCAAAGCACTATGCCAGGCAACAAAGCCTCAGACGTCGTCGAAGGGCACCGAACACCGAGACCTCATCGTCGCCACGAGCCCCCAAGTGATAGGTCAACCATCAGCACCGAGGTGACCAAGGGATTGGTCATCGCCACAGATCACTTCCACCGCCACCACCCTGCACACCAACAACCCAACAACCACTCCAATCCAGACATCAAGCTGCCAACCGCAGATCCGTGGCCCCCCAAAACAACGCCCCCAAGGGGGGGGACAACATCGAGGCGTCGTCGTCGTCTGATCCAGAGATGGATCTGAGGCTTTTGCCCGAGGCACACGATTAAGAGGGTAACATTAGCTTCCCGATGACGCCTTCAAGAAGGGAAACGACGCCCGAAGGCGTCGCCGTCATCGTTGCCGACAAGATCGACACAAGGCTTTCGCCTGAAGCATCCCATCAGCCCGAGACCTCCCCGCCCTCCTACCAGTCCGCAGCGAGCATCCCCACTAGGACTAGCATGAGGCTCCGTTGACACAGAAGCTCACCTCGAGCACCTGCACAGCCGGAGTCAGGTCGTTGTCGGCTGCCACCCGCATCCAAGCCCTTGCCGCCAACCACACCCCACCACTGCCGTAGTCAATCTCTGTCGACGGCATCCACCGTCGACCCCCTGGTCGTGGCCACGTAACCGCCGGTTGGCCGGGTGAGCCTTAGGAAAAGCAGATCTGGGCGCCAAGGAGCACCCCAGACCGGCTAGACTGCACCCCCGCACGACCACGCGGCCCGTGCGCGCACACCGCACCGGCCAACACCGCTGCCTTTCGCCACCTGCAGTCCGGCGTCACGCCTGACCGACTCGCTGGATCAAGATCCAGGTCACCAGGTCAGTCGTCCACCATCACCTCGCATCCACCACCCTGAGGCAGTCCATGCCGGTTGAGACCGCCGCCGACCGCGGCCAGATGTGCCGCCAGCAAACGGCCTCGCATCGCCGTGCCCTGCTACCCGGATTGAGAGAGACGCCCTGCCGCCGCCGTCCCTGGGTCCAGCGCGAGCTTTGCCGGCGGAAGCCTCTGGCGGCTGCGAGAAGGGAAGGGGCGAGGGGAAGGGGTGGTGTCGGCGCTACATTTTTGCCCCCGAGTCGCCAGAGCTAGGCGACGCAGGGGGGGGGGGGGCGGCGATCACCCCTCTTCATCCTTAGTGGGGTAAATGTACTCTACTAAGGGTTTACTCCACTATTTTTAGTGGATCGGTTAGAAATGCCCTAACTCCTTGTCTACATCTTTATATACACAATGGTCTCCAGCAGCATGTGAATATCTTCAGCCCAACTCATGCTATTTATCTATAATCATAGAGGTTATATAAATAGACACACGAATCAAGATCTTCTTTCTTGACTATATATTTTCTACTACTCCCTCCGTCCCATAGCTTGCAAAATGGTCTTACATTATGGGATGGATGGAGTACCTTTTAACAAATTCAATACATAAAACAAAAATCACCTTTCCTATCCAGGAGTGAAACAAAATTAACATGAACCAGGGACTTGCTATTATTACAGCAGCTTGGGGCGCCAAGATTTCAGCGTTATTGGCATGCTAGCTACAAAGGAAATGAAAACGATATGCAACACCTCATTCTGATGAAGCAGCTTTGCTTCAATCCATCCATGTTCTGCACAGCTCTAATTTGGGGACTTCCCTCACGCCCTTAGCTCAACATAGGACCCAGAGATCCCTGAGGTGCCTATCAGGGTGATCTGCAAGTAAAATAATCACATCAGGAGTAAGGAGTACTGAATAAAAGTATATTCAACAAGTAAAATTCAGGAAGAGAGATGCTACAACTACGGGCAATATCTACAGAATCAGTTGTGCAGGCTGGTTTAGCAAGATTTGGCAGGCATGTAATGGCCAGTTTGTAGTGGTTGTAGGATATATATTGGGAAAAAATGTAGAGGATAAGATAACGTCTGGCTGGAATCAGCCAAAAAATGGCTGTCTTTCATTTATCTTGTGCTAAAACTTTCGGAAGGGAGACATGTTAGAAGTTACAAACTTGAAATCGACTACAAATTAGCCCGAACCAAAGCATAACTCGTACGTACCAAACTTAGCAAAAGAACTTACATGTGTACTGGAATTTTTCAGCATGCATTAAAAATCAAATGAAATGGGTGATGGTCATAGTTAGGATACGAGTTTGGTAGACAAAGTTCAAGTGTTTTGTCATTAATCTGTTCCATGTCTTTCTTTCTACAAAAACTTAACAATACATTCTCCATTTATACGACTCATTTGGTTCACCAAAATAAAGAAAAAACAGAGCCAACTCCAATACACTGTTTAATGTGCTCTCTTTTTTCTGACAAAAATAGAAGAAATGGCGAAAACTACCTCAGCTAAAAAATCTTTAGGAGTATGATAATACTATATACACGCCAACAGTAAAAGGCAACAGAAGAACATATCCTAAACGGAACAAAAAAAATGCCCCATCATAGCACATACAAGACTGTTTGACCGAGAAAGACATGTATGTCTGTCTCAAAAATAAAGTTCTAGAGCAGAAGCTGGTATTGAATTAACCATACTGGTGGGGAAAGTAACATTCAAAATGGACTTACCTTTCCCCACTCGGATCCTATGCCACTGCATCTCATTTTAAGGTGAATCATTTTGGTACCCAACTCATTTTCCACCTTCTTTCGTAGAAAATGTTCGTCAGGCCCAAAGGATTCTAGATATGTCATGTACCTATTAAATGTGGACTTAACAGCATCTTCAACATAACCAGGCAAAGGGCCCACGTTCTGCAAGAGTTAGGCTTGGTAAGAGTTCAAACTCAGCTGTACATGAACGAGGGAATAGAGACAATTAAGTACCAACCTCGCCTGTTAGACCACAAAGATCATCAAGAGCCATTCTTAGGGTAACTAAAACTCCACCAAATTCTTCACATGCCTCAGCTGCACGAAATACATTTTTCAAAGCCTCTTGACCCGCCGCATCATCAGTGGATTTGGATACTGCTTTCTTTGCTTCCTCTACAAGAGAATGTGGAAGTTCACTCCAGCTCGCAGCCATCAAATCCTTAACAGCAGATTCAATTTGTGGGTCAGACATTGCAGACATATGTTTTTCATTTGAACTGAGCAAGCGCCTGAAGTTCCATGAGAAAGCATTGTTGCCACCTTTACAGCATGCAAAATTTAATCAACAATGAGCACAGGGGGTAATACACGAGCACAAGTATAAGTTTGACTAAGGCTGATAAGGAAAAGCATTATTGATGCCTTACAATTTATACCAGCATTACGGATAGTTTTTAAGTGGAGCACCTATATGAGCACAAGTATAAGTTTGACTAAGGACGGTACAATACTAGCATTGCAGAGATATGAAGACTGATAAGGATACGCATTATTCACACCTTGCAATTTATACCAGTGTTACGGATATTTTTTAAGTTGGAGGCTCCTAAATGAGCACAAGTATAAGTTTGACTAAAGTACAATATTAGCATTGCAGAGATATGAAGACCGATAAGGATAAGCATCATTGACACTTTAAAATTTACAGAATAAGGCTATGATTTTGTTTTTCATCTTGTTGCTTTACAACCAAAGTAAAATCTCGCAAGCCAAAAAACAGAGTCATTCTTGCTTGAAGCAACATCAGAATTCAGAACCACGCATAGGTATTGTACAATTAAGTGCTAAATTCAACATTTGACGCAACAGTAGCAGGAAAAACACTTCAGGACAACACGTATGAGCTGTCATCTGGCATGTCATACCTGCTGCAAACTGTAAACACTGTCTACCGTAGAACCATAAACATCTGTATATACGGACAACTAACATTCTCTAGTGATACTATAACCTTACCATGATATCATGGATATCCTTAATCTTCTATTTCTTCAATTACCTTTGTAACACATTTTCTCACTTCACAATAGCTTCGCCTTCCCACACCAGAGTACTAGCGTATCAAAATTGAAATATTTGTAGCAATAAGGTTCAAAATAAAATCCTTACCAATTAAATACTTTCGCAGTTACAAATCTACAAACAGCCTAAACAAGCGAGCGAACCGGACGGGATCATAAGTAGAGACTGGCGCAAAACCGGACACAAGCATATGATACTTTCGAGTAGCAACCAACAAGATGCGATGCGAGGACGACCTGAGATGGCGGCGATCGAGGGAGAGAAAGGCGGCACCGCAGCAGGACGTGAGGCGTACGGGAGCGTTGACAAGGTGGACGGCGAGATGCGGAGGAAGCGGTGCACGGCGGCAGCGGAAGAGGAGCGGAGGGCGGCGGCCATCGCCGGTGTCTGTACTCGGTGGAGATTGCAGCAAGATGGGGACGATCGTGAACAATTGTTTTTGTTTTTGTTTTTTGAGGGGGATTGTTAAGCCCGTCGTAGTGCCATTTTCTTTTGTGGGCCTTAAGAAGAATCTTGATTAACTTTTTTTTGAGACAATGAATCTTGATTAACTGGACTGAATTGGGCTGGCCATATAGCACATGGCCCGTGTAGAACCTTTGCAGGAAGGTGCAGAACAAAACATATAAAAAAAAGTTGAGAAGCTCTTTCGCGGGCAGAAGATCTTGGACTACAGCAGCTTCATATTGCATCGGATTGCAAGAATGTTATTAAACACATACATGAATCATCAGGTGGTGTCTATGGTGGCGTGATAAGGGATATAAAATCATGGTGCAGTACATTTTTTTCGTGTGTTTTTATTAATGAGTCGAGGACGTCAAACTATGAACCTCATGTACTAGCTAGGTATGCACTTTCCTTAGATCAGGGGAGACATGTGTGGTTCGATCAGCCCCCTGATCCGGTTGTTTTACCTTTTTTTAACTTTTGATTAATAAAGTAATGAAATATGTATATGGCAATCGTGTGGCAGATTGCGAAACTGCCACACGCATCCAACGTCATCAATTCTCTCCCGATTTCCTTCCTTTCCCGCGTCCACCCCCGATTTCTTTCCTTTCCCGCACGTCTTCCCCGATTTTATCGGGCACACCCGCTCGTACCTTCCTAATTTCCATAATCGTCATTTATGGCCCCATATGCCTTCTCGATTTTCAGCAAAAAAAATGCTTGGACTAGGATTTGATTTCTGGTCTGCAAGTAATTAACAAAGGGAGCTAACCAGCTCAACTATGACACTCATTGTTGAACATTGTAAGGGAAATACTGTTTTTGACATGTTTTTGCCTTTAATATGTTAGCACTGGAAAACTTTTTGTTTCAAGCATCGTGGTAACTTTGATCATTGGGAATAAATTTGTTGACCCCCCCTCCCCCCCCCCCCCCCCCCCCGCGGTAATTTCTGTAAATAGCACGATAACATTCACGCCATAGACTTGATAATTTAGATACAAACATCGTGGTAACTTTAACCATTGGGGAAGACAAATGTGAAAAGATACCCGATAATTTATGTGTAAATAGATGGTAATATACACAGTGCACATCTGATAACTGAGGTAGAAGCACCATGGTAATTTTGACCGTAGGGAATATTTTTTTTAAAAAAGATACTCCGGTATCTTATGTGTAAATAGCACGGTAGTATACCTCCCTCCCCTGGCATTTTTATGTGTAAATAGTATGAAAATATATGCACTACGATAACTAAACACCATGATAAGTTTTTGACCCGTGGGGGGGAGGGGGGAGGAATTTGTTGCTGAAACATATCCCTGATAATTTTTGTGTAAATAACATGATATTTTAAGCACTACGGGGTTGATAGGTTACCTAGAATCACCATGATAACTTTTTGCCCCGGGAAAAAGTTGTTCAAAACATCCCCAATAATTTTTTTGTAAATAACATGATAATATAAGCACCACATAACCGATAACTTGCAATATAAACATGATGGTAACTTTTTTACCAAAGGAAAATAAGTTGTTAAAAACATACACTCGCCTCGCGCGTGGGCCTCTTGGATGAACACAACACATGGCGTGCCACGGAAAAGTCACATAATGTTTAGTGTCATGAGGGGCACACGTGCTATAGGCGTGATAAGTTACGCAAAAACATAATGGTAATTTTTGACCTATAGAAAAAGCTATTGAAACACACCCAGGTTTTTAGGTGCAAGTACCATGATAATATACGAACCGTAGACCCGGTAACTCATGTACAATCTCCCATGGTAACTTTGACTGTGGGGAGGTTGATGTACATATACCCTGATAACTTATGTGTAAGTACCACGGTATTTTACACATCGAAGACCTTATAACTTGTGTACAAAACACAGTGGTAACTTTGAAGGGGTGTAGTTGTTGAAGCATAGTACCTGATACTGTAACACCCTCGATGCGACTATAGCTCCCACGTGTCGAGGCACGACTTAGAGGCATAATCGCATTGAAGGCATATGTCGCAAGTTAGACAATCTTCACAACATCCCATGTAATGTGATAATAATAAAGGGGAGATAACATAGTTGGCTTACACTCGCCACGTCAATCAAGTACACAAATAACATTACATCAACCAAACACTCATGGCCCGACTACGGCGCCAAAATAAAAGAGAACCCAACATGCGACAACGGTCCCGTTCACCCCCAACTGGGCACCACTACTGATCATCGGGAAAGGAAACATAGTAACGTTGAGAATCCTCGTCGAACTCCCACTTGAGCTCATACGCGTCTCCTGGAGCGGAATCATCAGGCCCTGCATCTGGTGTAATAGTAATCTGTGAGCCACAGGGACTCAGCAATCTCGCACCCTCGCGATCAAGACTATTTAAGCTTGTAGGTAAGGCAAGGCAAATATAGGTGGAGCTGCAGCAAGCGACTAGCAAATATGGTGGCTAACTTATTCGCAAAAGAGAGCGAGAAGAGGAGGCAAAGCACGAGCGAGAAACTAGAGAACAACCTGCGCAAACATTACTCCAACACCGTGTCCACTTCCCGGACTCCGCCGAGAAGAGGCCATCACGGTAACACACTCAGTTGATTCATTTTAATTAATTAAGGTTCAAGTTATCTACAACCGGACATTAACAAATTCCCATCTGCCCATAACCGTGGGCACGGCTTTCGAAAGTTCAATCCCTGCAGGGGAGTCCCAACTTAGCCCATGACAAGCTCTCACGGTCAACGAAGGAATATACCTCCTCCCAAGACGTTCCGATCAGACTCGGTATCTCGGTAATTCAAGACAACTCCAACAATGGTAAAACAAGTCCAGCAACACCGCCCGCTGTGCCGACAAATCCCGATAGGAGCTGCACATATCTCGTTCTCAGGGCACACCGGATAAGCTAAGCGTACGGGAGCCAACGTAACCCAAGTTGCCAAGGGACGGCCCCACACGGTGCTCTAGGTTGGACCAACACTCAGAGGAGCACTGGCCCGGGGGGGGGGGGTTAAAATAAGATGACCCTTGAGTCCGCGAAACCCAAGGGAAAAGGCTAGGTGGCAAATGGTAAAACCAAGGTTGGGCATTGCTGGAGAAGTTTTATTCAAGGCGGACTGTCAAGGGGTTCCCATTATAACCCAACCGCGTAAGGAACGCAAAATCCGGGAACATAACACCGATATGACGGAAACTAGGGCGGCAAGAGTGGAACAAAACACTAGGCGAGAGGCCGAGCCTTCCACCCTTTACCAAGTATATAGATGCATTAAGATAACAAAGTAATATAATGATATCCCAACAAGCAAATAAATGTTCCAACAAGGAACGGCCTCCAATCTTCACCTGCAACTAGCAACGCTATAAGAGGGGCTGAGCAAAGCGGTAACATAGCCAATCAACGGTTTGCTAGGACATGATGGGTTAGAGGTTTGACATGGCAATTTGGGAGGCTTGCAAGCAAGTGGTAGGCATCGTAGCAATGGCATAGCAAAAGAGCGAGCAAACTAGTATAGCAAAGATAGTAGTGATTTCGAGGGTATGATCATCTTGCCTGCACAGTTGTCAGAGTTGACTGGATCCTCAAAAGCAAACTCAACGGGCTCCTCGTTAGCGAACTCGTCTCCCGGCTCTACCCAAACAAGACAAACAAGCAACAAGGATACAATCAACCACGTGCAAACTCAAACAACACGGTGCAAGGATGATATGCTATGCGGGATGCGATGCGGGATGCAAAATGCAAGATATGACAGGAAATGCATGAACCTGGCCTCAACTTGGAAAACCAAGTGTGCAACTGGAAAGATGAGATGAAATCGCTTGAAAACGATATAAAGAACGCCGGAATCGGAGTTACGGTTTGGAAATGGCAAGCGATTCAAAAAGGACACCGGTCTGCGATTTACAGCAAGTAGGCATCTAAATGCAATGAGATGAATATGCTACAGCACCCAAACATGACAAAAAAATACATGGAAGGGATGCTCACAAGATGCTTAACAAAAGTCTAGCACTGAGCTACGGCCAATTCATCCATTAACAGGTTCAAACAAACATGGCAAAAATGCAAATGGCAAACAGATCTCAGACTTATTGAAATTAACACTTGTCTGGAATTTCAGATCAGGTAGCCCTCTTCGGAGCAACAAAACTACATGCTACAGGACCTGAACATGGCAAAGTAGAGCATGGCATGGAGCTACTCAAAGAGCTTAACACAGTCCCTTAGTGACCTTGAGCCAAAAGGGATCAGAAAATACAATTGCAAGCATGTGAACATAGCAAAAACATAATCAGTTTTCAGACTTAGTGAAAACTGACACATGCTGAAATATAACTCAAGTAGGCATGTTTACGAGCTCGATGCACTCACTATGGTGCAAGTCATGGCAAGACAAGCATACATCCATCAAGAAGGCACAAAATTCAAGCTAGACATGGCAAGAACAATAGCATAGCATGCACGGATCAACTGATTATGGGAAAAATTGCAAACAAGTTGACAATCTACCCAGATTCACAAAGTAGCAAAAGTAGAGCTCGATTGACTCAAGCTAGGGTGCTCCATAATTGCAAACAAAGACATGGATGGATAGAGCACTACAATATTAACAAAACTCCCTTACTGATCATCCTCAAAAGAGGCACGGATCACTAGGAAACAACAAGAACATATGGCATCATGAGATGAACAGCTCCAGGACTTAGTGAAATCACTAAGTCCCTGAAAATAGAATTAGCAAGTGCACCACTTTGTAAGCTTGCACAAGTCACCACACACATCCTAAAAATACATGGGTTGCACCTCTGGAAAGATGACAAAACCCTTAACAAAACACATGTAGAGCATCAGGTCATAGCATGCACACATTAATCATGGCAAAAATGACAAAAGTGCTAAACGGGGTAACAGATCTGACAATTAACTCAAGTAGCCCTCTTCTAACAGTATTTCGGGCATCAAGATGAGCTCAAATGAAAATGATGCAATGGAATGAAATGATGCACTCTCTGAGATGAACATTTTGATGTGCTATATGCATGAATCGAAGCTACGGATGCAAAGTTACGGAGCCGAGAAGAAGGGCACATGGACTGAGAATTTCGGGACTTAGACAAAAATATCACTCCGAGATCTAGGGTTTGCACGGATTACGAGGACGGCCGGATCTGCACTGTAGCTCCTCGCCGGAAATGGCGCCTTGGTGGCCGGAGTAAGAAGGGCGCCCGCCGGAGGGAGGCCGTGGCCGGGGCGCTCGCCGGCGACGAGGAGGCGGCGGAGCGGCGCGGCGCTCGTGGACGAGGAGGCCGGCTCGGGCGGCGCACGGGCGAGGGGCGAGCCGCGGCGGAGCTCGTCGGCGTCCGGGTGGGCGGTGGAGGCGGCGAGGTAGGAGAAGGAGGCGGCGGCCGGGGTCGGGGAAGCCGTCGGGCGGTGGCGGACGAAGGCTGGGCGGTGGGGCGCGGTGACTGGGCCGCGGGGGCCCTCCTTGGGCCTCCTGGGCCGGAGCGGCGGCGGCGGGTTGGAGGCCACGTGGCGCGCTGCCACTGGCTGCGGGCGGCGGCGGCGGCGTGTCCGGCCGGAACGGACACGTCCGGCGCGGCGCAAGGTGGGTTTTAGGGTTTGAGGAGGAGGGGATCCGGGATTTTTCGAGAGGGGTCTATTTATAGGCATAGAGGGAGCTAGGAGAGTCCAAATGAGGTGCGGTTTTCGGCCACGCGATCGTGATCGAACTATCTAGATTATGGAGCAGAGTTTGGTGGGTTTTGGGCCAAATTGGAGGGGTGTTGGGCTGCAACACACACGAGGCCTTTTCGGTCCCTCGGTTAACCGTTGGAGTATCAAACAAAGTCCAAATGATACGAAACTTGACAGGCGGTCTACCCGTAGTAAACCAAGGCCACTTGGCAAGTCTCGGTCCAATCCGGAAATTTTTAATCCCCACACACGAAAGAAAACTAGAAATGACCACCGGAGGAGAACGAAGCGCCGGAATGCAAAACGGACAACGGGAAAAATGCTCGAATGCATGAGATGAACACGTATGCAAATGCAATGCACATGATGACATGATATGAGATGCATGACAACGACAACAACACACGGAGACAAAAACCCGAACCCGAGGAAATAAATATAACTTAACGCCGGAAATGGCAAGAGTTGGAGTACAAATAGGGAAAGTTACATCCGGGGTGTTACAGATACGTTCTATGTAAATAGCATGGTAAGTTATGCAACACAGGCCTGATAACTTGCATATGAATATCATGGTAACTTTGTCCTGAGGAAAAATCATGTGGTAGACGTGAAGAAGTGGTCGTTTTCTCGGGGGTGAGCGCCCGAAATGTGCGGGAGAAGCAGGTTTCTCGGGCGAGCCTGCGGGGTCATTTGGGAGGAGGCGAGGTCAAAGGGCGAGAGATCATATGGTACTTTAAAATGAAAGAAATAGAGGTGTGGCAGTTTTGCTTATATGGCACACGTGTACCAAATATCACAGTCCATAAAGTAAAGCATGTTTTGCTAAAAAAACATATAAAATTTTCTCAAAAGAAAAACATATAAAAACAGCGGTGCAGAAAAAAAAGACACATCACAAAGATCTTCTATTCCTAAATAGCTACAACTCACTATTTTCCTAGATTTGCAACCATGCTACTCCCTCCGTCACGGTTTAGAAGGCGTGCTTGGAAATTCTCTGGGGCCTAGGTGGTTATCTATTGGTTGTGGGATGGACTAAAAAATAGCATTCACACTACGCATGCATATAGAAATAGTATATCGGAGTACTAATTAGCTACTAGAAATAAATGCAATGCGCCCTAAATTTTGTCTATTGTGAAAACGCATGCAAATTTAACTGTGCCTTCTAAATTGTGACGGAGGAAGTATATAAGAAAGTCATGCATGCAAGTCATAAATTGCATTGTTTTTGCATTACTTTATGTGCATGCAACGCACTACGTCATCAATTCATGCATGTTAGCCATAAGTTATTTTTTGCATTGAATTTTATATTGACAGTACGTTTTGGAGTTGATACGTATGTAGTTAAATTTCACAGTTTTCTCATAAACTATATTCTTTTAGTTGCAATCAATTTCTTCTTCTTCTTATACCCTTTGTATTTTATTTTTATTTTAAAGCATACATGTGTTTCCCATTAGTTTTACACATAGTTTTGTAGCAACCTTTATAATTTTTTAGCAAGGCTCTGTAGCAACTAGCTGGGCATTATCTACTTAGTGAAAGGATGCGGAAAAAACACTAACGTTTTGCTTTAGGGTGAGATGAAGAAATGTTTGCTCCAAGGTCCCAGAGGGGAATGATCATACGGCCCTGGGAGGCTCAACAAAATTGTCAGCGCCGTGACGAGCAAGCAGAGCAAGGGACCCGCTGCCATGACGACTGGAGAACAGAGTACCACCATGGCAGCGAACCCGGCCCAAGACGGCTACGTGGCGAGAAGGATATCCAGCAGGCCCAAGAGGATAGTCCAGCCCAACAGAAGATTTGTCGGGCCCAACTGGACCCGCTGACGCATCGGCACCAGATACTTAATCTAGAAGCACCGATTGGATCGGCATCCAGGAGGATCAGGCAAAAGGACGGCGGCTCTCTCTTCCTCACCTACTTCCCTTCCTTTCCTTCCACTACAAGAACATCATCGATGTATGAACTGAGTTGAATTGTTGAGAGTATAATAGATCGATCCGGTACCCTAACATCCTGGTATCAGAGACCACCACCACCATCGATCTCCGCCGCGACATCCTGGAAACTCGACAACGCGTCCACGCCCGGCAAGTCCTCGCCGCCATGGATCCGGCGCTCAAGGAGTACCTCGACAAGCTCCATCAGGACGCGAAGAGCGATTCCGCAAGCGTCCTCAAGCAGCTGCAAGCGCAGACATCGCAGATCGAGGATCTTCTTCGGCGGAAACCCGATCTAAAAGCCCGCTTCACCAAGCTGGAGAACACAGTTGCCATGATGCAAGCGACCCCTCCCCAACCAGCCGCACCGCCTTCGTCGAGTGGAACGACGCCCCAAGTTCCTCCGCCACCGCTGTTTCAAGCGCGAGGAATACTCCACGGGCCCAGTGGCCACGGCGACGTCGATCTCACCGGGGGGCTCCCGTCGGTGACCATCAAGTCACCGACGGCACTCCCGGTCACGGGTATGTCTCAGCACCTGGCACTTTCCCCTCCAGATCCCATAACTCCATCGTTCCTCGCCAATTTGGGGCAAAATCCACCTCCCATGAATTTTCCCCTGTTCACCGGCGAAAACCCACAGCTCTGGAAAACGCTCCGTGAGCAATATTTCCAGATGTTCGCCGTTCATGATGCATACCGTGTTCCTATGGAGATTTTGAACTTCTCAGGCCCTGCGGGCATCTGGCTCCAGTCAGTTCAGAAGAAACTGATTGGGCTCGACTGGGAATTGTTCACATCATTACTCTGCACCCGATTCGGGCGCGACAAACACCATATGCTCATCCGCCAGTTTTACGCTATTAAGCAGCATACTACTGTCGCAGATTTCATCGAGTGATTTGAATCACTGATGAATCACCTCATTTATTACTCCAAAAATACTCACCCATATTTTTTCCTGACGCGCTTTGTCGAGGGATTGCGACCGGACATCCGCGTGGTGGTGCTCGTACAGCGCCCACCGGACCTGGACACCGCTTGTTCGCTGGCCCTACTTCAGGAGGAAGTGGACGACGGCGACTTGCCCTAAAGGCGCTTCTCCAACACCAACCAAGGGCCAAGCCATGCGGTCAGATCGACTCCACCCTCTTTCTTCAGTCGACCAGTGACACCTGCGGCCAGTTCTAAAGACAGACGTGGGACCAATGCAGCTCGGGCCTCGTCTGAAACAAGCAAGATCGCAACACTGCGTCAATTTAGACGAGCCAAAGGGCTTTGTTTCAAATGCGGAGAACGCTGGGGCAAAGACCATGTGTGCCCACCAACAGTACAAATGCACATCGTCGATGAACTGCTTGCCATGTTCAGCCTGGATGATCCAACTGGTGACTCACCACCCGATTCGCCCGTTTCTGAAGAAGAAAACCTGTGCACTCTCTCGCGTCAGGCTGAAGACGGATCATCAGACACTGGGGTCCTACAACTGCAAGCATGGGTACAAGGGCAAGAAATACTACTGCTAGTGGACTCCGGCAGTTCAACATCTTTCGTTGACAGCACCCTGGTGACCAAGCTTGCTGGAGCAACTGCTTTGCCGAGACCGTGCCGTGTGCGAGTTGCAGATGGAGCTACCATTCCTTGCACTCGTTACATTCCTGCATGTCAATGGGTCACACAAGGTCACCAGTTTCAAATGGATTTCAAAATCCTCAAGCTGGGATCATACGACGCTATACTTGGTATGGATTGGCTCCGCAAGCACAGCCCTATGAACATTGACTGGATTGAGCAGTACCTGACAGTCACTACACCTGAAGGCCAACTGAAACTGTCGGCAGTTTCTTCGGATCAAACACAATGCTCTGTCATATCAGCTCCAGAACTGCTCAAAGCATGTAAACAAGGCTCAGTCGCTCATGTCGTGCAACCGAATTCACTTGATGGAAGCAGCAAACCTGACACCCCAATACCAACTGAAGTTCTGCGCTTACTGGAACAGTTCACTGATGTGTTTGAAGATCCACGATGCCTGCCTCCGAGACGCGACTGTGACCATAGAATTCCATTGATGGCAGGAGCACAACCAGTTAACCTGCGGTCGTACAGATATAAGCCGGAACTCAAGACAGAAATTGAGCGGCAGGTGCAAGAGCTACTCGATGCCGGCATTATTCAAAAAAGCTCCAGTCCATTCTCTTCGCCAGCACTGCTTGTTAAAAAGAAGGAAGGAACGTGGCGTCTCTGTGTTGATTATCGACGACTCAATTCCATGACGGTGGCCAGCAAGTACCCAATTCCCCTCATCGATGAGCTGCTGGACGAGCTTGCGGGCGCCAAGTGGTTCTCCAATTAGATCTGCGCGTAGGATTCCATCAAATCAGAATGGCGGAAGGTGAAGAGTACAAAACAACATTCCAGACCCATTCCGGTCATTGGGAGTACCGCGTTATGCCATTCGGGGTCACCGGAGGACCGGCTACATTCAACAGCGCCATTACCACCACTCTCCGCCGTGTAAACCGTGTCTGTGCGATCTCGTTCTTCGATGACATTCTCATCTTCAGCAAGACACTGAAAGAGCACATTCAGCACATCAAGCAAGTGTTGCAATTGCTTCGGGCAGATCATTGGCAAGTGAAGCAATCCAAGTGTTCGTTTGCACAGCAACAGATATCTTACCTTGGACACGTCATCAACGAGCGGGGCGTTTCCACTGACCCCAGCAAAATTCAGACAATTGAGAAATGGCCAACGCCCACTTGCGCCAAGGAGGTGCGCGGGTTCCTAGGACTGGCAGGGTACTACAGGAAATTCGTCCAGCACTTTGGGATCGTAGCACAGCCGCTCTTCAATCTGCTCAAGAAAAATCATCAGTTTGTGTGGACCAACAATACACAGCAAGCATTCGATGTTCTGAAGCAGAAATTGATCACAACACCTGTACTGCAGCTGCCAGATTTTAAGAAAACTTTCACCGTCGATACAGATGCTTGCGCCTACGGAGTGGGTGCAGTTCTTCAACAAGAGGGTCACCCCATAGCATATATGAGCAAACCTCTCGGTCCCAGAAACAGAGGGCTATCCACTTACGAGAAGGAATGCATGGCGATTCTCATGGCTATCGAGCAATGGCGTCCCTACCTGCAGAATGAAGAGTTTATCATCCGGACAGATCAGCGAAGCCTAGTCCACCTCGACGACCAACATCTCTCTACACCATAGCAGCAGAAGGCATTTACTAAGCTTCTTGGTCTGCGCTACAAAATTTGCTATCGTCCAGGCGCAACGAACTCAGCCGCTGATGCACTGTCGTGACGAGCTCCTGACGAAACAGCGACAACAATTTCAGTCTGCAAACCTGTATGGCTAGACGATATCGCAGCAAGCTATGAGAACAACCCACAAGTTCAGAAGATCATCAGCGATCTCACGCGACGACCGGACCCCAAACAACGCTTCTCCATGCGCGATGGCCTGCTGTATTTCAGAGACAGGCTCTGGTTGGGTGGCTCCCCCGCACTCCAGCAACGCATGCTCCAGGCCTTCCATGACAGTACTGTGGGTGGCCATTCCGGCGTGCCTGTTACCTACCGCCGTCTCCGCCACCTCTTCGCCTGGCCCAAGATGAAAGAGCACACCAGACAGTATGTGCAGTCCTGTTCAATCTGTCAGCAGGCCAAACCAGAGCGTGTGCGCTACCCTGGCTTGCTAGAACCACTCCCAATTCCAGACGGCGCATGGAAGGTGGTGACCATGGATTTCATCGACGGACTGCCATCATCAGGCAAGTTCAACTGCATCCTTGTTGTAGTGGATAAATTCACGCGCTACGCGCACTTCTTGCCCCTCAGTCACCCGTTCACGGTGCAAAAGTTGCCCACTCTTACCTGGAGAACATGTACAAACTGCACGGACTGCCTGAAGCTATCGTATCAGACAGAGATCCAGTATTCACCAGCAATTTCTGGCGCGAGCTGTTCAAGACAATTGGCACCGAACTGAACATGAGCACGCCGTACCATCCACAAACTGACGGTCAAACGGAGTGTGTTAACCAGTGCTTGGAAATTTACCTCAGGTGCTTCACCCACGCCAAGGCCACGCGCGAATGCTACCCTGCACTGCTGGCTTGGGGACAAGCCACAACTCAAGAAGGGGGGATGTCAGCGCCGTGACGAGCAAGCAGAGCAAGGGACCCGCTGCCATGACGACTGGAGAAAAGAGTACCACCATGGCAGCGAACCCGGCCCAAGACGGCTACGTGGCGAGAAGGATATCCAGCAGGCCCAAGAGGATAGTCCAGCCCAACAGAAGATTCTTCGGGCCCAACTGGACCCGCTGACGCGTCGCCACCAGCTACTTAATCTGTAAGCACCGATTGGATCGACATCCAGGAGGATCAGGCAAAAGGGCGGCGGCTCTCTCTTCCTCACCTACTTCCCTTCCTTTCCTTCCACCACAAGAACATCATCGATGTATGAACTGAGTTGAATTGTTGAGAGTATAATAGATCGATCTGGTACCCTAACAAAAATGAGCAAAAAACTCATGCACCGGAAGTCTATTTGTGCGTGAAGGTGTGTGGCCAGATAATTGTGAGAAAAATAAATGCTTTTACGATGAGAGCAAGCATGATGGGTCCAGCTTGCTGCCTCAACCTCACTATCAAGCAACACCCTCTTCCTTGCCCGTCTTCTTCTTTCCCAAGCAAAAAAACTCTCTTTTTGTTCTCCCTCTATCTTGTTGTTCTTCTCCTCCTCTGCTCCATCATATTGCCTCAAGTCTGTCGCCGCTCGCCCTCCTCTTGTGAATCCACCGCTGCACCACCAAAATTCAGGTACAAAATGAACAACAACCCCTCCCTTGATTCCTTCCGATCTCAAGCGAATTCAACCAGAAAATAGATGGATTTGACATAGGATATGCCATGGTGATTAAAAAAAGAAGAAGAACGAAGGCGTAGCAGAGGAAAGTTGCGAGGCAAAATCGCATAGCTTTGCCAGGGAAGAGACAAGAAACCAAAGGAAACAAAAAAACCAAAGAAAAAGGAAAAAACTAAAGACACAAATTAAAAAATCCGGAGAAGAAAAAAAGAAAACAAAAAAATCAACAAAGGAGAAAACCTGGCTCTTCTTTTCTATAATTATGGTGCGCCCTACTAGTCAACACAACGTGGTGATAGCCTAGTGGCTGAATGTGCTACATAGGGCATGTACAATGGTTGATAAGATATTCTTATATGTAATTTAGGGGCTGTTTGGACTCTCTCCACTCTCCAACTCCACACCGGAGCGGAGCAAGATCTAGTTCTAATTTGTGGAGTGGCTGGAAGGGCGCCCCACAGGCTCCGCTTCATGGCGATTTGCCGAACATGGCCTTAGAGATGACAAAAAATGTCTATAATGAGTTATTTCTTAGCCTTATCTTCAATAACTAAATATTTCTAAAAACATGGTGAGACATATTGTTCTAAAAGATCATCTTATGAGTTCTCTCTTCTCTACCTCATCATTTATCCTATGTGTCACTCATAAGATAACACTATTATACATGCCCTTATCATCGAGGAGATGCAACTTTGAATTCTGGGCGTCCCCCTCTGCCCGCTCCTTTTTTCTCAATGTGGTTTGTTTTAAGGAAAATGTTTCTAATCATCTGGCTGATTTCAGCCAGGCGTAAGCCGCCTCCGCAAGCCGCCACGTGTCTGTGATCCCGGCTGATTCCACACTCGTTCATTGTGTCCCACGACCGCTGCTGCTACTGTTTTTCTTTTCTTTTGAGGGAATCTGCTGCTACTGTTTAACTCACGCACCCGCATGCGCTATGTTAGCTCCCATGCGCCTACACCGCTACTGCAGCTACTCTCTCTCATCTGCATTTCACTGTCATGGGCGTCAGCCTTTTTCCTTTACTGAGTTGACTGCATGGCTCTACATGCTGCATGCATTAACCATTCTGAACAAGCTAGCTCTACATAGATTAGCACTGACCATTGTCCATTAGTAACAACAATTTTCCTGCAAAAGAAAAGTTTACAATCCAATCAAGGCCAACATAGTGTCTGATGCAATAGTCCGTGCCGCAAAGTGTTTTTTCGTGTGATGTAAGTGTTTGGCTCGCCGTGTTTTTTGTGTGTGTGTGAAAAAGCTTACAATAATGTAATATACTTCATCTGTCTCAGAATATAAGAACGTTTTTGACACTATGCTAGTGTTAGAAACGTTCTTATATTTTGGGACGGAGGGAGTATTTTTTAATTGATATTTTCCAACAATCAAAATAGATATTTGCTACATAAGAAAGTCGGTAACACAGACGCTAGAAGGATGCGTGACGCTACTGCATACACTCGACGCTATAAGACTAACCGGTTGTAGAAACAGACGTGTGGCGCTGGGTGGTTGGTCGGTGCTGCTGCAAATTGGACACACAATGCTACAAGTCGGCTCGCCACTAGCTTTTCTGGCGCGTGCTATTTCGTTGTCCAGATGGCACGCGGATGCCTCCAGAACTATTGGAAGCCGCACGCGACAATCCTCTATGTGGACGCGTTAGCCATTTAGCTGCGGCCACCATTTGCATCATGACTCATGTTGCACTCGCCATTTGCAACAAGACATATGTTGCGCTCGGGAGGTTCTGAAACTAGGCTGGCATTGCAAACACTCATCGCCACACAACATCGCAATATTGCGGCCATCGCAACACATCCTACGTTGCAATCGCAATCTTTCCCAAGTTGCAGCCATCGCCACACAACATCGCCAATGTTGCGGCCATCGCAACATGTTCCATGTTGCAACCACAACCTCTCTCAAGATACAGCTGTCGCCGCACAATATTACCTATGTTGCGGTCGCAGTATCACCGATGTTCCGGCCGTCACAACATGTCCCACGTTGCAGTTGCTATGATGGAGCATCGTCGGACCGCCGGAGCATCATCCGTGCTACGATGGAGCATTGTCGGACCGTCGAAAACATTGTCCGTGTTGCAATGGAGCTTTGTGGAGCATCACCCATACTGCTATGGAGCATCGTCGGCCGTCAGGGCATCACCGATGTTGCGATGGAGCATCATCAGGGACGTCGAAACATCGCCGTTGCTGCAATGAAGCTTTGCGGAGCATCACTGGTGATGTTATGGAGCATCACCGGGTTGTCAGAGCATCAGCGATGCTACGATGAGCATCGTCGGGCCGTCGGAACATCGTCGTTGCTACAATGGAGCTTTGTGGAGTATTGTCTGTGCTGTTATGGAGCGTTATCGGGGCTGCGGGAACATCGCCGTTGCTACAATGGAGCACGTCGGTGTTGTGATGGAGCATTGTCGGGTCATCAGAGGATCACCGGTGCCACGATGAGCATCACCGGGGCCGCCGAGACTTTGTCGTTGCTACAATGGAGTGTGTTGGTGCTGCGATGGAGCATCACCGGCCCGCTAGAACATCCTCGGTGCCGCCATGAAGCAATCGTTGGACTGCCGGAACATCGACAATGCCGCGAAGGAGCATCACTGGCGCTACGATGGAGCATCGTCGAGCTGCCGAAACATCGTCGATGCTGCAACGGAGCATGGCTGAGCCGTCGGAGCATTGTCAGGCCGCCGAAACATTGCCGCTGCTGCAACAAAGCATGACTGAACCGTCGAAGCATAGCCAGGTCGCCGGAGCATCGCCGGTGCAGCAACAGAGCATCAATGGTGCTTGAAAGGGTGGTCACACTAGGGGCGTTGCTGCAACCCGAGAGCTCGTCGGCGTTGTTGCTGTGGCCGATATATGGCAAGCTCGCCGGCCATTTTGTTGTAAGGTGACCGGCCATATGACTTGCTGATATATGGAGCATCGTCGTGGGACACAATGATGCTGCTCCCGTTAGAGTATGCGCGTCCAGAGATATTGCGTTGGTGGCTGAAGCTGCGGGAAACATGTGCAAGTTGGGATTTAAGTCAAGGAATCGAGCGGCCCAGATCATACCGTATTAGCGGAATCGACGACCGGCAAGGCGGCTTATTACCCCGGAACATCATTCGGATGACGCCTAGCAGGCGCGTTTTAAGTGCGCTCTATTCGGCCAGCCTGTTACTGTAGCATTCAACGCGACGGTTTCCTACAGGCTCGCTTAATGCGAGAAATAGCACTCGCGGGTACAAGCTTCATGCCTTGCGAATAAAAGGGTCGGGCCGTACTTCGACCTGCCTCAGACTGAGTCCGATCCTTAAAGCCCTTACGACCGAACCGACATGACCCTTTCAGGGGAGCTTCTAGCTGCCGCTTACGGAAAATCCTATTCGCCGCTCGCTGCGGCAAACTGTCGAGCGATCGATCGCACAGGGGCAGCGCAGCGAGCGACATAAATGGACCGGCCCACACATAATGCGTCCAAACCGGTTTTGGGAACCTTCCAGAAGGTTCCCTGAACCGGGTTTTTTTCCTGTATCGTTTTTATCTGGTTCTTTTTCGGCTTTCTATTGTTTTTTTATTTCCCTTTTTTTCGTTTCTGTTTCTTTTTCATTTTTTTGTTTTTTGTTTCTTGTTTCACTTTCTTTTTCAAGTTTATTTTTTTCAGAATATGCTCGTAGTTTTACAAAATGTTTATGATTTTATTTTTTATTTCCTTTCCTTTTCTTCTCTTCCTTTAAAAAAATCAAAAATTTAAATTTTGTTCGTGTTTCCAAAAAATGTTCAGTTTTTGAAAAAATGTTCTCAAAATTCAAAATTTGTTCTCGTTACACAAAAAAGTACAAAACTTCTAAAATTCAGAAAATGTACTGAATTTCAATTTTTTGTTCACATATTCAAAAAATGTTCGGGATTTTTAAATATTTCTCTCCGTTTCAGAATATGTTTTCGAGATTCAAAAAATGTTCGTGCTTTAATAAATTGTTCGGACTTCCAATTTTGTTCACATTTTCCAAAAAAATTCATGCTTCCAAATTTGCTCGGGATTTTTCAAAATTGTTCTCTATTTCAAAAAAAGAATCTCGAGTTTAAAAAATTGTTGGTGCTTTAAAAAATTGTTCGCGCTTCCTCGGGAGTTTTCAAAATTTGTTCTCAAGATTCAAAAAATGTTCGTGCTTTAAAAATTGTTCGCGCTTCCAAATTTGTTCTGAAGATTCAAAAAATGTTTGTGCTTCAAATTTGTCTTCAAGATTCAGAACATTGTGTACAAAAAACATACACTTTTTTGTACAGAATATGTTCCTGTGTACAAAGTATGTTCAGAAATGAAAAAAATGGTCGCATTTTTTCAAAATATACACTTTCAGAAAAAATCTACAATTTGTTTTAAGATGCTCGCTGCAGTGTGTAATTGTGGTTGTACGGTTGTACTAAGTTATTATAAGTGCGCGTTTGTTTGCTAGTATAAGCAATGCTAGTCAGTTGGAGTGGCTGGGAGCATGCGCTTCGAATCTGTAGGTCGCAGGTTCGTATTTCCATCGCGTTTCACTTCCCCCTTTTTGCTTTCTTTTCTTACCACCGGTACAGCACGATGGGCCGGCCCAGTTAGGCTGCGCCCCTGTGTGCGCCGACGACATTTTGACGCAAAGCGCGTCCAATAGAAGCTCTCGCTGCTTACTGCGGCAGACTGTCAAGCAAACGCACAGTGGGCCGGCCCACTAGCGAACGAGCGGATCTGTATCGAAAAGCGATCGAGCACTTGTAGTATAAATTCGCAAAAAAGTTACGCGCTACAAGAGATCGAACCCGGGACCTTCGGCATTAGACCATTTTCCGCTAGCCAGAATAAACAATGACAATGAATGAATTAGGAAAAGCGCAATTCTATAAGAACCAGACAGCAACGCAGATCCAACATTTTCCTTTTTCTTTTTTCTTCTGTTTTTCCCTTTTTCGCTTTTTTGGAAAAAAATCGAAATTCCAAAAAATTCTCTCTATACTAACGTTAGTTCGCAAGTTATTTGTTTTTATGTTTTCAGAAATAATTAGTATATTTAAAAAAATTCAGGTTTCCAAAAATTGCTCATGTTTAAAGACATCCGATTTGTATTTTAAAAAAATTGAAACGTGATCACTTTTCAAAAACATTTAACAAATTTGGACAAAAATACAAACATTTTCTAAACATGTAATTTTTTTTGAAAATCACTAAACAGTATTTGAATATATGAACTTTTTTCTTGAAAACAGGAAAACTATTTTTAAACGACGTCCTAGCATGGGGTCCTAAACGCAAAAGTATCTTCATTGTGCGTAGTGCGTATCGATTGGCGCTCGAGGACAAGCTCCGTCCTTCTTCAATCGCGGCGAGCAAGGCACCGGACGGACGACGTGCGTCTATGCATCAATATGGAGGTGCCCTGCTCCTCCTAAGGTGCGTGTATTCGGATGACGAGTGGCGACAAATTCACTTGCAACTTGGGCTAACAAGTTTGATCGCCACATTGAAACAACTGACATATGTCCGTTGTGTGGACTCGAGCGTGAGGACATATTCCACACTTTTTGTAGGTGTCCGCCCGCACAGTGGAACTCTGACAAGCTATGGCAAAGGTGTGGTGCATCCCTGAGATTACGTTGATGTGTAATACCGGGCTGGAGTGGCTCTTACACTCCATGGTGGACCTGAACGACGGCGATTGGCTGCGTCTATTGATGCTGTTGTGGGGCTGCTGGCATGTGCGGAATGAAATTACCCATCATAAGCCAGCACCACCAGTGGAAGCGTCTAAACGTTTTTTACAGAGCTATGTGTCCTCCTTGTTGAACCTGCAACACTATTCCACCGTGGAGCTAGTGAAAGGGAAGATGGTGGCAGATGAGGATGGTGTGGCTCAGCCATTGTTGCATGCGAAAATTCCAAAGCCACCACCTTCTAAATGGCAGCCTCCTCCTACGAGATGGACCAAGCTGAACGTTGATGGGTCTCTGTCTACGACCGATGGTATTGCAGGCGCCGGCATGATATTGTGTGACCAGGACGGCGCCATCATCTTCTCGGCTTGCCGCTCTCTTTGGTCCTGCACTGACGTCCTGCATGCTGAGCTTGCTGGCTGCATGGAAGGATTGGCTTTGGCGCTTCAGTGGACGGAACTTCCAATCATCCTAGAGTGTGATAGCAAGATGGCAGTCGAGATGGTCACATCAACAGAACATAATAGATCCATATACGCCATGGTAATTTCTGAGATCAAGTTTCTTTTGGGTCAAAGAGAGTGTGTAGTTACTCATATTCCTAGAGAGCAAAATAATGTAAGTCATGTTCTAGCAGTTTTTGGTAGATCGAAGAACTGCACGGTTATTTGGCTCCGTTCTGGACCGACTAATATCCCTGCCTGTGTAGGGATGAACTTATTTGCTCTTGAGTAATATACTTCTTTTTACCCCGCAAAAAAAAACTATTAGACGTGAACATTTGTTAAAACTGCAAAACGAAATTAAAATATGAACATTTTTTGAAACAGGAACAATTTTTGGAAACACCAAAGTTTTTGAAAACATGAACATTTTTTTAAACAGTAGAATAAATTTGGAAACATGAAGAATTTTTTGAAACACAAAAGTTTTTTGAAAATACGAACATTTTTGGAAACAAAAACATTTTTTGGAAATAAGAACAATTTTAAAATTTGCGAACAAATTTTAAAACAGGAACTATTTTTGAAAAGGCAAAACTTGTTTGAAAACACGAACATTTTTTTAAAACAAGAAAAGAATTTCTAATTTGCGAACAATTTTCAGAAACATAAAAGTTTTTTGAGAATACGAACATTTTTTAAACTGCAGAACAAATTTGTAAACAGAACAATTTTTGGAAACACAAACATTTTTTGGAAATAAGAACAAAATTTAAAACAGCAACAATTTTTGGAAACACAAAAGTTTTGTGAAAACACGAAAATTTTGTTAAAACAAGAACGATATTTGAAATTTGCGAACAATTTTCGGAAACACAAAAGGTTTTTGAAAAAAGAACATTTTTTACTGCGGAACAAATTTGTAAACAGAGCAGTTTTTGGAAACACAAACATTTCTTGGAAACAAGAACAAATTTTTGAAATTTGCGAACGATTTTTGGAAACGCAAAAGTTTTTTGAAAACACGTACATTTTTAGTAACTGCAGAATCAATTTGAAAACCTGAACAATGTTTGGAAACATGAACATTTTTTAAAAGTCCCAATTTTTTTGTAAAATGCATCTTCTTTTATAAATAATGAACTATTTTAAAAAAACACGAAGTTTTGTAATAAATACGAAGAAGGATAAGGAAAGAAAAAGAAACAGAAAAATAGAGAGAGAGAAAACGAAAAAGAAAAAAAAGAAAAAAATTGTCCAGGAACCTCCTAGAAGGTTCCAAAACCGGAAGAAACCCAGCTAGGAACCTCCTGGAAGGTTCCCAAAATTCGGATGGCTTTAGCGCTCGATGGGCCGGCCCAAATTATCCCTCGCTAGCGAAACCTTGTGGGAAAGGTCGACAACTTGCCGCAGTGTGCGTCCTATAGGATTTCCCCCCTTTCACCACCGTTTGTCCTTTTTTTTAGATCTTTTTTGGACTCGTTTGGCCTTTTTTAACCTAACATTTTATGCCATTCTATAGGAGAGCAATTAGTTGACGAGCGCTTCTTTGGGAGTCTCCCAACGATCACTTGGGGGTGGGCTGAGCGTGCACCACTTGGCGCGCTCTTAACTGCCGCCACGTGTCGCGCTCTGATCGCTCCATCCTTTTTTTTTCACACACGTTTTTGTCCTTTTAGATGTTTTTTCTTCCTTTTTTTGACTTGTCAGTTTTCCACCAAAATTCCTTAGCTTTTCGAAAAAGAATTAAAAAGTTGTGCAAAAAATTCTTTTTTACTTTCGTGAGAGGCATGATTTTGCTTTCGCGAGAGGCGCGCCTGTGCCACTCGGAAACGAAAAATAACATGTTTCTCTTTCTTCTTTGGAGAGACACGGTTTTGCTTCCACGAGAAGCACGACCATGCCTCTCAGAAATGCGAAAAAACACATTTCTCTTTTTTCCCGTGAGCGGCACGGTTTTGTTTTCGCGAGAGGCACGGTTTTGCTTGCCCGAGAGGCACGACTGTGCCTTTTGGAAACGGAAAAAAAAATGCTTTTTCTCTTTCTTTTTTTCTTTCATGAGAGACATGGTTTTGCTTCCGTGAGAGGCACGACCGCACCTCTCGAAAACGAAAAAAATGTGTTTTTCTTTCTTTTTCTTCCGTGAGAGGCATGATTTTGCTTCCACGAGAGGCACGGCCGTGCCTCTTAGAAACGAAAAAAACACATTTTCTCTTTCTTTTTTTCTTCGTGAGAGGCATGGTTTTTTGCTCCTGCGAGAGGCAGGGTTTTGCTTTCGCGAGAGGCACGCCCGTGCCTCTCGTGGAAGAAAATCCATGCCTCTCCATGGAAGCAAAACCGTGCATCTCATGAAAGAAAAAACAAAAGAAAACACATTTTTCATGTCCTCGGAAACAACTTCCGGAAAGGAAAAAAATGCTCCCGGTTCGGTTTGTTCTTCCTGTTTTTCACGTCCGGTTTTTTCGTGAAAAAAAAGTTCGTCAAAACCTATTAACATGAGATCTAGTTTTGAAGATCCTGACGTGAAGAATCCAAGGTGAAAATGATTCAAAATTTGAATGCACGGTTTAAGAGATAAAATATTTTGAATAAACGGATTTACAAAAAAAGAAAAACTTTCAGGTTGCGAAAGTGACACACATGCAGTGTGCCACTTGTCACATCCTAAAGAGGTGTGAATGATATTTGAAAGAAGTATTCCTTAATTAGTGATTTTAATTCTACAGTGCATCACCCTTTTTAGGGTTATATGGGCCTTCTTAATGCATGCCGTCCCGCAGCCGTGGCATGTCGGCCCGGCCATTTTAGCTTGCGTGGCAGACCAATCCTCCAGCCGGCCCCTTTATAGAGGCCGATATCTTTCAAAAAAGATAAAGGCAGATATGGGCCGTACCGTGCTAGGCTTTTTTCAGGCGTGCCGGCCGCCAGGTCTGCTTGTTTGCTAAATTAACCTACCTTGCCTCGAAAAGAAAAAGGGTAAAGAAACCTACCGATTAAAGAGAAAAACGATCTTCACGTCCATGGCCGCAGCCCCCATGGAGTGGATGATGCTCGAGCCCTTCGTGTTCCGCAGGACGGGGATTCTTCCTTCCCGGACGACCGGACCGCGCCCTTCAGGGCCGAAGGCATCAGCTCCCACGGTGGCCCCTTCACCGTCGCCTTCCGCGTCGTCGCCCCCCCGGCCATCTCCCGCCTCTACCTGCAGTGGCCGGGCGGCCCAAAGGAAGGCTCTTCGTGCGATATTGTGGCGGCGCACCGCAACCTCCTCCTCTTCAGGCTCACCTCCAACCCTGTCAAGGGGAAGGATGAGGAGTCCCTGATTTGGCCGCAGGAGTACTTCATGTGCCAAGGATCGCCGCAGCAGCACACGCTGCAGCTCCACCGGATCCCCATGTTCACCCAGCGCTCTTTGCATCCTCGCTCTGTCGGCATCTTGTGCCACCCTGAAGGAAAATTCATCATGGCGCAGCTGCGCCTAAGTGAATCCCGTTTGCCGGCGAAGATGGAAGCTGAGCTGTGCCTTCTACGCTCCAACGAGTGGGAGCTGCTGCGGAATCTACAGATAAAGTACGAGGCCCATGAATTATCTGACTTGATCCATTGGAGAACCGACAGAGTGATCCCTTTCGAAAACAATCTGTGCTGGGTCAGTTACTTCAGTGGAGGCACCCTGTTCTGTGACGTATCTGAAAAAAAGCCTAAAATCTCCTACCATCGGCTGCCTATTCATGACCGATGTCGCGGTGCAGATCTACACCGATTGCGTGATATGAACTGCTCTTTGTGCACCACCGATTCTGGCGGTAAGCTCATGTTCGTCAATGTTGCCCCGGAGGATCATGAGATAGTTGGCCCAATGCTTCCTGGTACGGATTCTGTTGTCACCTGCCATACATTGAGGACACAAGACATGGTGTGGGAAGAGATGTTCGTCGTCACATCTCATGAAATATGGGGTTCCAATGCCTCTCTCTCATACAATGCTCTGATGTTTCCTCTTGTGAGTGTGGCCAAGTCAAATGAGCTATACTTTCTATTGCCTGAGAAAGGGGAGCGTGCAATTGACAAGGTTTCGGTGATTGGTGTTGATACTATTACCAAGCATACGGAGATTCATCAGTACATTAAAGGAGAGGAAGACCTCGGGGGTGAAGATGATGACATGGTTAGGCGAAAGTCCCATCTTCTCCATCCCTTTGTTCCCTCCGAGTTTCCAAAGTTTTTCTGGCCTCACTAGGTATTTGCATCTCACGTATCTATTTATTTTCCTTATTATCATTCAGATTTCAGAACATAGTAATATGTGGTAGCTGTTACTCCCTCTGTAAACTAATACTCCCTCCGTCCGAAAATACTTGTCATCAAAATAGATAAAAAAAGATGTATCTAGAACTAAAATACGTCTAGATACCACCCCCTTTTATTCATTTTGATGACAAATATTTTCGGACGGAGGGAGTATAAGGTCTTTTAGATCACTAGTGATCTAAAAGATCTTATACTGTATTAGTTTACAGAGGGAGTACTTTTTTTTGGGTCTTTGTGCTAAGCTTCTCAATACTGGAGGACTCAACTTCCTTTGTTGGTTCCTGTTTTCGACCTGGTTCAGTTAGATCTTGTAAGTTGAAGTGAAGTTGCCTTACATACCACGTTCTGCATTTAAATTGATACAAATGAAATCAAACTTATGATGGTAGTGGTAATCATCACCAAGGTATTGGATGAACGAATCTTTTTGTCAACTGATACTCCCTCAAGTGTCGTGGTTTTAGTCCAAATATAAACTAAAACCACGGCAGTTATTTTGGAACGGAGGGAATAATTCTAATGAAAATACCATCAAATTCATGCTGAAGGACTCAAATTTGATGAAAACCACGATACAAATTTGAGCTTCTCCATACTGGAGGACTCAAATTTCTTTGTTGGGTCCTGTTTTCAACCTGGTTCAGTTTGACCTTTTAAGTTGAAGTGAAGTTACCTTACATACCATGTTCTGCATTAAAATTGCTATAAGTAAATCAAACTTATGGTGGTAGTGGTAAAGTGATCACCAAGGTGTCGGATAGGCGAATCTTTTGGTTAACTGTTCATTCTGATGAGAATACCAAAATCAGCAATGTGCTATTATATTTAGGATGGTTCCTTTTATGTCCCTGCAAAACTCCAGCCTTTACAGTGAGTATTCTGGAATAACACAAATGGTGCAAAATCAAGTTTATCACAGCATCTCCAATTAGCCGAGGGTAGTTTCTGTATAGAATATTGTTGTTTCATACCTCGATATGTCATTCCAGAGAACGATTATTTTACCATCTCCAATTTGGCAAGATGCAACCCCTGCCAGACATTTATTCAAAAAAAAAAAAACCTTGCCAGACAATCTATCCACCCGAAGGACCCTTTTGCTGTAGTTGACGGTGGGGTAGTGTGCCTGCCATCACCAACTTTTTTAGTATCATTAGAAGTTCATCTCAATATAAGGAACAAAATATACTCTCTTAATTTCTTGTGCTCATATTTGTTTTTGATCTCATGGCTCAAGTTAAGGTGTGTTGAAGACTACCAAGACGAATTGACGAAATCAAGCAACCAGGTCTCTGATGGCTGTTGCTGTGTGATGTAGGAGTGTATTAGTCATATGATCAGATGGTTAGGTTCTTTGTGGTGGAACCAACCCACCTAGTTTCAAGTCCCAGACTTCACATGGATGCTCTCATATTCCTGGATTAATTTCAGGCATTCCGACAATGTGCGTTCAGTGGGAGACGATGTCCCTGTCGACTACGAGGTGCCTGCAGTGCCTCTGTCAATCTCAAGATTTGTCGGCTTCGATCTCTCGGAGGTGCTCACAGGTGTGTGGTGTGTGTGTGTGTGTGTGCACGCGCGCGCCCGCGCTCATGGAGATGGTGTACATGCGTGTATATGACGAGTGTCTGCGTTTGTACTGTGTTTCCCAAAGAAAAACATGGAGTGATGGATTTGGGTATTGGATTGTAGTAATTGCCAAGCCTATGGCATGGGGTAACTGCCAGGTTATCTGGGTGTTGAATATATTATCATGATCTGATTAGTAATGATCATGTTCGTGATGCTCTCTGATCCAACCACATAAAGGATGGCTCTGTTTTTGAGATTTGTATATCCAAGTTATATCGTTACTTCAATTTGTATAGTCACAAAATGTAGCAGAGATCCCAATACATCTGTCATCGTTTTTCTGTTTGGCATTCAAATTCAAGAGATATTCATTCCATTTTTTCCTTCTAAAGTCAGTTATTAATGTTGTCAAGATAACTTATATTGATATTGTATAGACCTTTTGTTTTTGCTAATACTCATTTTATTGAGAGAAACGTAAGCCCTTTACATTGCCACAGGATTTCTTTTCTGCACATTGTATGTTATATGCAATATTTATTTTTCTTTGGAATGGAGAAGAGGCCACATATAAACCATAAAGAAAAACAGAGTATTCTCTTCAACATTTTAGAGCAACTCTAAAGGGGCGACCCATTTCGTCCGCCCGCGTCCGTTTGGGTCGGCGCGGACGCGCCGACCCAAACGGACACGCGTCCATTTTTTGTCCGCGGGCAACCCATTCCAGGTTCATTTTTGAGCCGGATTTGCGTCGGCGCGGACACGAGACGGACGCGCGCGCGCGCCTACTCCTCTCCCCGGGCCCACCTGTCGGTGCCAGCCACAACCATTTCCCCCCATTTTCCCAAAAACACTCCAGCCAGCGCGCGCCCCCCGCCCCCAAACCAGTGATGGAGGACGCCATCGACCTCGACCTCGACGCTGCCGCCGGCCTCGCCTCCCTCGCCTCGTCCGGCGTCGTCGCCCCCTCCGGGAAAGGCAAGCCTCGTGCCCCGCGCAAGACCGCCGCGACGACCAAGCCGAAGAAGGCGCTGACGCCCGAACAGCGGGCAAGGGAGTCGGCCAAGAGGAAGGGCCGGAGGCACGCCGCGGACGCGAGGGATGAGGCCGCTGCGCAGGCCGCCGCCGCCGCCGGTGCTGGCATGGTGCCGACATGAGACATGGCCGCTGGCATAATCGGCCGCGAGTCTTTTTTAATTCAAAAGTTGAATGCGGACATGAAATGGATCGGCGCGTTGGGCGCATTGCCGACCCAAATGCAAAATTGGGCGGACGCCGGGCGGGCGGCCGACCCAAACGGACAAAAAGCGGACAAATACGCTGTCCGTTTGGGTCGCCCCATTGGAGTTGTTCTTATGGTTGTAGGTTACAATACTCTTTTTTTTGCGGGGTGTAGGTTACAATACTCTGTTTTGATTAGAATACTCTGCACAATAAAGTAGCTACACAAATTCTTTCCAACCAGATTTAACCACATGGCGAAACAGAGTATTCTCATATACAACTCCCAGATTGCAACCAGATATCATTTCTTACCCCCTCAACCTTGGTACCATACACTGGTAGACTGCCAATGCAAACCGAAGAAATTAGTGTTCAGACATTACACATTTATGGGAAGAAATGAATATTCTCACCATGCATATTTGCATCTTTAAGCTAACATCAACCTGCATACTGCTCGTGTTCTTCTCTACCACGAGATGTTCGCCATTCAAAATAAAGAGAATCTGAAGATGAATATGGATCTGAAATTAGAGAAATGATTCACAGGCAGTAACAAAATATTGCAATGTGCTCTAAATAAACTAGATGAATTCGTCTTGAAAAAACAATAGTTCAAAGACGGCCTTCAATTATTTTTGGATTCATTAAATCGAGCTTTCACATATGCTACGTTCTAATTTCTGAAATACTTAGCCTTGATATTTTCCCCAAAGCCCATTTTGCGCTTCAATTTTCCACCACCACTTAGTCATATGTCTACTATTTTGCTTTTCTAAATCCACAACCCATACGTTTCTTCTTCGACCTAAATACTCTAGGCCGTCTCACCATATGAAATTTTTTTCTTACAACTTCCTCCCCGCCAAAAGAAACGTCTACAAGGTTTGTCTAATTTATTCAGAGATGTTCTATTGCAGGAACATTGACATTATATAAGTTGAAATACCAGATAGACAATAATTTAATAGAATTAATCTGCCACTAGAGGAGGCAGAATTCCCAACCCATGCATGCATCCAACCTCTTGATTTCTTAGCTTCCATAAAATCCAACACATCGGACTCAGGAAAAGCTAATAGGGCGCCAAGCTACTTTAAATGTAAATCTACCACATGACACCCAAGCAAATTAGCGTAAAACTCAATAATAAGATTGGCAGCGTGAACAGAAAATATCTCACTCTTATTGCAATTAATTTTGATACCAGACATGAGCTCAAACATGTACAAAAGCATTTTCTGGTTAATAGTTTGATCAAGCTCATGGTTAATGCATAGAACATTATCATTAGCATATTGTAGTGTACCAAACCTACCAAAAGGTTATTACTTTGCGCTTTTAAGAATCAATCATCTTTGTTAAACATTCAATTGTAGCAAAGAAAGAAAACATCATGTCACCCTCTGATAACCCACAAGTATAGGGGATCAGTTGTAGCCTCTTTCGATAAGTAAGAGTGTCGAACCCAACGAGAAGCTAAAGGTAGAACAAATATTCCCTCAAGTTCTATCGACCACCGATACAACTCTACGCACACTTAGCGTTCGCTTTACCTAGAACAAGTATGAAACTAGAAGTACTTTGTAGGTGTTGTAGGATAGGTTTGGAAGATAATAAAGAGCACTTCAGTAAAAACTAGGGGCTGTCTAGATAAATAAACAATTAATTTAGTATAGCGAGTGTGGAAAAGTGGTGGTACAAGTTGCGGAATTGTCCCTAAGCAATTGACTACGTTACCAGACTGATAGCAAATTTTATGTGGGAGAGGCCACTGCTAGCATGTCATCCCTTACTTGGAATTCTATGCACTTATGATTAAAACTATTAGCAAGCATCCGCAACTACTAACGTTCATTAAGGTAAAAACCAACCATAGCATTAAGATATATTGGCCCCCCTTCAATCTCGTATGAATCAATTTCTATGCTATGCTGAAGCTGTCGTCACCCTTGCTCTCCAATACAAAGTCATATCATCATACAACTAACCCTATGTGATCCACACGCGCGATCATATGATGGGCACCAAAGAACAACAACATAACCACAAGCAAATTAAACCAATCATAGCAATTCAACAATCACCGGTAGGACAACAAAAATCTACTCAGACATCATAGGATGGCAACACATCATTGGATAATAATATGAAGCATAAAGCACCATGTTCAAGTAGAGGGTACAGCGGGTTGCGGGAGAGTGGACCGCTGAATATAGATGAGGGAAGGTGATGAAGATGTTGGGGAAGATGATGAAGGTGTTGGCGTAGATCGTCGCCACACGATGATTGCCCCGGCGGCGTTCTGGCGCCACCTGGAGAGAGGGGGAGAGAGCCCCCTCCTTCTTCTTCTTCCTTGACCCCCCCCAGATGGGAGGAGGGTTTCCCCTCTGGTCCTTGGCCTCCATGGCGGCGGAGGGGTGGGAGCCCCTTCGAGATTGGATCTCTCTTTCTCTGTTTCTGCGTTGCTGTTTTCTAGTCTTTCACCGTTTCTTAAATTCCCGGAGATGTGTAACTCCGATTGGGCTGAAATTTTAACACGATTTTTATCTGGATATTATCTTTCTTGCAGCGAAAGAAGGGCACCAACCAACTTACGGGGTGGCTACAAGCCCCCTGGCCGCGCCCAGGGTAGGGGCGCGGCTCCAGGGCTTGTGGGCCCCTCAGGCATCGTCTCGCGTTGATTCCAATTCCCAAAAATCACATATATTCCAAAAAAAACTCCGTGAGATTTTATCGCGTTTGGACTTCGTTTGGTATGGATATTCTGCGAAACAAAAAACATGCAACAAACAGAAACTGGCATTGGACACTTGATCAATATGTTAGTCCCAAAAATAGTATAAAAAGTTGCCAAAAATATATGAAAGTTGTAGAATATTGGCATGAAACAATCAAAAATTATAGATACGGCGGAGACGTATCACCCTTCTCTGGCGACAGGGGTGGGTGGGGGACGGGAGGAGATAGTCGGTGGTCCCTTCCATCACCCCCCTCGTCGCTCCACTGACGGCGGCGGCCTAGGCAACCTCCGCTCCCCTCCCAGTCTCAACGACGGCAGGGGAGGCCCATGCGTGTGGCAGGGCGGGTCGTTGGCGTCCAGGGCTGGCAGCCGATCTAAGCACCACGGGCCTACAGGCTGGTAGTCATTAACCCCCCTAATTTGGTGACAAGGAAGCAAAAACTCCAAGTTGACTTTGCCGTAAGCCTTTTGGAAATCAAGTTCCGATACAATGCATACTTTTTTCTTGATTTTTTAGGGATGCAAACACTTTATTGATCTACTTGGGCATATAAAGGGATGCATGTTGTGTCATGTGGAGAGATGAGCCACAAGTGGTGACCCTGATTAAGCAGAAGAGTGTGTTTGTCAAGATTATGCGCATCAACATTCGATGATCTACTTTCAAAAATAAAACTACATATATTAAAATTGATACTATGGAGAGAAAGCTCCCTAACCACAGTCAAATAGGCTCTGCCGGTTCCATCTCGTATGTCATCAACCACCGGTTTGCAATCACATGCCACCACAAAATCCTGCAGAGAGAGGTCTTCGTCTAGCGCTAGTGCTTCACGACATGCTATAGCTTCCAGAACAGCTGGATTGAGAACCCCCGGAATGGCCAACGCTGAAGAAACTAAAAACATGCCATTATGATTTCTACAAACAGCTGCCATTGCACCTGCAAGAGTATCAATTGATAAACCACCATCAACATTGATTTTGACAAGTCCAATCAGTGGCGCCTTCCACATCGAGCTTTGAGGAGCTGCCCTACGAGCTGGTGCATTGGGCACCGAGGCATGATGCATGATCGAGAAAGAATACATCAACAATACTTTTTCCTTCTAATGTCAATTGAAAAGGTAAAAGAAACACACACACACACACACACAGAGAGAGAGAGAACAACCTTATTGGGCTGGCCCACTAGTGGAAAGACATGGGCCTAGCCTTCACGCGTCACAATGATTGTTTACCCCATGTTGTTATTTAGTGGATCTGATATTCAGTATTGGGTTTCTTTAGCTCAGTCCACATTTCTTTGGCAAGTCAATTCTGTGTTGAGCAGCACTGAAATACAATACTATAGATGAAATAAACCCTTCTTGGGTCCCCAATAATTCCGGTGTGGGTCCCAATCACACTAGTCTTCTTAGTTGGATCAAGTATGAACTGGAATGGTATACTCCCTCCGACCCAAACAACTTGTCTTAGATACATCCGTATCTAGATAAATCTAAGAAAAAATTGAAGTCAAAGGTAATACAAACTATATTTATTTAAGGAGTAATTTCTATGGAGGTTTTTTTGCGTCCAAACATACTTTCTTTATTACTCAGCAATGTTCATAGGCATACAACTCAAATTTGGTGGGTTCAGCAACCATACATGGCGACCGAGACCCAACCCAAAAACATGTTTGGCAAGGCTATGTGCCTCTAAGTTTGTCCCTCTACCTGCAAAAATAAAGGTACACTGGTGGAACTGATTCAAGGTGGCGTTTATCTCCTTTACCACCGCAACATAATTGCCTCCTATTCTTTGGTTGATGTCTCTACCACACCCTTGTTATCACAAGCTATTATCACATGCGTGAGTCTAAGATCCAGGGCCAGAGCCATCGCTTCCCGACATGCCAAAGCTTCAAGCGTCGCTGGGTCGTACATGATAGAGGCAAAGGTGTCCCGTCTTTCGATGAGATGGTGGCTATCGTTTTGGAGGAAGTCGACTTTGACGATCCGTCTACGAACGTGCGAGGACGTTGCGCCTTAGCAATCTCTAAACCAACTCCGAGAGGTTATTGACCACGCCGGAGCACGATAAACCTGACCACGAAGGTCTGTTTCCTGCAGGCAAACGAAGAACAAGCAAGAAACTAAGATTGCAATCTGGATATTGCGAATATAAGAGGAAAGCTTTATTGATCAAGGTGGGGTTCTGTGACACCTTTGTCTGGTCGTTGAACACAAACGAAGAACGCGGAGTTGCAGCTATGACGAACTTTAATCTAAACAAAACCCAAAGTCTAAACGATGCCCTAAGGGTTGTATATATGGAGGAGAGAGAGGGGGAATTTCGTGGCCCTTGGAGGAGGGGTCTGAAACCAACCCTAACTCTTGTTTCCCCACACATACGGACTCTAAAAACAGCCTATAATCAAGTATTTCGAAATTACATGGGCCTGGCCCAAAAATAAGGTGATGCAGCACCTAGAATAGCCTCTGGACAAAACTTATGAAATGGCATCTTGTATATTTCGTCCAAGGCTTCATGCACTCATTATGGTGGTTTCAAAGTCCCAGAATCATCACTTGTAACTCCGTTCTTGTTCCCCTTGCGCATGTCATCATCTCCATGCTTGAACTTTCTCCAAGGTTTATCTATCTTGTCCAAGCTAGGCCCTTCATTTGTAAGCAAAACAAACGTATCCAATTTAGGCATCATCATATTCTCATGGACATTAGAATCGTTACCAAGAAACGAAAGTACCTGGTAATTCAGTTGGCGTGCGTGAGCTCTAGTAATTGGTCCAGTATGTATAGCAGCAGGGGCTGTGGGTGTAACAATGGTATTGATGTCCTCATCATCCTCCCCTTCTTGAAATGAAGTCATCCTTGACGGAAGCTCATCTTCCTCACCCAAATAAGGCTTCAAATCTGCAATGTTAAAAGTGGGACTAACCCCAAAATCTGCAGGTAGCTCAAGTTTATATGCATTATCATTTATTTTCTCTAACACCTTAAAATGACCATCAACACGTGGCATTAGCTTTGATTTGCGCAAATTAGGAAATCTATCCTTACGCAAATGTAACCAAACAAGAACTCCAGGTGCAAACACAACATGTTTTCTACCCTTATCTCCAGCAAGTTTATATTTAGCATTCATACGCTCAATGTTTTCCTTAGTTAAATCATGCATTTTTAAAATCAATTCAACACGTTTTTAGCATCAAAATTAACCTTCTCCGAAGATGGAAGATGCAACAAATCAATAGATGCACGAGGTAGGAAACCATACACAATTTCAAAAGGGCACATCTTAGTAGTAGAATGCAATGAACGATTATAAGCAAATTCAATATGAGGCAAGTATTCTTCCCATATTTTCTTATTATTCTTCAAAACAACCCTAAGCATAGTAGACAATGTTCTATTGACTACTTCAGTTTGTCCATCAGTTTGGGGGTGACAAGTAGTACTAAAAAGCAGTTTAGTCCCCAACTTAGCCCATAAACATGTCGAAAAGTGGCTAAGAAATTTAGTATCATGATCTGAAACAATAGTATTTGGCACACCATGCAAGCGAATAATTTCATGAAAGAACAAATCAGCAACATTAACAGCATCATCGCTTTTATGACATGGTATAAAGTGCGCCATTTTCGAGAATCTATCCACGACAACAAATATGCTATCCCTCCCCTTCTTTGTTCGAGGTAAACCTAAAATAAAGTACATAGATATATCCTCCCAAGGAACACTAGGTACAGGCAAATACATATATAAACCATAAGGATTGAGTCGTGACTTAGCTTTTTGACATGTAGTGCAGCGAGCAACAAAACGCTCAACATCCCGTCTCATCTTTGGCCAAAAGAAATATGTAGCAAGTACATCCTCCGTCTTCTCCACACCAAAGTGTCCCATTAATCCTCCTCCATGCACCTCCTGCAACAACAAAAGACGAACGGAGCTAGCTGGAATGCATAGCTTGTTAGCACGGAACACAAATCCATCATTAATGACAAACTTGTTCCATATTCTTCCATATTTACAATTCTGCATTACATCTTTAAAATCAGCATCATGCACATATTGATCTTTGATGGTCTCCAAACCAAATATTTTGAAGTCAAGTTGTGAAAGCATAGTATGGCGACGAGACAATGCATCAGCAATAACATTTTCTTTACCCTTCTTGTGTTTAATGACATAAGGGGAAGTCTCAATGAATTCAACCCATTTAGCATGTCTACGATTCAGTTTAGCTTGACTTTTAATACGTTTCAATGATTCATGATCAGAATGTATAACAAATTCTTTGGGCCATAAATAATGTTGCCATGTTTCTAAAGTCCGAACAAGAGCATATAATTCATTATCATAAGTAGATAATTCAGACTAGGCCCACTCAATTTTTCAGAAAAGTATGCAACAGGTTTGCCATCTTGTAATAACACACCTCCTAATCCAATTCCACTAGCATCACATTCAAGCTCAAAAGTCTTATTAAAATCAGAAAGTTGGAGTAAAGGAGCATGTGTCAACTTATCTTTCAATACAGTGAAGGCTTCTTCCTGTGCGGTACCCCAAACAAAAGGTACATCCTTCTTTGTAAGCTCATTGAGAGGTGCATCAATGGTGCTGAAATCTCTCACAAAACGCCTATAGAATCTAGCGAGGCCAAGAAAACTCCTCACTTGTGTGACCGTTTTGGGCTGCGGCCAACTCTCAATAGCTTCAATCTTGGCTTTATCAACTTCAATTCCCTGTGGAGTAACAACATATGAAAGAAAAGATACTCGGTCGGTGCAGAAGGTGCACTTCCCAAGGTTAGCAAACAAATGTGCATCACGTAGAGCAATAAAAACAGCACGTAAATGTTCCAAATGTTCCTCCAAAGATCTGCTGTAAATCAGTATATCATCAAAATAGACTACCACAAATCGTCCAATGAAAGCACATAAAACTTCGTTCATTAATCTCATGAAAGTACTAGGTGCATTAGTTAACCCAAAAGGCATGACTAACCACTCATATAATCCAGACTTAGTTTTAAACGATGTTTTCCATTCATCTCCCAATTTCATACGGATTTGATGGTATCCACTACGCAAATCAACTTTGGAGAAAATTGTAGAGCCACTCAATTCATCAAGCATATCATCTAGCCTAGGAATAGGATGATGATAACAAATAGTAATATTATTAATGCCTCTACAATCAACACACATACGCGACGTACCATCATTTTTTGGCACTAGTATAATAGGAACAACACAAGGACTAAGAGATTCGCGTATATAACCTTTGTCGAGTAGCTCCTGTACTTGACACATAATCTCCTTCGTCTCCTCTGGATTGATACGGTATGGCGCACGGTTAGGCAGCGAAGCACCGGGAATTAAGTCAATCTGATGCTCAATCCCTTGAATAGGTGGTAATCCCGGTGGCACGTCTTGTGGAAAACATCAGCAAACTCCTGCAAAATGTTAGTGACAGCAGGAGGCAAAGAGGAAGGCACATCCTCGAATGAAAATAATGCCTCTTTGCACACAAAAGCATAGCAAACAGATTTGCTAAAATCTAGCTCATCAATATCAGATTTGGTGGCAAGTAAACATGCACTTTTCAATTTAATTTCAGAAACAACACTAGATGGTTTATTATTAGGCTTCATTTGCTGCTCAAATTCTTTTGCCACAATCTGATTTTCACTCTTATTTTTCTCATGTTTTACTTTATTAGCTCTATTAATATCATCTTTCAAAATGGAATCAGGAGTCATAGGAAGCAAAGTAATTTTTTTGTCCTGATGAACAAGAGTATACTGATTGTTTCTATCATGGTGTACAATTTTTTTTATCAAATTGCCATGGTCTACCAAGTAATAAGGAACATGCTTGCATAGGTACCACATCACAATCAACATAATCAGGATATGTAGAGATACTAAAATGCACACGAACAGTACGTGTTACCTTAACCTTGCCACTGTTGTTGAACCATTGGATGTAGTAAGGATGTGGATGCGGTCTTATGGTGAGAGATAGCTTCTCCACCATCTCCATGCTAGACAAGTTGTTGCAGCTCCCTCCATCTATGATGATGCGAACAGAACGTTCCTTCACAACTCCCTTTGTATGGAACAAATTATGCCTCTAATTTTGCTCAGCTTGTGTAACCTGCATACTCAAAACGTGTTGAGCAACTAAACATTCATACCTGTCAGCATCTTCAGTAGCCATGTATTGCGTCTCATGAGCAGAAACATCTCCACTGTGTTCTTCACTTATAATAAGAGCCAAAGTCTCCTCATCATAGTCACTAGTGGACTCATACCCACCATCCTCAGTAACAATCATCACACGCTTAGATGGGCATTGTCTCGCATAATGACCTCCACCCTTGCAACGACGACAAATAATATCATGTGTTTGCCCCGTTGATGCCATGGATGAAGAAGAGCTCTGTGCAGGCCCAGAAGGATTGCTCTTGGCAAATAGTGGTGGTTGTGCCTGCTTTCTTGTATCATGGTTGGTGGTGGTAGCTGACGGAGGCGCCGGTGCAGCAGAACGTGTGGAAGTAGAGGATGCACACGGTGTCCATGATGAAGGTCGACCTGCAGAAAAGTTAGTTCGCGCCAATGCTTGTCGATCTTGCACTTCACGTTCAGCTTTGCAAGCAAGATGGAATAAACGAGTGATATTATTATATTCCTTATACTCTAGAATGGTCTGAATCTCTTTATTTAATTTGCCCATAAAACGTGCAAGCATAGCTTCATTATCCTCAACAATACCACATCTAATCATACCAGTTTGTAATTCCTGATAATATTCTTCTACAGAATTTTTTCCTTGTCTCAAACGCTGCAATTTTTGAAGCAATTCACGTTGGTAATATGGTGGAACCCAGCGAGTATGCATAGCATTTTTCAAAGCAGCCCAAGTAGCTGGAATAGGATATAATCTACAATGTTCAGACCACCAAACTCATGCAAAACTAGTGAAAGCACAAACAACAGCAGGAACACGTCTCTCCTCAGGATATTGTAAACATGTAAGACATTGTTCAGTTTCTAACTCCCAAGTAAGATATATATCATGAACGTATCTACCCTCAAATGGTGGAATATTCAATTTCAGTTTAGGGAGATGGTCATGATCTCGTACCTAAGGGGGAGCCCTACCATTGCCATTTTTTGCATGTGGACGACCTGGTGGTTGTGGTGCTGGTGGTTGCACGTAGTTCTGATTTTGATCAACCTCATCCTCGTAATCTCCTGCATAATCATCCTCCTCCGCATCAGCAGCAGGAGCCACAGAAGTATCAACAGTGCTACCTCTTGAGCACTGCGTTGGTTTTCCCTTGAAGAGGAAAGGGTGATGTAGCAAAGTAGCGTAAGTATTTCCCTCAGTTTTTGAGAACCAAGGTATCAATCCAGTAGGAGGCTGTGGCGACCCGACCCGAATGGATCAAGTCTACTGTGCTCCGGTGTCATCCCTGGATCAGTAATGCTGACACCACACAGTACATCGAAGGATTTATAGCAGAGTGGCAATCACACACTTATTACATCGTTGTCTCAAAGAGAACTTAATACAATAAATATGGCTTAAGGCCATCTAATGTCGATAACAGCGGAAGACTCGGAATATAAATGGGTCCATCAACTCCAACGGCATCACTGAGTATAGAACCACGACCTAAAAGCACCTTACTCGTCGTCTGAAAAGTCTGCAACATGAGAAGTTGCAGCCCGAAAACGGGTCAGCACATGGAATATGCTGGCAATGTAACACATAGAGAGTAATGGAACGAAACAGCTATACTACATGCATATATGGCTGGTGGAAAGCTCTATGGTTACAGTTTTGCGTAAAGCCAGTTTTTCCCTACTGCAAAGGAATAAATTTATTTAACTATCATGGTAGTTGTTGAACATTGAGAATGGTTGACAGCATTCTCAATCCCAATTAAGTGAACAATTAAAACCCAACAACATTAATTAGAAGTAACATGTTGAGATTCACATGATATTCAAGTACTAGATACTCAAGTTGTCCATAAGCGGGGACACGGCTAATCATGATTAGTTTGTACACTCTGCAGAGGTTTGCGCACTTTTCCCCACAAGAATCGATCGCCTCCGTTTGGTTTCTCGCACTACAGGGTGTTTGAGAAGACGGATGACCGAGACATAGTCTTTCAGAAGCGCTAGCACCTTACATGTGGGTAGACCGGTACACCTACTTTCCCCTACATCTGCTAGTCTACCTGTAAGAGTTCGCACGACTTAGTCAACTATGCCAGAGCCCATAATGGCTTGTGGCTGCACACGGAAGTTACTAGCATGAATGATCTTATGATCCCTTTGAGCCTGGGTGGCGGTCCGAAAAAAAAACAGGCAAGTCCTGATAGACATCAGGTGCCTCAATCCACCCAGATGTGTGTTTAAGTTGCCACCTTAAGTAAACCATTAAAATTAACAAACTCACATCTGTCATGGATATCACTCACCCAATCCACGTCTACTAGCATAGCATGGCATAATAAGCAAACGTAGAAGTAACTCCCAAAGGTTTCATAATAATACAGGTGATAGGTACTACCTCATCTACTTCCCATCCCACAATTTAATTAGATCCTAATCATGCAATGTGAGAGGATTGATCTAATGCAATAAAACATGGGTTGTAGAAAAGGTATGATCAAAGTGTTACTTGCCATGCTGATGATCCGCGAGACCTAGGGATTCGAAGTAACAAGCGGCGCAATCCGGGTGATCTAACGCAGACAAACAACAAGCACACAATAAGTACTCATCTAATGCACAGGTAAAACTCGAACAAGAGAACGAACCAGAAAGTTCAACTTAAGAACTCCGGTTGCAAAGAAAGAACGAACCGAACAAAGAAACGGAAAACAAACGGCGGAAGAAAACAACTCAGTTCTAGCAAGTTGAAACTAGGTCAATTTTTACCGGGGCAAAACTTGTTTAAGTTGATTAGATGGAACGGCGGTTTCGAAACGAAACTCCAGGCGCTAGAATCACCTGATTCCGATAAACGAGCGAGAAGAAAGACTAGAACGAAGATCGGATCTGAGATCACGATCGCGGAATAAATCTGATGAAAAAGAAAACGAAGAACGGTTAAACGAACGGAGGTCGTTAACCGGGAAAAATCGGTGATCACGTTCGTTGAGACGAGCGGTCCGAAAAAAGAACGAAAACCGATCTAGGGTTTTCGGAAAAGAAAACCGAAAAGAAAAACCGGAAAGGAAAAGAAAAGAACCGGAACGGTTTAAAAAAAAATAAAACCGAACCGAGGCGAGGAAAAGAGAGAGGCGCGGCGCGGGGCTACCTCCGGCGAGGCGGAACTCCGACGGCGGTGGGGCAAGGGCGGCGGCGGCGGCGCTAGGGCGGCGACGGCAGGCGGCGCGGCTGCGGCTGCTGCTGCTGCTGCTTGGGGCGGCGGGGCTGGTGTGGGGAGGAGAGGGGGGGGGGGCTTGGGTATTTATACTAGGAGGGGGGGGGTTTCTTGGGGGAGGGGGCAAGCAAAAGGAGAGGGGCCCGGCCTAGAGTCCTACTAGGACTTGGCCTAGGGGGCGGCGCAAGGCAGGTGGCGAGGCTGGCGCTGGCGCGCAGGGCGGCTGGCGGCTGGGCCGGCCGGCTGGGCCCTTGGCCCAGGCGGGGCGCTGCTCTTTTTTTTAATCGGTTTCGCGCGCAGAAAAACAAAAGAAAGAAAATCTAAACGAACTCCAAAATACCTAAAGTAAATTTTCCCCGACTCCTAAAAATGAGTCGAACAAAAAGAATTTTTCTCCGGGCCTAAAATGCAATTTTTGAAAACGCGCATTTTTCCCTATCCAAATAAAAAGCAAACAAAACTCCGGCAAAACCAAAATTTGATTTATTCATTAGATCTTCATTTTTTTCTAACTTTGGGAAAGTCATATTATTCCCTCTCTCATTTTTTTGATATTGGAAAAATAATTGAAGATGAAATAAAATAAATCAAAGGATCCTCTTTTCAAAATTTGAGAAAACTCAAATATGAAAATAACGAAATCTCCAACTCTCTCCGAGGGTCCTTGAGTTGCGTGAAATTTCTAGGATCAACCAAAATGCATGAAAATATGATATGCATGATGATCTAGTGTATAACATTCCAAATTGCAAATTTGGGATGTTACAGAGGCCATGCACGAGTCCCTCGCACCTACACAAACAAATAAATCCTCGCAACCAACGTGATAAGGGGTTGTCAATCCCTACACGTCACTTACGAGAGTGAGATCTGATAGATATGATAAGATAATATTTTTGGTATTTTTTTATGATAAAGATGCAAAGTAAAATAAAAGGCAATAAAAATAACTAAGTGTTGGAAGATTAATATCATGGAAAATAGACCCGGGGGCCATAGGTTTCACTAGTGGCTTCTCTCAAGAGCATAAGTATTCACAGTGGGTAAACAAATTACTGTTGAGCAATTGACAAAATTGAGCATAGTTATGAGAATTTCTAGGTATGATCATGTATATAGGCATCACATCCGAGACAAGTAGACCGACTCCTGCCTGCATCTACTACTATTACTCCACTCATCGACCGCTATCCAGCATGCATCTAGAGTATTAAGTTCATGAAAACAGAGTAACGCCTTAAGCAAGATGACATGATGTAGAGGGATAAACTCACGCAATATGATGAAAACCCCATCTTGTTATCCTCGATGGCAACAATACAATACATGCCTTGCTGCCCCTACTGTCACTGGGAAAGGACACCGCAAGATTGAACCCAAAGCTAAGCACTTCTCCCATTGCAAGAAAGATCAATCTAGTAGGCCAAACCAAACTAATAATTCGAAGAGACTTGCAAAGATAACCAATTATACATAAAAGAATTCAGAGAAGATTCAAATATTGTTCATAGATAGACTTGATCATAAACCCACAATTCATCGGTCTCAACAAACACACCCCAAAAAGAAGATTACATCGAATAGATCTCCACAAGAGAGGGGGGGACATTGTTTTGAGATCCAAAAAAGAGAGAAGAAGCCATCTAGCTAATAACTATGGAATCGAAGGTCTGAGGTAAACTACTCACACTTCACCGAAGGGGCTATGGTTTTGATGTAGAAGCTCTCCGTGATCGATGCCCCCTCCAGCGGAGCTCCAGAACAGGCCCCAAGATGGGATCTCGTGGATACAGAAAGTTACGGCGGTGGAATTAGGGTTTTGGCTCGGTATCTGGTAGTTTGGGGGTACGTAGGTATATATAGGAGGAAGGAGTACGTCGGTGGAGCAACAGGGGGCCCATGAGGGTGGAGGGCGCGCCCAGGGGGTAGGCGCGCCCCCTACCTCGTGGCCTCCTGGTTGATGTCTTGACGTAGGGTCCAAGTCCTCTGGATCACGTTCGTTCCGAAAATCACGTTCCCGAAGGTTTCATTCCGTTTGGACTCCGTTTAATATTCTTTTTCTGTGAAACTCTGAAATAGGCAAAAAACAGCAATTCTGGGCTGGGCCTCCGGTTAATAGGTTAGTCCCAAAAATAATATAAAAGTGTATAATAAAGCCCAATAATGTCCAAAACAGAATATAATATAACATGGAACAATAAAAAATTATAGATACGTTGGAGACGTATCAAGCATCCCCAAGCTTAATTCCTGCTCGTCCTCGAGTAGGTAAATGATAAAAACAGAATTTTTGATGTGGAAAGCTACTTGGCATAATTTCAATGTAATTCTTCTTGATTGTGGTATGAATATTCAAATCCAAAAGATTCAAGATAAAAGTTCAATATTGACATAAAAATAATAATACTTCAAGCATACTAACTAAGCAATTATGTCCTCTCAAAATAACATGGCCAAAGAAAGTTCATCCCTACAAAACAATATAGTTTAGTCATGCTCCATTTTTGTCACACAAGAATGCTCTCATCATGCACAACCCCGATGACAAGCCAAGCAATTGTTTCATACTTTAGTAATCTCAAACTTTTTCAACCTTCACGCAATACATGAGTGTGAGCATGGATATAGCACTATGGGTGGAATAGAATATAATGATGGGGGTTATGTGGAGAAGACAAAAGGGGAGAAAGTCTCACATCAACGAGGCTAATCAATGAGCTATGGAGATGCCTATCAATTGATGTTAATGCAAGCAGTAGGGATTGCCATGCAACGGATGCACTAGAGCTATAAATATATGAAAGCTCAACAAAAGAAACTAAGTGGGTGTGCATCCAACTTGCTTGCTCACGAAGACCTAGGGCATTTGAGGAAGCCTAAGGGAGTCCTGGATTAGGGGGTCTCCGGACAGCCGGACTATATCCTTTGGCCGGACTGTTGGACTATGAAGATACAAGATTGAAGACTTCGTCCCGTGTCCGGATGGGACTTTCCTTGGCATGGAAGGGAAGCTTGGCAATACGGATATGTAGATCTCCTCCCTTGTAACTGACTCTGTGTAACCCTAGCCCCCTCCGGTGTCTATATAAACCGGAGGGTTTAGTCCGTAGGACAACATACAATCATACCATAGGCTAGCTTCTAGGGTTTAGCCTCTACGATCTCGTGGTAGATCAACTCTTGTAATACTCATATCATCAAGATCAATCAAGCAGGACGTAGGGTATTACATCCATCAAGAGGGCCCGAACCTGGGTAAACATCATGTCCCCTGCCTCCTGTTACCATCTGCCTTAAACCGGCGGATCTCGGGTAGGGGGTCCCGAACTGTGCGTCTAGGCGGATGGTAACAGGAGGCAGGGGACACGATGTTTACCCAGGTTCGGGCCCTCTTGATGTAGGTAATACCCTACGTCTTGCTTGATTGTTCTTGATAATATGAGTAGTACAAGAGTTGATCTACCACAAGATCAGAGAGGCTAAACCCTAGAAGCTAGCCTATGGTATGATTGTTGTTCGTCCTACGGACTAAACCCTCCGGTTTATATAGACACCGGAGGGGGCCAGGGTTACACAGAGTCGGTTACAAGGAAGGAGATCTACATATCCGTACTGCCAAGCTTGCCTTCCACACCAAGGAGAGTCCCATCCGGACATGGGACGAAGTCTTCAATCTTGTATCTTCATAGTCCAACAGTCCGGCCAAAGGATATATTCCGGATGTCCAGATATCCCCTAATCCAGGACTCCCTCAGTAGCCCCTGAACCAGGCTTCAATGACGATGAGTCTGGCGCGTAGATTGTTTTCGGCATTGCAAGGCGGGTTCCTCCTCCGAATACTTCATAGAAGATTTTGAACACGAGGATCGTGTCCGGCTCTGCAAGACAAGTTCCACATATAGATTGTTTTCGGCATTGCAAGGCGGGTTCCTCCTCCGAATACTTCATAGAAGATTTTGAACACGAGGATCGTGTACGGCTCTGCAAAACAAGTTCCACATACCACCGTAGAGAGAATAATATTTCCATAAATCTAATCTACTGACGTACCCTGTAGTGTGACATCACACCACAGCCAGGTCTTTATTCGAATCGTTTTTCATAACCAATCTCAGCGTGTTTCGCGAGGCGGTTTCCTTGGCACGTCTTGTCGAAGCAGAGATCGTGTCCCCTTATTACGGGGTTCCCATCAATACGGACGTGGGTAACCCAACCGCGCCATCAATTACGGCGCTTGGGGGATAAGCGAGTTTTACCAGGATGGTGGGGCGCATAATTTCATCCGCCCTTATAAAGGGATAAGGGTTCACCTTTTTCTACCCACGCCTTCTTCCTCCTTGCTCATCCATTCTCGCGTACTCGAGCTCCAACGCCCAAGTCCACATCCTTCTCCTCAACCCTCTCCAAACATGTCCAGAGCGGGAGGCAGGTGGATGGTCTCCTTCATCACGGAGGGAGACATCAAAAAGCTATGTGGGGCCGGATACTTAGCCGCAGATATCGCGCACCGGCTGGCCGCCGTGGGGCAGATCGTCCCTACCCCAGAACCTTACGAAAGGGTGGTTTTCCTCTCCCACTTCGTCCGCGAACTGGGGTTTCCCCTCCATCCATTCGTCCGCAGCCTTATGTTCTATTATGGGCAGGACTTCCATGATCTAGCCCCGAACTTCATCCTCAACATCTCGGTGTTCATCGTCGTGTGCGAGGCCTTCCTCCGCGTCCGGCCCCATTTCGGCTTGTGGCTGAAGACCTTCAATGTCAAACCGAAGGTAGTAGGCGGCCAACAAGCGGAATGCGGCGGAGCCATGGTGGGAAAAATGCCCAATGTTACATGGCTCGAGGGCTCCTACATGGAGACCATAAAGGGGTGGCAATCGGGGTGGTTCTACATCACCGAGCTGCGCGACACCAACTGGGTGGCGGCCCCCGAGTTTCGATCCGGAATTCCCACGCGGCTCACTTCCTGGAAGGAGAAGGGCCTGTACTGGGGCTAATTGGTGGAGCTCGACGGACTCCAGAAGTGTATCCGGAACATGACATGCAAGAAACTCAAGCTTGTCAACATAGTCCAGGTCATGCTCTTCCGCCGGATCCTCTCGTGTCAACAACGGGCTTTCAACTTGTGGGAGTTTGACCCGACCCAGCACCAGACTCTACGCGATCTCTTCGACACGACGCATAAGGACGTCTGGAAGGTGTTGTTCAAGGGCGTCGAGGTCCCCCCCTCCCCTTACCGAGGACCGCGGGCTAAGCGTGAAGCGCCCTGTGAATCCGGTAAGTTCTGTACACCTCGTAGGGTATTTATTTTCCCTAGTTTAACCATGCGCGGGGTCTGAGCTCTCATGCCTTTGACAGGACTGGGTGGAGACATCGGAGCAGATTAACTATCCGGCCCCTCTGCCCGAAGACCTGCAGACGCTCTCCTGACGGAGATGTGGGCTCCGGCTCCTTATGGGGTGCCGGAGAAGAAGACCAAGAAGAAGGCCACGGGAACCCGAAAGAGTTCCCAACGCTAGGTGGTATCGGACTCATCGTCCGATAAATCCGAGACGCCCTCCTCCCGTGAAAAAGAGGAGGAGGAAGATGACGGTTCTCCCCCTTTAGCCGGGGGAGACAGGAAAAGGAAGGCTGCCCCAACCGGGGAGGCCGGAGGGTCCAAGAAGGGAAGGAGTCTCCTTCCGGACTGTTCCACCACCACCGCCGACAGCGAAAACGAGTGGTTACTCAGGGTCAAGCCCCTGGCGAAGTCGTAAGTATTCGGATACCAGAGTAACTCATGGCATACTTTTATTGCACTGCTTCTCCTAACGTCGAATATGATCATGCAGTCCGCCCTGAGCCAGCATCGACGTATCCTCGTCGGACGGTTCCTTGGACTCGTCGGATATGAATAGCGAGTCACTTCCAACCGCCTCCTCTCCTCGCCCTACGGACAATGTCAAGGTATTGTATCAAGGGGCACTGAACCGAGGGGAGGTAGACCTGGAGGCGCCTCAAGGCGACCTTCCGGACTCCAGGTGCAAAGGGAGCAAGACTCCCAAGGGATCCAAGTTCGGCCCTCAGCCGAACACCGCGCTGGAACCTCCAATGGTTCCGGACTCCGGCAGGCGGCCCCCTTCCAAGAGGGGCAAGCCGCCCGTGCCAGTGACCTCTGTCCATCCAGAGGCACCGGACAACCTTCTGGGAGCGCTTCGCGGCGCTTCCATCGATGAAGAGCACCGCACTATTATGAGTGCGGTGATCAAGAAGGTTCAGTCCGCCAAGAGTGGACTGACTGAAGCCTGTGCCAGCCTTCTAACAGGCTTTGAGGTAAGTATTTAAAATATAGGATAATATTGCCGCATAGACAGTAGCCCCTGATGCTCTGTTTGGTGTTCACAAAGAAAAGCCGAATAGAGGATCAAATAATATCTGCAGGAGTCTAATACAAGTATGTCTATATGCGTATGCAGGCTTCGCTGCTGACCTCTGCCGCACTGACTGCGGAGGTCGCTGCACTGAAGTAGAACCTTGAGCGGTCCGAGAAAAAGCTCGGCCTTGCCAAGAGGCATCTCGAGGAGAACAAAGGTAAGTAATACCTTGTCTATATATATATATATAAAGATGTGGTTGCAAAATGATAGGATCATCATGGATGTGCCAGGGGCCACGACCGAAGTGGCGATCCTGAAGCAAGCGCTGTCCGAGGCTGAAAACAAAGCATCCGAGGAGCGCACTGAGCGGGAGAAACAAGAGGCACGGGTGGGCGAGGTGCAGTGAGAGCTCCAGGCTCTCGTGAAAAAGCACGAGGCTTTGGAGCTTGACTCAAAGACGCGAGAGTCCGAGCTTGCCACGGCCCTCGAGAGCACAAAGCGTGCCAAGGCCAAAGCCCAAAAGTCCCTCCAGGAAATTGAGGCGATGAGGAAGATAGCGGCGGGTAAGGCATTCATTATGCAAAGAAAGCATGTGAAAGTAAATTACTTGTTACTTACCCGAGTCCGGAGCTCTCCAGGAGCATTCGCAGATTTGCTCCGCAGCGTGTCGGATGCCGCAAAGTACTACCAGGCCGAGGAGGGAAGCTCAACGGAGAAGTTGTTCTGGTCTCAGTATACTGGGACCGAACACCCGATGCCTGTGAGCGACCAGTTGAAGCAACTGGTCGAGCTGCACAAGGCGGCCGAACAGGCCATGAGGGGCCTTATAGTCTGGATGTGGCCTAGCGACTCCCTTCCCAATAGCTACTTCGGCCTGGTGAGGCGGCTTGTGGATGCCTGCCCACGGTTGGAAGTCATAAAGCGGTCCGTCTGCATCGAAGGTGCACGCCGGGCTTTTTCCCGTGCGAAGGTGCACCGGGCCAACATGGACGCCGAGAAGTTGGTGAAGGAGGGGCCGCCGCAGGGCAAGGAGCATCGCCACCCTGAAATGTATTATGAGGATGTCCTGAAGGGTGCCCGTCTTGTGGCGGACGAGTGTGCGAAGGATGTAATTTTTGAATGAACTTGCCTGTGTGATCCTGTTATTATGAAAACTTGTTCATGTGCGCTATGCAACGCTTGTTTGAATTTAAAATATTACCTTCTGTGCGGCTGTTTATCAAATCTGAGAGATGGCCAGTCATCGGCTTCTTCCCCCATGCCACAAGTGCTGGGCTGTTCGGGATAAATCTGAGCACTCTTTTTCCCATTGTTGGGTCCTTCGAGGGAGGTGCTCAGCACAACGAACAAGGCAATCAGACTATAATGCTTTATCACCCTCACTTAGCCATAGAAGTCTACAATTTTAAATTTTGGCAAAGCCCCTAGTATTCGGAAGGCCGATTTCAGGGCGCTATACACGCCTAAGCCGGACAAAGCCGTCTCCTCGCTCTAAGCGACATAAGTCTTTAGGGACTCGATACCTCTCGAATAGCGACCAGCTCTCGCCTTATCATGACAGTCAGTTTTAGCTTTCTCTACTGAGGTGCTTGCCCAGATGAACCGGGGCACAATCGCAGTAGTTCTCCCAGTGCTACCTTAGCCGATATAGCGGAACGTAAGGTACCAAAACATGTGAGCCGGGCAAACCCAACTATTGACCCAAGACATGATTCGGAGCTGATGCATATAATGCTATAAGTTCGGGGTGTCGCACTGTTGAAAGTGTTAGGACTTCTCATGCCGTATTATGGGGTACGCTTAAACCCCTGGCGTATTGGCCATACCAGAGTGTACGGGTGCCGAATGTCATGAATGAACATATATATAAAAAAGAATAAAGAATGTGGTAATAGTCTGGTGCTATGCATTGTTTATTCAAAAAGGTGCATCGAAGCAGAATGATACAAGTAGTGCGATAAGCCGAAAGTAGGACTATTTGACATGTCCCCTCCAAGGGTAAGCTGAGGAATGGTATTTAAAGCAGGTATTTCACTCGTTATCAGAGACCACCTGGGAATTCCATGGTGCGACGTAGCTTTCTGCCTCCTTGGTTGTTGTATCGTGTGTCCGGCAATCATACTGCCGGACGGGGTTTCCAGAGAGTAAAGTCCTGAAAGAGAGAAAAAATAACAAAGCGGGAAGCCCCTAGTGCGGTTGAGCCACATTTTGGGACGTCCCGTAGTCATGCCCCCACCTATGCCCAAGGTATTTTCAATGTGTAATTATGTACGTGTGGCACGGATTTCGCCGTTTGGCTGGGACTGGGGTGGGGGCTGCATTGCTATGCGAGCTCGGAACATGCCAGGCGGTCTTGTTGCAGATTACTCCGGGCGCGCTTGACGGTGTCCGGGTGTTTAATCGCCGAACTGATGGATTGCCTGAAGAGGCTGCTTTGTGCTTCTCCTGCGAGGGCTGCAGTGTGCTCCTCCGTGCGGAGAGAGCGCTCTGTGTTTCCATTGAATGTGATGACCCCCCGAGGTCCTGGCATCTTGAGCTTGAGGTATCCATAATGCGGTACCGCATTGAATCTCGCAAATATGGTTCGCCTGAGCAGTGTGTGATAGCCACTGCGGAACGGGACTATATCGAAGATTAACTCCTCGCTTCGGAAGTTATCCGAGGATCCGAAGACCACTTCCAGTGTGACTGAGCCTGTGCAATGGGCCTCCACACCTGGTATGACGCCTTTGAAGGTCGTTTTTGTGGGTTTGATCCTTGAGGGGTCTATACCCATTTTGCGCACTGTGTCCTGATAAAGCAGGTTCAGGCTGCTGCCGCCGTCCATAAGGACTCGAGTGAGGTGAAATCCGTCGATGATTGGGTCTAGGACCAGTGCGGCGAATCCGCCATGACAGATACTAGTGGGATGGTATTTGCGATCGAAGGTGATTGGACAGGAGGACCATGGGTTGAACTTTGGGGCGACTGGCTCCAACGCATATACGTCCCTTAGCGCACGCTTGCGCTCCCTCTTGGGGATGTGGGTTGCGTATATCATGTTCACCTCCGCACTTGTGGGGGGAACCTCTTCTGTCCTCTGGTCTTCGGCGGCCGGGGCTCCTCCTTGTCATCGCTATGTAACCCCTTATCTTTGTTTTCGGCATTTAACTTGTCGGCCTGCTTGAACACCCAACATTCCCTGTTGATGTGGTTGGCTGGCTTGTCGGGGGTGTCGTGTATTTGACATGAGCGATTGAGTATACGGTCCAAACTGGAAGGGCCCGGAGTGCTTCTTTTGAATGGCTTTTTCTGCTGACCGGGTTTAGAGCCTCTGAATCCGGCATTGACTGTCGTATCCTCGGTATTGTCGCCGTTGATGCGGTGCTTTTGTTTGTTGCAATGTGACCTGCCACTGCTATCCTTGGTATCTGAAGTACCATGGTTCTTTGATATGTTATTGCTTCGAGCCAGCCAGCTGTCCTCTCTCGCGCAAAAGTGGGTCATGAGTGTCGTGAGGGCTGCCATAGATTTTAGCTTTTCCTGGCCAAGGTGCCGGGCGAGCCACTCGTCGCGGATGTTGTGCTTAAAAGCTGCTAGGGCCTCTGCATCCGGATAGTCGACGATTTGATTTTTCTTTGTCAGGAACCGTGTCCAGAATTGCCTGGCCGATTCCTCTAGCTGGTGAATTATGTGGCTCAAGTCATCGGCATCTGGTGGTCGCACATAAGTGCCCTGGATGTTGTTGAGGAATGCGGCTTCCAGATCTTCCCAATAGCCAATGGATTTTGCTGGCAGGCTGTTGAGCCAATGCCTAGCTGGTCCTTTGAGTTTGAGTGGGAGGTATTTGATGGCGTGTAGATCGTCACCGCGGGCCATGTGGATGTGCAGGAGGAAATCCTCGATCCATACCGCAGGATCTGTTGTACCGTCGTATGATTCGATATTTACGGGTTTGAAACCCTCTGGGATTTGGTGATCCATTACTTCGTCTGTGAAGCATAGGGGGTGTGAGGCGCCTCTGTACTGGGCTATATCGCGACGCAGCTCAAATGAGTCTTGTCCACTGTGTTCGGCCCAGCCGGATTTACTTTTACTGTATCCGGCGTGACGGTTATCGTCTCGCGTAGTGGCGCGCCCTCGTGATCCGTAGATCGATCTTGCGTGTTTTGCTTTGTCCTCCAATATGTCTCGCAGGTCTAGCATATTTCCCCGTGCCTTGACATTTTTATTTGAGTGGCGTCAGGGTGCGGGCTGAGCTTTTGGCTGAAATGCCTCTTTGTCGCGGCCACGAGGGGGCCGATCAGCCGCGTCATACGCTGGATATGTAGGTTTTAATGCTTCCTCCTCCAGTCGGGGTAGCAACCTGCACTTTGGATAACTCTTAGAGGGGCGTTCGAGTTCATATTCCTCGGCCACAAGGACTTCAGTCCATCTGTTAGCTAGCAAATCTTGATCAGCTTGAAGATGCTGTTGCTTTTTCTTAAGGATATTTGCCTTGGCTATAAGCCAGCGCTTGAAGCGCTCCTGCTCGACGGGATCCTCAGGCACGACAAATTCGTCGTCGTCGAGGCTTGCCTCGTCTTCGGAGGGAGGCATATAATTATCATCCTCCGCCTCTCCATCTGCCACTCTCTCGGGAGGGCTGGCTTCTCCATCCTCCTGCTCTAAATCTTGCTGGAGGGGATTGTCGTCATCTTTGGCACTGTTCGGAGTGCTATTATCTCCTGTGCCGGTATCACCACTTTTGCTTTGGCGAGACTTAGAGCGGCACCACTGACGTCGGCGCTTGGGTTGCTTCTTGGAGGGGTCATCCTCCACTGTCCCGTCGCCATTGCCTTCTTTGGGTGTGTCCACCATATATATATATATATCATATGATGAGGTGGCTGTCCAATGCCCTGTGGGTAGTGGTTCTTGTTCGTCTCCTGCATCGTCATCCATACCGTCGATGTCTTCGGAGTCAAAGTCGAGCATGTCGGTCAAATTGTCGACAGTGGCTACTAAGTGGGTGGTGGGTGGGCGGCGAATTTCTTCGTCATCCGCATCCCAATCCTGCCGGACATAGTTCTGCCAGGACTCTCCTGACAAGGAGAGACCTTAATGAGTTCAGTATGTCGCCGAAGGGCGAGTGCTGAAAGATATCCGCGGAGGTGAACTCCATGATCGGCGCCCAGTTGGATTCGAAAGGCACGGGCGCAGGCGGTTCGGAGTCCGTGGCCGGGGAAGAATCCGGTAGTTTGGTGTCACGGCTCTCGTGAAGGGTAAGGTCGATACTCGGCTCGATCGCCACTGAGAGTGCGGCCTCTGTGGCGAGGTCTATCCACCCGTCCATGGATGGCGCAATTGGCTCCGAATTGAGGGTCGGAGCAGTCGCCGGTGTGATCACCCGAACACTGTCCGATGGTAGAGCTAAATCATGCTCATCGTGACCGTGTGGCGCACTCGGCAAGGGCTCGAATCCGTTGAAGATCAAGTCTCCGCGGATGTCGGCCGTGTAGTTTAAGCTTCCAAACCTGACCTGGTGGCCAGGGGCATAACTCTTGATCTGCTCCAGATGGCCAAGCGAGTTGGCCCACAGTGCGAAGCCGCCAAATACAAAGATTTGTCCGGGGAGAAAAGTCTCACCCTAGACTGCATCGCTATCGATGATCGAAGGAGACATCAAGCCTAACGATGACGACACAGAGGAACTCTCAATGAAAGCACCAATGTCGGTGTCAAAACCGGCGGATCTCGGGTAGGGGGTCCCGAATTGTGCGTCTAGGCGGATGGTAATAGGAGGCAGGGGACACGATGTTTACCCAGGTTCGGGCCCTCTTGATGGAGGTAATACCCTACGTCCTGCTTGATTGTTCTTGATAATATGAGTAGTACAAGAGTTGATCTACCACGAGATCAGAGAGGCTAAACCCTAGAAGCTAGCCTATGGTATGATTGTTGTTCGTCCTACGGACTAAACCCTCCGGTTTATATAGACACCGGAGGGGGCTAGGGTTACACAGAGTCGGTTACAAGGAAGGAGATCTACATATCCGTACTGCCAAGCTTGCCTTCCACGCTAAGGAGAGTCCCATCCAGACATGGGACGAAGTCTTCAATCTTGTATCTTCATAGTCCAACAGTCTGGCCAAAGGATATATTCCGGCTGTCCGGATACCCCCTAATCTAGGACTCCCTCAGGAACCTTGGCCGAACTATGTCCGGCTAGAATGGGATGCGGACGACGAAGAAATTCGCTCCCCACCCACCACCCACTTAGTAGCCATTGTCGACGATTTAACAGACATGCTCGACTTCGACTCCGAAGACATCGACGGTATGGACGACGATGCAGGAGACAAACAGGAACCACCGCCCACAGGGCGCTGGATAGCCACCTCATCATATGATATATACATGGTGGACACCCCCAAAGAAGGCAATGGCGACGAGACAGCGGAGGATGACCCCTCCAAGAAGCAACCCAAGCGCCGACGTCAGCGGCGCTGCTCTAAGTCCCGCCATAGCAAAATTAGTGATACCAACGCAAGAGAAAATAACACTCCAGTTCACTCCAGAGGAAACGGTGACCACATTGCCCCAGCGGCATGATACGTCTCCAATGTATCTATAATTTTTGACTGCTCCATGCTATATTATCTACTGTTTTGGACATTATTGGACTTTATTATCCACTTTTATATTATTTTTGGGACTAACCTATTAACAGGAGGCCCAGCCCAGAATTGCTGTTTTTTTGCCTATTTTAGGGTTTCGAAGAAAAGGAATATCAAACAGAGTCCAAACGGAAATGAAACCTTCGGGAACGTGATTTTCTCACCGAACATGATCCAGGAGACTTGGACCCTACGTCAAGAAACAAAGGAGGAGGCCACGAGGTAGGGGGGCGCGCCTACCCCCCTGGGCGCGCCCTCCACCCTCGTGGCCCCCTGTTGCTCCACCGACGTACACCTTCCTCCTATATATACCTACATACCCCAAACGATCAGAGACGGAGCCAAAACCCTAATTCCACCACCATAACTTTCTGTATCCACGAGATCCCATCTTGGGGCCTGTTCCGGAGCTCCGCCGGAGGGGGTATCCATCACGGAGGGCTTCTACATCATCACCATAGCCCCTCCGATGAAGTGTGAGTAGTTTACCTCAGACCTTCGGGTCCATAGTTATTAGCTAGATGGCTTCTTCTCTCTTTTTGGATCTCAATACAATGTTCTCCCCCTCTCTTGTGGAGATCTATTCAATGTAATCTTCTTTTTGCAGTGTGTTTGTTGAGACCAATCAATTGTGGGTTTATGATCAAGTCTATCTATGAACAATATTTGAATCTTCTCTGAATTCTTTTATGCATGATTGATTATCTTTGCAAGTCTCTTCGAAATATCAGTTTGGTTTGGCCTACTAGATTGATCTTTCTTGCAATGGGAGAAGTGCTTTGCTTTGGGTTCAATCTTGCGGTGTCCTTTCCCAGTGACAGTAGGGCAGCAAGGCACGTATTGTATTGTTTCCATCGAGGATAACAAGATGGGGTTTTCATCATATTGCATGAGTTTATCCCTCTACATCATGTCATCTTGCTTAAGGCGTTACTCTGTTTTCATGAACTTAATACTCTAGATGCATGCTGGATAGCGGTCGATGAGTGGAGTAATAGTAGTAGATGCAGGTAGGAGTCGGCTACTTGTCTCGGATGTGATGCCTATATACATGATCATACCTAGATATTCTCATAACTATGCTCAATTCTGTCAATTGCTCAACAATAATTCGTTCACCCACCGTAAAATACCTATGCTCTTGAGAGAAGCCACTAGTGAAACCTATGGCCCCCGGGTCTATCTTCATCATATTAATCTTCCAATACTTAGTTATTTCCTTTGCTTTTTTACTTTGCTTTTATTTTACTTTGCATCTTTATCACAAAAATACAAAAAATATTATCTTATCATATCTATCAGATCTCACTCTCGTAAGTGGCCGTGTAGGGATTGACAACCCCTTATCACATTGGTTGCGAGGATTTTGTTTTGTGCAGGTGCGAGGGACTCGCGCGTAGCCTCCTACTGGATTGATACCTTGGTTCTCAAAACTGAGGGAAATACTTACGCTACTTTGCTACATCATCCCTTTGATGTCTACTACACAACCTTCTTCTTGTAGACGTTGTTGGGCCTCCAAGTGTAGAGGTTTGTAGGACAGTAGCAAATTTCCCTCAAGTGGATGACCTAAGGTTTATCAATCCGTAGGGGGTGTAGGGTGAAGATGGTCTCTCTCAAGTAACCCTGCAACCAAATAACAAAGAGCCTCTTGTGTCCCCAACACACCCAATACAATGGTAAATTGTATAGGTGCACTAGTCCGGCGAAGAGAAGGTGATACAAGTGGTATATGGATGGTAGATAAAGGTTTTTGTAATCTGAAAATATAAAAACAGCAAGGTAACTAATGATAAAAGTGAGCACAAACGGTATTGCAATGCGTTGAAACAAGGCCTAGGGTTCATACTTTCGCTAGTGCAAGTTCCCTCAACAATAATAACATAATTGGATCACATAACTATCCCTCAACATGCAACAAAGAGTCACTCCAAAGTCACTAATAGCGGAGAACAAACGAAGAGATTATGGTAGGGTACGAAACCACCTCAAAGTTATTCTTTCCAATCAATCCGCTGGGCTATTCCTATAAGTGTCACAAACAACCCTAGAGTTCGTACTAGAATAACACCTTAAGACACAAATCAACCAAAACCCTAATGTCACCTAGATACTCCAATGTCACCTCAAGTATCCGTGGGTATGATTATACGATATGCATCACACAATCTCAGATTCATCTATTCAACCAACACATAGAACCTCAACGAGTGCCCCAAAGTTTCTACCGGAGAATCACGACAAAAACGTGTGCCAACCCCTATGCATAGGTTCATGGGCGGAACCCACAAGTTGATCACCAAAACATACATCAAGTGAATCACGTGATATCCCATTGTCACCACAGATTCGCACGACAAGACATACATCAAGTGTTCTCAAATCTTTAAAGACTCAATCTGATAAGATAACTTCAAAGGGAAAACTCAATCCATTACAAGAGAGTAGAGGGGGAGAAACATGGTAAGATCCAACTATAATAACAAAGCTCGCGATACATCAAGATCGTACCACCTCAAGAACACGAGAGAGAGAGAGAGATCAAACACATAGCTACTGGTACATACCCTCAGCCCCGAGGGAGAACTACTCCCTCTTTTTCATGGAGAGCACCGGGATGATGAAGATGGCCACCGGAGAGGGATTGCCCCCTCCGGCAGGGTGCCGGAACGGGTCTAGATTGGTTTTCGGTGGCTACAGAGGCTTCTGGCGGCGGAACTCCCGATCTATTGTGCTCCCCGATCGTTTTAGGGTATATGGAGATATATAGGCGGAAGAAGTATGTCAGGGGAGCCACGAGGGGCCCACGAGGGTGGAGGGCGTGCCCAGGGGGGTGGGTGCGCCCCCTGCCTCGTGGCTTCCTCGTTGCTTTCCTTACATGGACTCCAAGTCTCCCGGGTTGCTTTCCTTCCAAAAATAAGTTCCGTGCAGTTTCAGGTCAATTGGACTCCATTTGATTTTCCTTTTCTGCGATACTCTAGAACAAGGAAAAAACAGAAACTGGCACTGGGCTCTAGGTTAATAGGTTAGTCCCAAAAACATATAAAATAGCATATAAATGCATATAAACATCCAAGGTTGATAATATAATAGCATGGAACAATCAAAAATTATATATACATTGGAGACGTATCAACACCCCCAAGCTTAATTCCTGCTCGTCCTCGAGTAGGTAAATGATAAAACAGAATTTTTGATGTGGAATGCTACCTAACATATTTCTCATGTATTTCTCTTTATTGTGGAAATAATATTCAGATCCATAAGATTCAAGACAAAAGTTTAATATTGACATAAAAATAATAATACTTCAAGCATACTAACCAAGCAATCATGTCTTCTCAAAATATCATGGCCAAAGAAAGCTATCCCTACAAAATCATATAGTCTGGCTATGCTCCATCTTCACCACACAACGTATTTAAATCATGCACAACCCCGATGACAAGCCAAGTAATTGTTTCATAATTTTGATGTTCTCAAACTTTTTCAATCTTCACGCAATACATGAGCGTGAGCCATGGACATAGCACTATGGGTGGAATAGAATGGTGGTTGTGGAGAAAAAAAAGGAGAAGATAGTCTCACATCAACTAGGCGTATCAATGGGCTATGGAGATGCCCATCAATAGATATCAATGTGAGTGAGTAGGGATTGCCATGCAACGGATGCACTAGAGCTATAAATGTATGAAAGCTCAACAAAAGAAACTAGTGGGTGTGCATCCAACTCGCTTGCTCACGAAGACCTAGGGCATTTTGAGGAAGCCCATAATTGGAATATACAAGCCAAGTTCTATAACGAAATATTCCCACTAGTATATGAAAGTGACAACATAGGAGACTCTCTATCATGAAGATCATGGTGCTACTTTGAAGCACAAGTGTGGTAAAAGGATAGTAGCATTGCCCCTTCTCTCTTTTTCTCTCATTTTTTTTTATTTTTTTGGGCCTTTTCTCTTTTTTATGGCCTCTTTTTTATCTCTTTTTTTCGTCCGGAGTCTCATCCCGACTTATGGGGGAATCATAGTCTCAATCATCCTTTCCTCACTGGGACAATGCTCTAATAATGATAATCATCACACTTTTATTTACTTACAACTCGATACTTAGAACAAAATATGACTCTATATGAATGCCTCCTGCGGTGTACCGGGATGTGAAATGACTCAAGAGTGACATGTATGAAAGAATTATGAATGGTGGCTTTGCGACAAATACAATGTCAACTACATGATCATGCATAGCAATATGACAATGATGGAGCGTGTCATAATAAGCGGAACGGTGGAAAGTTGCATGACAATATATCTTGGAATGACTATGGAAATGCCATGATAGGTAGGTATGGTGGCTGTTTTGAGGAAGGTATATGGTGGGTGTATGATACCGGCGAAAGGTGCGCGGTATTAGAGAGACTAGCAATGGTGGAAGGGTGAGAGTGCGTATAATCCATGGACTCAACATTAGTCATAAAGAACTCACATACTTATTGCAAAAATCTATTAGTTATCGAAGCAAAGTACTACATGCATGCTCCTAGGGGGATAGATTGGTAGGAAAAAACCATCGCTCGTCCCCGACCGCCACTCATAAGGAAGACAATCAATAAATAAATCATGCTCCGACTTCGTCACATAACGGTTCACCATACGTGCATGCTACGGGAATCACAAACTTTAACACAAGTATTTCTCAAATTCACAACTACTCAACTAGCATGACTCTAATATCACCATCTCCATATCTCAAAACAATTATCAAGTATCGAACTTCTCTTAGTATTCAATTCACTTCATATGAAAGTTTTTATTATATCCCTCTTGGATGCCCATCATATTAGGACTAAATTCATAACCAAAGCAAATTACCATGCTGTTTAGAGATTCTCAAAATGATATAAGTGAAGCATGAGAGTTCATCTATTTCTTCAAAATAAAACGACCACCGTGCTCTGAAAAGATATAAGTGAAGCACTAGAGCAAATGACAAACTACTCCGAAATATATAAGTGAAGATCAATGAGTAGTAGAACAATTATGCAACTATGTGAAGACTATCTAACATTTTAGTAATTTCAGATCTAGTTATTTTCTTCAAATAGCAAGAAAAATAAAATAAAATGACGCTCCAGGCAAAACACATATCATGTGGCGAATAAAAATATAGCTACAAGTAAAGTTACCGATGAACGAAGACGAAAGAGGGGATGCCTTCCGGGGCATACCCAAGCTTAGGCTCTTGGTTATACTTTAATATTACCTTGGGGTTCCTTGGGAATCCCAAAGCTTAGGCTGTTGCCACTCCTTATTCCGTAGTCCATCGAATCTTTACCCAAAACTTGAAAACTTCACAACACAAAACTTAACAGAAAACTCGTAAGCTCCGTTAGCGAAAGAAAAGAAAACACCACTTCAAGGTACTGTAATGAACTCATTCTTTATTTATATTGGTGTTAAACCTACTGTATTCCAACTTCTCTATGGTTTATAAACTCTTTTACTAGCCATAGATTCATCAAAATAAGTAAACAGCACATAAAAAAACAGAATCTGTCAAAAACAGAACAGTCTGTAGTAATCTGTAACTAACGCAAACTTCTGAAACCTCAAAAATTCTAAAATAAACTTCTGGACGTGAGGAATTTATCTATTAATCATATGCAAAAATAATTAACTAAATATCACTCTCCAATAAAAAATGGCAGCAATTCTCGTGAGCGCTAAAGTTTCTGTTTTTTTACAGCAAGATCAACAAGACTTTCCCCAAGTCTTCCCAACGGTTCTACTTGGCACAAACACTAATTAAAACACAAAAACTCAATCATAACAGAGGCTAGATAAATTATTTATTACTAAACAGGAGAAAAAATCAAGGGACAAAAATAAAGTTGGGTTGCCTCCCAACAAGCACTATCGTTTAACGCCCCTAGCTAGGCATGATGATTTCAATGATGCTCACATAGAAGATAAGAATTGAAACATAAAGAGAGCATCATGAAGAATATGACTATCAAATTTAAGTCTAACCCACTTCCTATGTGTAGGGATTTTGTGAGCAAACAACTTGTGGGAACAAGAATCAACTTGCATAGGAAGATAAAACACGCATAGCTTCAAAACTTTAAGCACATAGAGAGGAAACTTGATATTACTGCAATTTCTACAAGCATATATTCCTCCCTCATAATAATTTTCAGTAGCATCATGAATGAATTCAACAATATAACCAGCAACTAAAGCATTCTTTTCATGATCTACAAGCATATAAATTTTATTACTCTCCACAGAAGAAAAATTCTTCTCATTCGGAATAGTGGGAATATCAAAAGAAACTTGAACACTATAAATTGTTTCCACATTAAAAGACTAATGTTCAGAAAAGGGGTAATCATAATCATGAAAAGTTTTATAAATATAATCACTACTTTTTATAGCATAAGTATCATCACAATAATCATCATAAGTAGGAGACATGCTATCATCATTATAAATTTGCATATCAAAACTTGGGAGACTAAAAATATCATCTTCATTAAACATAGCATCCCCAAGCTTGGGACAACCATTAATTGCAGCAAATATATTCTCAAAAATGTCATCTTCATCAAACATAGCATCCCCAAGCTTGGGCCTTTTCATATCATAAGCATAATCACTCTCATCATTAATAGTATGGATAGCACCAATAGTATAGCAATTATCATATTCTTCCAAGCAAGTGCCAAAAAGATTTTCAAGATCATAAGAAGTATCATTATCTTCCACAATTATATTTGAAGGAAATATGCCCTATAGGAAATAATAAAGTTATTATTTATTTCCTTATATCATGATAAAAGTTTATTATTCATGCTAGAATTGTATTAACCGGAAACATAATACATGTGTGAATACATAGACAAACAGAGTGTCACTAGTATGCCTCTACTAGACTAGCTTGTTAATCAAAGATGGTTATGTTTCCTAACCATGGAAAAAGAGTTGTCATTTGATTAACAGGATCACATCATTAGTTGAATGATCTGATTGACATGACCCATTCCATTAGCTTAGCATCCGATCGTTTAGTATGTTGCTATTGCTTTCTTCATGACTTATACATGTTCCTATGACTATGAGATTATGCAACTCCCGTTTGCCAGAGGAACACTTTGTGTGCTACCAAACGTCACAACATAACTGGGTGATTATAAAGGAGCTCTACAGGTGTCTCCAAAGGTACATGTTGGGTTGGCGTATTTCAAGATTAGGATTTGTCACCCCGATTGTCGGAGAGGTATCTCTGGGCCCTCTCGGTAATGCACATCACTTAAGCCTTGCAAGCATTGCAACTAATGAGTTAGTTGCGGGATGATGTATTACAGAACGAGTAAAGAGACTTGCCGGTAACGAGATTGAACTAGGTATAGGATACCGACGATCGAATCTTGGGCAAGTAACATACCGATGACAAAGGGAACAATGTATGTTGTTATGCGGTCTGACCGATAAAACATCTTCATAGAATATGTAGGAGCCAATATGAGCATCCAGGTTCCGCTATTGGTTATTGACCAGAGACGTGTCTCGGTCATGTCTACATTGTTCTCGAACCCGTAGGGTCCGCACGCTTAAGGTTACGATGATAATTATATTATGAGTTTATGCATTTTGATGTACCGAAGGTTGTTCGGAGTCCCGGATGTGATCACGGACATGATGAGGAGTCTCGAAATGGTCGAGACATAAAGATTGATATATTGGAAGCCTATGTTTGGATATCGGAAGTGTTCCGGGTGAAATCGGAATTTTACCGGAGTACCGGGAGGTTACCGGAACCCCCCGGGAGGTATATGGGCCTTAGTGGGCCTTAGTGGAAGAAGAGAAGAGGCAGCCAGGGCTGGGCCGCGCTCCCCTCACCCCTAGTCCGAATAGGACAAGGAGAGAGGGGGCCGGCGCCCCCCTCCTTCTCTCTCTCTCTTTTCCCACCCCACGAATCCTATTCCAACTAGGAAAGGGGGGGGAGTAGGACTCCTCCTGGCGCGCCACACCTTGTCCGGCCGGCCCCCCTCCCTTGGACCTTTATATACGGAGGCAGGGGCACCCCTAGAGACAACAAGTTGATCCACGTGATCATACTCTTAGCCGTGTGCGGTGCCCCCTTCCACCATAGTCCTCGATAATATTGTAGCGGTGCTTAGGCGAAGCCCTGCGATGGTAGTACATCAAGATCGTCACCACGCCATCGTGCTGACGGAACTCTTCCCTGACACTTTGCTGGATCGGAGTCCGGGGATCGTCATCGAGCTGAACGTGTGCTAGAACTCGGAGGTGCCGTAGTTTCGGTGCTTGATCGATCGGGCCGCGGAGACGTACGACTACATCAACCAAACGCTTCCGTTGTCGATCTACAAGGGTACGTAGATCATACTCTCCCCTCTCGTTGCTATGCATCACCATGATCTTGCGTGAGCGTAGGAAATTTTTTGAAATTACTACGAAACCCAACAATATTTTCATGAGGCACAATAGTAATAGGAGCAACATTATTTGGGGGAGATATCTGTTTACCTCTCTTCCTTTTTCTTTTCTTCTTCTTCACCACATCATGTGTGGGTTCAATCCTCTTTTTGGAGTTCCTTATTAATGAGATTGGTTGAATAGGAGGCTCCTCCTCATTACCTGATTCATCATAAGAAATAATAGGAGGGTATTGGTAAGTCTCTTCCCTTTCATTAGTATTCTCTTCATCTTCTATTTCTTTTCTTTTCTTTATGTAGTTGGCAATATAAGGATTTTCAATACAATTCGCCGCACAATACATATAAATTTCCTCTAGATCAAAGCCAAGAAGTTTATCACGGGCAAATACTGGAAGATAGTTAGTTATACGTTTCATTTCTTCATAACCCATAAGCAAACTAAGTTCATTATGATGTGCAAGAGAAATCAAGTCATCACATTTTTTGGAAACGATTAGATCATTAAACAATTTGCATCGAATGGTTAAATGACCACGTTCATTGCAAAGTTCACAAGTACGGCCAAGAAAATTTAAATTTTCAGCACATTCATCTAGCCTTTCTTGCGACAATTTAGTTTCTAAGTACTTATGCCTCTTGCAAAATCTATCTTCCCTAATTGGTGTGTACTTGCAAACCCAATGCACTCCACAAAAATTGACATGTTTATAGGAGACATTTTCATCATAACTAGTGCAATCATCATTAGTACAATGGATATTCAAGGAGTTCATACTAACAACATTGCAATCATGCTCATCATTCAGATATTTAGTGCCAAACATTTTAATGCATTCTTGTTCTAACACTTTGGCACAATTTTCCTTTCCATCATACTCACGAAAGATATTAAAAAGATGAAGCATATGAGGCAAACTTAATTCCATTTTTTGTAATTTTATTTTATAAACTAAACTATTGATAAAACAAGAAACTAAAAGACTCGATTGCAAGATCTAAAGATATACCTTCAAGCGCTAACCTACCTGGCAACAGCGCCAGAAAAGAGCTTGATGTCTACTACACAACCTTCTTCTTGTAGAAGTTGTTGGGCCTCCAAGTGCAGAGGTTTGTAGGACAGTAGAAAATTTCCCTCAAGTGGATGACCTAAGGTTTATCAATCCGTAGGAGGCGTAGGATGAAGATGGTCTCTATCAAGCAACCCTGCAACCAAATAACAAAGAGTCTCTTGTGTCCCCAACACACCCAATACAATGGTAAATTGTATAAGTGCACTAGTTCGGCGAAGAGAAGTGGTGTCTACTATACAACCTTCTTTTTGTAGACGTTTTTTGGGCCTCCAAGTGCAGAGGTTTGTAGGACAGTAGCAAATTTCCCTCAAGTGGATGACCTAAGGTTTATCAATCCGTAGGAGGCGTAGGATGAAGATGGTCTCTCTCAAGCAACCCTGCAACCAAATAACAAAGAGTCTTTTGTGTCCCCAACACACCCAATACAATGGTAAATTGTATAGGTGCACTAGTTCGGCGAAGAGATGGTGATACAAGTGGTATATGGATGGTAGATAAAGGTTTTTGTAATCTGAAAATATAAAACAGCAAGGTAACTAATGATGAAAGTGAGCGTAAACGGTATTGCAATGTGTTGAAACAAGGCCTAGGGTTCATACTTTCACTAGTGCAAGTTCTCTCAACAATAATAACATAATTGGATCACATAACTATCCCTCAACATGCAACAAAGAGTCACTCCAAAGTCACTAATAGCGGAGAACAAATGAAGAGATTATGGTAGGGTACGAAACCACCTCAAAGTTATTCTTTCCAATCAATCCGTTGGGCTATTCCTATAGGTGTCACAAACAGCCCTATAGTTCGTACTAGAATAACACCTTAAGACACAAATCGACCAAAACCCTAATGTCACCTAGATACTCCAATGTCACCTCAAGTATCCGTGGGTATGATTATACGATATGCATCACACAATCTCAGATTCATCTATTCAACCAACACATAGAACATCAAAGAGTTCGCCAAAGTTTCTACCGGAGAATCACGACGAAAACGTGTGCCAACCCCTATGCATAGGTTCATGGGCGGAACCCACAAGTTGATCACCAAAACATACATCAAGTGAATCACGTGGTATCCCATTGTCACCACAGATATGCATGGCAAGACATACATCAAGTGTTCTCAAATCTTTAAAGACTCAATCCGATAAGATAATTTCAAAGGGGAAACTCAATCCATTACAAGAGAGTAGAGGGGGGGAGAAAACATCATAGGATCCAAATATAATAGCAAACCTCGCGATACATCAAGATTGTATCACCTCAAGAACACGAGAGAGAGAGAGAGATCAAACACATAGCTACTGGTACATACCCTCAGCCCCGAGGGAGAACTACTCCCTCCTCGTCATGGAGAGCACCGGGATGACGAAGATGCCCACCGGAGAGGGATTCCCCCTCTGGCAGGGTGCCGGAACGGGTCTAGATTGGTTTTCGGTGGTTACGGAGGCTTCTGGCGGCGGAACTCCCGATCTATTGTGCTCTCGGATGTTTTTAGGGTATACGGAGATATATAGGCGGAAGAAGTACGTTAGGGGGGCCACGAGGGGCCCACGAGGGTGGAGGGCGCGCCCAGGGGGTGGGCACGCCCCCTGCCTCATGGCCTCCTCGTAGATCCCCTGACGTGCACTCCAAGTCTTCTGGTCAAAAAAATAAGTTCCGTGAAGTTTCAGGTCAATTGGACTCCTTTTGGTTTTCCTTTTCTGCAATATTCTAAAACAAGGTAAAAACAGAAACTGGCACTGGGCTCTGGGTTAATAGGTTAGTCCCAAAAATGATATAGAAGTGTATAATAAAGCCCATAAACATCCAAAACATTAGATAATATAGCATGGAGCAATCAAAAATTATAGATACGTTGGAGACGTATTAGCATCCCCAAGCTTAATTCCCGCTCGTCCTCGAGTAGGTAAATGATAAAAACAGAATTTTTGATGCGGAGTGCTACTTGGCATAATTTCAATGTAATTCTTCTTAATTGTGGCATGAATATTCAGATCCGAAAGATTCAAGATAAAAGTCCATATTGACATAAAAATAATAATACTTCAAGCATACTAAGTAAGCAATCATGTCTTCTCAAAATAACATGGCCAAAGAAAGTTCATCCCTACAAAATCATATAGTTTAGTCATGCTCAATTTTTGTCACACAAGAATGCTCTCATCATGCACAACCCCGATGACAAGCCAAGCAATTGTTTCATACTTTAGTAATCTCAAACCTATAAACTTTCACGCAATATATGAGCGCGAGCCATGGACATAGCACTATGGGTGGAATAGAATATGATGATGGGGGTTATGTGGAGAAGACAAAAAGGAGAAAGTCTCACATCAACGAGGCTAATCAATGGGCTATGGAAATGCCCGTCGATTGATGTTAATGCAAGGAGTAGGGATTGGCATGCAACAGATGCACTAGAGCTATAAATGTATGAAAGCTCAACAAAAAAAAACTAAGTGGGTGTGCATCCAACTTGCTTGCTCACGAAGACCTAGGGCACTTGAGGAGGCCCATTGTTGGAATATACAAGCCAAGTTATATAATGAAAATTCCCACTAGTATATGAAAGTGACAAAACAAGAGACTCTCTATCATGAAGATCATGGTGCTACTTTGAAGCACAAGTGTGGCAAACGATAGTAGCATTGTCCCTTCTCTCTTTTTCTCTCATTTTCATTTTTTCATTTTTTTGGTCCTTCTCCCTTTTTTGTGGCCTTTCTCTTTTTTTATTCCTCACTTGGGACAATGCTCTAGAAAATGATGATCATCACACTTCTATTTATTTACAACTCAATGATTACAACTCGATACTAGAACAAGGTATGACTCTATATGAATGCCTCCGGCGGTGTACCGGGATTGCGATGAATCAGGTGTGACATGTATGAAAAATTATGAACGGTGGCTTTGCCACAAATACGATGTCAACTACATGATCATGCAAAGCAATATGACAATGATGAATGTGTCATGATAAACGGAATGGTGGAAAGTTGCATGGCAATATATCTCGGAATGGCTATGGAAATGCCATAATAGGTAGGTATGGTGGCTGTTTTTAGGAAGATATAAGGAGGTTTATGTGTGAAATAGCGTATCATATCACGGGGTTTGGATGCATTGGCGAAGTTTGCACCAACTCTCAATGTGAGAAAGGGCAATGCATAGTACCGAAGAGGCTAGCAAGGATGGAAGGGTGAGAGTGCGTATAATCCATGGACTCAACATTAGTCATAAAGAACTCACATACTTATTGCAAAAATCTACAAGTCATCAAAAACCTCGGCACTACACGCATGCTCCTAGGGGATAGATTGGTAGGAAAAGACCATCGCTCGTCCCCGACCGCCACTCATAAGGAGGACAATCAAATAACACCTCATGTTTCAAATTTGTTACATAACGTTCACCATACGTGCATGCTACGGGACTTGCAAACTTCAACACAAGTATTTCTCAAATTCACAACTACTCAACTAGCACGACTTTGATATTATTACCTCCATATCTCAAAACAATCATCAAGCATCAAACTTCTCTTAGTATTCAACACACTCATAAGAAAGTTTTTACTATTCTGGAATACCTAGCATATTAGGATTAAGCACATTACCATGCTGTTTAAGAATATCAAAATAATCTAAGTGAAGCATGAGAGTTCATTTATTTCTACAAAATAAAACCACCACCGTGCTCTAAAAGGATATAAGTGAAGCACTAGAGCAAATGACAAACTACTCCGAAAGATATAAGTGAAGATCAATGAGTAGTCGAATAATTATGCAACTATGTGAAGACTCTCTAACATTTAATAATTTCAGATCTTGGTATTTTATTTAAACAGTAAGCAAACTAAATAAAATAACATCTAAGAATAGCAAACATCATGTGAAGAAGCAAAAACTTAGGATCAACCGATACTAACCGATAGTTGTTGAAGAAGAAAGGTGGGATGCCAACCGGGCATCCCCAAGCTTATATGCTTGAGACTTCTTGAAATATTATCTTGGGGTGCCTTGGGCATCCCCAAGCTTGAGCCTTTCTGTCTCCTTAATTCCTCTCATATCACGGTCTCCCTAAATCTCAAAAGCTTCATCCACACAAAACTCAACAAGGACTCGTGAGATAAGTTAGTATAAATCAATTGAAAAACCTTATCATCCTCTACTGTAGCAAATCACAAAAATTATTATTCAAAATTGCATACTAAATGCCTCTGTGTATTTAATAGTCCTATCCTCAAATAGAATCATTAAAGAAGCAAACATATGCAAACAATGCAAACATAACAGCAATCTGCCTAAACAGGACAGTCTGTAAAGAATGCAGCTAGATCCATACTTCCCTAACTCCAAAAATTATGAAAGAAAATTCCCACTGTAGTAAATTTATCAGAGCTTAATATGCAAAATGTTTCAACATTTTATCACATTCTTACTTTTCTAGGGAATTATTGCAACAGCGGTAAACTTTCTGTTTTCAAACAGCAACATGTGGACTTCTAAAATAGGCACAGTAAAGGCTAGCAATGCCACTTTTGTTGTAATAAAATATGAAAAACATTGTTCTAAATAACAGTAAGAAAATTCTAACAAAATAAATTGACGCTCCAAGCAAAACACATATCATGTGGTAAATAAAAATATAGCTCCAAGTAAAGTTACCGATGAACGAAGACGAAAGAGGGGATGCCTTCCGGGGCATCCCCAAGCTTAGGCTCTTGGCTATCCTTGAATATTACCTTGGGGTGCCTCGGGCATCCCCAAGCTTAGGCTCTTGCCACTCCTTATTCCATAGTCCATCGAATCTTTACCCAAAATTTGAAAACTTCACAACACAAAACTTAACAGAAAACTCGTAAGCTCCGTTAGTATAAGAAAATAAATCACCACTTCAAGGTAATGTAATGAACTCATTCTTTATTTATATTGGTGTTAAACCCACTTTATTCCAACTTCTCTATGGTTTATAAACTATTTTACTAGCCATAGATTCATCAAAATAAGTAAACACCACATGAAAAACAGAATCTGTCAAAAGCAGAATAGTCTGTAGTAATCTGGTCAAATGTATACTTCTGGAACGCATAAAATTCTCAAATAAATTTCTGGACCTGGGGAATTTATCCATTAATCATCTTCAAAAAGAATTAACTAAATAGAACTCTCCAAATAAAAATGGCAGCAATTCTCGTGAGCGCTAAAGTTTCTGTTTTTTACAGCATGATCGCAAAGACTTCCCCCAAGTCTTCCCAAAGGTTCTACTTGGCACAAACACTAATTAAATGATAAAACCACATCTAAACAGAGTTTAGATGAATTATTTATTACTAAACAGGAGCAAAAAGCATGGGACAAAAATAAAATTGGGTTGCCTCCCAACAAGCGCTACCGTTTAACGCCCCTAGCTAGGCATGATGATTTCAATGATGCTCACATAAAGGATAAGAATTGAAACATAAAGAGAGCATCATGAAGAATATGAATAGCACATTTAAGTCTAGCATACTTCCTATGCATAGGTATTGTGTGAGCAAACAACTTATGGGAGCAAGAATCAACTTGCATAGGAAGGTAAAACAAGCATAACTTCAAAACTTTAAGCACATAGAGAGGAAACTTGATATTATTGCAATTCCCACAAGCATATATTCCTCCCTCATAATAATTTTCAGTAGCATCATGAATGAATTCAACAATATAACCAGCACCTAAAGCATTGTTTTCATGATCTACAAGCATATAAATTTTATTACTCTCCACATAAGCAAAATTCTTCTCATTCGGGATAGTGGGAGTATCATAAGAGACTTGAATACTATAAATTGTTTCCACATTAAAAGAGTAATGTTCAGAAAAGGGGTAACCATAATCATGACAAGTTTTATAAATATAATCACTACTTTTTATATCATAAGTATCATCACAATAATCATCATAAGTAGGAGGCATGATATCATCATTATAAATTTGCATATCAAAACTTGGGAGACTAAAAATATCATCTTCATTAAACGTAGCATCCCCAAGCTTGGGACAGACATTAATTGCAGCAAATATATTCTCAAAAACATCATCTTCATCAAACATAGCATCCCCAAGCTTGGGCCTTTTCATATCATAAGCATAATCACTCTCATAATTAATAGTATGGATAGCACCAATAGTATAGCAATTATCATATTCTTCCAAGCAAGTGCCAAAAAGATTTTCAAGATCATAAGAAGTATCATTATCTTCCACAATTATATTTTCATGAGGCACAATAGTAATAGGAGCAGCATTATTTGGGGGATATATCTTTTTACCTCTCTTCCTTTTTCTTTTCTTCTTCTTCTTCTTCTTCTTCTTCTTCTTCACCACATCATGTGTGGGTTCAATCCTATTTTTGGAGCTCCTTATTAATGAGATTGGTTGAATAGGAGGCTCCTCCTCGTTACCTGATCCATCATAATAAATAATAGGAGGATATTGGGAAGTCTCTTCCCTTTCATTAGTATTCTCTCCATCTTCTATTTGTTTTCTTTTCTTTATGTAGTTGGCAATATAAGGATTTTCAATACAATTCACCCCACAATACATATAAATTTCCTCTAGATCAAAATGAAGAACTCTATCAAGGACAAATTTTGGAATATCCTTAGTTATACGTTTCATTTCTTCATAACCCAAGAGCAAACTAAGTTCATTATGATGTGCAAGGGAAATCAAGTCATCACAATTTTTGGACACGATACGATCATGAAACAATTTGCATTGGGTATTGAAATGATCATGTTCATTGCAAAGCTCACAAGTATGGCCAAGATAATTTAAATTTTCAGCACATTCATCTAGCCTTTCTTGCAACAATTTAGTTTCTAAGTACTTATGCCTCTTGCAATATCTATCTTCCCTATTTGGTGTGTACTTACAAACCCAATGTACTCCACAAAAACTGACATGTTTATAGGAGACATCATAACTAGTGCAATCATCATTAGTATCATGGATATTCAAAGAATTCGTACTAACAACATTACAATCATGCTCATCATTCAAAGATTTAGTGCCAAACATTTTATAGACTTCTTCCTCTAGCACTTGAGCACAATTTTCCTTTCCATCATACTAACGAAAGATATTAAAAAGTTGAAGCGTATGAGACAAACTCAATTCCATATTTTTGTAGTTTTGTTTTATAAAATAAACTAGTGCTAAAACAAGAAACTAAAAGACTCGATTGCAAGATCTAAAGATATACCTTCAAGCGCTAACCTCCCCAGCAACGGCGCCAGAAAAGAGCTTGATGTCTACTACACAAGCTTCTTCTTGTAGACATTTGTTGGGCCTCCAAGTGCAGAGCTTTGTAGGACAGTAGCAAATTTCCCTCAAGTGGATGACCTAAGGTTTATCAATCTGTAGGAGGCATAGGATGAAGATGGTCTCTCTCAAGCAACCCTGCAACCAAATAACAAAAAGTCTCTTGTGTCCCCAACACACCCAATACAATGGTAAATTGTATAGGTGCACTAGTTCGGCGAAGAGATGGTGATACAAGTGGTATATGGATGGTAGATAAAGGTTTTTGTAATCTGAAAATATAAAACAGCAAGGTAACTAATGATGAAAGTGAGCGTAAACGGTATTGCAATGTGTTGAAACAAGGCCTAGGGTTCATACTTTCACTAGTGCAAGTTCTCTCAACAATAATAACATAATTGGATCACATAACTATCCCTCAACATGCAACAAAGAGTCACTCCAAAGTCACTAATAGCGGAGAACAAATGAAGAGATTATGGTAGGGTACGAAACCACCTCAAAGTTATTCTTTCCAATCAATCCGTTGGGCTATTCCTATAGGTGTCACAAACAGCCCTATAGTTCGTACTAGAATAACACCTTAAGACACAAATCGACCAAAACCCTAATGTCACCTAGATACTCCAATGTCACCTCAAGTATCCGTGGGTATGATTATACGATATGCATCACACAATCTCAGATTCATCTATTCAACCAACACATAGAACATCAAAGAGTTCGCCAAAGTTTCTACCGGAGAATCACGACGAAAACGTGTGCCAACCCCTATGCATAGGTTCATGGGCGGAACCCACAAGTTGATCACCAAAACATACATCAAGTGAATCACGTGGTATCCCATTGTCACCACAGATATGCATGGCAAGACATACATCAAGTGTTCTCAAATCTTTAAAGACTCAATCCGATAAGATAATTTCAAAGGGGAAACTCAATCCATTACAAGAGAGTAGAGGGGGGGAGAAAACATCATAGGATCCAAATATAATAGCAAACCTCGCGATACATCAAGATTGTATCACCTCAAGAACACGAGAGAGAGAGAGAGATCAAACACATAGCTACTGGTACATACCCTCAGCCCCGAGGGAGAACTACTCCCTCCTCGTCATGGAGAGCACCGGGATGACGAAGATGCCCACCGGAGAGGGATTCCCCCTCTGGCAGGGTGCCGGAACGGGTCTAGATTGGTTTTCGGTGGTTACGGAGGCTTCTGGCGGCGGAACTCCCGATCTATTGTGCTCTCGGATGTTTTTAGGGTATACGGAGATATATAGGCGGAAGAAGTACGTTAGGGGGGCCACGAGGGGCCCACGAGGGTGGAGGGCGCGCCCAGGGGGTGGGCACGCCCCCTGCCTCATGGCCTCCTCGTAGATCCCCTGACGTGCACTCCAAGTCTTCTGGTCAAAAAAATAAGTTCCGTGAAGTTTCAGGTCAATTGGACTCCTTTTGGTTTTCCTTTTCTGCAATATTCTAAAACAAGGTAAAAACAGAAACTGGCACTGGGCTCTGGGTTAATAGGTTAGTCCCAAAAATGATATAGAAGTGTATAATAAAGCCCATAAACATCCAAAACATTAGATAATATAGCATGGAGCAATCAAAAATTATAGATACGTTGGAGACGTATTAGCATCCCCAAGCTTAATTCCCGCTCGTCCTCGAGTAGGTAAATGATAAAAACAGAATTTTTGATGCGGAGTGCTACTTGGCATAATTTCAATGTAATTCTTCTTAATTGTGGCATGAATATTCAGATCCGAAAGATTCAAGATAAAAGTCCATATTGACATAAAAATAATAATACTTCAAGCATACTAAGTAAGCAATCATGTCTTCTCAAAATAACATGGCCAAAGAAAGTTCATCCCTACAAAATCATATAGTTTAGTCATGCTCAATTTTTGTCACACAAGAATGCTCTCATCATGCACAACCCCGATGACAAGCCAAGCAATTGTTTCATACTTTAGTAATCTCAAACCTATAAACTTTCACGCAATATATGAGCGCGAGCCATGGACATAGCACTATGGGTGGAATAGAATATGATGATGGGGGTTATGTGGAGAAGACAAAAAGGAGAAAGTCTCACATCAACGAGGCTAATCAATGGGCTATGGAAATGCCCGTCGATTGATGTTAATGCAAGGAGTAGGGATTGGCATGCAACAGATGCACTAGAGCTATAAATGTATGAAAGCTCAACAAAAAAAAACTAAGTGGGTGTGCATCCAACTTGCTTGCTCACGAAGACCTAGGGCACTTGAGGAGGCCCATTGTTGGAATATACAAGCCAAGTTATATAATGAAAATTCCCACTAGTATATGAAAGTGACAAAACAAGAGACTCTCTATCATGAAGATCATGGTGCTACTTTGAAGCACAAGTGTGGCAAACGATAGTAGCATTGTCCCTTCTCTCTTTTTCTCTCATTTTCATTTTTTCATTTTTTTGGTCCTTCTCCCTTTTTTGTGGCCTTTCTCTTTTTTTATTCCTCACTTGGGACAATGCTCTAGAAAATGATGATCATCACACTTCTATTTATTTACAACTCAATGATTACAACTCGATACTAGAACAAGGTATGACTCTATATGAATGCCTCCGGCGGTGTACCGGGATTGCGATGAATCAGGTGTGACATGTATGAAAAATTATGAACGGTGGCTTTGCCACAAATACGATGTCAACTACATGATCATGCAAAGCAATATGACAATGATGAATGTGTCATGATAAACGGAATGGTGGAAAGTTGCATGGCAATATATCTCGGAATGGCTATGGAAATGCCATAATAGGTAGGTATGGTGGCTGTTTTTAGGAAGATATAAGGAGGTTTATGTGTGAAATAGCGTATCATATCACGGGGTTTGGATGCATTGGCGAAGTTTGCACCAACTCTCAATGTGAGAAAGGGCAATGCATAGTACCGAAGAGGCTAGCAAGGATGGAAGGGTGAGAGTGCGTATAATCCATGGACTCAACATTAGTCATAAAGAACTCACATACTTATTGCAAAAATCTACAAGTCATCAAAAACCTCGGCACTACACGCATGCTCCTAGGGGATAGATTGGTAGGAAAAGACCATCGCTCGTCCCCGACCGCCACTCATAAGGAGGACAATCAAATAACACCTCATGTTTCAAATTTGTTACATAACGTTCACCATACGTGCATGCTACGGGACTTGCAAACTTCAACACAAGTATTTCTCAAATTCACAACTACTCAACTAGCACGACTTTGATATTATTACCTCCATATCTCAAAACAATCATCAAGCATCAAACTTCTCTTAGTATTCAACACACTCATAAGAAAGTTTTTACTATTCTGGAATACCTAGCATATTAGGATTAAGCACATTACCATGCTGTTTAAGAATATCAAAATAATCTAAGTGAAGCATGAGAGTTCATTTATTTCTACAAAATAAAACCACCACCGTGCTCTAAAAGGATATAAGTGAAGCACTAGAGCAAATGACAAACTACTCCGAAAGATATAAGTGAAGATCAATGAGTAGTCGAATAATTATGCAACTATGTGAAGACTCTCTAACATTTAATAATTTCAGATCTTGGTATTTTATTTAAACAGTAAGCAAACTAAATAAAATAACATCTAAGAATAGCAAACATCATGTGAAGAAGCAAAAACTTAGGATCAACCGATACTAACCGATAGTTGTTGAAGAAGAAAGGTGGGATGCCAACCGGGCATCCCCAAGCTTATATGCTTGAGACTTCTTGAAATATTATCTTGGGGTGCCTTGGGCATCCCCAAGCTTGAGCCTTTCTGTCTCCTTAATTCCTCTCATATCACGGTCTCCCTAAATCTCAAAAGCTTCATCCACACAAAACTCAACAAGGACTCGTGAGATAAGTTAGTATAAATCAATTGAAAAACCTTATCATCCTCTACTGTAGCAAATCACAAAAATTATTATTCAAAATTGCATACTAAATGCCTCTGTGTATTTAATAGTCCTATCCTCAAATAGAATCATTAAAGAAGCAAACATATGCAAACAATGCAAACATAACAGCAATCTGCCTAAACAGGACAGTCTGTAAAGAATGCAGCTAGATCCATACTTCCCTAACTCCAAAAATTATGAAAGAAAATTCCCACTGTAGTAAATTTATCAGAGCTTAATATGCAAAATGTTTCAACATTTTATCACATTCTTACTTTTCTAGGGAATTATTGCAACAGCGGTAAACTTTCTGTTTTCAAACAGCAACATGTGGACTTCTAAAATAGGCACAGTAAAGGCTAGCAATGCCACTTTTGTTGTAATAAAATATGAAAAACATTGTTCTAAATAACAGTAAGAAAATTCTAACAAAATAAATTGACGCTCCAAGCAAAACACATATCATGTGGTAAATAAAAATATAGCTCCAAGTAAAGTTACCGATGAACGAAGACGAAAGAGGGGATGCCTTCCGGGGCATCCCCAAGCTTAGGCTCTTGGCTATCCTTGAATATTACCTTGGGGTGCCTCGGGCATCCCCAAGCTTAGGCTCTTGCCACTCCTTATTCCATAGTCCATCGAATCTTTACCCAAAATTTGAAAACTTCACAACACAAAACTTAACAGAAAACTCGTAAGCTCCGTTAGTATAAGAAAATAAATCACCACTTCAAGGTAATGTAATGAACTCATTCTTTATTTATATTGGTGTTAAACCCACTTTATTCCAACTTCTCTATGGTTTATAAACTATTTTACTAGCCATAGATTCATCAAAATAAGTAAACACCACATGAAAAACAGAATCTGTCAAAAGCAGAATAGTCTGTAGTAATCTGGTCAAATGTATACTTCTGGAACGCATAAAATTCTCAAATAAATTTCTGGACCTGGGGAATTTATCCATTAATCATCTTCAAAAAGAATTAACTAAATAGAACTCTCCAAATAAAAATGGCAGCAATTCTCGTGAGCGCTAAAGTTTCTGTTTTTTACAGCATGATCGCAAAGACTTCCCCCAAGTCTTCCCAAAGGTTCTACTTGGCACAAACACTAATTAAATGATAAAACCACATCTAAACAGAGTTTAGATGAATTATTTATTACTAAACAGGAGCAAAAAGCATGGGACAAAAATAAAATTGGGTTGCCTCCCAACAAGCGCTACCGTTTAACGCCCCTAGCTAGGCATGATGATTTCAATGATGCTCACATAAAGGATAAGAATTGAAACATAAAGAGAGCATCATGAAGAATATGAATAGCACATTTAAGTCTAGCATACTTCCTATGCATAGGTATTGTGTGAGCAAACAACTTATGGGAGCAAGAATCAACTTGCATAGGAAGGTAAAACAAGCATAACTTCAAAACTTTAAGCACATAGAGAGGAAACTTGATATTATTGCAATTCCCACAAGCATATATTCCTCCCTCATAATAATTTTCAGTAGCATCATGAATGAATTCAACAATATAACCAGCACCTAAAGCATTGTTTTCATGATCTACAAGCATATAAATTTTATTACTCTCCACATAAGCAAAATTCTTCTCATTCGGGATAGTGGGAGTATCATAAGAGACTTGAATACTATAAATTGTTTCCACATTAAAAGAGTAATGTTCAGAAAAGGGGTAACCATAATCATGACAAGTTTTATAAATATAATCACTACTTTTTATATCATAAGTATCATCACAATAATCATCATAAGTAGGAGGCATGATATCATCATTATAAATTTGCATATCAAAACTTGGGAGACTAAAAATATCATCTTCATTAAACGTAGCATCCCCAAGCTTGGGACAGACATTAATTGCAGCAAATATATTCTCAAAAACATCATCTTCATCAAACATAGCATCCCCAAGCTTGGGCCTTTTCATATCATAAGCATAATCACTCTCATAATTAATAGTATGGATAGCACCAATAGTATAGCAATTATCATATTCTTCCAAGCAAGTGCCAAAAAGATTTTCAAGATCATAAGAAGTATCATTATCTTCCACAATTATATTTTCATGAGGCACAATAGTAATAGGAGCAGCATTATTTGGGGGATATATCTTTTTACCTCTCTTCCTTTTTCTTTTCTTCTTCTTCTTCTTCTTCTTCTTCTTCACCACATCATGTGTGGGTTCAATCCTATTTTTGGAGCTCCTTATTAATGAGATTGGTTGAATAGGAGGCTCCTCCTCGTTACCTGATCCATCATAATAAATAATAGGAGGATATTGGGAAGTCTCTTCCCTTTCATTAGTATTCTCTCCATCTTCTATTTGTTTTCTTTTCTTTATGTAGTTGGCAATATAAGGATTTTCAATACAATTCACCCCACAATACATATAAATTTCCTCTAGATCAAAATGAAGAACTCTATCAAGGACAAATTTTGGAATATCCTTAGTTATACGTTTCATTTCTTCATAACCCAAGAGCAAACTAAGTTCATTATGATGTGCAAGGGAAATCAAGTCATCACAATTTTTGGACACGATACGATCATGAAACAATTTGCATTGGGTATTGAAATGATCATGTTCATTGCAAAGCTCACAAGTATGGCCAAGATAATTTAAATTTTCAGCACATTCATCTAGCCTTTCTTGCAACAATTTAGTTTCTAAGTACTTATGCCTCTTGCAATATCTATCTTCCCTATTTGGTGTGTACTTACAAACCCAATGTACTCCACAAAAACTGACATGTTTATAGGAGACATCATAACTAGTGCAATCATCATTAGTATCATGGATATTCAAAGAATTCGTACTAACAACATTACAATCATGCTCATCATTCAAAGATTTAGTGCCAAACATTTTATAGACTTCTTCCTCTAGCACTTGAGCACAATTTTCCTTTCCATCATACTAACGAAAGATATTAAAAAGTTGAAGCGTATGAGACAAACTCAATTCCATATTTTTGTAGTTTTGTTTTATAAAATAAACTAGTGCTAAAACAAGAAACTAAAAGACTCGATTGCAAGATCTAAAGATATACCTTCAAGCGCTAACCTCCCCAGCAACGGCGCCAGAAAAGAGCTTGATGTCTACTACACAAGCTTCTTCTTGTAGACATTTGTTGGGCCTCCAAGTGCAGAGCTTTGTAGGACAGTAGCAAATTTCCCTCAAGTGGATGACCTAAGGTTTATCAATCTGTAGGAGGCATAGGATGAAGATGGTCTCTCTCAAGCAACCCTGCAACCAAATAACAAAAAGTCTCTTGTGTCCCCAACACACCCAATACAATGGTAAATTGTATAGGTGCACTAGTTCGGCGAAGAGATGGTGATACAAGTGGTATATGGATGGTAGATAAAGGTTTTTGTAATCTGAAAATATAAAACAGCAAGGTAACTAATGATAAAAGTGAGCGTAAACGGTATTGCAATGTGTTGAAACAAGGCCTAGGGTTCATACTTTCACTAGTGCAAGTTCTCTCAACAATAATAACATAATTGGATCACATAACTATCCCTCAACATGCAAAAAGAGTCACTCCAAAGTCACTAATAGCGGAGAACAAACGAAGAGATTATGGTAGGGTACGAAACCACCTCAAAGTTATTCTTTCCAATCAATCCGTTGGGCTATTCCTATAGGTGTCACAAACAGCCCTATAGTTCGTACTAGAATAACACCTTAAGACACAAATCAACCAAAACCCTAATGTCACCTAGATACTCCAATGTCACCTCAAGTATCCGTGGGTATGATTATACGATATGCATCACACAATCTCAGATTCATCTATTCAACCAACACATAGAACATCAAAGAGTTCGCCAAAGTTTCTACCGGAGAATCACGACGAAAACATGTGCCAACCCCTACGCATAGGTTTATGGGCGGAACCCGCAAGTTGATCACCAAAACATACATCAAGTGAATCACGTGGTATCCCATTGTCACCAGAGATACGCACGGCAAGACATACATCAAGTGTTCTCAAATCTTTAAGGACTCAATCCGATAAGATAATTTCAAAGGGGAAACTCAATCCATTACAAGAGAGTAGAGGGGGGAGAAAACGTCATAGGATCCAAATATAATAGCAAAGCTCGTGATACATCAAGATCGTATCATGTCAAGAACACGAGAGAGAGAGAGAGATCAAACACATAGCTACTGGTACATACCCTCAGCCATGAGGGAGAACTACTCCCTCCTCGTCATGGAGAGCACCAGGATGATGAAGATGGCCACCGGAGAGGGATTCCCCCTCCGGCAGGGTGCCGGAACGGGTCTAGATTGGTTTTAGGTGGCTAAGGAGGCTTCTGGCGGCGGAACTCCCGATCTATTGTTCTCTCGGATGTTTTTAGGGTATATGGAGATATATAGGCGGAAGAAGTACGTCAGGGGGGCCACAAGGGGCCCACGAGGGTGGAGGGCGCGCCCAGGTGAGTGGGCGCGCCCCCTTGCCTCGTGGCCTCCTCGTAGATCCCCTGATGTGCACTGCAAGTCTTCTGGGCTTCTTCTGGTCAAAAAATAAGTTCCGTGAAGTTTCAGGTCAATTGGACTCCGTTTGGTTTTCCTTTTCTGCGATATTCTAAAACAAGGTAAAAACACAAATTGGCAATGGGCTCTGGGTTAATAGGTTAGTCCAAAAAATGATATAAAAGTGTATAATAAAGCCCATAAACATCCAAAACAATAGATAATATAGAATGGAGAATTCAAAAATTATAGATACGTTGGAGACGTATCAAGAAGGTGATACAGGTGGTATATGGATGGTAGATAAAGGTTTTTGTAATATGAAAATATAAAAACAGCAAGGTAACTAATGATAAAAGTGAGCACAAACGGTATTGCAATGCGTTGAAACAAGGCCTAGGGTTCATACTTTCGCTAGTGCAAGTTCCCTCAACAATAATAACATAATTGGATCACATAACTATCCCTCAACATGCAACAAAGACTCACTGCAAAGTCACTAATAGCGGAGAACAAACGAAGAGATTATGGTAGGGTACGAAACCACCTCAAAGTCACAAACAGCCCTAGAGTTCGTACTGGAATAACACCTTAAGACACAAATCAACCAAAACCCTAATGTCACCTAGATACTCCAATGTCACCTCAAGTATCCGTGGGTATGATTATACGATATGCATCACACAATCTCAGATTCATCTATTCAACCAACACATGGAACCTCAAAGAGTGCCCCAAAGTTTCTACCGGAGAATCACGACAAAAACGTGTGCCAACCCCTATGCATAGGTTCATGGGCGGAACCCACAAGTTGATCACCAAAACATACATCAAGGGAATCATGTGATATCCCATTGTCACCACTGATATGCACGGCAAGACATACATCAAGTATTCTCAAATCTTTCAAGACTCAATCCGATAAGATAACTTCAAAGGGAAAACTCAATCCATTACAAGAGAGTAGAGGGGGAGAAACATCATAAGATCCAACTATAATAGCAAAGCTCGCGATACATCAAGATCGTACCACCTCAAGAACACGAGAGAGAGAGATCCAACACATAGCTACTGGTACATACCCTCAGCCCCGAGGGAGAACTACTCCCTCCTTGTCATGGAGAGCACCGGTATGATGAAGATGGCCACCGGAGAGGGATTGCCCCCTCCGACAGGGTGCCGGAACGGGTCTAGATTGGTTTTCGGTGGCTACGGAGGCTTCTGGCGGCGGAACTCCCGATCTATTATGCTCCCCGATTGTTTTAGGGTATATGGAGATATATAGGCGGAAGAAGTATGTCAGGGGAGCCACGAGGGGCCCACGAGGGTGGAGGGCGCGCCCCCCTGCCTCGTGGCTTCCTCGTTGCTTCCCTTATGTGGACTCCAAGTCTCCCGGGTTGCTCTCCTTCCAAAAATAAGTTCCGTGTAGTTTCAAGTCAATTGGGCTCCGTTTGATTTTCCTTTTCTGCGATACTCTAAAACAACGAAAAAACAAAAACTAGCACTGGGCTCTAGGTTAATAGGTTAGTCCCAAAAATCATATAAAATAGCATATAAATGCATATAAAACATCCAAGATTGATTATATAATAGCATGGAACAATCAAAAATTATAGATACGTTGGAGACGTGTCACCCTTCCTCTTCGAGGAAAACCAACACAGTGCTCAAGAGGTATCAAGAAGGATTTGTGGCGCCGTTGCCGGGGAGTCTACGCAAAAGTCAATATACCAAGTACCCATCACAATCCTTATCTCCCGCATTACATTATTTGCTAGTTTGCCTCTCGTTTTCCTCTCCCCCACTTCACCCTTGCCATTTTATTCGACCTCTCTCTCTCTATCCTCCCTCTCTTTCTCTATTTGCCTCTTTTTGCCCGCTTGCTTTTTGTTTGCTTGTGTGTTGGATTGCTTGCTTGTCACGATGGCTCAAGATAACACTAAATTGTGTGACTTACCAATACCAACAATGATTTTATTAGCACTCCGATTGCTCCTCTTACCGATGCTGAATCTTGTGAAATTAATGCTGCCTTGCTGAATCTTGTCATGAAAGATCCGTTTCCCGGCCTTCATAGTGAAGATGCCGCTACCCATCTAAATAGATTCGTTGATTTGTGTGATATGCAAAATAAGAAAGATGTGGATAACGATATTGTTAAATTGAAGCTATTTCCTTTTTCTCTTAGAGATCGTGCTAAAGCTTGGTCTTCGTCTTTGCCTAAAAATAGTATTGATTCATGGAATAAGTGCAAAGATGCTTTTATCTCTAAGTATTTTCCTCCCACTAAGATCATCTCCCTTAGAAACGATATTATGAATTTTAAGCAACTTGATCATGAACATGTTGCACAAGCTTGGGAGAGGATGAAATTAATGATACGTAATTTGCCCTACTCATGGTTTGAATTTGTGGATGATTGTACAAATTTTTTATGCTGGATTGAATTTTGCTTCTAGAAATCTTTTAGATTCGGCCGCGGGAGGCACTTTTATGGAAATCACTTTAGTAGAAGCTACTAAACTCCTAGATAATATTATGGTTAATTATTCTCAATGGCATACTAAAAGATCTACTAATAAAAAGGTGCATGCGATAGAAGAAATTAATGTTTTGAGTGGAAAGATGGATGAACTTATGAAATTATTTGCTACTAAGAATGTTTCTTCTGATCCTAATGATATTCCCTTGTCTACTTTGATTGAGAATAATAATGAATCTATGGATGTGAATTTTGTTGGTAGGAACAATTTTGGTAACAACGCGTATAGAGGAAATTTTAATCCTAGGCTTTATCCTAGTAATCCATCTAATAATTATGGTAATTCCTACAACAATTATTATGGAAATTATAATAAGATGCCCTCTGATTTTGAATCTAATATTAAAGAATTTATTACTTCGCAAAAGAGTTTCAATGCTTTGATTGAAGAAAAATTGCTTAAGATTGATGAGTTGGCTAGGAACGTTGATAGAATTTCTCTTGATGTTGATTCTTTGAAACTTAGATCTATTACACCTAAGCATGGTATCAATGAGTCTCTCAAAGCCATGCGAATTTCCATTGACGAGTGCAAAGAAAGAACCGCTAGGATGCGTGCTAAGAAAGATGCCTTTATAAGAGCGTGTTCTTCTAGTTCCTATGAAAATAAAGATGAAGATATAAAAGTTATTGATGTGTCCCCTATTAAATATTTGTTTTGCAATATGAATCTAAATAATGATGGGACTGAATATGATCCACCTTTACCTAGAAGGCGTTCCAAGAAATCAGAATTTTTAGATCTTGATGCTAAAATTGATGAAAGTGGGATCGAAGAAATTAAAACCCTAGATGTTGCTAAACCCACTATTTTGGATTTCAAGGAATTTAATTATGAAAATTGCTCTTTGATTGATTGTATTTCCTTGTTGCAATCCGTGCTAAATTCTCCTCATGCTTATAGTCAAAATAAAGCTTTTACTAAACATATCGTTGATGCTTTGATGCAATCTTATGAAGAAAAACTTGAGTTGGAAGTTTCTATCCCTAGAAAACTTTATGATGAGTGGGAACCTAATATTAAAATTAAAATTAAAGATCATGAATGCTATGCTTTGTGTGATTTGGGTGCTAGTGTTTCTACGATTCCAAAGACTTCGTGTGATTTGCTAGGTTTCCGTGATTTTGATGATTGCTCTTTAAACTTGCACCTTGCGGATTCCACCATTAAGAAACCTATGGGAAGAATTAATGATGTTCTTATTGTTGCAAATAGGAACTACGTGCTGATAGATTTTATTGTTCTTGATATCGATTGCAATCCTTCATGTCCTATTATTCTTGGTAGATCTTTCCTTAGAACTATCGGTGCAATTATTGATATGAAGGAAGGAAATATTAGATTCCAATTTCCATTAAGGAAAGGCATGGAACACTTCCCTAGAAAGAAAATTAAATTACCTTATGAATCTATTATGAGAGCCACTTATGGATTGCCTACCAAAGATGGCAATACCCAGATCTATCCTTGCTTTTTATGCCTAGCTAGGGGCGTTAAACGATAGCGCTTGTCGGGAGGCAACCCAATTTTATTTTTATTCCTTGATTTTTGCTCCTGTTTAGTAATAAATAATTTATCTATCCTCTGTTTAGGTTGTGTTTGTTGTGTTTAATTAGTGTTTGTGCCAAGTAGAACCGTTGGGAAGACTTGGGGAAAGTCTTGATACCTTGCTGTGAAAAACAGAAACTTTAGCGCTCACGAGAACTGCTGCCATTTTTATTTAGAAAGTGATATTTAGTTAATTATTTTTTAAGATGATTAATAGATAAATTCCTCACGTCCAGCAATTTATTTTAGAATTTTTGGGGTTCCATATCTTGCGCTAGCTACAGATTACTACAGTCTGTTCTGTTTTTGACAGATTCTGTTTTCGTGTGTTGTTTGCTTGTTTTGATGAATCTATGGCTAGTAAAATATTTTATAAACCATAGAGAAGTTGGATTACAGTACGTTTAACACCATTATAAATAAAGAATGAGTTCATTACAGTACCTTGAAGTGGTCTTTTGTTTTCTTTCGCTAACGGAGCTCACGAGATTTTCTACTTTAAGTTTTGTGTTGTGAAGTTTTCAAGTTTTGGGTAAAGATTTGATGGATTATGGAACAAGGAGTGGAAAGAGCCTAAGCTTGGGGATGCCCCGGAAGGCATCCCCTCTTTTCGTCTACTTCTATCGGTAACTTTACTTGGAGCTATATTTTTATTCACCACATGATATGTGTTTTGCTTGGAGCGTCTTGTATGATTTGAGTCTTTGCTTTTTAGTTTAGCACAACCATCCTTGCTGTACACACCTTTTGAGAGATCCATACATGATTTGGAATTTGTTAGAATACTCTATGTGCTTCACTTATATCTTTTTGAGTTATATAGTTTTGCTCTAGTACTTCACTTATATCTTTTAGAGCACGGTGGTGGATTTGTTTTATAGAAACTATTGATCTCTCATGCTTCACTTAGATTATTTTGAGAGTCTTAAATAGCATGGTAATTTGCTTAAAGAATCCTAATATGCTAGGTATTCAAGATTAATTTTTTTTCTTATGAGTGTTTTGAATACTAAGAGAAGTTTGATGCTCGATGATTGTTTTGACATATGGAGGTAATAATATCAAAGTCGTGCTAGTTGAGTAGTTGTGAATTTGAGAAATTCTTGTGTTGAAGTTTGCAACTCCCGTAGCATGCATGTATGGTAAACGTTATGTAACAAATTTGAAACATGAGGTGTTATTTGATTGTCCTCCTTATGAGTGGCGTTCGGGGATGAGCGATGGTCTTTTCCTACCAATCTATCCCCCTAGGAGCATGCACATAGTGCTTGGTTTTTGATGACTTGTAGATTTTTGCAATAAATATGTGAGTTCTTTATGACTAATGCCGAGTCCATGGATTATACACACTCTCACCCTTCCATCATTGCTAGCATCTTCGGTACCGTGCATTACCCTTTCTCACATTGAGAGTTGGTGCAAACTTCGCTGGTGCATGCAAACCCCGTGATATGATACGCTCTTTCACACATAAACCTCCTTATATCTTCCTCAAAACAGCCACCATACCTACCTATTATGGCATTTCCACATCCATTCCGAGATATATTACCATGCAACTTTCCACCATTCCGTTTATCATGACACATTCATCATTGTCATATTGCTTAGCATGATCATGTAGTTGACATAGTATTTGTGGCAAAGCCACCGTTCATAATTCTTTCATACATGTCACTCTTGGTTCATTGCATATCCCGGTACACCGCCGGAGGCATTCATATAGAGTCATATCTTGTTCTAAGTATCGAGTTGTAATTCTTGAGTTGTAAATAAATAGAAGTGTGATGACCATGATTCATAGAGCATTGTCCTAAAAAAGAAAAAAATAGAAAAAGGCCAAATAAAAAAAGGGGAAAGGCCAAATAAAAGAAAATATAAAAGGGACAATGCTACTATCCTTTGCCACACTTGTGCTTCAAAGTAGCACCATAATCTTCATGATAGAGAGTCTTTTGTTTTGTCACTTTCATATACTAGTGGGAAATTTTCATTATAGAACTTGGCTTGTATATTCCAACAATGGGCCTCCTCAAGTGCCCTAGGTCTTCATGAGCAAGCAAGTTGGATGCACACCCACTTAGTTTCTTTTGTTGAGCTTTCATACATTTATAGCTCTAGTGCATCCATTGCATGGCAATCCCTACTCCTTGCATTAACATCAATCGATGGGCATCTCCATAGCCCATTGATTAGCCTCGTTGATGTGAGACTTTCTCCTTTTTTGTCTTCTCCACATAACCCCCATCGTCATATTCTATTCCACCCATAGTGCTATATCCATGGCTCGCGCTCATATATTGCGTGAAAGTTTGTAGGTTTGAGATTACTAAAGTATGAAACAATTGCTTGGCTTGTCATCGGGGTTGTGAATGATGAGAGCATTCTTGTGTGACGAAAATGGAGCATGACTAAACTATATGATTTTGTAGGGATGAACTTTCTTTGGCCATGTTATTTTGAGAGGACATAATTGCTTAGTTAGTATGCTTGAAGTATTATTATTTTTATGTCAATATGAACTTTTATCTTGAATCTTTCGGATCTGAATATTCATACTACAATTAATAAGAATTACATTAAAATTATGCCAAGTAGCACTCCGCATCAAAAATTCTATTTTTACCATCTACCTACTCGAGGACAAGCAGGAATTAAGCTTGGGGATGCTTGATATGTCTCCAATGTATCTATAATTTTTGATTGCTCCATGCTACATTATCTATTGTTTTGGACATTATTGGGCTTCATTATCCACTTTTATATTATTTTTGGGACTAACCTATTAACCGGAGGCCCAACCCAGAATTGCTGTTTTTTTTGCCTATTTTAGGGTTTCAAAGAAAAGGAATATCAAACGGAGTCCAAACGGAATGAAACCTTCGGGAACGTGATTTTCTCACCGAACATGATCCAGGAGACTTGGAACCTACGCCAAGAAACAAAGGAGGAGGCCACAAGGTAGGGGGCGCGCCTACCCCCCAGGCGCGCCCTCCACCCTTGTGGGCCCCTTGTTGCTCCATCGACGCACTACTTGCTCCTATATATACCTACGTACCCCCAAACGACCAGAGACGGAGCCAAAACCCTAATTCCACTGCCGTAACTTTCTGTATCCACGAGATCCCATCTTGGGCCTGTTCCGGAGCTCCGCCGGAGGGGGTATCCATCACGGAGGGCTTCTACATCATCACCATAGCCCCTCTGATGAAGTGTGAGTAGTTTACCTCAGACCTTCGGGTCCATAGTTATTAGCTAGATGGCTTCTTCTCTCTTTTTTGGATCTCAAAACAATGTCCCCCCCCCTCTCTTGTGGAGATCTATTCGATGTAATCTTCTTTTTGGGGTGTGTTTGTTGAGACCGATGAATTGTGGGTTTATGATCAAGTCTATCCATGAACAATATTTGAATCTTCTCTGAATTCTTTTATGTATAATTGGTTATCTTTGCAAGTCTCTTCGAATTATTAGTTTGGTTTGGCCTACTAGATTGATCTTTCTTGCAATGGGAGAAGTGCTTAGCTTTGGGTTCAATCTTGCGGTGTCCTTTCCCAGTGACAGTAGGGGCAGCAAGGCATGTATTGTATTGTCGCCATCGAGGATAACAAGATGGGGTTTTCATCATATTGCATGAGTTTATCCCTCTACATCATGTCATCTTGCTTAAGGCATTACTCTGTTTTCATGAACTTAATACTCTAGATGCATGCTGGATAGCGGTCGATGAGTGGAGTAATAGTAGTAGATGCAGGCAGGAGTCGGTCTACTTGTCTCGGACGTGATGCCTATATACATGATCATACCTAGATATTCTCATAACTATGCTCAATTCTGTCAATTGCTCAACAGCAATTCGTTCACCCATCGTAAAATACCTATGCTCTTGAGAGAAGCCACTAGTGAAACCTATGGCCCCCGGGTCTATCTTCATCATATTAATCTTCCAATACTTAGTTATTTCCTTTGCTTTTATTTTACTTTGCATCTTTATCACAAAAATACCAAAAATATTATCTCATCATATCTATCAGATCTCACTCTCGTAAGTGGCCGTGTAGGGATTGACAACCCCTTATTGCGTTGGTTGCGAGGATTTATTTGTTTTGTGCAGGTGCGAGGGACTCACATGTAGCCTCCTACTGGATTGATACCTTGGTTCTCAAAACTGAGGGAAATACTTACGCTACTTTGCTGCATCATCCCTTCCCCTTCGGGGAAAACCAACGCAGTGCTCAAGAGGTAGCACGACAGAGCACGATGAAGCTACAAACGGCGAACATAGTACGGATCCGACGTCCGAACACGGCGACGCCGTGGATAAACCTCATCAACCCCCCCCCCCCTAGGGAGGAAAACAGTCCGAACGAAGATGCACACATTATCTCGGAAAGGCACTTGGAACAAGAGAACCTCCACAGCAGGCTTATTGCCACAACGAGGAGTCTGATGAAGCAGAAGCAAAGGCTTAAGGCCGCACAAAATACGCTCAACAGCAGGTGGAACAAAGTGATCGACAACAAAGAAAACTATGGTGGAAGTTACCACACAAAAAGCTATCGAAAGCGCAAGCTATTACCAGAATTCGACGATGAGGCCTTAGAGCCCACACAGCTGAAAAATAAAACGGCCAACCGGCCGGATAAACCACCTCATGACCGCGATAGAGCGGCTAACAAGGTCGCACATAAGTCAACACACGATCTACGTGAGGACTTGCGCCAAAAATCCAGTATGACCAGATCCATCTATGGATCTAGGAAGCGCGCTATGGCACAAAATCAAAAACGAATAATACAACCATCCGAACGCCATGATACATCCAAATACAGGGGTTCCGCACACCCCCTATGTTTCATCGATGAGGTGCTGGACCACGAATTCCCAGAAGGATTCAAACCAGTGGACATAGAGGCATACGATGGGACCACATACCCTGGGGTCTGGATTGAGGACTTTATCCTCCATATCCATATGGCTCGCGGAGACGATCTCCATGCCATCAAGTACTTGCCCCTCAAGCTTAAAGGACCAGCTCGGCACTGGCTGAAAAGCCTCCCCGAAAACTCAATTGGAAGTTGGGAGGAGCTCGAGGATGCTTTTCGGCCTAATTTTCAAGGGACCTATGTCCGACCTCCGGATGCAGACGATTTAAGTCATATAATTCAACAGCCCGGAGAGTCAGCCCGAAAGCTTTGGAACAAGTTTATCACTAAGAAGAACCAAATCGTCGACTGTCCGGACGCTGAAGCCTTAGCAGCTTTCAAACACAGCGTCCGAGACGAATGGCTCGCCAGACACCTCGGGCAAGAAAAACCGAGAACAATGGCAGCCCTGACAAGCCTCATGACCCACTTTTGCGTGGGCGAAGATAGGTGGTTAGCCCGCAGTAGCACCAGCGACCCAAGCAGATCCGAAGTTAGGGATGTCAATGGATAACCACGACGCTGTAAAAGCAAGCGTCGCAATAAAGAAGACAGCCCAGATAATACGGTGGTAAACGCCGAATTAGGGGCTCTCGACCAGGTCAGCGGAAAAAGCCTTTCAAAGGCAGCAGAGATGGACCGTCTAGCCCAAACAAGATTCTAGAAAAACTATGTCAGATTCATGGCACCCCCGATAAACCTGCAAATCACACCCACAGAGAATGCTGGGTCTTCAAGCAGGCCGGTAAGCTAAACGCCGAACACAAGGGGGGGGAGACACCAAGCGAAGACGAGGACGAACCTCGCGAGCAAAGCACTGGAGAACAGAAAAAATTCCCACCAGAGGTTAAAGCAGTAAACATGATCCATGTGACGAAGAGGAGAAGCAAACATGCACTCCGAGACATACGCGCCGTAGAGCCCGTCACCCCCAAGTTCACCCCCTGGTTGGCCTGCCCGATCACTTTCGATCGCAGGGATCACCCGACAAGCATCCGACATGAAGAATTGGTTGCCTTGGTGTTAGACCCAATAATAAACAGATACCATCTCACACGAGTCCTTATGGACGGAGGCAGTGGTCTAAATCTGATATATCAGGACACAGTCCGCAAAATGGGGATAGACCCGACAAAAATCAGCAGCAGTAATACTACCTTCAAGGGAGTAATACCAGGCCCAGAGGCCTGCTGTATGGGCTCTCTATTACCAGAGGTTGTATTCGGTTCTTCCGACAACTTCCGAAGCGGAAAGTTAACTTTCTACATCGCTCCATTCCGAAGTGGCTATCAAGCACTACTCAGAAGAGCGGCTTTCGCTCGTTTTAACGCAGTACCGCATTACGCTTCTCTCAAGCTTAAGATGCCCGGTCCACGTGGCACCATCACAATTAGTGGAAATATTGAGTGTTCTCTACGCGCGGAAGAACGTGCGACGGCTTTAAAAGCCGAGCACTAGACGGCCTCACCAACCATAATAAGTGACAGGTCGTCAAGACCGCGGACACGGTTAGACGAGTCCGGCGCATCACTAGATATACCTGAGATTGGTTTGATGGTTAAACCCTCATAGACAGTACAAGGGGCTTCACACGTGTAATCAGGGCTAGTTCGGCTCAACTTGACTTATCTTGAATTTTAATGGTTTATCTAGAATAACCAACTTTTTTTTGGCACGACAACTTTCACCTAAGTTCTTCTCTTTTACAGATAACAATCGTGCTACACCCGTCCAGGACACGACACAATGGAGACACAGGCACAGACATGCAGCAGGGACCCGCTCAAAGGTTTCTTTTCAGATTAAGACCCTGCGTGAACCTTTTGTACTATCTCTTGTTGATTCACATCCTCCGAATACTCAATACAACCGAGAAGGATGCTGACATTATTGGCATGTGTCCACGTCAGGATATTGCACGTACCTGGACACTCGGGGTTTATTATTAAGGGCATTGTTCAGCCCGGCATATGTTATAAAGACCGAATACCTTAGGGAGTGTTCGGCGTCGCGAGTTTGGCCTTATATGCATCAGCTCCGAATCATGTCTTTGGTCAAATGTTGGGTTTGCCCGGCTCCCGCGTTTTGCTACCTTACGTTCCGCTCTATCGGCTAAGGCGGCACTGGGAGAACTACTGTGATTGTGCCCTGGTTCATCCGGATGAGCACCTCAGTAGAGAAAGCCAAAAACTGACTCTCATGATAAAGTGCGAGACTGGTCAACCACTCGATGACTTAGCGGAATCTTTGGGATTCCTCCGCATTAACGAAGGGCCGTTTCCCGGTCATGTACGTACGCGCCCCGTATTCGAACGAGCGCGGAAGTATCAGGGGCTATATAGTAGTCCCACCGTCAAACTCCTATGGCTAAGTGAAAGTGTTAAAGCAATATAGTCCGATTGCCTCGTTCGCTGCGTTACCACCTCCTTCATGGACCAAGACGTTGGATTAAGTGTGAATACGCGTTTTTTGCAAACACCCCCACATTATATGCGTGGGGGCTGAAGCCGACGACTGCAAACTTTCAGGTTATATACATATATACATAAACGGCAGCACAGTAGGCATCATAATACTTTCAGGCAAAAGTATAAACACAACCTTCATAATTCAATAAAACATTGTTTTTACAACGGGAATAGATGTCACTAGAACATTATATTCTTCGAGCACTGAGCCTCTATCGAACGAGCACCTTCAAGGACTTCTTCAAAGTAGTGCTCGGCAGCTACTCGGCCTACGGCCGAACCCTGTGTTGCAATAGTGGTGGCCTCCATCTCTGCCCAGTATGTTTTGACACGGGAAAGTGCCATCCGCGCACCCTCTATGCACGCCGACCTCTTCATAGCATCGATGTGCGGCACAACACCAAGGAATTGTTGCACTAAGCTAAAGTAACTATTCGGCCTTGGCCCTTCCGGCCACAAATGATCCACAATAGACCTCATGGCAAGTTCGGACAACCTATGGAGCTCGGCCCATTCGGCCATTCGCTCATTCAACAGCAGCGGACACACCGGAACATGGAACTGTGACCAGAACAGCTTTTCCACTTCACAATCTTTTTGATCCTTGAAGTACTCGGCCACATCAGCAGCACTTGCCGCCAAATCCACGTATGCGTCTGCAGAACTCCATAGTTCATCAAGAGGGGCATACTTAGGATCTCCAAACTTCGTCCGCAACAAAAAGGGCTTCCCAGCCGCGATATCTCCAGCTTGACGCAGCACCTCCTTCGTCGCTCTGATTTTGGAGCGGGCTTCCTTGGCTGCTACCATGGCCTTCTCTAGGTTCGTCGCCTTCGCTCGACTTTCTTTTTCAAGAAGCTAGTAACGGTCAGCAGCATCTTTCAACTCAACGACCATTTTGTCTATTTTTTCCTTGCTTTAGCAATGCGCAGCCTGTTCGGCCCTCAGCTCTTCGACCGCCTTTAGAGCGGCCGCATCACTATTCCTGGCTTGTTCCTTGGCTTAGGCAAGTTCCGCCCGAAGGGTCTCCATGGCGGCAGATCCATCTGCAGTCACAACATATTGAAGATACTGGCATCATGCTCCTCTTACTATGTGTTGATCACCGGAGAAATCACATACCCTGTGTCTCGTCAAGCCGCTGGTTGACAAGCATGATGTCGGCATCAGCCGCATCAAGTTGCCGCTTTAGCTCGGCAAACTCATCAGTCTGGCTCGCCACCGGACCTTCAGCCACCTGCACATGAAGGCAGCCTGATTATTACCTGGGACTATGATCCTCTGTTTGCCGCCATTCTCGACGGCAACCAGAGTCTCAGGGGCTACTATCTGCATAGGGAACACCTAACATGTGCGGTACTGTCAAAAACATACACTATTTCACGTACCTCAAAGCCTTTCAGCAGACTCATAAAAGCTTCATGCAACCCGCTTTCGGCAGATGAAATCCTTTCAATCACCGTACCCATTAGCGTATGATGCGCTTCTGAGATGGCCGCTTGCTCCAGAAGATCCTTCAGTGCATTCGACCGCACACTGTATGGTTCCAAACTCTTTCTGTTGCTCTCTTTAGGAGCCGAATACTGAGGACTTCGGGTGGCCAAAGGATTACCCTCTGGCCTTGGCGGATCAGGAGAAACCCTCCACGACAACACTTCAGGGCCGCCCGCCTCATGAGGCGGGGTGGTAGGGGGAGGTGTTTCGCTCTCCATCATCTCCGGAAGAAGATCCCCCGAGGACGAACTCTGTCGAGAAGGGCTACGATCCGAACTACAAGATATATGCTTTGGTTATTGTCCTCAGAGGTAATGTAGGATATTTTTACTATTAAGTACCTTTTGTTTACTTACAGCTCGGTAGAGGGCTGATCCCCTTGCGGGCACTGTGCAGCAAGAGTACCCTCCGAGGCAGGACCCTCTGGCGAAGATTTCTTCCCCCGTTTGGAAACCTTTGTTTCCGGGTCTTCAGAGGTGGCCCTCTTCCTTCCTTGGGGAGAGGGAATTTCAGATTCTTCTCCCTGGTTATCCTCCTTCGCGGAGGTGCTAATTCCCCTGGTTTGGATGAATAATGAGTGAGGCCGGCTCTCAGCCTCTTTACTCCCCCCTTATCTCCCCCTAAGGGCACCTGATAAGGCGCCGGCTCGAGCATTCTGGCTAGTACTGGATTTGCCGAGCCTTCGGGAAGGGCGGCCGAACACCTGATTATCTTCGCCTTTGTTACACAGTCCCGGTCAAGGAGCGACTTTTCAGAATGATGTTATGGTAAATAAAAAAGACAGTGTGTTCGGTCACGGGATTACTTACTTGGGTATCTGGGCGATTACAGCTCAGACCCGCATCCTCGGTGGTGTCCGGACACTTTATTCGTGGTCCGAAGAACAATTTGTACATCTCTTCGAGCGTCATGCCGAGGAAGTGCTGAATAGTTCGCGGTCCTTCCGGGTTGAATTCCCACATACGAAGGGGTCGACGTTTGCAAGGCGGGACTCAACGAACTAGCATGACTTGCATTACCGTGACCAGGCTGACATCTCTCTCAAGGAGATCTCGGATGCGACTCTGCAATATCGGCACATCATTTACTGGCCCCCAGTTCAGCCCCTTGTTGATCCATGACGTCAGTTGTAGTGGGGGACCCGAGCGAAAGGCAGGGGCGGATACCCACTTGGCACTTCGAGGAGCTGTAATATAAAACCACTCCCGTTGCCATAAAACGGACACCTCTGGGAAGGAACCCTCTGGCCAAGGAACATCAACACTTTTGCTTATTACGGCACCTCCGCACTCTGCATGTCGCCCCTCGATCATCTTCGGCTTCACATTGAATGTCTCGAGCTACAGGCCGAAGTGTGGCGTAATGCGGAGAAAGGCCTCACACACGACGATGAACAACGAGATGTGAAGGAGGGAATCCGAGGCCAGGTCATGGAAATCCAGCCCATAATAGAACATGAGCCCCCTAACAAAGGGATCCAGAGCGAGGCCTAGCCCTCTGAGGAAGTGAGAGATGAATACGACGCTCTCGCCGGGTTCGGGAGTGGGAATGACCTGCCCTCGAGCAGGCAGCCTGTGCGAGATTTCAAAGGTCAAATACCTAGCCTCTCTTAGCTTCTTGATGTCTTCCTCTATGACAGAGGAAGGCATCCATCGACCTTGGAGGTTGGATCCGGACATGGTTGAAGGTCCGAAGCGCCTGACCTGAGCCTTGGGTGTTGGAACTCGAGGCGGGGGAAGGATTCGATTGAGCACGAGAGGTAAAAAGGACAAGCATTGGCCTCTTTATAAAGAGGGTGAATATCAAGCATCCTCCTCGTGGCCGTTTGGGACTTGCCTAAAATCGAGGAGTCATGCCAACGGGCACGATTAGGTTACCCACGTCTGTATTGATGAGAAACCCGTAATAACGGGGACACGATCTCTGCTTTGACAAGACGTGTCAAGAAAACCGCCTCGCGATATGTGCAATGCTGGTTAAGAAAATACGGTTCGAATAAAAAGCGGGCCATGGCATGATGTCACGTTGCTAAACGTGTCAGCAGATTAGATTTGTGGAAATATTATTCTCTCTACGGTGGTATGTGGAACTTATTTTGCAGAGCCAGGCACTATTCTTGTGTTCAAAATCTTCTATGGAGTATTCGGAAGAAGAACCCGCCTTGCAATGCCGAAGAAAAATCTGCGTGTCAGACTCATCGTCGTTGAAGCCTGGTTCAGGGGCTACTGAGGGAGTCCTGGATTAGGGGGTCTCCGGACAGCCGGACTATATCCTTTGGCCGGACTGTTGGACTATGAAGATACAAGATTGAAGACTTCGTCCCGTGTCCGGATGGGACTTTCCTTGGCGTGGAAGGCAAGCTTGGCAATACGGATATGTAGATCTCCTCCCTTGTAACCGACACTGTGTAACCCTAGCCCCCTCTGGTGTCTATATAAACCGGAGGGTTTAGTCCGTAGGACAACATACAATCATACCATATGCTAGCTTCTAGGGTTTAGCCTCTACGATCTCGTGGTAGATCAACTCTTGTAATACTCATATCATCAAGATCAATCAAGAAGGACGTAGGGTATTACCTCCATCAAGAGGGCCCGAACCTGGGTAAACATCGTGTCCCCTGCCTCCTGTTACCATCCGCCTTAGACGCACAGTTCGGGGCCCCCTACCCGAGATACGCCGGTTTTGACACCGACAAAGCCCATTGTTGGAATATACAAGCCAAGTTCTATAATGAAAAGTTCCCACTAGTATATGAAAGTGACAAAACAAAAGACTCTCTATCATGAAGATTATGGTGCTACTTTGAAGCACAAGTGTGGTAAAAGGATAGTAACATTGTCTCTTCTCTCTTTTTCTCTCTTTTTTGGGCCTTCTCTTTTTTATGGCCTTTCTATTTTTTCCTCACTTGGGACAATGCTCTAGAAAATGATGATCATCTCACTTCTATTTATTTACAACTCGATACTAGAACAAAGTATGACTCTATATGAATGCCTCCGGCGGTGTACCGGGATATGCAATGAACCAAGAGTGACATGTATGAAAGGATTATGAATGGTGGCTTTGCCACAAATACTATGTCAACTACATGATCATGCAAAGGAATATGACAATGCTGAATGTGTCATGATAAATGGAACGGTGGAAAGTTGCATGGCAATATATCTCGGAATGGCTATGGGAATGCCATAATAGGTAGGTATGGTGGCTGTTTTGAGGAAGATATAAGGAGGTTTATGTGTGAAAGAGCGTATCATATCACAGGGTTTGGACGCACCGGAAAAGTTTGCACCAACTCTTAATGTGAGAAAGGGCAATGCACGGTACCGAAGAGGCTAGCAATGATGAAAAGGTGAGAGTGCGTATAATCCATGGACTCAACATTAGTCATAAAGAACTCACATACTTATTGCAAAAATCTACAAGTCATCAAAAACCAAGCACTATGCGCATGCTCCTAGGGGGGTAGATTGGTAGGAAAAGACCATCGCTTGTCCCCGACCGCCACTCATAAGGAGGACAATCAAAGAACACCTCATGTTTCAAGTTTGTTACATAACGTCTACCATACGTGCATGCTACGGGACTTGCAAACTTCAACACAAGTATTTTTCAAATTCACAACTACTCAACTAGCACAACTTTGATATCACTACCTCCATGTCTCAAAACAATCATCAATCATCAAACTTCTCTTAGTATTCAACACACTCATAAGAAAGTTTTTAGTAGTCTTGAATACCTAGTACATTAGGATTATTTAAGTAAATTACCATGATATCTAAAACTCTCAAAATAATATAAGTGAAGCATGAGAGAATAATAGTTTCCATAAAACAAAACCACCACCGTGATCTACAAGATATAAGTGAAGTACTAGAGCAAAAACTATATAACTCAAAAGATATAAGTGAAGCACATAGAGTATTTCTAATAATTTCCGAATCATGTGTCTCTCTCTCAAAAGGTGTGTACAGCAAGGATGATTGTGGTAAACTAAAAAGCAAAGACTCAAATCATACAAGACGCTCCCGCGGCCGAATCTAAAAGATTTCTAGAAGCAAAATTCAATCCGGCATAAATTTTTTGTATAATCATCCACAAATTCAAACCATGTGTAGGGCAATTACGTATCATTAATTTCATCCTCTCCCAAGCTTGTGCAACATGTTCATGATCAAGTTGATTAAAATTCATAATATCATTTCTAAGAGAGATGATCTTAGCGGGACGAAAATACTTAGAGATAAAAGCATCTTTGCACTTATTCCACGAATCAATACTATTTATAGGCAAAGACGAAAACCAAGCTTTAGCATGATCTCTAAGCGAAAAAGGGAATAGCTTCAATTTAACAATATCATTATCCACATCTTTCTTCTTTTGCATATCACACAAATCAACAAAGCTATTTAGATGGGTAGCGGCATCTTCACTAGGAAGGTCGGCGAATTGATCTTTCATGACAAGATTCAACAAAGCAGAATTGATTTCACAAGATTCAGTATCGGTAAGAGGAGCAATGGAGTGCTAAGGAAATCATTGTTGTTGGTATTGGTAAAGTCACACAATTTAGTATTATCTTGAGCCATCGTGACAAGCAAGCAATCCAACACACGAGCAAACAAGAGATGGGCAAAAAGAGGCAAATAGAAAAGAGAGGGAGGATGGAGAGAGAGAGGGAGAATAAAATGGCAAGGGTGAAGTGGGGGAGAGGAAAACGAGAGGCAAATGGCAAATAATGTAATGCGGGAGATAAGGGTTTGTGATGAGTACTTGGTGTGTGGACTTTTGCGTAGACCTCCCCGGCAACGGCGCCAGAAATCCTTCTTGCTACCTCTTGAGCACTGTGTTGGTTTCCCTTGAAGAGGAAAGGGTGATGTAGCAAAGTAGCATAAGTATTTCCCTCAGTTTTTGAGAACCAAGGTTTCAATCCAGTAGGAGGCCACACACGAGTCCCTCGCACCTACACAAACAAATAAATCCTTGCAAGCAACGCGATAAGGGGTTGTCAATCCCTACAAGGTCACTTACGAGAGTGAGATATGATAGATATGATAAGATAATATTTTTGGTATTTTTTATGATAAAGATGCAAAGTAAAATAAAAGGCAATAAAAATAACTAAGTGTTGGAAGATTAATATGATGGAAAATAGACCCAGGGGCCATAGGTTTCACTAGTGGCTTCTCTCAAGAGCATAAGTATTCACGGTGGGTAAACAAATTACTGTTGAGCAATTGACATAATTGAGCATAGTTATAAGAATATCTAGGTATGATCATGTATATAGGCATCATGTCCGAGACAAGTAGACCGACTCCTGCCTGCCTGCATCTACTACTATTACTCCACACATCGACCGCTATCTAGCATGCATCTACAGTATTAAGTTCAAGAGAACAGAGTAACGCTTTAAGCAAGATGACATGATGTAGAGGGATAAACTCATGCAATATGATATAAACCCAATCTTGTTATCCTCGATGGCAACAATACAATATGTGCCTTGCTGCCCCTACTGTCACTGGGAAAGGACACCACAAGATTGAACCCAAAGCTAAGCACTTCTCCCATTGCAAGAAAGATCAATCTATTAGGCCAAACCAAACTGATAATTCGAAGTGACTTGCAAAGATAACCAATCATACATAAAAGAATTCAGAGAAGATTCAAGTATTGTTCATAGATAAACTTGATCATAAACCCACAATTCATCGGTCTCAACAAACACACCGCAAAAGAAGATTACATCGAATAGATCTCCACAAGAGAGGGGGAGAACTTTGTATTGAGATCCAAAAATAGAGAAGAAGCCATCTAGATAATAACTATGGACCCGAAGGTCTGAGGTAAACTACTCACACTTCATCGGAGGGGCTATGGTGTTGATGTAGAAGCCCTCCGTGATCGATGCCCCCTCCGACGGAGCTCCGGAACAGGCCCCAAGATGGGATCTCGTGGATACAGAAATTTACGGTGGTGGAATTAGGGTTTTGGCTCCGTATCTGGTAGTTTGGGGGTACGTAGGTATATACTGGAGGAAGGAGTACGTCGGTGGAGCAACAGGGGGCCCACGAGGGTGGAGGGCGCGCCCAGGGTGGGTAGGCGCGCCCCCTACCTCGTGGCTGTTGGGAACGTACAGAATTTTAAAATTTCTACGCATCACCAAGAGCAATCTATGGAGTCATCTAGCAACGAGGGAGAGAGGAGTGCATCAACATACCCTTGTAGATCGCGCGCGGAAGCGTTCAAGAGAACGGGGTTGATGGAGTCGTACTCGTTGTGATCCAAATCACCGATGACCTAGCGCCGAACAAACGGCACCTCCGCGTTCAACACACGTACGGTTTGGAAGACGTCTCCTCCAAGTTGATCCAGCAAGGGGGAAGGAGAGGTTGATGAAGATCCAACAGCACGACGACGGCGTGGTGGTGGAAGCAACAGTGATCTCGGCAGGGCTTCGCCAAGCTCAGGGAGAGGGAGGAGTGTCACGGGAGGGAGAGGGAGGCGCCAGGGGCTAGGGTGCGGCTTCCCTCCCTCCCCCCACTATATATAGGACCCCTAGGGGGTGGCGGCCCTAGGAGATTGAATCTCCAAGGGGGGGCGGGGGCCAAGGGGGGTGGAGTACCCCCCAAGCCAAGTGGGGAGCCCCCACCCCTAGGGTTTCCAACCCTAGGCGCAGGGGAGGCCCATGGGGGGGGCACCAGCCCACTAGGGGCTGTTTCCCCTCCCACTTCAGCTCATGGGGCCCTCCGGGATAGGTGGCCCCACCCGGTGGACCCCTGGGACCCTTCCGGTGGTCTCGGCACAATACCGATTACCCTCGAAACCTTCCCGATGGCCGAAACTTGACTTCCTATATATAAATCTTCACCTCCGGACCATTCCAAAACTCCTCGTGATGTCCGGGATCTCATCCGGGACTCCAAACAACTTTCGGGTTATCGTATGCTAATATCTCAACAACCCTAGCGTCACCGAACCTTAAGTGTGTAGACCCTACGGGTTCGGGAGACACACAGACATGACCGAGACGACTCTCCGGTCAATAACCAACAGCGGGATCTGGATACCCATGTTGGCTCCCACATGCTCCTCGATGATCTCATCGGATGAACCATGATGTCGAGGATTCAATCAATCCCGTGTACAATTCCCTTTGTCAATCGGTACGTTACTTGCCTGAGACTCGATCGTCGGTATCCCAATACCTCGTTCAATCTCGATACCGGCAAGTCACTTTACTCGTACCGTAATGCATGATCCCATGATCAACCACTTGGTTACATTGAGCTCATTATGATGATGCATTACCGAGTGGGCCCAGAGATACCTCTCCGTCATACGGAGTGACAAATCCCAGTCTCGATTCGTGCCAACCCAACAGACACTTTTGGAGATACCTGTAGTGTACCTTTATAGTCACCCAGTTACATTGTGACGTTTGGCACACCCAGAGCACTCCTACGGTATCCGGGAGTTGCACAATCTCATGGTCTAAGGAAATGACACTTGACATTCGGAAAAGCTATAGCAAACGAACTACACGATCTTTGAGCTATGCTTAGGATTGGTTCTTGTCCATCACATCATTCTCCTAATGATGTGATCCCGTTATCAATGACATCCAATGTCCATAGTCAGGAAACCATGACTATCTTTTGATCAACGAGCTAGTCAACTAGAGGCTCACTAGGGACGTGTTGTGGTCTATGTATTCACACATGTATTACGATTTTCGTATAACACAATTACAGCATGAACAATAGACAATTATCATGAACAAAGAAATATAATAATAACCATTTTATTATTGCCTCTAGGGCATATTTCCAATAGTCTCCCACTTGCACTAGAGTCAATAGTCTAGTTACATTGTGATGAATCGAACACCCATGCAGTTCTGGTGTTGATCATGTTTTGCTCTAGGGAGAGGTTTAGTCAACGGATCTGCCACATTCAGGTCCGTATGTACTTTACAAATATCTGTGTCTCCATTTTGAACACTTTCACGAATGGAGTTGAAGCGACGCTTGATATGCCTGGTCTTCCTGTGAAACCTGGGCTCCTTGGCAAGGGCAATAGCTCCAATGTTGTCACAGAAGAGAGTCATCGGGCCCGACGCATTGGGTATGACTCCTAGGTCGGTAATGAACTCCTTCACCCAGATTGCCTCTTGTGCTGCCTCCGAGGCTGCCATGTACTCCACTTCACATGTAGATCCCGCCACAACGCTTTGCTTGCAACTGCACCAGCTTACTGCCCCACCATTCAAAATATACACGTATACGGTTTGTGACTTAGAGTCATCCAGATCTGTGTCGAAGCTAGCATCGACGTAACCCTTTACGACGAGCTCTTCGTCACCTCCATAAACGAGAAACATATCCTTAGTCCTCTTCAGGTACTTTAGGATATTTTTGACCGCTGTCCAGTGTTCCATGCCGGGATTACTTTGGTACCTTCCTACCAAACTTACGGCAAGGTTTACATTAGGTCTGGTACACAGCATAGCATACATGATAGACCCTATGGCCGAGGCATAGGGGACGACACTCATCTTTTCTCTATCTTCTGCCGTGGTCGGGCATTGAGCCGTGCTCAATCTCGTACCTTGCAGTACAGGCAAGAACCCCTTCTTTGACTGATCCATTTTGAACTTCTTCAATATCTTGTCAAGGTACGTACTCTGTGAAAGACCAATGAGGCGTCTCGATCTATCTCTATAGATCTTGATGCCTAATATATAAGCAGCTTCTCCAAGATCCTTCATTGAAAAACACTTGTTCAAGTAGGCCTTTATGCTTTCCAAGAATTATATATCATTTCCCATCAACAGTATGTCATCCACATACAATATGAGAAATGCTACAGAGCTCCCACTCACTTTCTTGTAAATGCAGGCTTCTCCATAAGTCTGCGTAAACCCAAACGCTTTGATCATCTCATCAAAACGAATGTTCCAACTCCGAGATGCTTGCGCCAACCCATAAATCGAGCGTTGGAGCTTGCACACCTTGTCAGCATTCTTAGGATCGACAAAACCTTTCGGCTGCATCATATACAATTCTTCCTTAAGGAAACCATTAAGGAATGTCGTTTTGATGTCCATTTGCCATATCTCATAATCATAGAATGCGGCAATTGCTAACATGATTCGGACGGACTTCAGCTTCGCTACGGGTGAGAAAGTCTCATCATAGTCAACCCCTTGAACTTGTCGATAACCCTTAGTGACAAGCCGAGCTTTATAGATGGTTACATTACCATCCGCGTCTGTCGTCTTCTTAAAGATCCATTTATTTTCTATGGCTCGCCGATCATCGGGCAAGTCAGTCAAAGTCCATACTTCGTTTTCATACATGGATCCTATCTCGGATTTCATGGCTTCCAGCCATTTGTCGGAATCTGGGCCCGCCATCGCTTCTTCATAGTTCGAAGGTTCACCGTTGTCTAACAACATGATTTCCAAGACAAGGTTGCCATACCACTCTAGTGCGGAACGTGTCCTTGTGGACCTACGAAGTTCAGTAGCAACTTGATCTGAAGTTTCATGATCATCATCGTTAACTTCCTCTCTAGTCGGTGCAGGCACCTCAGGAACATTTTCTTGAGCTGCGCCACTTACGGGTTCAAGAGGTAATACTTCATCGAGTTCTACTTTCCTCCCACTTATTTCTTTCGAGAGAAACTCTTTCTCTAGAAAGGATCCATTCTTGGCAACAAAGATCTTGCCTTCGGATCTGAGGTAGAAGGTATACCCAATAGTTTCTTTAGGGTATCCTATGAAGACACATTTTTTCAACATGGGTTCGAGCTTTTCAGGTTGAAGTTTCTTGACATAAGCATCGCATCCCCAAACTTTTAGAAATGACAGCTTAGGTTTCTTCCCAAACCATAATTCATACGGTGTCGTCTCAACGGATTTCGACGGAGCCCTATTTAAAGTGAATGTGGCAGTCTCTGAAGCATAGCCCCAAAATGACAGCGGTAAATCGGCAAGAGACATCATAGATCGCACCATATCCAATAGACTGCGATTACAACGTTCGGACACACCATTACGCTGAGGTGTTCCAGGCGGCGTGAGTTGTGAAACTATTCCACATTTCCTTAAGTGTGTGCCAAATTCGTGACTCAAGTATTCTCCCCCGCGATCTGATCGCAAGAACTTGATTTTCTTGTCACGTTGATTCTCAACCTCACTCTGAAATTCCTTGAACTTTTCAAAGGTCTCAGACTTGTGTTTCATTAAGTAGTGTAAGAGCATCTAGTGCCACCCCTAGTTGGTTTTGGAGTATTGACGACAAACCTAGTTGAGGGACTAATGTGTTTGTGAGAATTGCAGGATAACACAGGTAGAAGTCCCTCATTGATTCGGTTTTCCTACCAGAGATGACCCCTAAAAATGTATGAAGACATTGAAGTCAAAGGTGGTATGTGAAGACATTCACATTGAAGACTATGACAAGAGAAGACATAGCGTGAAGACTATGGAGCGCGAAGACTTAGCAGTTTCGTCGTTCTGTGTTTTTCCTTGTTGAGTCATAGGAACCACCGTACTATTAAGTGGGGTCCAAGAGAACCAGCCAGAATGACTGAAGTGATGCTTAACCAAAATCCTATGTCTTCAGTGAAGACTATGAGAGAAAATCTTGTCTAGAGTTGGATAAGTCAGCGTTGCTTGCAGCCCAAGTAAAGTTGCCGTGTGTGTTTGAAATCTGACCGTTGGAACACGTGTCAGTTCCTTAGTGACCCGGGGTCATTTCGGACAAATCAGGTCGGGTTGCCTAGTGGCTATAAATAGCCCACCCCCTACAACCATAAACGGTTGGCTGCTCAGAGTTAGAGTAGGGCTTTTGTCGTTTGAGAGCAACCCACCTCGAAGCCTTTGAGAGAGAATTCCTTGCGAGGATAAAGCCCTAACCACCCAGAGCCAAAGAGTGTTAGGCATCACTTAAGTCTTCCTATATGTGTGATCTGAAGACTTATTACACTTGAGGACTGTGAATCCTCCAGCCGGTTAGGCGTCGCGTTCTGAGCATCCAAGAGTCATTGTGGATCGCCGGTGAACGAAGTCTGTGAAGGTTTGGAAGTCTACCTTGAAGACTTACCAGAGTGATTGGGCGAGGACTGTGTGTCCTTAGCTCAAGGGGAATAAGGTGAAGACAAGGTCTTCTGAGTTGAATCTCAGCCTCCCTAACCAGACGTACAGTTGTCACAGCAACTGGAACTAGTCCAACAAATCATTGTCTTCAACGGGTCACTGGTTTCATCCTTCCCTTCCCTTTACTTACTGTTGGTCCTCATGAAGTCATTGTACAATTGCATCACCAATTGGCTTCACTGAGTGATTATTTGTTCTAATTGGCTTCACAATATCTTCCCACCTGATCCTCACTGCCTAGCTGCTATTAGTCATTGTGCTTTCACTTCATTGAATACTTGACTATGGCTTGCCTAGTGTAGTCTACCTTCCGCTGCATGGTAATAGGTTTACTTCTATCATTTGTCTTCGAAACTTACATGTTTTGAAGACTTACATAAAAATCGCCTATTCACCCCCCTCTAGTCGATCACTAGCACTTTCAATTGGTATCAGAGCAAGGTACTCCCTTGTTCTATGTGATTCGGTTTAACCACCTGGAGTTTAGCTATGTTGACTGCAGGGATAATTAAAGTCTCCACTGCATGCCCCGTCTTCGATGGAACTGAATATCCCTACTGGAAGAATAAGATGTGCATGCATCTTGAAGCCATTGATGTCGACCTGTGGTATGTCGTCAAGAACGGCGTTCCCAAGGCTGGAGAGGGTGTCATTGCTGCTGATGTCAAGAAGTTCGTTCAACTGGACTCTACTGCCAAGAATATCATCTGTGGTCATCTGACCAAAGGATAGTATGGCCGCGTGAGTGCTTTGGAAACATCTAAGCTAGTCTGGGACTGGCTCTCCAAGGTCAACGAAGGCGTCTCAACCCAGAGAGATCAGAGAATCAGTGTCCTTCGCAACCTCTTCAACCGCTTCCGGAGAAATGTAGCGACCCGACCCGAATGGATCAAGTCTCTGTGCTTCAGTGTCATCCCTGGATCGGTATGCTGACACACACAGTACTCAAGGATTTATAACAGAGGTAAATCACATGTAAAAGTAACGTAAATACTATTACCTCAATCCAAATAGCGGAAGTAACAAGATTGTGGATTCCCATAAACACCAACGACAAAGTTGAGTGTAGGAATCATAACCCTAATGTATCACTTACTCGTCGTAAGATAATCCTTCAACATGAGACGTTGCAGCCACAAAGGGTCAGTACATTGAATGTACTGGCAAATTCACACCATAGGATAATGATGAATAAAGGCTATCACTACATGCATATTTGGCTGGTGGAAAGGCTCTATGGTTATAAGGTTTTTGCGAAAAGCCAATTTTTCCTACTGCAAAGGAATAAATTTATTTAACTATCATGGTGGTTGTTAAACATTGAGAATGGTTGACAGCATTCTCAATCCCAATTAAGTAATATCATTAAACCCAACAATATTCATTTAAAGTAACGTGATGAGATCAACAGGATAATCCATGAATTAGATACTCAAGATGTCCATAACCGGGGACACGGCTAACCATGATTAGTTTATACACTCTGCAGAGGTTTGCACACTTTTCCCCACAAGACTCGATCGCCTCCGTTTGGTTTCTTGCACTACATGGTGTTTGAGAAGACGGATGACCGAGACATAGTCTTTCAGAAGCGCTAGCACCTTACGATGGGTACACCGTACCACCTACATCCCCTACATCTGCTAGTCTACCACTGTAAGAGTTCGCACGACTTAGTCAACTATGCTAGAGCCCATAATAGCTTGTGGCTGCACACGGAAGTTTCTAGCATGAATAATCTTATGATCCCTTTGAGCCTGGGTGGCGGACCATAGGATGATCACACGGTATATCCCCGGGATCTCCTAGGACAACATGGTATATCCCCAGGTGTCCGGGCAAGTCCACTGGTATATCCCCAGGGTGCCCCTAGCAATCCACCAGATGTGTATTCAAGTTGCCACCTTAAGTTGAACCATTAAATAAAAATCTCACATCTGTCATGGATTTCACTCATACCCAAACCACGTCTACGAGCATAGCATAGCAATATAAGCAACACGTAGAAATAACTCCCAAGGGTTTGATAGTAACAGGGCAATAGGTTCCTACCTCATCAACTACTTCCCAATCCCACAATTTAATTAGATCCTAATCATGCAATGCTTGAGGTTTGATCTAATGCAATGAAAACTGGGTATGAAGGGGATATGATCAAAGTGTGAACTTGCCTTGCTGATGATCCGCGAAACCTAACGATTCGAAGTAACAGGCGGCGCACTCCGGGTATTCTATCGCAGACAAACAAACAAGCATACAATAAGTACTCATCTAATGCACAGGTAAAACTCAAATAAGAGATCTAACCAGAAGGTTCAACTTAAGAACTCCGGTTGGCAAAAAGAATCAAATCGAACGAAGCAACGAAAGTCAAACTGCGAAAGAAAACAACTTCGTTCTAGTAATCTGGATCTAGGGCAAATTTTACAGTAGCAAAATCTTGTTTAAATTGGTTAAATGGATAAAGGATTTCGAGACGAATCCCTAGGCGCTTGAATTGCCTGATTCCGATAAACGAGCGAAAAGTTAAACTAAAACGAAAATCGGATCAGGAATCGCGATCAGAAAAATCACGGATTTAATCCGAGAAAAAGAAAAATGACGAACGCCGAATATTTTTTCTCTTTTTTTCGGCATGGAAAACGAGGCACGACGAACCTCGGGCGGCGGGATCGTCGGCGGCGGCGGCTCCGACCTCACGCGCAGATCGAGGCGGGGCTGATGAGCTGGGGCGGCTCGAGGCGGCGCTATTTAAAGTCTGCCCCCGGGCGGTGTCCCGCTCGGGTACGGCCCGAAGTTGGTTCGTTTTTTTTATTCCGCTCGGAAGAAAAATAAAAAGAAATACTAAACGGACTCCAAAAATTCCGAAATAAATTTTCTCGGGCTTCTAAAATCAAGCCGCACAAGGTGAACATTTATTTGGGCCCTAAATGCAATTTTGAAAAACGCACATTTTTCCTAAATTGAAATAAAACACCGAAAAACTCCGAAATAAAATCTTATTTGATTTTTTTATTAAATCCTCAATATTTCTTTATTTTGGGAAAGTCATTTTATTCCCTCTCTCATATTTTTGTAATAGAAATAATTGATGATAAAATAAATAAAATCAAATGATCCTATTCTCAACATTTGAGAAAACTCAAATATGAAAATAACGAAATCCCCAACTCTCTCCGTGGGTCATTGAGTTGCATAAAGTTTCAGAATTGGAAATATTTTCCAAATGAAATTCAAATATTTTCAACACCCATGTCATTTAAATAAATGGAAGAAGTCATGTCATCTTCTCTCCAGGGTTTTGTGATGAAAAGAATTTGAATTCTCGGGGATCAAAAGAAAAAGGTGAAAGTTTGGGAAAGTCCTTTTATTCCCTCTCATTTAACTTTCAAAAGTTTCGAATTTCACTCACTTTCAGACAATCAATCAACCAATCAATCAAATCTATCTGTTTGTTTATAACATTCCAAAATTTAGAATTTTGGGATGTTACAAACCTACGACCCTTAAAATGAATCTCGTCCTCGAGATTCGGAGAGGCTAGTAAGAAATAGGTTAGGGTTTGGGGGTCTCCTCAAAATCCATCAATCGTCACACGGGGTGTGGAGTGCTACGACCCTTAGAAGCATGGTTACTGTTCCATCAAGACTCATATACTCCATCCTTATTCTTGACAGTGTCGGTCTTCTCAGATCCTCGAGAAATTCCTTCTCTGAGCTCTTCCGGTAGTGGCATAACCTTTACCACAATTTTTCTGTCCTTTCATTTGGTAAGGTTATTCCGAGACTAGATCTTCTTAGCTGATAGGTCTGGCGCCAAAACTAAACAACTATCGATATCTCATGGTGGTCAACAATTTATGGTTTCTCCTGCAGGAAATGGGTCTGGTTGATCCTCACCATATAACCTACGGTTGGCAAAGCTGCCTTGTACAAGGGAAAAAAATACCTATACCATTCTAAGGCTTCAAAGAAGGTTTAGTACCGTCGTCTCTCTACTATAGGTAAGTCACTCAGATTTACCATCCCATATAGCAAGGCGAATAATAAGAGTAAGTCGGTATGGTGATCAATCCATCCCACACCCAAATCATTAACATGTGTATAGTTTAGCGAATCTCGCATACTAACACTTGGTCATCCTCACAAGCATTGCAGAATTTCTCTTGTCGACGAATGAAGTTCGGATATATCCATAGATTCTGCAAGCCAGACAAGCATCTATCGTTCCTTCACAACTCTCAGGTTTTGTGTTACTCCTATAAAATCGTTTATCGATAAAATCGTAACTTCTTCCAGGGTTTTTCCTTTAGCAAGAATGTGCTTGCTTCTTGGCAGGTCCTGGGGCCTGTGGGTTATGGCCCATCTCATCACTTGTAGTCCTTGAACTTATCATCGGGCAACTGATCATTATTCCAACTTCCAACTTCCTAGTATTCTTATTATACTAAAATCCATCCAATTGTACTGTCTTACTTCCTTCTATTGGCACCAAACTAAGACGTGATTATTCAAAATCATCACGGAGTTACAATCGTTCCATAATACCAACATCATACCTCCTTTATATCGAATAGTAATTCATCTCTTCATCCTCGTGGGTTATCCCACATACCGAGGTAAAACTTATACTTATGAAGTCCATACTCTACTTTGTGGAACATCATTATCCTTTCCAGGGTCAAGCGTCCTTACAGGGAAATATTGGCCATCTCTGCATGACACTTCTTCAACTGGGAAATGTGAAACACATCATGAACTCCTGACAGTCCCTCGGGTAACTCCAACTTGTAGGCCACTTCTCTCATACGCTCCAAAACTCGGTATGGTCCTACAAATCTCGGGGCTAACTGTCACTTAAGTCCAAATCGTTTAACTCCTCGCAGAGGGGTCACACGAAGACATGCTCTATCTCCAATTTCATAGGCTACCTCCTTGCATTTTTTTTATTTTTGAGTCTGCATAACTCTTCTGCCTGGACTGAGCTACCTTCAGTCTATCTCGAATCAACTTAACATTCTCTTTGGACTGCTTGATCACATTTGGTCCAAACAACTGACAGTCTCCAACTTCATCCCACATACTCTTGGGGTATCACACATATCGAGACAAAATTCATATTCATTTTGTCCGAAATCCACTCAGTGGAGTAGCCTTATCTTTCCCAGGGGTCAGGGGTTCTTACAAGGTACTACCACCCTTAAAATGCACAAATCTTCCATAGACCATATTTCTCATGTCCTCAAAAATGGTCAAAATTCTTCTTCATAGGGTAACAACTCATAAAATCCATATCAATACCAACGATGCTACTTTATTCACTCTCAATTGATTACAATCTCTCGCTTTTCCATTACATGTCTCAACTCAACACCTCAATATAAAAGAAAATGTTCTCACTTCTACTACTCCATTTCTTTTGTTGCAAACTCAACTCTAGCACAAGTTTCCTTCTGCTTGGGACAATCTCTGGCAAAGTGCCCTGCTCCATTACAACTAAAACATATTACTTCTGACAAGTATCGAGGTTTCCTTTTTGGGTAACTGTTGAGGTAGTGCCCTGACTCCTTGCACCTGTAATAGGTGATATGACTCAGGTCCTTCCTGGAATCCAATCTGCTTCTCTTCCTGGACCTTTCTATGCCAATCATGGCTTCTATTTCCTGTCGGTCATATTCTACTTCCTCTGACGGGAATTCTACTAGATCCCCATTCAAACAATTTTGGGAGATGTGTCCTTCTTCTCCACATGAATAGCAAGACTTAGTGCAGGGTCTACTCGGGTCCTCTTTAGGTGTGTCCTCCACATCTTCCTTCATCACAAATTCTTCTAAAATTTCCATGAGGGCTCCTTTCATTACTTCTTTCTTCTTCTGGATGGTTCTTTGTACCATGGGGTAAATGTGACACTGAGCAGGGTAGTGGGTAGTCCCTTCACACAAGAAACAAGTAATCTGCCTAGTTGGGCATTCTTCAACTGGGTGACTTCCTTCACAATTTGGGCATTCATCCTTGTGTTCTTTATGGGTGTGTCCTACTTCTCCATGAATCTTGCATGCACCAGGTTTCTTCATATCCTTTCCATAAGGCTTCAACTTCTGGGACACAAACCGAGACTTTGGCAAAGTTAACTTAAATTCTTTCCAAGTGGTTACTCCTTGCCATCCATTGATGGTTTGGTACATTCTCCACCAAGTAGCAGCACCTCTTTCAAAGTACTGAAGAGCATGCCGGGTCATATCATTTCCAACTATAGGGTTATTCTTCATGTGATCCTCTATGTTATGAATCCATTGGTCCGTCTCCAATTGACCCATCGGTCCAGAAAATATAAGCTCATCTTCATTCATCCTCTATTGGGTCCATGGGTTTGGGGTGAGATAAGAGAGATAGAGAGGGATACACACAATACAAACAAAAGTTTTGAAAAGACAGATTTTATTTGTGGCTGTCGGGAAAAACATCAAACAATGACAGCTCACAAACATCACATCTAACGTAGGTATATAACAGGGGTTTGGTCTTCTAAAGGTCAATAAATCTTCAACATCTCCAAACTCTTCAAGCCTTGTTCATGCCTCCAATGGCTTCTTCCGATCGTGCTTATCCTTTTCCAGTTCTTTTGCCAGATCATCTCTATTGACGTGAAGTCTCTCGTGACCTCCTTTAATATTTCTGGAGTTACATTCCAAACTTCCGGGTTTCAACATCCTTGACATGAACCATGATCCTGCTGTCCTTCAGTTCTTAATGAATCTCCGGTATCTTGAGGTTTTGCTCCTCCAGCTTGGCTACTTCAGCTCCTTGGTCCTAAGTTCTTCACGGAATGCTTCTTGTCAAATACGGCTTCTTGTAGGTCCATCTTAACTTCTTGATGTACTACTCTAGATCCTGGTGATACTCCGGCTAAGGTTAAAACTTCACCTCTTACTGATAGATGCTCCATCAGCCTTCTACCATCCAATCCTTCCATGCATATGCATGCCTAACTTAGCACGGTGACAATAGCATAAGCGGGCGATAACATCATGGATAGCCGTGTTTCTGCCCTTGTCATTTCCTCGAGCTATCATTCCATAGTTGATATCTCCTACCTTAGGGTTTTCCTTGGCAGAACTTTGAGTTTTTAACTCTCCATGCTCCGTCTTTCTCCGATACACCTTGATCTCGGGTATTGCCAACTTTCATAGTCTGCCAAGTTCCAAAAGGGTAGCCTTCCTAGGTCATACAAATCTGGGAATTCTTCAGAGCCTTCAAATTCTACTTGTCTTCGGAGTCTTCAACCGTTGTAGTTTCCATTATTCAGATGCACGGAAAATACTCTTCATTCCGAAGCGGTCTTAGTTGTCCAATATCTTATACTTCTTAGAGTGGTCTCATCAGTCAAATCCTCGTCTGGTCAAAAGGGGAAAGGGGTATGGTCTCACTAAAGGGAATTTTTGAATAAGCTCAGAAGAGAAGAGAGGTAAAAGATCTTTTTGAAAGGGAAAGTTGTAGAGAAAAATCTTTGCTATGGGCTTGCCAGTTTCTAGGGTCACGTCCTACAGTCAACATGTGCTCTGATACCATCTTGTAGCGACCCGACCCGAATGGATCAAGTCTCTGTGCTTAAGTGTCATCCCTGGATCGGTATGCTGACACACACAGTACTCGAGGATTTATAACAGAGGTAAATCACATGTAAAAGTAACGTAAATACTATTACCTCAATCCAAATAGCGGAAGTAACAAGATTGTGGATTCCCATAAACACCAACGGCAAAGTTGAGTGTAGGAATCGTAGCCCTAACGTATCACTTACTCGTCATAAGATAATCCTGCAACATGAGACGTTGCAGCCACAAAGGGTCAGTACATTGAATGTACTGGCAAATTCACACCAGAGGATAATGATGAATAAAGGCTATCACTACATGCATATTTGGCTGGTGGAAAGGCTCTATGGTTATAAGGTTTTTGCGAAAAGCCAATTTTTCCCTACTTCAAAGGAATAAATTTATTTAACTATCATGGTGGTTGTTAAACATTGAGAATGGTTGATAGCATTCTCAATCCCAATTAAGTAATATCATTAAACCCAACAATATTCATTTAAAGTAACGTGATGAGATCAACAGGATAATCCATGAACTAGATACTCAAGATGTCCATAATCGGGGACACGGCTAACCATGATTAGTTTATACACTCTGCAGAGGTTTGCGCACTTTTCCCCACAAGACTCGATCGCCTCCGTTTGGTTTCTCGCACTACATGGTGTTTGAGAATACGGATGACCGAGACATAGTCTTTCAGAAGCGCTAGCACCTTACGATGGGTAGACCGTACCACCTACATCACCTACATCTGCTAGTCTACCACTGTAAGAGTTCGCACGACTTAGTCAACTATGCTAGAGCCCATAATAGCTTGTGGCTGCACACGGAAGTTTCTAGCATGAATAATCTTATGATCCCTTTGAGCCTGGGTGGCGGACTGTAGGATGATCACACGGTATATCCCCGGGATCTCCTAGGACAACATGGTATATCCCCAGGTGTCCGGGCAAGTCCACTGGTATATCCCCAGGGTGCCCCTAGCAATCCACCCAGATGTGTATTCAAGTTGCCACCTTAAGTTGAACCATTAAATAACAATCTCACATCTGTCATGGATTTCACTCATACCCAAACCACGTCTACGAGCATAGCATAGCAATATAAGCAACACGTAGAAATAACTCCCAAGGGTTTGATAGTAACAGGGCAATAGGTTCCTACCTCATCAACTACTTCCCAATCCCACAATTTAATTAGATCCTAATCATGCAATGCTTGAGGTTTGATCTAATGCAATGAAAACTGGGTATGAAGGGGATATGATCAATGTGTGAACTTGCCTTGCTGATGATCCGCGAAACCTAATGATTCAAAGTAACAGGCGGCGCACTCCGGGTATTCTATCACAGACAAACAAACAAGCATACAATAAGTACTCATCTAATGCACAGGTAAAACTCAAATAAGAGATCTAACCAGAAGGTTCAACTTAAGAACTCCGGTTGGCAAAAAGAATCAAATCGAACGAAGCAACGAAAGTCAAACTGCGAAAGAAAACAACTTCGTTCTAGTAATCTGGATCTAGGGCAAATTTTACAGTAGCAAAATCTTGTTTAAGTTGGTTAAACGGATAAAGGGTTTCGAGACGAATCCCTAGGCACTTGAATCGCCTGATTCTGATAAACGAGCGAAAAGTTAAACTAAAACGAAAATCGGATCAGGAATCGCGATCAGAAAAATCGCGGATTTAATCCGAGAAAAAGAAAAACGACGAACACCGAATTTTTTTTCTCTCTTTTTTTCGCCACGGAAAACGAGGCGTGACGAACCTCGGGCGGCGGGATCATCGGCGGCGGCGACGGCTCCGGCGGCACACGCAGATCGAGGCGGGGCTTATGGGTTGGGGCGGCTCGGGGCAGCGCTATTTAAAGGCTACCCCCGGGCGGTGTCCCGCTCGGATACGGCCCGAAGTCGGTTCGTTTTTTTATTCCGCTCGGAAGAAAAATAAAAAGGATTACTAAACGGACTCCAAAAATTCCGAAATAAATTTTCACGGGCTTCTAAAATCAAGCCGCACAAGGTGCACATTTATTTGGGCCCTAAATGCAATTTTGAAAAATGCACATTTTTCCTAAATTCAAATAAAACACCGAAAAACTCCGAAATAAAATCTTATTTGAATTTTTATTAAATCCTCAATATTTCTTTATTTTGGGAAAGTCATTTTATTCCCTCTCTCATATTTTTGTAATAGAAATAATTGAAGATAAAATAAATAAAATCAAATGATCCTATTCCCAACATTTGAGAAAACTCAAATATGAAAATAACGAAATCCCCAACTCTCTCCGTGGGTCATTGAGTTGCGTAAAGTTTTAGAATTGGAAATATTTTCCAAATGAAATTCAAATATTTTCAACACCCCATGTCATTTAAATAAATGGAAGAAGTCATGTCATCTTCTCTCCAGGGTTTTGTGATGAAAAGAATTTGAATTCTCAGAGATCAAAAGAAAAAGGTGAAAGTTTGGGAAAGTCCTTTTATTCCCTCTCATTTAACTTTCAAAAGTTTCGAATTTCACTCACTTTCAGACAATCAATCAACCAATCAATCAAATCTATCTATTTGTTTATAACATTCCAAAATTTAGAATTTTGGGATGTTACAAGAAATGACAATGAGAATGTCCACCTCACGTTTGATCGACTCACTGACATCACAAATGAGCTTCAAGCCCTCGGCGCTACTGAGATCACCAAGCATGAAGTCGTCAAGACACTCCTGAGATCACTTGACAGTTCGTTTGACACCCTAGCCCTGATGATTCAAGAATGTCCTGATTTCAAGACACTCGATCCGTCTGACATACTTGAGAGGCTCAACACACACGAGTTTCAGCTTTCTGAGAAAAGAGACATCTGCGGTCCCAACTATGGGCGAACTCGTGCCTTGAAGGCAAAAGTTGTCTCCTCATCTAAAGAAGAATCTGACAGCAGTTCTGATGATCCTGAAGACATTGGAAAGGAGCTTGCTATGCCTGTGAAGAAGTTCCAAAAATTCACCAAGAAGAAAGGCTTCAGAAAGTCTTCACGGTCAAGCTCAAGGAATGATGAAGCTTCTGCTCATGACTACAAGAAGAGAACATGTCACAAGTGCAAGAAACCTGGCCACTACATCTTTGAGTGTCCACAGTGGGACAATGAGAACAAGAAGAAGAAGAAAAGCAAGGAGTATGACTTTGACGACAAGAAGAAGAAGAAATACTCAAAGTCTTCTTCCAAGTCTTCCTCAAAGTCTTCATCACACAAGAAGAGCTCATCTGGCAAGGCACGTGCGTTTGTTGGCAAGGAAATGGATTCTGAGGAGGAGTCCGCTTCTGAGGAGGCGGAGGTGGAGTCTGAGGAGGAGTCCGATTCTGGCGTTGCGAGTCTGACTACAGCATACGTTGCCAAGTCCATCTTCAACACTGAAGACAATGACTTCATCTCCGACACCGATGCAAATGACAAGGACTACTCCGCTCCTTCCTACCGCTTCATGGCACGCGGTGCCAAGGTAAACACACGCACTACTCACTATCAAACATCTAGTGATGATGACTCTGATTGTGGTTCCAAACCCAGCTACAAAACACTTGCTAAAATTGCAACTGAACAACAGAAAGCTATGGAACACATTCAAAAACTGTTAGACAAAAGCAATGATCTTTTAGACGCTGAAATGACTCGATCTCAGTCCTTAATTGAAGACATAAAAAATCTTCACGTTAAGTATGAGGAACTTGAAAGTCGTCATGAAACGCTCTCAACAACTCATGAAAGGCTCTCCTATGATTATCTTCAAAGGAAGCAAGATCTTGAGAAGTTGAGAGCGGCTCATGAGGATCTTCAAAAGGAAAACGAGTCACTTCGTGCCGAACAGATCAGTTCATCTCAGGAAGGATTTGAACCACCATGTCTTAAATGCATTGAGCATGATAACACTACTTCGGTTGCTGAATGTTCTACTGCTGCTACTATTGCAATATCTTCAACTGTTGATGTGGTAACTAACCCCTCTGCTAAGGATACCACTGCTATTGCTGATGAGAATGCTAGGTTGAAGACACTGCTTGAAACAGGGATGTACAAAAGTCTCAAAGGGTATCAGACACTATGTGATGTCCTCAAAAGGCAGATCCTGAACCGAAACCCTAGGAAAGAGGGTGTTGGGTTCGAAAGGAAAATGAATGTTGATGGCTCTTACTGGAAACCTGAGCAGTACCCCAAAACCACATGGGTTGCTGCAAAGGAACCTTTAGCGGATCCATCCACCCTATCTGGCTTCACTTGTGCTAATCCCAGTGTTATTGATGAATCCTTTGGTGCAAACTATAGACTGTTTAAGAATCAGAATGGTGAAGTGTTTTCCAGGTATATTGGTACTAACTGCAGGAATGGACCGCCTATGAAGAAGATCTGGGTGCCGAAAAGGTGTTTGGAGAATCTTCCTATGAATGTCATCATGACACCACATGTGAAGAAGACAAACCCTAGACCATAGGCTTCATACAGTCCAAAGGCTTCATACAGACAGAGGACTCACCTGAGTCACACTAACGCAAATGTTTTGCAGGGAAGCCATACTCAGGCCTATGAATATGAGCGCGGTTCATCAAACCGCCATGTTCATAAGACCAAGAACTATTCTGCCTATTCTTATGAGTACTATTGTCCACCTGCAAGACTTTTTGCTAGGGCTCCAAAGCCAAAGTTCTCAGATGTTGCACTTAGACTCATTGCTTCAAAGCCATGCTTGAAGATGTGGGTGGCTAAGAAAGCTTAACTCTCTTTTGCAGGGAAAGGTCTCCAGCGGAAAACCAAAATCGTCTGACGATATTGCTGGGGACCTTAAACATCTTGTAGGGCGCAAGATCAAATGCCCAAATGGTCTTATTATGTATTTTGTTCCTGAATCGCTTGCTACTTGCCCTATCAGTCCTAATCTCGATCTAAGCTTTAATAATCCACTGGTTCGTCAAATGTTTTTGCTTCACAATTCTCTTCGTGAAGCCTATCCCCCTAACTGCACTGTAGGGTATGACACCAACTGCTTTAGAATGGATTATTGATAGTGGGTGTACAAATCACATGATTGGCAAGCGAAGCCTTCTCATGGACTCAACTTTACGTCCATCTGACAAAAGTCACATCACATTTGCTGACACTGGTAAAAGCAAGGTATTGGGTCTAGGTAGAGTTGCAATCTCAAAGGATCAACACATGGATAAAGTCATGCTTGTTGAATCCCTTGGTTTCAACTTAATGTTTGTCTCAATGCTTTGCGATTTAAACATGATTGTGATGTTTGGAAAATATCGTTGCCTTGTACTAATGGAATTTGACAAGTCTCTAGTGTTTGAAGGGTATCAGAAAGATGATTTATACGTGGTAGATTTCTCAGCAGGACCACAACTTGCAGTATGTCTTCTAGCAAAAGCTTCTGAATGCTGGCATGAGGAACCTCCACACCCTTGCAAGGAAGAAGCATGTCATAGGCATCGAGGGCGTCAAGTTCAAGAAGGATCACTTATGCAGTGCCTGTGAAGCAGGAAAGATGACGAGGGCCAAGCATCCCTCGAAGACAATCATGACAACGACTCAACCCTTCGAACTGCTCCACATGGATCTTTTCGGTCCCACTCATTACTCAACTATTACTACTACTGCTTGTCTCTATGGCTTTGTCATTGTTTATGATTATTCAAGATATACTTGGGTGCATATAATCCTCTACAAGACTGAAGTGCAGGATGTCTTCAGACGCTTCGCCAGTCGAGCAATGAACAACTATGGCGCCAAGATAAAGCACATCAGAAGTGACAATGGCACTGAATTCAAGAACACTGGCCTAGATACATATCTTGATACCTTAGGCATCACACATGAATTCTCAGCTCCGTACACGCCACAGCAGAATGGCGTCGTCAAACGCAAGAACATAACACTTATTGAGATGGCCCGGACGATATTTGATGAATACAAGACTCCAAGAAAATTTTGGCCGGAAGCCATTGATACTACATGTCATATCATCAACCGTGTTTATCTTCACAAGATTCTGAACAAGACATCCTATGAGCTCCTTACTGGCAAGAAGCCGAATGTCAGTTACTTCGGAGTATTTGGCGCCAGGTGCTGGATCAAGGATCCACATCACACTTCAAAATTTGCACCAAAAGCACATGAGGGTTTTATGCTTGGATATGGAAATGATTCGCAGTCCTACAGAGTCTTCAACCTTTTTCACTATAAAGTGGTTGAAACAGTGGATGTGCGGTTTGATGAGACAAACGGCTCACAAAGAGAGCACCTGCCAAATGTGCTAGATGAAGTTCCATCTAGTGAATCAATCAAACTTATGGGAACTGGAGAAATCATACCGTCCGAAGCTCAGCCTGAAGAGGAACTTATCATCACCGCACCTGATCAACCTGAAGACAATGCTCAGCCTGAAGACAATCCCTCTAACGATGACAATGATCAACAAGAGCAAAATCTCCGTCCTGTACATCCTCGTGTTGCAAATGAAGTACAGATTGAGAGAATAATTGATAGCATCAATGCACCAGGTCCACTCACTCGTTCAAGGGCAACATGGCTAGCAAATTTCTGTGGGCACTTTGCTTTCGTCTCAATATCTGAACCCAAGAAAGTTGAAGAAGCCTTCATGGAACCTGAATGGATTCAAGCTATGCAAGAAGAGCTTCAACAGTTTGAGCTGAATAATGTATGGGAACTGGTTAAGCGTCCTGATCCTCGCAAGCACAATATAATAGGCACCAAATGGATATATCGCAACAAGCAATATGAGCATGGTCAAGTTGTCAGAAAAAAAGCTCGTCTCGTTGCTCAAGGATACACTCAAGTTGAAGGGATTGACTTCGATGAAACATTTGCTCCTGTGGCTAGACTTGAAGCCATACGCATACTGCTGGCCTATGCAAATCATCATAACATACTTCTATATCAAATGGATGTGAAGAGCGCTTTTCTCAATGGCAAGATTAAAGAGGAAGCGTATGTTGCACAACCGCCTGGCTTTGAAGATCCAAAACATCCTGACATGGTGTACAAGCTCAACAAGGCACTGTATGGCCTCAAACAAGCCCCTCGGGCTTGGTATGACACACTCAAAGACTTCCTAAAGAGAAAAGGCTTCAAATCTGGTTCCCTCGACCCCACTCTCTTCACGAAGACATATGATGGTGAACTGTTTGTGTGCCAAATATATGTGGATGACATTATCTTCGGCTGCACCAATCAGAAATACAGTGAAGAGTTTGGATATATGATGCAAGAGCAATATCAGATGTCCATGATGGGTGAGCTGAAGTTCTTCCTTGGTCTTCAAATACGTCAGCAACGCAACGGCATCTTCATATCTCAAGAGAAGTACCTCAAAGATTGCCTGAAGAAATTTGGTATGCAAGACTGCAAAGGCTTCACGACGCCAATGCCAGCCAAACATCATCTGGGTCCCGACGACAATGGTAAAGAGTTCGATCAAAACGTATACTGCTCCATGATTGGTTCTTTACTTTATCTATGTGCATCTAGGCCAGATATTATGCTTAGTGTTTGTATGTGTGCTCGATTCCAAGCGACACCAAAGGAATCGCATCACTTAGCTGTGAAGCGAATTCTTCGATATTTGGCTTACACCCCAACACTAGGATTATGGTATCCAAAGGGCTCAGAGTTTGATCTGGTTGGATTCTCGGATGCTGATTATGCTGGTGACAAGGTGGATCGCAAGTCTACATCAGGCACATGTCATTTTCTGGGACGATCACTTGTATGTTGGTCTTCAAAGAAGCAGAACTGTGTATCTCTCTCCACTGTTGAATCTGAATACATTGCTGCTGGATCTTGCTGCGCTCAGCTTCTGTGGATGAAGCAAACACTCAAAGACTATGGCATTCATCTGAAGCAAGTACCACTCTACTGCGACAACGAAAGCGCCATCAAGATCGCCAACAACCCAGTTCAGCACTCGAAGACAAAGCACATTAAAATTCTTCATCACTTTCTCAGAAATCATGTTGTGAAGGAAGATATTGATATCATACACGTCAACACTGAAGAGCAATTGGCAGATATCTTCACCAAGCCCTTGGATGAGAAGAGATTTTGCAAGTTACGGTGTGAGCTAAATATCTTGGAATCCTCAAATGTCCTGTGATCAGGCACACATCCTAACACTTATGCATATTGATGACTTAGATGTGCGACACACGAAGTAAAGTATATCTTCAATCAATGAAGACATACATTCTAAGTGTGAATACATTAATGTGGAATTTGACCCCGGAGCGCCACGATAATTGTGCGCCGTGTCTGGTCTAATACTTCCTATACGGTGGGTAACGCCACCACCAAATTCTTTTGTTTGAAGTGTTTTACCCATGGCGTTACATTTGCTATGTCTTCACATTTTGTTTGTCTTCATTCTCAACTTGTCTTCATGATTATCTTCACTATGTTGGTTTGATTGTCTTTCTCACACACATATATATATATATAGGACGACAATTTGGGACACCTAGGTGCCTGGGCACCTTGCCTACAAACCATCGGATTACGCTGAGATATGTGCACTTGTACTAGTACTAGAGCGTTTCATTAGGAAATAGTTATTTCTAATTATTGATTGATATGGACATTTAAATGCCCACATTAGAATGGAAAGCGAGAATGAACAATTAATGGTCAGATGCATGGTACGTGCACTATTCTACAGAGAATAAGAATTCATATTTTATTGATGTTGTATACCTTTTTGGAGAAACGTACATGGCACCATATTCATGATATACTTTTGAAGAAAATAATTGGCGCGTATAATATCTTAGGTACATATACCTACCCAAAAAAAGGAGGATATCATTATTAGGTATGTCCCCATTAAAACTATATAATTTTTGGGTATGTCTTCAAGGCATATACATGTACTAAAAAATGAGTTTGTGTGTACAATATCTTAGGTATATGTACATACCCTATATATTAGGTATATGTAAATTATACAATTTTTGGGTATATCTCCAGTATCAGTTACAGGTATGTCTCAACAGAATATACGTGATAAAAAAATAGTGTTCGGGTATGTACCGTCCAAAGTATATCAATTTTGTTTATATCTACAAAGCATGTGTATAATGAAAAAGGGTATGCGGGTATAATATCCTAGGTCCACATACACATGGGAAAAATCATGTGTGGGTATTGGCATGCAATGTGCATTCCTAAAACTAGAAAGAACCGTGTATGAGTATTTGTACGCATGAAAAAATCATCTGTGGGTATCAGCATGCATCATATTTTCCTAAAAGTAAAATAATAATTTGGTCACATTTTATATTATATGGCCATCTTAATTTGTATAGAAACATTAGGCGTTAAAAAGTATGACCCGGACTTATATTATTTAGTCGTATCTGATACCTTAAAAATAAGAGCGTACATACAAACCCTCTTTGTTTGGAAAGAAATCATTGCTAAAGAATAATAGTATATTTGTTTGGAAAGCAATCAATGACCGTTGATGGTTGTAGTGCATGCAAACAAATTTGGAAAGTCATTTTGTCGTGTATTGTACATCATGCACTACAAATGTGAGTTGCCATATAATGGGTCTAGGTGCCCAGGCACCTAGGTGCCCCAAACAATTTACCTATATATATATACATATACTAGTGTTCTGTCCTCTACAGCATTCACTTATAGCTATATCTTCTTGTTGAATCTTTTGAACTAAGTGAATGTGATCGGACCCTAACCTCTCTATACTTTCTATCTCAAACTCTATCTCTCCAAATCATATGCATTCTCTTGAAACTGTCAGATGTCTTCTCTGCGTCCTTGTCAGCAGAAGATACAGAGACAAACATTAAGTCCGCTTTCAATGCTAATTCCTTCACCTGAAACCCGGAGAAGTGGGAACGACCACCCGACAATCTAGGCGTGCATGGGAACGTGGAACAACCTCCGATATGTTGCATGATGGCCACGTGTCCTTCAGATGTGAATCGCCAGGGGCACCTGTGTAATAACACTATGCCGTCCCTGTCCCTATAAATACACGCCTCTCCACAATCATTATCCTTTCTTCCACTCTCGCACAAACCCTAGCGCCACCGCTAGCCCTCGACGACGCCGGTGACGAAGCGCTTAGCTGCCGCAACCTCTCCGACGCCGTCTTCACGCCGGCCGCGGACATCATCTTCTCCGCCGTCGCCGTAGGTGTCCTCCGTCGCCAAGTTAGGGCACGGACGATCGAACTGTTCGGCCTCCTCTCCCACTCCGTATAGCAGTTCTTTGTGTGGTAAATAAAACTTCCTTTTTACGGCCCTTTTGATCCTATAGATTCATCACTTTCTACCACAAGCAGTTTCTGTTCACACAAATCGGATCTATTTCATACTGCATCTCATAATATGCCTAGTATGTTCACTTATGCTTCACAAAGTAGTTAGATTCCTCACTTGTACTGATCCGTGGATTCGTACAAATCTGGAACCAACTCCTTATCTATGAGTGAATGTCTTCGCACGATGAGGTCAATGTCTTCTAAACTGATTTATCTTCAAAATCTTCTGAGAATGGATATGACCTCTTCCTCTTCCCTCGCACCTTAATGCTATCACAGGTACATGTCCGTGGAAGAATCCCTTGGTTCTCATAGTCTGCATTCATTTGCAGAATTCTTACAGCATCATATAAATTCTCCCGAAGCCAGTTCCTGATTGTCCAGCAAGCGAAAGCCTTTGAAGCCTTTGAACATGTTGAAGCCATTCAGCTTGAAGTTCATGGCTGCAGAGAAATCAGTAAGGAAGGGTGGCAGACAGCGTCGTGGGGGAACGTCAAGAGATTTGCCTGATGACCTCTCAGAGCTTTACAAGACAGATCCTGAAGAGGATTATAATCAGCGCAAGACCCGAATCCAATGGATTCGAAGATATTGGGCTGAACAATGGTTCAAGTACAAGTTTGTGACCCAGGAATATGCTGAGAAAAACGCCATCAAGCGACCATGGGGAGACATACTATACAAAAATTTTCAACCCAGGTCCAGAGATGAAGCCATTGAACAAGGCTTCTATCCCTGCATGGTCCGTGGACCATAACCTGCGGATGCTGACCCATCGTCATTGTTATGGTGTCGTGATGACAATCTGTTCAAGCGCAACTTCCAGTTTGCCCAGAATTCGGCGAAGCAGAACAAGAAGTCATTGGGACTAGACTTCAACCCTGGTCCCTCTGCTCCCCGTGCCAATGGCACCCGCGAAGCTGAACCCAATCTTGTTGGGCCCTTCTACAACCTGGACGGTCTCATCACTCATATCATGGTTCAAGGGATAGCCGTGGATGAGCCTGCAGATGACGCTGAATCTGATGAAGTGCCTGCACCACCGAAGCCAAAGAAACTGAAGCAGCCTAAAGCTTCAAAGTCTGCCTCGGCACCAAAAATCTCACGGGTGAAGCCACTGGCTACTGCACCTCCTGAAGACAGTGTGCAGTCTGAAGATTTGTCACACATCTCCAAGCCCTCGAAATTAAAGATGCCTTTGCAACACACCAGCCAAGAACTGACTGCTGCTGCTATTCTGCGCAACGACGCCATTGATCTGTCCAGCGATGAAGATCTTGCAGATGACGCTCTTGAGCAACTGATCAAGAGCAAAGAAGAAGCAGAAATCTTCAATGATTTTCCTCTCTTTGACGTGGAAATCATCCACAACTTCATTGATGAGTGGTTTGACACGCCCAACCTCAGCTTTGAAGATCTGCGACTTCCAATTGGCCTCAGTGTCGCCTTCCATGGCGCCATTGCTTTAGAGCTAGCTCTAGCTCAACGCATCGTTGAACTGAAGCAAAAGATTGACTTTGAGAAATCTCAGTTCAAGAAGCACATGGCCAAGCTCAGCGTGTAAGAGGTCAAAAATTTCAAGATCATGCTGCACGAGCTCAAAGAAGCCTTTCTCAAGAAGCGTGAAGAAGCTCAAGGTTCTCGTGAGCGCATGAAGAGCCTGGCTGACAAGAGTGTGCAAGCCTACAATGAGGCTGAGAAGCGCAAGGCCCTTGGTCGTCCTGGCATCGATCCCAGGATGGCTGCCAAGAAGAAGAAGAAGCCAGCTGTGGCCGAACCCGACGCACCAAGGTAGGAAGCACATCCCATTGTATTCCCAGCCAGCATGACTGGCTCGAAGCCAAAGGTCAGGTCAACCGCTTCAGAACTGAAGAAGACGAGGACTACTGAGGCTGAAGGGAGAAAGAGGAAACATCCTGAAGCCTCCGCTGCTGCTCCCTCAAAGAAGAAGCGCAAGACCAAGAAGGATCGGGCTGCTCCCACAGAGCCCTTAGTTGTTGAACCTATCTCCATGGTTCGCCCTGCCACTGAACATCAAGAGCGCCAACTGACTGTCCATGAGCCTGCTTCCACAAAGGCTCATGAAGCTAAAGACATTCCAGCAGTTGATCCCACCACTGCTGAAGACATTGGTCACCATGACAATGTTGAAGATGATGTAGTTCTTCCTCTGATCGAGCACCATCAGGTATCATCGCCTGTGCTTACGCACAGTGAACTCATCAGCATTGGTCGTCCTCTGACGCCAATTGCTCAGGATGCATCATGGGCTGATCACCCACAACAACAAGTCACACCACCCCGGCAAGAAGAAGAAGATGACTTTGAGGCCCAGCCAACTCCATCTCCAAAGGCGTCGCCAGCGTTACGCAGGCTTCGCAAAGGACCAAGGTCTCAAGTCCCTCCTTCCAGCATTCCAGAAGGAGAAGTGCCTCACCAATCTGTTGCACGTCAAGTGTTTCCAGATGCCCCTCCTACTGTGAATGTCTCCGAGTCTGAGGCTAAAGCTGCTGAAGACATTCCGGCTGCATCAGCCGATGACACACAAGAAGAACGTGTCCCTACTCCCCCCATTACTGAAGAAGCTGTTCTCGAGGAGAACATGTCAGTGCCCGACCCTCCAGCTCATCAAGTGGAGGTTGAGAATCTTGAGGCTGCCACCCCCAACACAAATGAAGCCAATGACGTAGTCATGGCTGAAGCAAATGTGGAGCCTATACCAATGCCAGAAGTCAATGAAGCCAATGATGCAACTGCTCCTGAAGCCTCTGCTGTGCAGCCCAACGCCTCTGCCACTGCTCCTGTTCCTGCACCTGCTGCTGGTCCTCAGTTTGATTATCATGTTGAGCACAGGCCTCAGGTACAGAAGCCAATGCCAAGGTTGCCCAGGTTTCCAGGTCCTGCATCAGCCCCCGGATCCTTTAATATCAACGACTTCAAAGCAGACAACACCTTCTTCAACAGCACCAAGAACCCCTACTCACGGGAAAGAATATTTTCTGATCGGTTCTGAAGCTATCTGCAGCGAAGTTACTACTCATGCATTATGTACAATCAAGGTCGCATTTTCCCTCATAAGTGTCTTGACACTGAAGCTATAACTGGTCTGCCTTGCTTGGAAGAAGCTCTGGATTGCTTCAAAGAGTCTAGATTGTTGCCTTTCGTCACCGACAAAGAGCACTAGAACGAAGAATTGCTGCTCCAATTCTATGCCACTCTTCACATTCGTGGCTACAACAGAGATCCGAAAACTTGGGTCCTTGAGTGGATGAGCGGCAATGTTCATCACGAAGCCAAAGCCTTTCACATCATTGAGCTCACTGGTCTGCCCACTCCCGGAGATCTATATGAACCTGGTTGTCAGCTTCACAGTGCAGCTATGGAGAGCATCTTTCAGAAACCTGAACCAAACATGAGTCAGATGCTTAGCATGATGAAGCCTTTGCCTCCAGATGCTGCATATCCTAAGGAGTTCTTTGTTGAAGACCTTGAGTATCTGCCACGCACTATCTATCACATTATAAGGCGAACTCTCTGGCCCATCAAAGAACATTCTCCACATGCAAAGCTGGAAGGTGCAATGAAGACTTTCGTCTTTTATATTCTTCATGGCAAATGCTTCAATGCACAAGACTTCTTCATCCGCTAACTTGCTGCATCAGGATTTGATCTTTTTGGCTTGAAGTTTTACGCTCCATGGATAATGCGGCTGATCAAACTACACTCAGCTATCTCATATCAGCCCTCTGCTCGCAATCATCGGATCTTTCTGCCTGACGTTGATATGTCTGTTGAAGCCATCTATCCAGAGCCTGCCAAGGAGCCTCTTAGTCTTCAGAATGCTGAGCATCAAAGCTTCTCTCAAAACATTGAAGGAGTTGAAGCAGTCACTCGTGTTTATCCTCTAACTGGTACTACACGTGCACCTCATCGTGCCCTCACTGAAGCCACTGAAAGCACTATTGCCCAACGGCCCAAGAAGCGATCTCGTGTTCTCAATGACCAAGAGCTTCTGGTTGCCCTTCATCAGAAACAGGATAGGCATCATGACTGGCTGAAGTGCCAAATGCAAAGCCTCTTGGTGGATGTCAACCGCATTCGCAATCTTGCCACCAAGAATGCCTTTGTTGCCCATGAAACCTGTCGGCGTACATGGAAAGGGCTGACGCTTATGTGTTCTGAAGATGATCTTCAAGAGGATGGCTTCTCTGAACCTTTCAAGTTTGACTCTACACCTCCACGAAGGATTGTACTGTGACGAACTCCGTCTCTTGAAGACTCTGAGTTCTCTTCCTCCACGGCAACTGTGAATGCCAGAGTGATCGATGACGAAGACGATGCTACTTCACCGCCCCCTACTTCTGCACACATCGACACTGCCCCAAGTTTGTCTCCACCGTCGAACAACACCAACGACCTTGCTGCCTCACCTACTCCTCTTGGGAATGAGTATATGCTCTATGTCTTCAAACCTTTTTGGTCCTTACTGACAAAAGGGGGAGAAGCATATGAGTTTGATAGTCTTCAAGCGGGTCCATATGGGCGGTTGCTTTATGTTTTGCCTAGTGTTTACAACTCTCGTTTTGATACATTTGGTTCTTTGAGTTGTAACACTTAAAATCGATGGTCGTCTGCTACTTATTTGCTATTCTGTGATGCGATGATAAATTCCGCATGTGCGATGATAAATTCCGCACTTAGATCATTTTGCAGACGTCCATTTTACATTATGCATGTCATTATCTTCACATACTTTTCATGCATGATGAATTTTCATCATAAGTTGAAGAGGATCTCCACAAGTACAACCTGCCATGTGCATTTGCATTCCAAAAGCAAATTACTTATATGCACATCTTCAGGGGGAGCCCTTGCAACTTATGAAGACAATTCCCTATCCTTTACATTTCACATATTATATTCCCCGTTGAAAACTTCAACTAGTTTGTCATCAATCACCAAAAAGGGGGAGATTGTAAGTGCATCTAGTGCCACCCCTAGTTGGTTTTGGAGTATTGACGACAAACCTAGTTGAGGGACTAATGTGTTTGTGAGAATTGCAGGATAACACAGGTAGAAGTCCCTCATTGATTGGGTTTTCCTACCAGAGATGACCCCTAAAAATGTATGAAGACATTGAAGTCAAAGGTGGTATGTGAAGACATTCACATTGAAGACTATGACAAGAGAAGACATCGCGTGAAGACTATGGAGCGCGAAGACTTAGCAGTTTCATCGTTCTGTGTTTTTCCTTGTTGAGTCATAGGAACGACCGTACTGTTAAGTGGGGTCCAAGAGAACTAGTCAGAATGACTGAAGTGATGCTTAACCAAAATCCTATGTCTTCGAGTGAAGACTATGAGAGCAAATCTTGTCCAGAGTTGGATAAGTCAGCGTTGCTTGTAGCCCGAGTAAAGTTTCCGTGTGTGTTTGAAATCTGACCGTTGGAACACGTGTCAGTTCCTTAGTGACCCAGGGTCATTTTGGACAAATCAGGTCGGGTTGCCTAGTGGCTATAAATAGCCCACCCCCTACAACCATAAACAGTTGGCTGCTCAGAGTTAGAGTACGGCTTTTGTCGTTTGAGAGCAACCCACCTCGAAGCCTTTGAGAGAGAATTCCTTGCGAGGATAAAGCCCTAACCACCCAGAGCCAACGAGTGTTAGGCATCACTTAAGTCTTCCTGTCTGTGTGATCTGAAGACTTATTACACTTGAGGACTATGAATCCTCCAGCTGGTTAGGCGTCGCGTTCTGAGCATCCAAGAGTCATTGTGGATCGCCGGTGAACGAAGTCTGTGAAGGTTTGGAAGTCTACCTTGAAGACTTACCAGAGTGATTGGGCGAGGACTGGGTGTCCTTAGCTCAAGGGGAATAAGGTGAAGACGAGGTCTTCTGAGTTGAATCTCAGCCTCCCTAACCAGACGTACAGTTGTCACAGCAACTGGAACTGGTCCAACAAATCATTGTCTTCAACGAGTCACTGGTTTCATCCTTCCCTTCCCTTTACTTACTGTTGGTCCTTGTGAAGTCATTGTACAATTGCATCGCCAATTGGCTTCACTAAGTGATTATTTGTTCTAATTGGCTTCACAATATCTTCCTACCTGATCCTCACTGCCTAGCTGCTATTAGTCATTGTGCTTTCACTTCATTGAATACTTGACTATGGTTTGCCTAGTGTAGTCTACCTTCCGCTGCATGGTAATAGGTTTACTTCTATCGTTTGTCTTCGAAACTTACATGTTTTGAAGACTTTCATAAAAATCGCCTATTCACCCCCCTCTAGTCGATCACTAGCACTTTCAAGTAGACATACCCATATCTACTCAAGTCATCAGTGAGGGTGAGAACATAACGATAGCCACCGCGAGCCTCAACACTCATTGGACCGCACACATCAGTATGTATGATTTCCAATAAGTTGGTTGCTTGCTCCATTGTTCCTGAGAATGGAGTCTTGGTCATTTTACCCATGAGTCATGGTTCGCACGTGTCAAATGAATCGTAATCAAGAGGCTCCAAAAGTCCATCTGCATGGAGCTTCTTCATGCGTTTGACACCTATGTGACCAAGGCGGCAGTGCCACAAGTATGTGGGACTATCATTATCAACCTTACATCTTTTGGTATTCACACTATGAATATGTGTAACATTACGCTCGAGATTCATTAAGAATAAACCATTCACCAGCGGAGCATGACCATAAAACATATCTCTCGTATAAATAGAACAACCGTTATTCTCGGATTTAAATGAGTAGCCATCTCGAATTAAAAGAGATCCTGATACAATGTTCATGCTCAAAGCTAGCACTAAATAACAATTATTGAGGTTTAAAACTAACCCCGTATGTAAATGTAGAGGCAGCGTGCCGACGGCGATCACATCGACCTTGGAACCATTCCCGACGCGCATCGTCACCTCGTCCTTCGCCAGTCTTCGCTTATTCCGCAGCTCCTACTTTGAGTTACAAATGTGAGCAACCGCACTGGTATCAAATACCAAGGAGCTACTACGAGTACTGGTAAGGTACACATCAATTACATGTATATCACATATACCTTTAGTGTTGCCGGCCTTCTTGTCCGCTAAGTATTTGGGGTAGTTCCGCTTCCAGTGACCACTTCCCTTGCAATAAAAACACTCAGTCTCAAGCTTGGGTCCATTCTTTGACTTCTTCCCGGCAGCTTGCTTACCGGGTGCGGCAACTCCCTTGCTGTCCTTCTTGAAGTTCTTTTTACCCTTGCCTTTCTTGAACTTAGTGGTTTTATTCACCATCAACACTTGATGTTCCTTTTTGATTTCCACCTCCGCTGATTTCAGCATTGAATATACCTCAGGAATGGTCTTTTCCATCCCCTACATATTGAAGTTCATCACAAAGCTCTTGTAGCTAGGTGGAAGAGACTGAAGGATTCTGTCAATGACCGCATCATCCGGGAGATTAACTCCCAGCTGAGTCAAGCGGTTATGCAACCCAGACATTTTGAGTATGTGCTCACTGACAGAACTATTTTCCTCCATCTTACAACTGAAGAACTTGTCAGAGACTTCATATCTCTCGACCCGGGCATGAGCTTGGAAAACCATTTTCAGCTCTTCGAACATCTCATATGCTCTGTGTCTCTCAAAAAGCTTTTGGAGCCCCGGTTCTAAGTTGTAAAGCATGCCGCACTGAACGTGGGAGTAATCATCAGCACGTGACTGCCAAGCGTTCCTAACGTCTTGGTTCTCTGGGATGGGTGTGTCACCTAGCGGTGCTTCTAGGACATAATATTTCTTGGCAGCTATGAGGATGATCCTCAGGTTCCGGACCCAATCCGTATAGTTGCTGCCATCATCTTTCAGCTTGGTTTTCTCTAGGAACGCGTTGAAGTTGAGGGCAACATTAGAGTGGGCCATTTGATCTACAAGACATAGTGTAAAGATTTTAGACTAAGTTCATGATAATTAAGTTCATCTAATCAAATTATTCAATGAACTCCCACTCAGATAGACATCCCTCTAGTCATCTAAGTGAAACATGATCCGAGTCAACTAGGCTGTGTCCGATCATCACGTGAGACGGACTAGTCAACATCGGTGAACATCTTCATGTTGATCGTATCTTCTATACGACTCATGCTCGACCTTTTGGTCTTCCGTGTTCCGAGGCCATGTCTGTACATGCTAGGCTCGTCAAGTCAACCTAAGTGTATTGCGTGTGTAAATCTGGCTTACACCCGTTGTATTCGAACGTTAGAATCTATCGCACCCGATCATCACGTGGTGCTTCGGAACAACGAACCTTCACAACGGTGCACAGTTAGGGGGGACACTTTCTTGAAATTATTACGAGGGATCATCTTATTTAAGCTACCGTCGTTCTAAGCAAATAAGATGCAAAACATGATAAACATCACATGCAATCAAATAGTGACATGATATGGCCAATATCATCTGCTCCTTTTGATCTCCATCTTCGGGGCTTCATGATCATCGTTGTCACCGGCATGACACCATGATCTCCATCATCATGATCTCCATCATCGTGTCTTCTTGAAGTTGTCTCGTCATCTATTACTTCTACCACTATGGCTAACGCTTTAGCAATAAAGTAAAGTAATTACATGACGTTTATGTTGACACGCAGGTCATAAATAAATTATGACAACTCCTATGGCTCATGCCGGTTGTCATACTCATCGACATGCAAGTCGTGATTCCTATTACAAGAACATGATCAATCTCATACATCACATATATCATTCATCACATCCTTTTGGCCATATCACATCACACGGCACATGCTGCAAAAAACAAGTTAGACGTCCTCTAATTGTTGTTGCAAGTTTTTACGTGGCTGCTATAGGTTTCTAGCAAGAACGTTTCTTACCTACGCGAAAACCACAACGTGATATGCCAATTTCTATTTACCCTTCATAAGGACCCTTTTCATCGAATCTGATCCGACTAAAGTGGGAGAGATAGACACCCGCTAGCCACCTTATGCAACTAGCGCATGTCAATCGGTGGAACCAGTCTCACGTAAGCGTACGTGTAAGGTCGGTCCGGGTCGCTTCATCCCACGATGCCGCCGAATCAAGATAAGACTAGTAACGGCAAGCAAATTGACAATATCCACGCCCAGAACTGTTTTGTGCTCTACTCGTGCATAGAAACTACGCATAGACCTAGCTCATGATGCCACTATTGGGGAACGTAGCAGAATTTTAAAATTTTCTACGCATCACCAAGATCAATCTATGGAGTCATCTAGCAACGAGGGAGAGAGGAGTGCATCTACATACCCTTGTAGATCGCACGCGGAAGCGTTCAAGAGAACGGGGTTGATGGAGTCGTACTCGTCGTGATCCAAATCACCGATGACCTAGCGCCGAACGGACGGCACCTCCGCGTTCAACACACGTACGGTTGGCAATACGTCTCCTCCAACTTGATCCAGCAAGGGGGAAGGAGAGGTTAATGAAGATCCAGCAGCACGACGGCGTGGTGGTGGAAGCAACGGTGATCTCGGCAGGGCTTCGCCAAGCTCAGGGAGAGGGAGGAGTGTCACGAGAGGGAGAGGGAGGCGCCAGGGGCTAGGGTGCGGCTGCCCTCCCTCCCCCCACTATATATAGGACCCCTAGGGGGGCGGCGGCCCTAGGAGATTGAATCACCAAGGGGGGCGGCAGCCAAGGGGGGTGGAGTGCCCCCCAAGCCAAGTGGGGCGCCCCCACCCCTAGGGTTTCCAACCCTAGGCGCAGGGGAGGCCCATGGGGGGGCGCACCAGCCCACTAGGGGCTGGTTCCCCTCCCACTTCAGCCCATGGGGCCCTCCGGGATATGTGGCCCCACCCGGTGGACCCCCGGGACCCTTCCGGTGGTCCCGGTACAATACCGATTACCCCCGAAACCTTCCCGATGGCCGAAACTTGACTTCCTATATATAAATCTTCACCTCCGGACCATTCCGAAACTCCTCGTGACGTCCGGGATCTCATCCGGGACTCCGAACAACTTTCGGGTTACCGTATGCTAATATCTCAACAACCCTAGCGTCGCCGGACCTTAAGTGTGTAGACCCTACGGGTTTGGGAGACACGCAGACATGACCGAAATGACTCTCCGGTCAATAACCAACAGAGGGATCTGGATACCCATGTTGGCTCCCACATGCCCCTCGATGATCTCATCGGATGAACCATGATGTCGAGGATTCAATCAATCCCATATACAATTCCCTTTGTCAATCGGTACGTTACTTGCCCGAGACTCGATCGTCGGTATCCCAATACCTCGTTCAATCTCGTTACCGGCAAGTCACTTTACTCGTACCGTAATGTATGATCCTGTGATCAACCACTTGGTCACATTGAGCTCATTATGATGATGCATTACCGAGTGGGCCCAGAGATACCTCTCCGTCATACGGAGTGACAAATCCCAGTCTCGATTCGTGCCAACCCAACAGACACTTTCGGAGATACTTGTAGTGTACCTTTATAGTCACCCAGTTACGTTGTGACGTTTGGCACACCCAAAGCACTCCTATGGTATCCGGGAGTTGCACAATCTCATGGTCTAAGGAAATGATACTTGACATTCGGAAAAGCTATAGCAAACGAACTACACGATCTTTGAGCTATGCTTAGGATTGGGTCTTGTCCATCACATCATTCTCCTAATGATGTGATCCTGTTATCAATGACATCCAATGTCCATACTCAGGAAACCATGACTATCTTTTGATCAACGAGCTAGTCAACTAGAGGCTCACTAGGGACGTGTTGTGGTCTATGTATTCACACATGTATTACGATTTCCGAATAACACAATTATAGCATGAACAATAGACAATTATCATGAACAAAGAAATATAATAATAACCATTTTATTATTGCCTCTAGGGCATATTTCCAACAGTGGCCTCCTGGTTGATGTCTTGACGTAGGGTCTAAGTCCTCTGGATCATGTTCTTTTCGAAAATCATGTTCCCGAAGGTTTCATTCCGTTTGGACTCCGTTTGATATTCTTTTTCTGCGAAACTCTGAAATAGGCAAAAAACAGCAATTCTAGGCTGGGCCTCCGGTTAATAGGTTAGTCCCAAAAATAATATAAAAGTGTGTAATAAAGCCCAATAATGTCCAAAACAGAATATAATATAGCATGGAACAATCAAAAATTATAGATACGTTGGAGACGTATCAAACAACAGCACCAACAGTTTGGCCAGGCTCAAGAGGGACACGGCTCGCTCAGTAGAGGGTTGTTTCGCGACGTGGAGGTAGTCGTTGTTGTTGTAGATGTGCGTTAGGTGCAGCGGTGGTGGTGGTGGAAGACGCGTGAGCAATTCATTAAAATTGTTATCGAGATTTGTTTCGAACGTCTTCTCCATGCCATCTATCTTCTCCATGGCCTCTTCAAATCTGTTTAGCACATCTTGCACCTGTCCACTCATCATTTGCTGAAATTTATCATGCAACTCCTTATTCGTCATGTTCTCCTAGTCAGTCTCGTCGGCTTGTGATCCTGCCATGGTTAGCAGCAATAGAAACACACAAGAATATGATCCTACAGACTACAAACAAGAGGTGGTGGTGGGTGTCACAAATCCGACAAGAAAATCTCAAATTCTTACCAGTTCTTACCCAGCAGCAGGCGGTGATCAACAACCGTCGTAGTCAAAACTCTCAAAGTTGGATAGAGCGATTACCAGGGAGAGTCAAACGCATGACGCAGATGTATGTGGAGCTGGGAAGGCTTATAATATGGTAGCAAAAGGGGTCAGCAATAATCAATTCAGAGATGCAAAGTTGAATAAACGCTTAACGACGGTACTGTGCTGGTCCTAGGCTAGACCGTGCTAGAGACGCGAGCCTAGAACACTAACAAAATCACGGCGCTGCACGTAAACAAGGGAGGAGCACACTCTGAATTTTTTTCTCTTTTTTTTGCACTTTTTCCTCTTTTTTTGCTCCGCAACAATTTTTTTCCGAAAAAGTCTACAAATCACTACAAAAAAGACACATCCGTGACATTTTGGGTCGAACGGAAAAAATTTCTGGCATACATATGACACTTCTATGACGATAATTGTGACAAAACCCGGTATCATCATAGATGTGGCGGGCTCCTACTTTTATGACAAAAAATCATGACAGAAAATGGGCTTTTCGTCCTAGGCGGGCCGGAGACGCAGCTGCATGATATTCTTTGGGCCGTCCATGACGGAAAAAACCGTGGTAGAAGCGAGGGGGAGGAAAATTTCGGGGAGTTCCCGATTACGGTGGGAGGTCGGGGGCCGAGCAATGCACGTTTCTCTCGTACACGTACGCGTGTGTGTGCGAGGCGTTGGCTCTAACTAAACCCGAGCGAGGCGTTGGGCTCTAACTGAACCCGAGCGATTGCACTGCAGGCTACGCGTTACTGAACCCGAGCGATCGATCGATGGCTGTTAACTGAACCCGATCGAGCGATTCCTTCGCTACTGCTGCTAACTGAAGCCGATCGATTGGATGAACAGTGAGTGTTGCGCGGGGGGGGTGGATGAACAGTGAGCGGTGGCATTGCCTCTGGATGAACAAGACCCCGTGGTGTGGAGGGCTGGATGAACAGTAGACGGTGAAGGGGTGCCCGTGGAGGGGTGGTTGAACAGGACCCCGTGGTGTGGAGGGCTGGATCAACAGTAGACGGTGGAGGGGTGCCCGTGGAGGGGTGGTTGAACAGTAGCAGGTGGAGTAGCGCGCGGTGGAGGCTGGATGAACAGGAGCCCGTGGAGGCTGGATGAGGTCGACGGTAGCCCGTGGAGGCTGGAGGAGGTCGACGGTGGAGATGAACAGTATCCCGTGGAGTCCCGTTTTGTGGTACGCCACACCCCTCCCGATCAATAGGACCCCCGTTTCGACGGTAGCGCTCCAACACAAGTCTGTTTCCTCCGTTTTTGCGGTACGCCACACCCCTCTCGATCAACAGGAACCCCGTTTCGACCATAGGTGGTCCGTTTCCTCCGTTTTGTGGTACGCCAGACCCCTCCGGATGAACAGGATCCCGTTTCGAACGTGGCCGGTCGAACACAAGGCCATTTCCTCCGTTTTGCGGTACACCAGGCCTCGTTTCCATCGCCTGTCCCGTCCAAGCCCTCCCGATGAACACGACCACGCATTCTATTCCGACCTAGCCGGTTGGCTCCCACGCGTTCCGTTGCCTCCCGATGAACACGACGCATTCCGTTGCCTCCTCATGAACACGACGCATTCCGTTGCCTCCCCATGAACACGACGCATTCTGTTGCCTCCCCATGAACACGACGACGACGCTGTTTCTCCGTTCCGACCCAGCCATGTACACGAGCCCTGGCCGTACATATGCGCGAGTAGGCGTTCGAGACCCTGCCTGTATGTACGTACGTGGCCATATTTTCTTTCTTGCACCCTGGACGTTGTACGTACGTGTACATGCTACGTGTGGGCCTCTACTACGACACGTACGCGCCTCTACTACGACACGTACGGGCCTCTACTACGACACATGCGCGCCTCTACATCGACCAGTATATATGTACATACACGTTCGCGACCAGAATGAAAATGCTACGTACGCTTCGACCAGGTGGGTCCCGACTGTCAGGCACTTCCTTGCCTGCGAAGATGTAGCTGGTGGGTCCCAGCAGTCAGGGGGCGAATCGTTTTGTTTTTGTTTTTTTGCCCGGACGCACTTCCTTGCGTGTGAAGGTGTAGCTGGTGGGTCCCAGCAATCAGGGGGGCGAATCTTTTTTTTCGTACGCACTTCCTTGCGTGCGAAGATGTAGCTGGTGGGTCCCAGCAGTCAGGGCAAAACATTTGTTTTGCGAAATACGGTGGCCCGTCCGATGGGTCCCTGCTGTCAGGTGGAGGAATAATTATTTTGCGCGTAATAAGGAGGCACTTCCTTGCTGCGGCCGTGGACCCAGCTGTCAGCCTCTCCACGTACAGTCCACGTCCGATGGAAGCCATTCCTTGACCACGTTGACCATGCTGCGCCGAGAGCACCAGGGCAGTGGACGACGACGAGGCCTAGGAAGGGGATGACGCGGAGCCGAGGAAGACGCGGTAGTGGATGCCCACGCGTAGAGGAGTATGAGGGTTCACTCGTTCGGCTGCGGTGTGAGGCTGCCGTCACCGCAAAATAACAGGGGGTGTGGGTGCGTAGAGGGATGGCCTGGCTAGTGGTGGGAGTAGTACGGGGCGGTGAGGCCTCCACGGCATCACAGCCGGCCACGGGCGGCAGGAGCAGGCGGCACGACCGGCGCTGCTTTGGGCGGCTGGAGCAAGAAGACCAGAGGTTGAATAAGCACTACGGCCGTTGGATGGACATCGTACGGTCACTGGAGCTAGAATCGTTCATATATTGACTAAAGTTGACAAAGGCCTCCGTCCCAGTCAACTTAGTAGGCCCACAAGTCAGCCACCCACCAAGGTGGGTCCCAGCTAGCAGGGGGTATTCATTTTTTTGTGCGTAATAAGGAGGCACTTTCGGTGGGTCCGAGCTGACATCGGGGGGAACGTTTTTTTCATGAAATATGGTGGCCTGTCCTGTGGGTCCTAGCAGTCAGGGGGAAATGTTTTTTTTCGCGAAATACTGGTGGCCCGTCCGGTGGGTCCCTGCTATCAGGTGGAGGAATAATTATTTTCCGCGTAATAAGGAGGCACTTCCTTGCAGTTGCCGTGGACCCAGCTGTCAGCCTCTCCACGTACAGTACTCTTCCGATGGAAGTCGGTCGTTGACCACATTGACCATGCCGCGCCGAGAGCACCACGGCGATGGACGACGGCGAGGTCTAGGAAGGGGACAACGCAGAGCTGGGGAAGACGCGGCAGTGGAAGCCCGCACGGAGAGGAGTACGAGGGTTCACTGGTTCGGCTGCGGTGTGAGGTTGCCGTCGCCGCAGAATAACAGGGGGTGTGGGTGAGTAGAGGGATGCCCTGGCCAGTGGTGGGAGTAGTAGGGGCGCTGAGGCCTGCGCGGCAGCACAGCCGGCCATGGGACGCGGGAGTAGGCGGTCCCGCCGTCGCTGCTTTGGCGGCTAGAGCAAGAAGATCAGAGATTGAAGAAACACGACGGCCATTGGATTGACATCCAATGGTTACGTCTGCTAGAATCGTTTGTTGACGTATATAATAACTAAAAAAATCTTGCATACGCGTCAACTAAACAGGCCCACAAGTCAGACCACTCCCTTTTTTCTAATAATTTATATATAGCTCATGGCAACTTCTTATGCAATTTCTTGCAGTCATTTTTTTTGGTTGGCCAGGGCCAATTTCGCATATTTCTGTGGGTTCCAAACTATTTTTAATACCGAAATGTCGAGCCAGATTTAAAGTACTTTGAGGATATATTTAAATTAGGTTAATGCCCAGTGAAATAGGAATCTGAAAATGTGAAAAAATTCAGAAATTATAAAGTAATTGCCAATTTTGTCATCTGTTTTTATATTTACAACCCATTTCATATTACTTTCAAGATTTGCAGGCGTCTTGAAAGAGTTGCAGCCCATCAGGGCGTAGAAAAATAAGTAGGCCTGGATTGGGTATTCTTCAGAAAAAATAAACTGGGCTCATTTTCACAAAGAAAAAATAGTTATGCTGGTCACATGGTGAACATAAAATATCAGCCTGGGCTAGACGGGCCACAGCCCAGTTCAAACCCTGCTCCATCTCAACAATACCAAACAAAAAAAATACTGCTCGAGTAGCTACGTCCCAGGTGTCAACCAATCTTGTGTTGTTCTCTTGTCTATTGACTATATACGCTCACAATGTCGTGGGTCCCAAGTGTCAGGAAAACACTAGGAGGAAGCATTTTATTTTTCCATGCGCTGACGTGGTGGGCCCCAACTGTCATCCTCTCCACGTACTTCTGCCGATTCCTGTTGTTTGTTGACCATGTTGACAATGCGAGAGGGCGGCGCCACGGCGAGTGCACCAAAGCACGCAAAGGACGTCGGCGTTAACGATTTAGGAGACAGTGGGGCGGCGATGCGTGCGCTGAGGCGCAGCCAGCCATGGGAGGCGGAAGCAGGCGGCCCCGCCGGTGCTGGTTTGGTTTTGGCGGCTGGAGGAAGACAGGACTGAAGAAACATGACACACTATAAAAGCAGCAGGAGTACTTAACAACCTTAACTGAAACCAGCAGGGGCACTTAACAACCAAAGCTGAAAGCAGTATGAGTACTTATACAGATTCAACCATACAAAGCACGCCTCGAACAGTGCTACTTTGCCTACAGTTAACCAAGGGTGAGGCCGCCAAGCCCCAGGACAAGGCCCAGGCGCCACCCCATGCATCCACAACCTGGTGAAAGCGGCTTCATCTCGCAACGTGGTCAATAAACAGGATATTCGCTTTAGAGCCACGGAAAAGCATGAACATAATCTTCTATCCTATTCTCCAAGATGGATGGGCCTTCATTATTTGAGACCACCCATGAATAAGTATCTTTTCACCTCCAGGGGGAATTGAGTAGGTCGACATAAACATCATGTTGTGACCAAGCGTAAGTCTGACCCGACCATGGTCAGGCATCTGTATAGGAACAATAGAAATCGGCAGTTCCTGATTCAAGAAGATCACAGCTGTAAAACTGTGTATAAGCAATAGTTTATGCACAACATATATAACAGAAAATAGCTCGTACCATAAGTTTCTCGACACAGTTGGACCTGTTCAACAAGTGCAGCAGTGGCACACATATCCCACGTGGCCTTCCACCATTGAAACTCCCCACAAGGACCTTAAGACGATCAATAAAGTGTAGGAACTTGTGGATGTCGATCCAGTCAACTTCAGTGCCATTAGTAACAGCCGAGTTATTATAGAGTAACAAACGAGCAGACTACTTAACTCTGAGAAAACCTACACGTGCCACCAATTATAAGAAAATATTAGTTAGAAGTAGCATCTTCGTGAGAGATTCGTTGCTACTTCTAAAGTTAAATTATGATTAGTTAGACAGAATAGGTGGATTAAGAAGTAATCGAGGCAACAAGCAAGAACCAGATACAAAACTAACATGGATGAACAATTGGAACGATGTCGGGGTGGAAGATCGCAATAAAGATGAGACCAGGTTCTGCTATTTCCATCAACATTCGTGCGCCAACTTTCAGTCTGTAACACTTGAGAAAGTTTATCCAAGTTCAGCCATAAAAAAGCAGCGATCTTCTTGGTTCATGAACCCAACTCAGAACTTATATCCATGGCTTGTCTTCATTGTGACCATTAAACTAGTGTATTCAGTTATGGCAAGGCCGATCATCTTGAGTACATGTGTTCTGGTAGAGCAAATAATACACTGCAGGAAAAATAATATGAGAACACAGCATGTTCAAAAAAAACCACCCTCCCGGATAGAAAAGAGGATTCTAGGAACATACTGTGCGCGTTTCAAAATGTTGTGTTAGGATGAGAAGGAACAAGTGTGGCGTCTCGCCGAGGGCGCAGAAACCTGTAGGGTACTCACACTTTGGGCACTTCAAATGAAACACACTAGATTCAGTAGGAAGAAAAATGCATCAACGGCGGCGGCTGCCATCCTAGCATTACTTGCGACCAAGGGACTTGGATTTATCAGGGATGGATGAAGAATTCGTACCTGGTTCTCCATGAGAAAACCCTATGCAATCGCCGAGAGGGGGTTTTCTCTGAACAAGCAGACAAGGGAGAAGGGGATTCAGGCCCAGTGAAATATTGCCGCTTCGTCCGTCCAGCTTACTGCTAAAGCTGGAAAGGGGCACTACTAGGAAAAGGGCTATAGATGAAATTGACACTAATGGCGCACCAGAGAAGTGGTGCGCCACTACTATATACTAATGGCGCACCATGTGGAGATGCGCCATTAGTGTGGAAGACACTAATGGCGCACCAGGCACAAGGTGTGCCACAAGTAACAATTTTTTTTCATTTTTCCAAACATACTAATGGCGCATCCTGGAAAAGTGCGCCATTAGTAGTTCTAACTAGTAATGGCGCACCAGCCATGGAGTGCGCCACTACTGTATTTTTTTATTCTTTTTTTTGCAAAACTACTAATGGCGCACCGTTGCAAAGTGCGCCATTACTAGTTTAAACTAGTAATGGCGCACTATGCCACGGTGCGCCATTAGTGTATATATATATATATTTACTTTTTTTGCAAAACTACTAATGGCGCACGGCCAGGAGGTGCGCCATTAGTATGTTGGGTTACTAATGGCGCATGGTTGTGTGGTGCGCCATTAGTAACCTGGGACCAGCTAGATATTTTGGACAGCCACACCTACACACTCACTTTCCCCACTTCATTCCCTCCACCTCCTTCTCCAAGCTTGTCGGCTGCCTCCTCCTCCTCACCTCATTTGCACCATAGATTCATCAAAATTAAGTGGTGAAATTACCTCATTTGCACCATGGTTATACCCAAAGCCAAATCCAAAACCGCGGGCGCAAACGTCACCGCGAAAAATGAGCCATGGGTACTGGCTTCCCAAGTGGACCAATGCTTCTTCATTACCGACCCGTCAAAGCCCAGTCGTGTTGTCATGAGGAGAGGCAAAAGGAAGATCATCGGAATGGATGGAGTAGCCAATGAGCAAGACTTCGACAAGTACGGCGACCCGAAGATCGAACATGACGATGACGATGAAGTAGCAGCATACACCACAAGAAGAAGCAGGACCACCCTACCTAAAGGACGTCCGTTCCACAGAAGAACTCCATTTGCAAAAAAGAAGGGCAAGAAGATTGTGAACAGATAGCTAGCTAAGATCGATTGTATTTAATTCGTAGCCTTCATTTCTCGATTGTATTTCATGGGCACTTTTTGATATCATGAATATTTTTAAATTTCATGGGCACTTTTTGAATTCATGAGGACACTCGATCTCGATCCCCCTCCATCTCGATCTCGATTCCCCCTCCATCTCCATCTCGATCTCGATCCCCTCCATCTCGATCGCTATCCCCCTCCATCTCGATCTCGATCCCACCCGCACCCTCCCCCGCTAGCTCCACCGCCGCTGCCGACCCACCGCACCCTCCCCCGCTCCACCGCCGCTGACGAGCACCCCCCGCATCCTCCCCCGCTCCACCGCCGCTGACGAGCACCCCCCGCACCCTCCCCCGCTCCACCACCGCCGCCGATGATATTTTCAAATAACAAATTTGATGATATTTAAAAAAAATATTATTGTTTTTATAAAAAAAATATTACTGTTTCATTCATATTCATTTTTTAAAATAATAATAAAAAAGTGTAGACTACAATTGTTGTTAAACAACAATTATTACTGTTTTTATAAAAAATATTACTGTTTCATATTCATATTCATTTTTTAAAAATAATAATAATAAAGTGTAGACTACAATTGTTGTTAAACAACAATTATTACTGTTTTTATAAAAAAAATATTCCTGTTTCATATTCATATTCATTTTTTTAAAAGTAAAAAAAGAAATTCTTACTTATGGCGCACGGGTGGCTGGTGCGCCATTGCTATCTAAAAAAGAGTATACTTATGGCGCACTGTCCCGCTGGTGCGCCATTGCTATGAAAAAAACATTCTAATGGCGCACCGCCTGGGGGTGCGCCATTAGTAATCTTCCCCATCCATACACTTCGTCCCTCCCTCTCGCCGGACACTTCCCTCTCCCTCCACCGCGCCGCTCCCTCCCTCGTCCCTCCCTCCACCGCGCTGCCGCCGCCGCTGCCCCGACCCACTGCGCCGCAGCCGCCCACGCGCCCCCACCGCCTCCCTCTCCCCTTCCTCCCCCTCGAGCGCCGCCTCCCCCCGAGCCCCCCCCCCCCCCCGAGCACCGCCTCCCTCGCCTCCCTCAAAACCCTAGAAGCCCACGACCTCCCCGCCGTCTATCTCCGCCTCCCCCAAGCTCGCTGTCTCCGCCCTCCGTCGTCTCCGCTCCGGCCACCACCAAATCTCTCTCGTCGGAGCTGCCCCTCGATGGCGGCTAGCCTTATCGGACGCGCTCATCGACGGCGGCGTGAGCCTCCCCGCGCGGCTTGGTTAGTCTCTCCCCCTCCCTCCCTCTCTCCCCCGCTCATCCCCATGCCCCCATGGGGCGGCGACCTAGGGTTAGGTGCGGCCGCCGTTCCCGTGTGCTCGCGCGCTCGCGTGCTCCCGTGCTCCGCTGAATTTGGGTTGTTCTGTTCGTCATGCAGTTCATATCTCCCCTGGATCGCTGCCGAAGGGCCTGCACTCGCTGGATCTGTCGTGGAACAAGATCGCCAATGTCGAGGGGCTTCGGGAACTGACGAAGCTTCGCGTGCTCAACCTCAACTACAACCGAATTTCATGCATCGGCCACGGTAAGTAGCAGACTTGGGGTTCTTGCATTGCACTGCACATCTTCTGTAAATTCCTTAGTACTAGATTTCTTTCTGGTCCATGTACACCTGCATCCTATCCAAGACAGACATGTAACTTTCCATAGGATGTATGGATCATATCTTGAATGATATGGCAGTGGCCACATTTGTTGGTGGCTGGGACCGGCCACATTCAGTAATTATTTTTTCCTACAAAAGTTCAATGTTGATGCATCACATGTTATAGTCCGAGGAAAAGTTCACTGAAATTGTTGTAGTTTAAAAAATAGTTAACTGAAACTGTTGTAGTCTGAACTGTTAGGAGTTGGTAATTATCGGACTAAGTAAGTTACTTGTTACTACAAGTCTACAAGACTTTGTTTCCAGCGATGGTCATAAGCTTTCGTGTTGACGTCATTGCGGTCTTTGTGATTCGTCACAGGGTTCTATCTTATGTTAATTCACCTCTGTGATCTGGGGGTCTTAATATATAGCAATGAAGATGGCAATTTAGCATCCTGCTTGCTAATACTTGTTACTGCCCTTCTGCAGATCCATTATTAGTTAGTACTGTTATAGAGTATCTGAGGGTGCTAGCCTTTAACTGTACTGATTTTTATGGTGAGAAGATAACTTTTTCAACTAGTTTGTTTACTCTATTTTTGGGACAAAGGCAGACAGGCGCTCTACTAATTTCATTAAGAGAAAGGGTAGCAGGCTCAATATTTGTAGAAAATTCTTTCTCTTGCTGCTTTCTGGGTTTCAGAGTCTTGTGGACACATATCAACAGGATTCGTTTTAAGTTTGATTCAAGACATAAATGACATTAATGTTTAGCTCACAGTATCTAAAGTGTTAGGAATTCTGTGTTGTTTCTAAAAGCTCTACAATATCCAGATTTTATGATATTTGTACATCCACAAGACTTAGCCTGAAATCTGCGTTGTTTCTGAATATTCATAGTGAATAGTTCCAGTATTGCTTTTTTAACATGTCAGTATTGCTTTGCATAATGCATAATGTTTTGTTCAAGCTTATGTACAGCAGTATAGTCCATATGAGGCTGTTTATTCAGTTTGTTGTGCTTTGGTGATTGGTTGCAAAAAATTGCCCCTGTTCATTCAGTTTTGCTTGCATGATGGAAGGGGAAAAATGCTAAAAAAGTGTCCTCCAATACCCTGGCCCATGCATCAAATCCTTTTGGATGTTTTGGATGTTTTGTCTCCGACCATTGTGTCATGATGAATTTGCAGGTACCCCGAGAGGCCCTTGAGTTTGCCGGAATGTCGATTAACTTCCGTTCCGGCAAATTCGGGTACTCCATATGTCCTATTTTCAGCAAAGGTCATGCTGAAATTTTCCGTGAATTTTAGCATGACTTTGCTAAAAATAGGACATATGGGATACTTGCGACTAATGCATGGCCTGGGGTATCTTAGTACTTAGTTAAGTAGGATCAACTGCCCCGCCATTCTTGCTGCATTAAACCATAGGTAGCAATAGAGCCAAGTGATTAGGCCCAACTTAGAATTCTCCTTAGCATCGATAAACCCTAGATGATAAACCCAACATAGGTGGCAATAGAGCCAAGTGATTAGTGCCAAGTGATTAGGCCCAACCTAGGGTGCCTCGGCATCGATAAACCCTAAATGATGAAAACTTAACTTGGCTTCTATAGGGTGCCTCGGTGTCGATGAGAACCTAAATGATGTACGCTTAGGCTTTTAGGGTGCCTCGGCGTCGACAAACCCTAAATGATAAAAGCTTAGATTTTAGGATGCCTCGGTGTCGAAAAACCCTAAATGATGAGACCATGATCTTGTTCCTTGACAATAACCAACTTTTTGACCAAACTTTTTTCCTATTTAGAGCAAAACATGGCCCACAACGATGAGGCCGGCGGTTTGGGCGACAAGCAATTCTGGGAGCTGTCCCAGGAGTTGGAGGAAGAACCTCACCGCTATGAGGACGCCGCGGAAGACACCGATCCTGACTACACAACCCCTAGTGGCGTCGGGGATGACACCACTGATGATGGCGCCGCGGATGCCACCACTAATGATGGCGGCGCACGCACAAATGGCAGCCAACCGAAGAGGCAACAGAAGGACCGGCGCCCGAACGTGCTTGGCACCGTCAGGGAGGAATTTACTGAAGTGAACTCCGACGGGCAACCGACGGCGCCCAAACACGTAGTCAAGGGGTACTCGGTTCAGCTCGGGTGCATTCTCCGGAGCACCGTCTCGATCAACACCGAGAACCTAAGGCATAAGGACCGAGGGAATTTGCGCAGCCTCCTCTTCACGAAGCTGCACGAACGATACAAGTTCCCCGCTAAGTTTGCAAACACACGCCTCTCAGGGAATAAAGTGAACGGTGCCGCCCTCACGAGGATGAGCACGGCCCTGTCTACATGGAAAAGCACGGTGAAGGCAATGATTGACAAAGGTGATAGTTATGAGAAGATCAAGGTGAAATATCCTTTGATTAGCGAAGATGACTACAAGGAGTTCAAGATCAAGTGCAAGAGCCCCGCAACCTCTGAATCAAGTCAATGGGGGAAAGAAATGCGGCAGTTGAACTTAGGGGTCCACCAACTCGGTCCCGGCGGTTACAGAGTGGTGGAGCCTATATGGGACAAGGAGGACACAGAGCGTGCCGAGCAAGGCCTACCGCCCCACTTCGAGAAATACCATGACAAGCAGACCAGGAACTTTCTCAGGGCCCGGTACAAGGAGGACCCGGTAACAAAGGAGCTTACCACGGATCCGAAGACCAAGGCGCTTGAGCTTGTTCTGGTAAGGAATACACCCCCGCGTAATTAGCTCCATATGGTTGCATTCTAATTAATCCCCAATATTTCTAAATGGTTCACGTTCCTTCCGCAGGACAAAGAAAGCAGTAGCGCGGGGTCGTCTCAGAGCTCCCCTTTCGACACCCCTTTGAATAGGGCGTTGAACGTAATGAAAAACAAGGATAAGCTCAGTAAGCCGACGTCAGCTGGTCGTGTGGCCGGCAAAGGCTTGTCCACAAAATGGTCGTCATACTATACCACTGGTGGGCGAAAGGAGAAAAAGACCAGCTCGGAAAGCCAGTCGCGCGAGGTTGAAGCACTCAAGGCGCAAGTGGCGCAGATTCCGGAGATAGTCCAAGAGCAAGTGCAACAACAACTGGGATCGATGCTCACTGGCACTATGCCTAGCTTGATTCATCGGATAACGACGTGGATTGCGGGTGGCCAACAGGGGCCGCCCCCGATTCCCAGCTTCACGGCCAGCAACTCGCACAACGCACAGGCGACGCCATTGGTGTCTCCGGCGGCGGCGGTATTGGTGTCTCCGGCGGCGGCGCCATTGGTGTCTCCGGTGGCGGAGGTATTGGTGTCTCCGATGCCAGCATTGGAGCTTAATGCACCCGGGTGTATGCCGGCCGGCACCTCGCCAGCAAGCGGCCCCTCCGTTAGTTGCACGCCCGCCGTTGGCGGTGCCTCGACATTAGCCGAGCTCGACGCCATCATCATGGTAACTAATTAAGCCTCTCAGCACCTGCCTAAGCTGGCCCCTGCTTTGGCCAAAGAGCCAGATTCGTTTGGGGGCAGGGGACACCACCCCAAAGACAACACCGCCAGTCATGCCGGCGCCAAGCCATGGCAAGACCGCCGCAACGCTACCAGACATGCCGGACATCCCTATGGCACAGGATCCGAACATGCATATGGCACAGGATCTGGACGACGATGACAACGACGACGGCCGTACATTTAGCAACATCGATAAGTACTTTGCCGAACATGGGTACGATGACGAATTCTGCGGGCCTCTTTCTCAAGAACCCAACCAAGACGACTGCGGTCTAGCTGGTACGGCAGAGAAACCCAGTTGCAACAGGCGTCGTCTGGCCTTCAGTTCTCAGGAGACGCCTCCAGCTGCCGACTTCACCGAGCCTCAGATAGCCGAGGTGCCAAATATTATCAGCCCCAACACACTCAATAAGGCGGTCTGTGAGCAGAACTCGGTCCCATTACAATAGAAGAAGAAGGGACGGAAAAGAAAGAGTAACAAGGGTGCGAGCCAGCCGGCACCGAGTATGATCCGTGCTCAGGACGGGCCACCTTCACCTAAGGATATCTCGAGGAGGGTGCATGTGGCGGGTAGGGAGATGCTACCGACAAATATGCTCAATGCTACAACCGGTGCTATGCGGAGTCTGCATGACAGTGTTCTTTCTTTGGAGAAGCGGCGTCTCAGAGAGAATGATGTGGCATACCCAGTTTTCGTGGCCAAGGTGCCAGAGGGCAAGGGCTTTGTGGATGGCGCCATCGGGGGTTCGATCGTCCTGCTGTTTGATGACATCTTTGCTATGTTTAACCTTCATCCGCTCCACAACACCTTCGTTCGGCTGTTTTCGCTGAGTATGGACATGCGGATCATTAGAGACAAGACCCCGGACATCATGATAGTCGACCCCTTCTACATGCGTGCCAAGCTCTTGGGCAGCGCTGGGGACCGCCAAGTCGCGAGTTCACACCTCGAAGGCGTCATTCTGGCAAACCCAGATAAGGATAACTTCCTCGTGGCTTACTTTCCCGAGTAAGTCATCCCTTAACCGCCCCATAACATATGATTTCTTAGATTTTGATCGTTCTTTTGTTTTCTAACATTCCGTGTTCTGTGCAGTGACACACATTGCACACTCATCCTCTTAAGCCCGAAATATTCCATGGCCACATATTTCGACCCGAACCGTGACTCCAAGATGGACTACACAAATATCAAGAAAGTTCTTGATGATGTTCTCCCCGGCTACGCCAAATCTGGAGGCACCTTCAACAGGCCAGTTCGTAGGTACGACAAGCACGTGTTTACCCACAATACTAAGTTCTGCTGCGTCAAGCAGCCACCTGGCGGTCAGAAGGATGCCTACTACGCCCTCCATCACATGTGGGCGATCGTAAGGGACCATCATCACCTTCTGCTACCAGATAATCTCAAAGATTGGGCCGCGAGCTTGTCGGCAATCCAGGACGCGGACATCAGACAAGAATTCTTTCACATCCTTCATACCTCGGGGCAGTTCTACCTCAGATATCAACCGTCCAACAGGGATATAGATGGAACGCTACAAATGCAGGCTGACAACGCCCGCGATTTCATGACCATCACGACAGACGGCGGCTTCGTCCACGCTCCGGTCCCATGAGTTGAGTCGACAGTAGTGATGCTATGTGTAGTTCTGAAACATTGATTGGTTCATGTTGTAATTAAACTTTAATGAACTTGTATGTCTCTTTGGTTTGGATAGTCGTTCAACTTAGATGTAATCGATGCTATTTATTAGTAGGACCATGAATCGTGCTATTAATGTCATGTCTTGCTTTTCTCTTCCGATCCTTTTGTTGCATACTTATATATTGCTTATGTATGTATTGTCTGTTGTTTGGCTTGTGCATAGAGATGTCCTCGTATGTCGTGTACAAGGGTAAGGTTCCCGGAGTCTACGACAACTGGGAGGAGTGTCGGAGACAGGTTCACCGTTTCAGCGGTAACAGTTACAAAGGGTACACCACTAGGGTGGAGGCGGAATCTAGATACGCCCGCTATCTAGCGGGAGAGAGGAGGGAGCGTTGGAGGAACCAGATGAAGACCAGTTTCATCGTGATGATGCTCATCGTGAGGACCGCAGCTCTCTTCTATGTGATGGTAGTTTAGATGATCGATATCGACTTGTAATGTGAAGACAAACTCGATACTCGCGGTCTCGAGACTTGTAATGTTTTATCTTTGTTCGGTATTTTGAATTCGGAGACTAATATGATGAATTGTATTCAGAGACTAATATTCTATTGTATTCGATGAATCTGCTGTTGCTGTGTGCTGCTGTCTATATTCTGTCAAATAATATATTTTGTAACCTGTACAAAAATCAGAAAAGTAAAAAAGAATAAAACCAAATATTCATACTAATGGCGCATCACTACAGAGTGCGCCATTAGTATGCCAAAGTATACTAATGGTGCATCACACAACAGTGCGCCATTAGTATGCCAAAGTATACTAATGGCGTATCACACAAGAGTGCGCCATTAGTATGCCAAAGCACATGGTTAAATATGGCCCCCTGGGAGGCATACTAATGGCGCATGGTGTTCTATACTAATGGCGCACTGCGTGGTGCGCCATTAGTATGCCAGATACTAACGGCGCACTAGTGGTGCGCCATTAGTAAGAAACACTAGTGGCGTGATACTAATGGCGCACCAGTAGTGCGCCATTAGTAGGCAAAACTGGTGCGCCATTAGTAGGCCTTTTCCTAGTAGTGGGGGGGTTGTGATTTGACGGCTCATTGGGCATTACTGCGGTGCTACGACCGGGGTGTGTCTACCGTGAAGTTGTGCACTCTAATTTGTGCATATGGCACGTGGACCCCGTTGCCGATTGCCCCACATATCAGCAAAAGGAAGTAGAAAGACAGGAGTAACTAGTTACACATAAATATTTTTTTGACAGAGAGATACTCCCTCTGTAAAGAAATATACAAATCTTTTATATCACAGGCTCACCTTGCCGAGAAATATACTCCCTCTGTAACGCACGGGCATTATGGGGGTTCAGCTTTTTTGTGGGGGTTCAGCTGAGAATATAATACTCAGATAGGCTCACGGTTCTGGACTTTGGGCCGCAGGCCGACCCTGCATGTTTGGGGGGCCATGTGTTCTACCTCAGCGCTTTTCATATTGCAAGCGATTGGTACGGCGCTGGTTTTAGATGCTGTCGCAAGGCGAATACACAAAATTGAATAAAGCACGGCAGCTGTTGGAATGAAATCGAACGACAGTTCCTAACCAGCAATCAAAGTTGCAATTCTATCAACAATATACCATGTGATAAATAATATTGTCATACTACTTATACACATAGGACACTTGTTTCACCATGCCAGATTATTACATCAAAATCTCTCGGAGGATAGATCAGTTCGGCAGTTGTGTGCTGCTACTGAAGAATTTCAAAGTTGATTTGGACCAGCTCTCCTTGCTGAGAAAGTTTGATTTTGACATCATCCCCTACCGCAAGATATGATTTAGATTTGAACCTTGACCATCCTTTAGCATCAATCATCATGCGACCATCCTTTGTACTTACGGTATATTGAGCATGTTCATTCACACCAAGGCTGCGCATGGTAAGAGAAACTTGGCCGCGGTCGCCCGGATTGTTGAACGACTCCCTCGTTGCTCTAGGAATTCTCTGTTTGCAAACAAGAGGACATACCCAAACAGTTAGATCAACATAGTGAATCATGTGAAACAACATGGAAAGAAAAAAGAACGAAGCACTTGGGCAGCCAATGCTTACCAAGAAGGTGGACATGTCGGTTTTTGTAAGGACTTTGGTATATGAAGTGCGAACTGCAGCCCAGTCTGTTGCCGGTGCAACTGCACGGGCCAGAGCAGATGCAAGTGCAAGTGTTTGTGCAGGTGCCGAAGTCGCTGCTGCTGCCGGAGATGGTGCTCCTTGTAGAGCTGGTGCCGGTGTCGGAGCAGGTGCCGGTGTCGATGCCCGATCCTCCGGTAGATCAGACTGATCCGCTGACGCGGTCGGTGCCCAATCCTCAGCTGGATCAGACTGAGCAGCTGCCACTGTCAGTGCTAGAGCAACTGTCGGTGCTCGATTTTTGCGAGACAGCGGCAATCGTGTCTGGTCTGCTATGATCAGCTTTCTAACTTGACTAGGATCCGTGACCGTGATCCAGTTTTTTTCTTCATTTCTTTTAAACGCGAGAAGGACTAATTGTGGCGTTTTTGTTAAACCAAACTGCAGTTCATCATAGGGATTCAACTTGTACTCAGACAACAGTCTGATCCAATTTTTTCCAGTAATATAAGTGATGGACAGTGCCTTCGTTACTGACACGACATAAGAAGTGAAACCTGCAAAAATAACCATCGTAGAGCAAACCAAATGGTTTATTCTGTGATGAATGTCACATGGCAAAACCTGCATCGTAAAATTGCAGGAAAATAAAGAAAACATGATGTTCAATCAATAAGATTTATACAGTAAATCAATAAGATTTACTTGATGTGACATGAGTGAATCCTTACCAGGAAATCACTATGTTGAAGTACTAAACAGAAGGTTGATCGTCCAACTACATGTGGCATGCAGGGCCCCCGCCTACTCCCACAAGTAGGACAGTCCAAAGGTCGTGACAAATCGTATGGACCGAACATCCATGGGACTGGAAATCCTGGTGGGCGTGATAAACCCTGCATTGCATACAGATATTGGAGTGTAACCATAATTGATAAACTGTCCTCACGAAAAATATGATCCGGATACTTCAAAATATACAGACTGAATTGAGTGGACAAACATTAACATAGACCGTTCTCAGGACTGACCACACACCAAAAGCGGCAGTACTAATAAACAATACAGGGTTCACAAACACAAATCAAGTACTGAACAATAGTACTTACTACAGACAAGCAAAGTTGCAGTAACTAAACTCTGCAGACTATTTCATGCCACCGACCTACGGGATGAACCCCGCATAACTGACTAGGCCATGGACTTCGTGTGAGATGTCTACATGCACCATCACCATCTTGTCAACCTTGGAGAAGCTAACAGAGTGGTCTTTCCACTCATAAACATGATGATGAAGACAGGCCGCATCAGATTTTTTTGGGAAGCTTTACAAGAACCACACCCTTCGTAATCGAAGGCACAGCCAGGAAATTGTTGTGGTCAGGTACAACCTCGAGAACACGCCTGACAACAATGTTACAGGAAAACACTAGTTCAGGACATGTGGCGGCAAGGACACAGTAGCTGGATAGTTCAGTAGTAGAACTCATCATCATGTCTTCCAGTTCACATGGCATGACTTTGAGAACTTCATCTCCACCGTGGACCTGGTTCTAATTCAAACAGAAACCATATTTTATTACTACCTCCGTTCAGAAATATAAGATGATTTTCGATATTATACTCCATATATGACTACATATACGCACAGAAATGAGTGAACAAAGACACTAGAACATGTCTTCAAAGGCATGAGAGCAGAGGGATTACATGCAATATCCATAACACAAGTTACTGAGGCAAATATACCCTCTTAAAAGGTAGCATTGATGTTCATAAAGTACTCCCTCCGTCCCAAAATTCTTGTCTTAGATTTGTCTAGATACGGATGTATCAAGTCACATTTTAGTATTAGATACATCCGTATCTAGACAAATCTAAGACAAGAAATTTGGGACAAAGGGAGTAGTTGAAAGTAATCTATAAGAAATCAGTTTCAACCTCTCGCATGTTTTTGTCAAAAGAGGAATTTAGAACCGTCATTTGGCACACTAAAATCACATGCAAGATCACCCAGAAAGTTGTACTACCAGTACTAGTACTGCGTGTTAGATGAAAAAACACGATCAAGATCGAGAAAAAGATCGTCAACAAGAGACATTACCTGGACTTGCTTGATGAGGGATCCCGGAGAGGGGGGCTTGGACAGGGCGATGGCTTTGAGCTTGTCTGCGGTAGTCTCGGTGGGGTGCTTGGGCTTCTTCGTACCATGAGCCTCGACGGTTTTGGCCAGAGCCATAGACATCACGTCGGCCGGTGCTCCGACGTCCATCCAAGAGAGGAAGCTGAGAGAGAAGAGTGAAAGGAGGAACGAGATGAGGGAGAAGCGAAGTGAGTGGGGGTTTTCTTCAAGAGAGGAAGCTGAGAGAGAAGAGTGAAATGATGATTGCTTCGTCCGTCCAACTTACTGCTGGAAAGGAGGGGGTTTTGTGATTTGACGACTCATTGGGCATTACTGTGGCGGTTCGATCGTGGTAGTCTACCATCACTCTACTACAGAGTAATTTAGTGCATGGCTGGTGGACCCAGGTGCTGGCTGTCCCACACGTCGGCAAAAGTGAGTAATTTAGTGCATGGCTGGAGGAGGATCCGCACGGTAGAGCGTGTCCACTGTTTTTCTGAAGAAAAAAATGATTACAGCAAGCATTTCCACTCTTACGATGGAGGAGTGCGAAACACGGCAGCCATTTGAACATACACAGTGCTCCTACTACTAGGCATGTGTAGTGGTTCATACATCAGTACTACACAATCTTGTTGCTAGTGTAGTAAGATATGACGATAACAAATGATGTTGTGCGCATGTCAGCTACTCCTATATGTAACATAGTACCGCTTTTTCGACTGTCTGGTCGAGAATGAACGGTGAGATCAATGTTAATAGAACTAGGTCCACAACGCACGGAGAGTACGGTGCTACAGTACTCCATGAAACATGAACCATATGAAGCACGAATAGTGTTAGGCAGGGTGTATGAAGGGTGCACGGGATGGGAGCAAAAGTTCCCTTCTCGACCCACTTTTGGGTGTTTGGCAGAGTGCATGAAGGGTGCATGAGTCCACACTAGTAGGTTGACAAAAATGCACGAAGAGGAAACAACTATATTGAGATGAGAATGCAACCAAACACACCCACACGCTTTGTGCTATAGTGACTGATCTGCATCGTCTGAGTTTGATCCAACGGTCATGTTGCGCCGAGACATGGACATGCCCATGCAGAGGGCGCCTAAACACCACCGAAGTCCCTCTGCTTCTCGAGGCGCGCAACGTTGGTGATGCAGGGTGCAACCACCCGTAGAGCCCGCTCCCGGTCGACGGGAGCCAGTGTCAGGCGCCTCACCTCAGACTCCATGATCTACTGCGCCACCATGGCACCAGGTAGAAGCAATGGGGAGAGGAAGCAAAGGGGGCGAAACGGCTGAAAGGCAATGCAATCTATGGGAAGGTGGAGGGAGCGGGGAATCTTTTGGTTTTCACCACGGTAAAACACCAGTCGACGACTTCTCACATCAGGGAGCAGTGGGTTTTTACAGGCAGAGTCATCGTGACTAATTGCTGCCCACCTGCTCCCGTCAATCAAAAAATTAAAAATCCTGCCGCGCCTGCTCCCGTCAATCAAAAAAATTAAAAATCCTGCCGCACCCAAACACCAGAGCAACGCCGCGGTGGATATTTAAATTTACATGCCGGGAAGTAGATTAAAAAAGGGGTGAAGAAACAAATGTGGCGGCGGCCTAGCTAATCGGTCGAACTAGCCCAACTAGCTAGCCACCGTGCTTGACTGATGTACTCGGCGGGAAAGGTGGTCTTTCGTGATTTGACGACTCATTTACTTGCTTCGGCGCTACGACCAAGGAGGACCCAGAAAACGCGCGGTAGGGCGTCCCACGTCAGGAAGAATATATGCGTGCACCACCCGGGAGGACCCCAAAACTGCGCGGTAGGGTGTGCCACGTCTCGGCACGGAGGAAAAATGTGCGTGTAAAAATATACTGTATCAGACGTAGTACCTATGGTTCGACCTCGGGACCCAGCCGGTCGGTCGAAAACACCCCACTAGCCACACAGCTTCATCATGCAAACGTGGCATGGAGGATAGATGTGGTTAGCTCTGTCTCGACCAGCCACAACGTCTCTTGCTCTAGGCGATTCTTCTATGTTCCAAGCTTTTTTTTAGTTGTAATAACACCACGGCAAGCTTGCGCCGCTCTTTGTGTGTCCCCGTGCAAAGGTTAGACGATGGAGAGAAGAGATATTGAGATCGCAGACCTGGGACCCACCAGTAAGTGAGACAACGGTCATGCACGTGTTGACGAGGCACTCCCTCTACTCTACTCAATGCAAGTACTGTATAAAATCAAGTTATGGGACAAAGCCAACAACCGTTCGTTTTTTCAGGCTATCGACTTACACTTTGTAGTCCAGGTTGCCAGTCCGAATCTCGTCTTTCAGATTTGTTAGTTTTTGGTCCAAATTTGATTAATGACAAGTGGGACCCCCGTGTGTTGTTCCGATATTTCAGTGTAGGATGGTTTTTTTTGAACAAACACTTTGCGCGGTTAGACAAGTAACGGCACGAGATACACGTTTTTTGCAAGTTTACGAACAAAAATGACAGCGGCATAGAATATCACATCCACCGCGCAGCTTAGATACTATGGTGATACGAGTTTTTACACCATTGGAAGTGAGATCCAATGGCTTGGGAGTAGTCTTTGTAATTATGCGCAATTGCCAAACTCTCCAAAGGTTTTTTTGTAAATAGAACATTTAGGCCTCGTGTGTACTGCTGCATCTTCGATCCAACGGCTCCCCGGTGCTCATATTAGGTGCTCCCCGTAGCTTAATTACCCGCTACGGTGATATGAGCATCTAGGTCATATGATCAGTGATCAAATGGCACATGCGTAGTACTTGTACTTTCTGCGCATTTCCCAAACTCTATCAGCCGTATATTGCAAAAAAAATTCAAACCTCCTACTGTGGGCCGTTAGATCTCAGTGAACTCGTATCACCATAGAATCTACGGTGCGGGAGCACCTCATACTCTCCCGTGCGAGAAAACATAAGGTGCTATCGCAGCTTGGATGCTACGGTGATACGAGCTTGGAGGTTGTTTGATCTGAGATCCAATGGCATCTGAGCAGTCTTTGTGCTTGTAAGCAGTGGCCGAACTCTTTTGGGGCTTTTCTGCAAAAAAACCATTCGAACCACCGAGGAGGTGTTGGGTCACAAATCCAACGCCTCCGAAGAGCTTGTACCACCAAAGCATCTAAGGTGTGGTAGCACATGATATTCTTACATACAGGAGAATATGATGTCCTCCTTCATCTTAGATGCTACGGTGATACGAGCTTCGAGGTTGTTGGATATGGGATCAAAGGGCATCTAAGTAGTTTTTGTACAAATTGTGTGCAATTCTCAAACTCATCAAGGTTTCCTGCAAAAATATTAAGACACATCATGTGAGATGCTATATCTCAGATCTACAAGCTCCAAGCAACTCATATCGGCATATAGCATCTAAGGTATGGGGGCACATGATATTCTCCCGGGAGGAGGGGTGGGGGTGCAAACCAATCAGAGGTTGGGAGGGTGGGGACAAATATAATCTAAACAACCCTAAACAGAGCTCCACAATTTTATCTAAGGTCGAGGGGTTGACCCCCTACAATCATAGCTCCGCCTAAACACAACATTTGCATGTACTGTAGTACTAGACTTAATATTCATGTTTCAGTTTCATGTTCATTTTAAATATTGAACTGAGGACCATGGATGTCTTACATTTTACTCCCTTCATTCCTAAATATTAGTCTTTTTAGAGGCTTCAAATGTACTGGCACATACGAATGTATATAGACATATTTTAGAGTCTAGATTCACTCATTTTGCTTCATATGTAGTCACTTGTTGAACTCTCTAAAAGACTAATATTTAGGAATAGAAGGAGTATTTTTGAATTCGTGTCATACATGCATGGTTTGGAAAAATAGAAGCACTATACTTATTGGATTGTTGTTGTGTTCGTGCGTGTGTGTCTCTGTGTGTCTGTGTGTGTGTGGTCATATGCTTGATACATACAAAGTTTTCTCACCTCCATGTTGTTCATATTTTAAATTTGAATTTGCATTGGAAAACTTACTAGGGATACCATGAAATGTGAAATCCACGTTGAGATCACTATATCACAAACTCACTCTAATTCAACAACTCGTCATAAATCAATTACCACGTTGAGATTAGTATTTGCAAGGAAAATACGGGTATTGTAATACACATAGATTCGTTCAGCAATTTAAAAGGTTCCTTTCGTATTCTCGAATGGTAGGACCCAACGGCGTACCAGCCAGACCTTGGCTCGTGTTGAACCTAAAAATAAAAAAACTGGCCTCATGTCCTTCGGTGGCGTTCGTGGTACGCACATTAGGCAACCCCAACCAGTCGAGTCTCAGCGTTTCAAGTCAAAATATTTGGCTGCCAGAATTCCTGCCCTAGGAAATTCCCCTGATGTCCCCGGTCCATAATGACTACCGATAAACAATGGAGGGATGCTTTAGTAACTAGACAACGTTACCTACCATGCCGAGCACGGTTCAATTCCCTCGGTCGCCGCTCGTCAAGGTCACCCGTCAACTGCATTGCCTGGTACTACTACTACTACTACTACTACTACTACTACTACTACTACTACTACTACTACTACTACACCAGGATGAGCACAGAATTGAGCCCGTTTGTTCGTGCCTAGTACTTGAGTTAATATATCAGACAATGCACTGGTACGGAGGGATTATCCTTTTACTCTGCATATATAACTTGTCTGAAGTCTAACTAAGCAAAATGTTTGACCAAATCCTTTCTTAAGAAATACAACAGGACAGATGTACGGCTTGAAAATTTATTGCATGACGCGGGTTATGATATTGTTTCGAATCTTGGATCTTAAATTTCAGAAAATCCAAAAGTGAGCATAAATTCTTGAAACTAAGCATGGTCATGTGATATGGCACAAATATTACCACGTAAGTTTTTTCTTCAATTTGAGACAAACTGCTTATGACAAGTTGCACAAATGAAGAGCCAAGGTATTTTGAAACAAAGACCTGTCACGTTAAGGCGAACGCTTTCACTATTGAAACTGTGGGTGTTTATGTGCCGCCACGAGTCCCGGCTTCTCATCGGCAGGTGCCGTCCGAGCAAGCGTGTGAGTTGACGGGAGGCGTGCGAGAAAACCGCTACGCCGACTGTCAGGGAGGCGTGCGAGCAGACCGCTGTGCAGGCTCACCGGGAGGCGAGCCCTTTGACCAGGCTCCACTGTAGGATCGAAAGTATGTCTAGAGGGGGGGTGATTAGACTACTTGACCAAATAAAAACTTAACCTTTTCCCAATTTTAGTTCTTGGCAGATTTTGGCTAATTTAGGACAAGTTAAGCAATCATCACATGATTCAAGCAAGCATGCAAAGAGTATATTGGCAGCAGAAAGTAAAGCATGCAACTTGCAAGAATGTAAAGGGAAAGGTTTGGAGAATTCAAATGCTATTGGAGACACGGATGTTTTTCCCGTGGTTCGGATAGGTGGTGCTATCCTACATCCACGTTGATGGAGACTTCAACCCACGAAGGGTAACGGTTGCGCGAGTCCACACAGGGCTCCACCCAAGGGTAACGGTTGCGCGAGTCCACACGGGGCTCCACCCACGAAGGGTCCACGAAGAAGCAACCACCCACAAAGGGTCCACGAAGAAGCAACCTTGTCTATCCCACCATGGCCATCGCCCACACAGGACTTGCCTCACTAGCGGTAGATCTTCACGAAGTAGGCGATCTCCTTGCCTTACAAACTCCTTGGTTCAACTCCACAATCTTGTCGGAGGCTCCCAAGTGACACCTAGCCAATCTAGGAGACACCACTCTCCAAGAAGTAACAAATGGTGTGTAGGTAATGAACTCCTTGCTCTTGTGCTTCAAATGATAGTCTCCTCAACACTCAACTCTCTCTCATAGGATTTGGATTTGGTTGAAACAGGATTTGAGTGGAAAGCAACTTGGGAAGGCTAGAGATCAAGATTCATATGGTAGGAATGGAATGTCTTGGTCTCAACACATGAGTAGGTGGTTCTCTCTCAGAACATATGAGTTGGAATGGTGTGTGTGTTCTGATGGCTCTCTCATCGAATGAGAAGAAGGTGGAGGGGTATATATAGCCTCCACACAAAATCCAACCGTTACACAGTTTTCCAATCTCGGTGGGACCGAATCAATAAGCTCGGTCGGACCGAAAAAGTAAACCTAGTGACCGTTAGTGATTTTCGGTGGGACTGATATGCAACTCGGTAGGACCGATATGGTTAGGGTTTGGGCATAACGTAATCTCGGTGAGACCGATTACACAAACTCGGTGAGACCGAATTTGGTAATTAGCTAACCAGAGAGTTGGTCAGGCAAACTCGGTGGGACCGATTTGCTCTTTCGGTGAGACCGAGTGGAACTCGGTGAGACCGAAAAGTTACAAAGGGGAAACACTGAGTTTACATTGCAATATCGGTGGGACCGATTCGCTCTTTCGGTGGGACCGAAAAGTTACGAAAGGGAAATAGAGAGTTTGCAACCCCATCTCGGTGAGACCGAGATCCCTATCGGTAGGACCGAATTGCTAGGGTTTGGCAGTGGCTAATTGACAAGTGAAACTTGGTGGCGCCGGATAGGAAGAATCGGTAGGACCGAGTTTGGCTTAGGGTTTAGGTCAAATGTGGATATGGGAAAGTAGTTGAGGGTTTTTGAGCATATCACTAAGCACATGAAGCAAGAGGCTCATTAAGCAACACCTCATCCCTCCTTGATAGTATTGGCTTTTCCTAAAGACTCAATGTGATCTTGGATCACTAAAATATAAAATGAAGAGTCTTGAGCTTTTGAGCTTGAGCCAATCCTTTGTCCTTAGCATTTTGAGGGTTCCACTTTCACATCCATGCCATGCCAATCATTGAGCTTTCCTGAAATAATCATCTTGGAATAGTATTAGCTCAATGAGCTATATGTTGTTATGAATTACCAAAACCACCTAGGGATAGTTGCACTTTCAATCTCCCCCTTTTTGGTAATTGATGACAACATATAGATCAAAGCTTCGACAAATGATAATAAGCAAGAAATATATCGTCGCTTTGAGAAGTATGTGATAAGTAAGAGCTCCCCCTAAATTTGTGCATATTTAAAATTTGCTTTGGACTGCAAATGCACAAAGAGTTAGAGTCATGGGTTACTCTTCCATGTCACATACATCTTGGTGGAGCACTCAAAATGATAAGAATGAAATACATGCACTCATCACCAAGAAAAGTGAATGATCACACAAGATAGATAGGATAATAATATTAAGCAAGCATTAAGTGTAGCTTATGATCAAACACATGATCATCAATGTCTCACAAATAATGACGTAGTATCTCAGGCACTCAAAAGAAACAAGTTCGAAAAACCACCAAATAAAGCAAGAGAGAAAAGCAACACTCTCTCTCTCGAAGCCTATGATCTATACATCTTCTCCCCCTTTGGCAACAAGTTACCAAAAAGTTCCTAGAAAATGCATAGTGCTAAAACGACGCTCAGGCTTGATCTTCAGGTGGTGGTGGAGTCCGGATCACTCCAAGGACGAAGGCTTCGGTAGATGCTGAAGTAGTCGCTGGAGTTGGAGCTGAAGTAGATGCTGGAGCTGGTGGAACTAAGGTTGTGGCTGGTGCTGAGGTGGTGGCTCTTGTGTCAGAAACTGGCACAGCAGACGACCTCGGACCTCTTGGCACTCTGTCAAAGGCATGAGTAGTAGTCCTGCCTCTCCTCTCCTGCATGTCCTCCTGGAGCTGCTCCACTGCAGACTGAACTTCTGTTACCTTGACATCCAAGTCATAGAACTTCTATTCCATGATTCTCTCTAGGCTCTACTGATTCTGAGTGAGGGTGGCCAGGCTTTGCTCAATCCTTAGCGTGGATGCAATCAAGTAACCAAGCTGCTCTTGTTTAGTCTTCAAGAAGTATTCAGATGCCTCCTCTTGAGTAGGCATCTTGGCAGCTTTCTCCTTCCTCGCCTTCTCCTTCTTTGCATATGCTTGTGCAGATGATGGCTCGTTCTCTGTCATCACAACTTCATTGTTCTCAAAATCTGGACGGATGGGCAGGTGTTCCTTATCCAATAGATATATGCCCGTGCCCATCTTGGAGTTGATGAGCTCCTGAATTTGAGGGGCATATCCGCAGCTCCTCTTCTGATCTGCTGCAGTCCTCTTAATTGTTTCCACTATGAGGCTCATCACCTTGAACTTCTGAGGCACATCAAACACATGTAGCAAGTTGATAGCATGGCCTCTGATCATCTTGTGATCTCCAGACTTGGGCAGTAAGGTGTGCCTTAGTATCCAATTGATCGTACGTAGTCCTGACAGAAGGTAATGCACAGACCCAAATTTGAAGGTGTCAAGAGCTTCATTGGGAATTTCCTTGTACATATTGGACATGGAGTTATGGTCCATCTTCTTCTTGGCATAGATATCCAAGTCATCATCTTGCTCCTCTGGGGCATTTATGATCTGGGCCCACTCAGCCACTTTAGATTGCTTGTACCCTCAGACATCCATGTGATCCTCCCATCTGGATAAAAGTGTGCTGTGGAGTAGAATTGCATGATCAGTTCCTCGTTCCACTTTGTGAGCTTCTGCCCAACAAAGTCAGCTACTCCACAAGCATTAAAGTTGTCATATACTCCTGGGTAGTGCTCCTCCTTCTCCTTGATGTAGGTCCAGTCAACCCATCTCATGTCACAGACAATTGGCTTCTTATCTAGCAAAACAGTCTCATAGAAATCCTGCTGCTCCTTGGTGTGAAACCTGTAGTCCACGGCAGTCCTTCTTCTTGAAGCATATGGGTCTGCTTCTCTCCACTTCCTCAGCCCTGAATCTCTCCTGAGCTTCATATCCTCAGCCATAGGATGAGCATCGTTGTGGTCTGGGATCTTGGGCTTTAGCTTTCTCAGGACGTTCTCTTCCTCTTCTTCAACAATAGTCTCAGGCACTGGGGCCTTGTTCTTTTCAGCTGCAGGAATGCTCCTTGTATTCCTCTTTGGTTTTGGCTTGGAGGCAACTTTGGGCTTAGATGCAGTAGCCCCTGACCTTATGGCATCACCCATTAGCTTGGGTGCCTTGGGCACTGGTGCAGCTGCCTCTTCTTCCTCTTCCTCTTCCATGATGGAAGCTTTGCCAAGCACTCTAGCCACAGTCTTCTTCACCCTTTCCTTTCTTTTCTTGCCCTCTGCAGCAACTGGCTCTTGGGGAGTGGGCTTCTTAGTTGAGGCTCTTGCCTATGACATGGGCTGCCTGCCTGCTGGCCTTTTGATTTTCAGACCTGGCTTAGTGCCTTGAGCTGGCTCAACTCTCTTGGAAGTGGCCTCTTCCTCTACCACATAGTCCTCATCTTCGGAATCTGAAGTCCTCTTCTTCCTTTGTCTCGTGGCAGCCTTTGGCAAGTTGGTAGGAGCGCTCCTGCTGCCTTCATAGATGAACTGGAGGGACTAGTGCCCTCACTCATCACCACTTGCTGCTCTGACATATTTTGGCTATCACTTTGATCAGACATGCTGCAAACTGACTGCTGACCCTGTGAATAGATTATAGATGAGATAGAAAATATGAGCATCACAAAATGCAGAGATTTTTGCAAAAGAATGATCCAAAAACTTAGTTTTAGTTTCCCACTGAAATCATCTCGGATCTACCGATTTTCAAACTCGGTGATACGGAAGCAGTTTTGGAACCTAAACTAGTGAACTCGGTAGGACCGAGTCACAGTTCGGTGGCACCGAGACTGCTAGGGTTTCACTGAGTTTAAAAATCGGTCACACCGATAAGTAATTCTCGGTCAGACCGAGTCTCACTTGTGCAATGGCATAAGCCAAATCGGTGGGACCGAGTTTTTCAACTCGGTGGGTCCGAGATGGTTTCGGCGGAAACCTAAACCTAGAATTTTCGAATCAAACCTAATCTACGGGCGTTTTGACTGGATAGAAGTTTCTCAAACGTGGCAAGAATCAATATGATCATAATGTGCTAGGAATCAGATTGAGGAATAGCACAAAGATCAAGTCCATACCCTAGTTCGGCGGGGACTTGCTACGGCGGCAACGGCGGGCAGAATTCCCGTTGACGGTGACGGAGACCAGCGACTGGAGGCTGCTGGCGGCGAGAAGATGATCCGGAGACCACGAGGGCAGAGCAGGCTATCGCGCGGGCGAAGGGGTTCGGAGAAATTTCCAAAATTTTGCCTGTAACTATATATAGCCCGACCCTGTCGGTGTGACCGAGTGGAACGACTCGGTGGCACCGAGATTCATAACTGCGTGCAGTTACTGAAACTCGGTGTGACCAAAAGGTTCAAATCGGTTGCACCGAGATCGAAAACCTAGATCAACTTAATGATCTCGGTAGGACCGAAAGTGGAGTATCGGTCAGACCGAGAATCATAAAGAGGTTTTGGAAGTTTAAGTCTATGACGAATCGGAGACTCCGAGCGCTCCTCACACAGAGTGGTTCGAATCTGACTTGATCAAATTTTGTGATGCAGCATGAATAGAGTTTGAGACGAGAAAAGCACAGATAGCTAGAGGAGGTTCTTAGGCATTCTTGTCCATCCACTTGGCAAAAGAAGATAAAACCAAACAATCAAAACAACAAGTGGATGTCCTCGAATGTGTAAAATATGCAACCATCATGCTCACACAATAAGATGGCAAATGAAATATGTGGCAAGGCATGCACAACCAATTCTAGCATCTATCAAGCAATTTGCGATGACTAGGTCATCTATATATGAGTATAATGACTTAGGAGTCAAGTGAGATCACTTGATCATAGGTCATACTCATCGTGTAAGCTCAAGTGGGGTTACCACTTTTACATAAAGCATCGTTGTGTTCACATCTTTAGAGTTGCTTTAGCTCAAGTCTTAGAGTAAAGCTCCCCCTAGATGTGATATCCCCCCTAAGAGGGATGAACTAACCTTGGGTTTTGTCGATGATGACTTCATGTAGATATTGAAGATGTGGATGCTCAATGTTGATGTAGATCTCTTGGAGCTATCCATTTGAGTGAATTGCACTTTCAATACCTACATGGGTTAGTCCCACAAGGAACAAACAAGGATATCCATAGACATAGAGTGATGCACACAAAAGATGATGTCCATGAAAACTTTTAGGTTACCTTGTCCCTTGTCTTACCAACAAGAGGGTTTGTGACTCCTTGAACTAGTGCAAGATGTGGAAGTTGATTGCACTTGTTCTTGCCAAAATGATAAGAGTGAAGTATGTTGGCGGAGTCACCCTCAAGAACTCTCTAGTTCTTCTTCTTTTGGATCCACATCATCTTGATGGGAATCCTTGGAGTTGTAGTCGTACTTGATGAAGTGGAGCTTGAAGTAGTCTTGGGAATCCACTTGACTAAGGTCTTCGGAGCTTCTTCAAATGCATCAATTTCCTCTTGAAGCTTGTCCTTGCCTTTTTGCTTGTAGTCTTGTGGTGGAAGATCATCTTGAGCTTGTGTCCCCTTGAAAGAAGCATACTTCTCTTGTTGAGGGACAAACTTTGTCTTGGGGTATTGATCTTCTTCCCACTCAACTCCATTGGCATTGAACTTTCGTTCAAAACCAACACCTTGATTCTTCCAGTGCATTCCTTGCTTGCGCACAATTTCCTCGAATTGCTTACTCCCGGCAAGGCTTTTGTACACTCCTTTCTCTATAATTCCCTTCAATAAACTATTTTCTTGCTCAAGTGTAACTTGGCTAAGAGAATCATTAGTGGAATCAAGAGAACTACTAGAAGCAACAATATTGGATTTAACATGATCATTGTTACTGCTAGAGGAAGAATCTTCCTTGTTACTAGACTTGACTTGAGGCATGTAAGTAGATAAGAGTAAACGCTTGGCAATGTAAGAAGAACTTTTCTTGCGGAGATCATCATTGATTGCTTTTAAGAACTCATGCTCTTGCTCAAGATTGAGATTCTCAAGGCATAATTTCTCATGAGCTCTTAAAAGTTCTCGATGATCTTCAAAGATGGTTTCATGAGCTAACTTAAGAGTGTTTAGTTCTTTAGTTAGGGCCTCAATCTTCTCCTTATCATTGTCATTCGTTTTATCTTGATTAGCATGTTTAATTGACATTTCATCATAGTATTCATCACTAGAGTTGTCACCAAGCAAATCATCACCTAACAAGTCATCTTCATCACTATTGAAATCAACATACTCGGGGTGTGTTACCTTAGGACCTTTGGCCATGAAGCATCTTCATATTCCTTCATTTGGTGAGTTAAATATGTCGTAGGAGTTGGTTGACACAAGTGCTAGACCGGCAACACCTTCATCTTGAGTATCTTCGGAGCCGGAGTAATAACTTCTCTCGGAGTGGCTGTCGGAGTCGGAGCCGGATACCCATTCACCAACATGAGCTTGATGTCTTCGTCTTGTGTAGCTCCTTGATGATTTTTCCTTTCTTTCCGAATCCTTGCTTCTCCATGAGTATCTTCGTTCATAACGATCATCTCTACTCCTTCTCTCTCTTGGTGGTGATCCTTTGCTTCTTCTTTTTGGAGAATCTTCTCTTCTCTTGTAGGGAGCTGTACACTCATTGGAATAGTGTCTGGGTCTTCCACAATTGTAGCAGTTTCGCTCTCGACTAGAAGATCTTTTGTCATTGTAGGACCTTGACTTGAAGCTTCTATCTTTGCTTCTACTCTTGTAGAACTTGTTGAAGTTCTTCACCATTAAGCTCAATTCTTCATTGAAGTCTTGTTTCTCACTTGATGATGTAGGGGCTTCACATGAGGCTTTATAGGCACCACTTGATTTGTTGTGAAGTTCCTCTTTATCCTTAAGTGACATCTCATGAGCAACAATTCTTCCAATCACCTCCGTTGGCTTGAGATCTTTGTAATTGGGCATCATTTGGATCAATGTGCACACGGTATCATATTTTCCATCCAAGGCTCTTAGAATCTTCTTGATGATGAATTTATCAGTCATCTCCTCACTTCCTAAGCCGGCAATCTCATTTGTGATGAGAGCAAGCCTAGAGTACATTTCAGCGACACCTTCACCATCCTTCATCTTGAACTTGTCAAGTTGGCTTTGAAGCACATCCAACTTGGATTCCTTGACGGAGTCGGTACCTTCGTGCATATCAATCAAAGTGTCCCAAATTTCCTTCGCATTCTCAAGGCGGCTGATTTTGTTGAATTCTTCGGGGCACAATCCGTTGAAGAGAATATCGCAAGCTTGAGCATTGTATTGCAACATCTTCAACTCATCCGCGGTAGCTTCACGGTTCGGTTCTCTCCCATCAAAGAAGTCACCTTGCAAACCAACACACACAATAGCCCAAACGGCGGGGTTATGTCCAAGAATATGCATTTTCATTTTATGCTTCCAACTAGCAAAATTAGTACCATCAAAGTAAGGACCCCTACGGTGATAATTTCCCTCGCTAGATGCCATACTCTCCTAGGTTGTGAAACCAAGGCTATGACCACCAAAAGCTATGGAGATCAAGCAAATGGAGACCAAAGCTCTGATACCACTTGTAGGATCGAAAGTATGTCTAGAGGGGGGGTGATTAGACTACTTGACCAAATAAAAACTTAACCTTTTCCCAATTTTAGTTCTTGGCATATTTTGGCTAATTTAGGACAAGTCAAGCAATCATCACATGATTCAAGCAAGCATGCAAAGAGTATATTGGCAGCGGAAAGTAAAGCATGCAACTTGCAAGAATGTAAAGGGAAAGGTTTGGAGAATTCAAACGCTATTGGAGACACGGATGTTTTTCCCGTGGTTCGGATAGGTGGTGCTATCCTACATCCACGTTGATGGAGACTTCAACCCACGAAGGGTAACGGTTGCGCGAGTCCACACAGGGCTCCACCCAAGGGTAACGGTTGCGCGAGTCCACACAGGGCTCCACCCACGAAGGGTCCACGAAGAAGCAACCACCCACAAAGGGTCCACGAAGAAGCAACCTTGTCTATCCCACCATGGCCATCGCCCACACAGGACTTGCCTCACTAGCGGTAGATCTTCACGAAGTAGGCGATCTCCTTGCCCTTACAAACTCCTTGGTTCAACTCCACAATCTTGTCGGAGGCTCCCAAGTGACACCTAGCCAATCTAGGAGACACCACTCTCCAAGAAGTAACAAATGGTGTGTAGGTAATGAACTCCTTGCTCTTGTGCTTCAAATGATAGTCTCCTCAACACTCAACTCTCTCTCATAGGATTTGGATTTGGTTGAAACAGGATTTGAGTGGAAAGCAACTTGGGAAGGCTAGAGATCAAGATTCATATGGTAGGAATGGAATGTCTTGGTCTCAACACATGAGTAGGTGGTTCTCTCTCAGAACATATGAGTTGGAATGGTGTGTGTGTTCTGATGGCTCTCTCATCGAATGAGAAGAAGGTGGAGGGGTATATATAGCCTCCACACAAAATCCAACCGTTACACAGTTTTCCAATCTCGGTGGGACCGAATCAATAAGCTCGGTCGGACCGAAAAAGTAAACCTAGTGACCGTTAGTGATTTTCGGTGGGACTGATATGCAACTCGGTAGGACCGATATGGTTAGGGTTTGGGCATAACGTAATCTCGGTGAGACCGATTACACAAACTCGGTGAGACCGAATTTGGTAATTAGCTAACCAGAGAGTTGGTCAGGCAAACTCGGTGGGACCGATTTGCTCTTTCGGTGAGACCGAGTGGAACTCGGTGAGACCGAAAAGTTACAAAGGGGAAACACTGAGTTTACATTGCAATATCGGTGGGACCGATTCGCTCTTTCGGTGGGACCGAAAAGTTACGAAAGGGAAATAGAGAGTTTGCAACCCCATCTCGGTGAGACCGAGATCCCTATCGGTAGGACCGAATTGCTAGGGTTTGGCAGTGGCTAATTGACAAGTGAAACTTGGTGGCGCCGGATAGGAAGAATCGGTAGGACCGAGTTTGGCTTAGGGTTTAGGTCAAATGTGGATATGGGAAAGTAGTTGAGGGTTTTTGAGCATATCACTAAGCACATGAAGCAAGAGGCTCATTAAGCAACACCTCATCCCTCCTTGATAGTATTGGCTTTTCCTAAAGACTCAATGTGATCTTGGATCACTAAAATATAAAATGAAGAGTCTTGAGCTTTTGAGCTTGAGCCAATCCTTTGTCCTTAGCATTTTGAGGGTTCCACTTTCACATCCATGCCATTCCAATCATTGAGCTTTCCTGAAATAATCATCTTGGAATAGTATTAGCTCAATGAGCTATATGTTGTTATGAATTACCAAAACCACCTAGGGATAGTTGCACTTTCATCCACCGCCCACCGTCGTCCCAACTGCTCCCACTTTTAATGTCGCCGGCGCCGCAGTTTAAAATCAACCCCGCACTACCCGGTACCGCTACAATCCTCTCTCTTCCTCTCCGATTCTCCTGTCGTCTACCTCCAACTAGCCTGACCTAAACGTACGCCATGCCGCATCACGATGGTCTGCCCTTAGTGTTCCAGTTTCCTGAGGAAGACACCCAGCCGGAGTCTCAAGAACATAAGGCGCTTTGGAACGAACTTGAACTGGCCTTGCGGGAAGACGCCGCGCCTATCCCCGCTCCCGTTCCGGCTCCCGTTGCCCCGACTGCGCCAACGCCCATCCCCGTGGCATTGATGGGCTGGGAGCCGCACTTTGTCACCGAGCTTGATCCCACGGGGTTCCACGAGGTCCCCGCTGACTTTCATGTGCCCGTGCACCTGCCAGCGCATGCGCCTGCGCATGCACTGACGCACACGCCCGGGCCGGTGCCCGTGCACCAGCCAGCGCATGCACCTGCACGTGCACTGACATGCGCGCCCATGCCGATGCCCGTGCACATGAATGTCTTCGCCGCGCCGTTGACAGCGTGTGTCCTCGCGCGGGTGCCAGTGCCCCCCTCAGCGGCATGGATGGCCGCCGTCGACCGCTTCCTTGCACCCACGTCAGTCGCCTCCTCCCGCCAGTTGACTCGGTCCGAAGTCCAGAACATTTTGGCCTTCCTTGAAGCCAGGCCAATGTCCAGGTGTACACCAACAACGGCGCAAGACGCCGCCATCACCGTCGGTCAGTGGCCCGACGACACACAGAGCATGGCAGAGGAGCCTCTTCCCACCGCGAGACGCCCCCGCCGCCGCCGCGTAATCTAAATTTGCCATGAAAAACGTTCGGATTGCCATGCTTAAAATCCGAACATTTATCATTTCTGTTTATTTTATATCGATCGTCGTATAATTTAAAGTCGGAGTCAGACTCAACGAAATGTATGGTTTGATCGATTGAATGTTCTGCTAGAGCCGTATCAAATTAAATATAAAACGTCATCAAGCCACATGTATTCTTTATCATCCACCGATCTAGACTGCTTCAATGTCGAGCGCTCAACACGTTTAGCGTGCAGTTAATTTCATACCAAAAATAGTGCTAATCACATGACAACACGCAAATAATATCCTAGTAGTTAATATCTGCATGCACTTAATATACTTCCAACTTAACGTGCATTGCACGTACACACTGACTAGTGCTGCTAGTACGTGAAACTGGTGCCGTGACTTGTGAACGCGTCCAGATATGGTCAACGGCAACATCGCCCGCGAGTCCTTCCTGTTTGCCCATGCGTCTAAACGCAGAAGGGGAGGAGAGAGAGAGCACACATGGAACCCACCAGTAAGTGAAGGCGAATAGTACTAAAAATAATATTACATGTTATTCATTAATTAGGCTGTGGTAATATAAAAACATTATGTGAACAAAGGGGGTACAACAAACATTGCTATTCTATGTATGTTGCCTATTGACGTGCGGCTTGAAGGCTCGGTCGCGTGTTCGATCCTCGTCCTTTATTTTTTAATTTGTATATGGGTCCAAATTTGTTTCATGACATGTGGGCCCCTCAGTGTGTAGTTTGTAGCACTTTAATTTGTGGGTCGAAATTTGTTCCATTCCAAGTGGACTATCGGTGTGTAGTTTTGTAGCTTATTTATAATAATTAAAGAGAACAACATAGTTTTTTCAATAATACCATGGTGCGACGTTGAAGGCGAGAAAGGATGTGCGAGAGAGCGATGATCGAGCCAGAGGGAAATCAACTAGGGGAGTTGCGTGGGTTGCAACGGTGTTTGGAGCAGTTGTGGGCCGAATGCTACGAAAATATAATCTAAACCGACCAGAATAAATGCCTACACAAATTAATCCAAGGTTGGAGTGCCCCTCGCAATGTAAATAGCTCCGGCTTTGCGAGGGATGGAGAGGTAGTAGCTTCAATGCATGGAAGATACGGTGTGAGAAAGCGAGGTCAATCGAGAGACATATAGATAGAGAGAAAGAGTGAGTGTGGTCCGACATTCATTGAACAAATATATATGCTCCGGAGAGATATTGTCCGATTGAGCTTTTTGGCAAGGGTGAGGGCTGTAAGATAGAGCTTGAGAGATGATCCAGTCACAAGCGTGTAGATATATTTTGTGCATGGGAGGAAGCAAGGTCAACCGATCACATAGGGTCGCCGTGCGATCGAAAGAGTGAGACGGGTTGGAGAGAGTGACCTAGATAGACGATATGTGTGAGAGAGTATACAATGTGAATAGGTCGAATTGGGCTCAAACATGGTGATATATCGTTTTTGTCCGAGAAAGAGCAAGGTCAATCGAGACATACGGAGAGACATAGAGAGAGAGAGAGAGGGAGAGAGAGAGAGATTGAGTGAGCGTGGCCCACCATGAGGTCAAAAGAGTGGCGGTGGCTTGGATGGACTGACCTAGATAGACAATCTGCGTGAGAGAGTATAGAGTGTGTCGATCGAGGCCCGAACAGGGAGATATATCATTTGTGTGTGAAAGAAAATGAGGTTAAATGAGACTCAGATAAAGAGAGCGAGATTGAGCGAGCGTGGCCCGCCGTGCGGAAGAAAGAGTGAGACAGTCTCGAGGGAGTGACCTAGATATACAACGTGCGTGCGTGCGCACGAGAGGTTGGGGGGCTAGATAGGCAATGCATGTATTTAGCGCGAGATGGTGAGAGGGAGAGGGGAGAGAGAGAGAGCTCGACATGGGGTGCAATGGCGGGTGTGTGAGGTAAATAAATTTGGTAACAGAGTGGAAAAAGGGGTTGTGTAGTTGAGAGACTTAGAGATTGAAACATGGAGAGAAAGAATGAACGTGTGTTAGAAACCAATAGCTTCCTAAGGTGGTTAGGAGAGTAAAATTGATCAATACAGGAAGTATGTAACGTTTGTGCGGGGGGGGGGGCTAAAAACAACATTTGAATGTATATAGTACGAGACTTAATATCGATGTTTCAATTCGGTGTACATTATAAGATTTGAACCGAGGACCAGGCATACGGGTGATTATTTTGAATTCGTGCCATACTAAGTTTCGAAAAGTTGACATTGACTCAGTTTGTTGTGCTATTTTGTGGGTCATATGTTTGAATCCATCCAAAAGTTTTCTCACTACCATGGTGTTCATCATATACATATGAATTTGTATTAAAAAGTAGCATGGATACAGTGAAATGCGAAATCCACGTTAGAATTGGAGATCGCTACGTGACACACACTCTAATTCAAATAACTAACTACGTGACACACACTCTAATTCAAATAACTAATTATGTGACACACACTCTAATCCACGTTAGCGTGGGTACTGTTTCGATTTTTTCAAATAACTCCTCATTAATTAATTTATAGTACTCCCTCTGTTCACTTTTATAAGACCTTGAAGACATTTCAGACAATGTGCAAAACAGTTCATTTTAAGTTGTCTGAAACGACTTACAAAAGTGAACGGATGGAGTATCTCGTTTCGAATGACTAATTATTGCAAGGAAAACACGGGCATGGTAATACATACAGATTCGTTTGCAAATGAAAGAAGATTCGTTTGCATTCTCAAATGTAGGCGCACCAGGCAGACCAGGGTCGTGTCGGGATGGACGCTGCTTCGGTGCCTTAAAGGCAACTGCCTTTGGGTCACTGACATGTGGGCCAGCCACCTGTTGGGCCCACATGTCATGGACACAAAGGCAGGTGCCTTAAGGCACCGAAGCATAGTCCTGTCGGGGTGGTCGCGTGTGTCGGACGGACGCGTAGCACCCAGCCACCCACCCCCTCCCCCCCCCCAAAAAAAGGACGACGATAATATAAGTTCGCGCTTCCACGTTTCGGATTGAAATATCTGGCGGCCCCAATTCCAGCCCTACAAAATCTCTCTTCTCCACCGTCCCCTTCCTCACCCAGATTTTGCTCAAATCCCTAATTCGCCGCCAACCCTCGAATCTCCCTCGTCTCGTCTCTTTCCCAACCGTTCCCCACCTCTATGCCGGACGACAACGACGAAGACAACGGTCGCGCTTCACCACCGCACCGGAGCTACCTCATCTACGCCCTCGTCCACCGCACCGGGTGGTCCACCGACAACGTCGGCCGCCGCAACCGACGTGCCTCACAGACACCGAGTTCCACCGCATCAGGTGCGCTTCACCGATGCCGTCTCCCAGCTCACCGGAGCTACTTCACCGAGCACATCGTCGCACCTCCGCCCTCCGAGGCCGTTGGGGCTTCACCAACGATCTCTTCCACCGCATCGTAGCGCTCCGCTGCCACTCAAGAGCTGCATCCGTGCGCGGCCAGCCAACGCCAGCGCATCACCCTCAACGGCTCTGAAGTGACCCGCACTCTAGCTAGGCGAGCATGCCCAAACGCCGGCCCGAACTAGGTATCCACACAACACTCCCTTGTGCACTGTTTCGACGATGTTTGGATATCCTTTCACTCCTCTCTTAGCTTACACGCCTATGCAACTCTGACTTTAACTCTTATTTCTTCTGGAGATATCATCTGAAACAAGCAAATCCATTTTTGAGCGAAACATGACAACGCTACGGGATCTGGTACACATCTTGCACAATCGTATAACCTTGTAAGTATCTGTCCTCTGGTACAACATCAAGGTCGATTCCTCTTATTTGATCAACCATTCTTCGTGTTAAAAATGTAGAGGGGGATGCAAGGAGCACAAGGCCTACACATCCAAGCAAGTGGTAACATGGACTTGTACATGGAACATTCCAAGCGCAAGGAGAGCTGCAGTGTGCCTGTACAACGAGCTAGCGTAAGTCCCTGCATTTCATTTAATTCATACTGGCATTCATGTATGATTTGTGTGCAGTGGCTGATCCACGAATTCAAGTTACCAGGGGCGAACATTTAACTTAAAAAATACGAAGGCACTTGCACTCCGTAAATCAACATAACTTGAGAAATGTGAAGCTACATGCACTTTGAAAACCAGCTAATGATCCAAAGTAGTTCAGATTATAAACACTAAATGATGCAAGCACCAAAAAACACAAAATGCAACATGGTGTACAAGGACTACAAACATGGTATGTACCTTCTTGAATTATTCGTTCTCTGGCTGAAAATATCAGTGTAATTGCACGTATAACCAGTGCGCAAACTGCATATCAATATATCTATCCTGCACAAGTATGCCAATAGTTTTAAACAACAGATTAGAAAAAGTATTTATGCTATGTTGTCATGATACGGGGACTTTCTGGTAGATGGCCTCGACGTTTCCTCAAGCTATGAAAATGCACTATAATATGCTTGTCATCAATGCCTGCAAATCTCTGTCTCTCTCAACATAGTAGATCATCATTAGACACTAAATCCTTCAATGAGCTTGCAAAATGCTTGCATTAGATCCCTCATTAGACACTATATGTTCATCACCAGGAGCATGTAAAATGTTTGCATCAAATCCTTCATTAGCAGTCTGTTCATTAGACACTTCAGGCTCAAGAACAACATGAGCATGTATGTTTGCACCGGAAACTTGATTAGATACATCAGATTCAGTCAGTTCAGTATTGATTGGGGGAGTTATAAAATAAGTAGAAATTGGTTTCATTTTCTCATAGATTACCTGCATACAAGCAATTTTACAACACCGTCAGGTTTAACTATTGGCCAGAAATTGAAGAGTTGAATTAGATATAATCGGGGATGTGATGTACCTGCTTGTTGCGCATGCTACTCTTGCAAGCTGCGACTGTCCGTTTGCGCAAGCTTGATGCCATGCCCATGCTGCCACCGCTGCCTCCCACGCAGGCTACACCCAGGGTTGGATCTTCATCTTCTTGTCCTTCCGTTCGCTTGAAGCCCGGCGACCGCCCTCCAACGAGGGCGCGACGAAGTGCTGTGTCGGTCTGTCCAGCGGCGGCTAGGTTAGGAGCGAACCAGACTGGAGGCTAGAGCGAATGAATTGGGATTTTTCTTGTTGTCGATCAATATGGGAGGCGCTTGTTTGGGACGCGAGCCTGCTATAGGGCTTGCCTTGCACTTGTGTTATTGGCCCATCCAAATTGAAACATTTTTCTTCATTTTTTTACATTGCTTGCTCGTGCGTTGGGACGAACAAAACTAGCGTGGGCCAACCTAGGTGCACACTTTCCAGCCACCTGAGGCGGCCGCCCATACCAGCCCCTATGGTGGTGTCGCCCCTTTTTGTGTGTATGATTGGATAGTGAAAAATATTCCAGTGGTGCTTTTGATTTACCCACAGAATGGTTGAATTGCTTGTTTCTATGAACTGAGTTCGCCAATAATGTGAAGGATGCCAGTCTTTTCATCCTGTTGTAGATTGCTTAGATCTCGATATGCCAAAAGTAATCGCATGAAATATACAGTAAAAGCCAGTGTGATGTGTTTGGCTACAACTAGTCTGACTACACGTCCTCATATAACATATCAAGGATGCACCATCTTACCAGATTAACCATTCGACTTACCCATGCAGTGTGGGAAGAAAGAAGTATTGGGACTGCATATCCAAGCAATTGATGCCATGGACTCCTTCGTACAACCTTGTAAGCGAAAAAGAAGTTGCATTATGCCTGTACAAAGAACTAGCGTAAGTTCAGTTACCTGCTTCTCAGAATTTTAGTTAGCCACTTATTGCAAAATTGTTCAATCACATTGCTTGGATTAATTTAGTTTGCTACTGATTACATAATGGCATAGCCTGTTAATCATATTGTAGACTGCGCCTATCTATGTGTTTGATACTTACTGTTAAGAATTACCTATTTGCCTTAACTTAAATATCTACTTGTTTGTTTAACTGCTTTGCTGCTGCAACAGCGGGTTACAATGATGTTAATAACTACCTTTCAGCATCCAATTGAGACTCTTTAATTCCTTGTTTGTTTAACCGGTTTGCTGTTATAACTCCCGGTTGAGATGTTTTGCTAACTTCAACTTCTCTGAATCCAATCGGAACTTTAATGGCAAAACAGGTTAGCCCAAGATCAAAGAGCGAGGTCCCCATGGACGTTGCATCATCCCACATTAGTGGCACCAGCCCAATCGTGCATTATGAATTGCCAACTGCTGATGCTCTAGAGGCTAAACTAGTGGTAGAAAGAGATTCTGCTTCTGCACTTAGAGATGAAGTTGACATGTTGAGGAAGCAAACAGCACAATCACAAGCAGTACTCAAGACAACCATTAAATATTTGGTGGATTTCAAAATGAAGCAAGCTGAGACTGGCCAGATTGTTAAGGTCCTGAAGGAAAAAAGGAAATTAAATTCCTACTTGGTAAATCATAGGTGAAATGTTCTTTCCATAGTTGAATAACCTTTGTGTTGTCTGTTCATGTAATCAATCAAACCATTTATTTTAGAGATCATGTAATAATTGTTTTTTTGTTTTTTGGTTTGTAATTTTATTTGAGCACAAGTCTGTATTAATTGATAAGACTCAGAGACATTTCATTTGGATTGGTGTGCCAGACCTACAAATATGCCAATCAGGCTGAATGTGCATTCAACAATAGTAGTAGTATAGATGGACCATAAGTGGCACGCATCGGAAAGTGCCAAGATGCTGGCTAAAAAAAGGATGTTGTTGTAGCCAAAAAAAAGTACAGTGGCCTGGCTTATTGCTACCTCCTTTAGCACTGCGTTGGTTTTCCCCGAAGAGGAAGGGATGATGCAGCAAAGTAGCGTAAGTATTTCCCTCAGTTTTTGAGAACCAAGGTATCAATCCAGTAGGAGGATACGCGTGAGTCCCTCGCACCTGCACAAAACAAATAAATCCTCGCAACCAACGCAAATAGGGGTTGTCAATCCCTTAGGGCCACTTGCGAGAGTGAGATCTGATAGATATGATAAGATAATGTTTTTGGTATTTTTATGATAAAGATGCAAAGTAAAATAAAGGCAAAGTAAAATAGCAAAGTAAATAACTAAGTAGTAGGAGATTGATATGATAAAGATAGACCCGGGGGCCATAGGTTTCACTAGTGGCTTCTCTCGAGAGCATAAATATTCTACGGTGGGTGAACAAATTACTGTTGAGCAATTGACAGAATTGAGCATAGTTATGAGAATATCTAGGTATGATCATGTATATAGGCATCACGTCCGAGACAAGTAGACCGACTCCTGCCTGCATCTACTACTATTACTCCACTCATCGATCGCTATCCAACATGCATCTAGAGTATTAAGTTAAAAACAGAGTAACGCCTTAAGCAAGATGACATGATGTAGAGGGATAGACTCATGCAATATGAAGAAAACACCATCTTGTTATCCTCGATGGCAACAATACAATACGTGCCTTGCTGCCCTTACTGTCACCGGGAAAGGACACCGCAAGATTGAACCCAAAGCTAAGCACTTCTCCCATTGCAAGGAAGATCAATCTAGTAGGCCAAACCAAACTGATAATTCGAAGAGACTTGCAAAGATAACCAATCATACATAAAAGAATTCAGAGAAGATTCAAATATTATTCATAGATAGACTTGATCATAAACCCACAATTCATCGTCTCAACAAACACACCGCAAAAAGAAGATTACATCGAATAGATCTCCACAAGAGAGGGGGAGAACATTGTATTGAGATCCAAAAAGAGAGAAGAAGCCATCTAGCTACTAACTATGGACCCGTAGGTCTAAGGTAAACTACTCACACTTCATCGGAGGGGCTATGGTGTTGATGTAGAAGCCCTCCGTGATCGATGCCCCCTCCGGTGGAACTCTGGAACAGGCCCCAAGATGGGATCTCGTGGATACAAAAAGTTACGGCAGTGGAATTAGGGTTTTGGCTCCTGTTCTGATTGTTTGGGGGTACGTGGATATATATAGGAGGAAGAAGTACGTCGGTGGAGCAACAGGGGGCCCACGAGGGTGGAGGGCGCGCCTGGGGGGGTAGGCGCACCCCCTACCTCGTGGCCTCATGTTACATGTCTTGACGTAGGGTCCAAGTCTCCTGAGTTGTATTCGATGAGAAAATCACGTTCCCGAAGGTTTCATTCCGTTTGGACTCCGTTTGATATTCCTTTTCTTCGAAACCCTAAAACAGGCAAAAAAACAGCAATTCTGGGTTGGGCCTCCGGTTAATAGGTTAGTCCCAAAAATAATATAAAAGTGGATAATAACGCCCAATAATGTCCAAAACAGTAGATAATATAGCATGGAGCAATCAAAAATTATAGATACGTTGGAGACGTATCAAGCATCCCCAAGCTTAATTCATGCTCGTCCTCGAGTAGGTAAATGATAAAAACAGAATTTTTTATGCGGAGTGCTACTTGGCATAATTTTAATGTAATTCTTCTTAATTGTGGTATGAATATTTAGGTCCGAAAGATTCAAGACAAAAGTTCATATTGACATAAAAATGATAATACTTCAAGCATACTAACTAAGCAATTATGTCTTCTCAAAATAACATGGCCAAAGAAAGTTCATCCCTACAAAATCATATGGTTTAGTCATGTTTCATTTTCGTCACACAAGAATGCTATCATCATGAACAACCCCGATGACAAGCCAAGTAATTGTTTCATACTCTAGTAATCTCAAACCTATAAACTTTCACGCAATATATGAGCGCGAGCCATGGACATAGGACTATAGGTGGAATAGAATATAATGAGGGGGGTTATGTGGAGAAGACAAAAAGGAGGAAGTCTCACATCAACAAGGCTAATCAATGGGCTATGGAGATGCCCATCGATTGATGTTAAAGCAAGGAGTAGGGATTGCCATGCAACGGATGCACTAGAGCTATAAATGTATGAAAGCTCAACAAAAGAAACTAGTGGGTATGCATCCAACTTGCTTGCTCACAAAGACCTAGGGCACTTGAGGAGGCCCATTGTTGGAATATACAAGCCAGGTTCTATAATGAAAATTTCCCACTAGTATATGAAAGTGATAACATGAGAGACTCTCTACTATGAAGATCATGGTGCTACTTTGAAGCACAAGTGTGGCAAAGGATAGTAACATTGTCCCTTCTCTCTTTTTCTCTCATTTTTTGGGCCTTTTCTCTTTTTTTATGGCCTTTCTCTTTTTTGGGCCTTCTCTTTTTTTATGGCCTTTCTCTTTTTTTATTCCTCACTTGGGACAATGCTCTAGAAAATGATGATCATCACACTTCTATTTATTTACAACTCAATACTAGAACAAAGATGACTCTATATGAATGCCTCCGGCGGTGTGCCGGGATATGCAATGGACCAAGAGTGACATGTATGAAAGAATTATGAACAGTGGCTTTGCCACAAATACTATGTCAACTACATGTCCATGCTAAGCAATATGACAATGATGAATGTGTCATGATGAACGGAATGATGGAAAGTTGCATGGCAATATATCTCGGAATGGCTATGGAAATGCCATAATAGGTAGGTATGGTGGCTGTTTTGAGGAAGATATAAGGAGGTTTATGTGTGACAGAGCGTATCATATCACGGGGTTTGGATGCACCGGCGAAGTTTGCAACAACTCTCAATGTGAGAAAGGGCAATGCACGGTACCTCGGCTAGCAAGGATGGAAGGGTGAGAGTGCGTATAATCCATGGACTCAACATTAGTCATAAAGAACTCACATACTTATTGCAAAAATCTACAAGTCATCAAAAACCTCGGCACTACACGCATGCTCCTAGGGGATAGATTGGTAGGAAAAGACCATCGCTCGTCCCCGACCGCCACTCATAAGGAGGACAATCAAATAACACCTCATGTTTCAAATTTGTTGCATAACGTTTACCATACGTGCATGCTATGGGACTTGCAAACCTCAGCACAAGTATTTCTCAATTTCACAACTACTCAACTAGCACGACTTTGATATTATTACCTCCATGTCTCAAAACAATCATCAAGCATCAAACTTCTCTTAGTATTCAACACACTCATAAGAAAGTTTTTATTATTCATCTCACACACCAAGCATATTAGGATTTTAAGCAAATTACCATGTTATTAAGACTCTAAAAATAATCTAAGTGAAGCATGAGATATCAATAGTTTCTATAAAACAAATCCACCACCATGCTCTTAAAGATATAAGTGAAGCACTAGAGCAAAATTATATAACCCAAAAGATATAAGCGAAGCACATAGAGTATTCTAAAAATTCCAAATCATGTATGGCTCTCTCAAAAGGTGTGTACAGCAAGGATGATTGTGGTAAACTAACAAGCAAAGACTCAAATTATACAAGACGCTCCAAGCAAAACACATATCATGTGGCGAATAAAAATATAGCTCCAAGTAAAGTTACCGATAGAAGTAGACGAAAGAGGGGATGCCTTCCGGGGCATCCCCAAGCTTTGGCTTTTAGGTGTCCTTAGATTATCTTGTGGGTGCCATGGGAATCCCCAATCTTAGGCTCTTGCCACTCCTTGTTCCATAATCCATCAAATCTTTACCCAAAACTTGAAAACTTCACAACACAAAACTTAAAGTAGAAAAACTCGTGAGCTCCGTTAGCGAAAGAAAACAAAAGATCACTTCAAGGTACTGTAATGAACTCAATCTTTATTTATGTGGGTGTTATAACTACTGTATTATAACTTCTCTATGGTTTATAAACTATTTTACTAGCCATAGATTAATCAAAATAAGCAAACAACACACAAAAAACAGAATCTGTCAAAAACAGAACAGTCTATAGTAATCTGTAGCTAGCGCAAGATCTGGAACCCCAAAAATTCTAAAATAAATTTCTGGACGTGAGGAATTTATCTATTAATCATCTGCAAAAAGAATTAACTAAATATCACTTTCCAAATAAAAATTACAGCAGTTCTCTTGAGCGCTAAAGTTTCTGTTTTTTTACAGCAAGTCCAACAAGACTTTCCCCAAGTCTTCCCAACGGTTCTACTTGGCACGAACACTAATTAAACACAAAAAACACAACCAAAAAAGAGTCTAGATAATTTATTTATTACTAAACAGGAGCAAAAGGCAAGGAATAAAAATAAAATTGGGTTGCCTCCCAACAAGCGCTATCGTTTAACGCCCCTAGCTAGGCATAACAAGCAAGAATAGATCTAGGTATTGCCATCTTTGGTAGGCAATCCATAAGTGGCTCTCATAATAGATTCCTAAGATAATTTAATTTTCTTTCTAGAAACTTTTCCATGCCTTTCCTTAATGGAAATTGAAATCTAATATTTCCTTCCTTCATATCAATAATTGCACCAATCGTTCTAAGGAAAGGTCTACCAAGAATAATAGGACATCAAGGATTGCAATATATGTCAAGAACGATAAAATCTACGGGAACATAATTCCTATTTACAACAATAAGAACATCATTAATTCTTCCCATAGGTTTCTTAATAGTGGAATCTGCAAGGTGCAAGTTTAGAGAGCAATCATCAAAATCACGGAAACCTAACAAATCACACAAAGTCTTTGGAATCGTGGAAACACTAGGACCCAAATCACATAAAGCATAGCATTCATGATATTTAATTTTAATTTTAATAGTTGGTTCCCACTCATCATAAAGTTTTCTAGGGATAGAAACTTCCAATTCAAGTTTTTCTTCATAAGATTGCATCAAGGCATCAACGATATGTTTAGTAAACGCTTTATTTTGACTATAAGCGTGAGGAGAATTTAGCACGGATTGCAACAAGGAGATACAATCAATCAAAGAGCAATTTTCATAGTTAAATTCCTTGAAATCCATAATAGTGGGTTTAGCAACATCTAGGTTTTTAATTTCTTCAATCCCACTTTTATCAAATTTAGCATCAAGATCAAAAGATTCAGAATTCTTGGAACTCCTTCTAGGTAAAGGTGGATCATATTCAGTCCCATCATTATCAAGATTCATATTGCAAAACAAAGATTTAATAGGGGACACATCAATAACTTTTAGATCTTCATCATTATTTTCATAGCAACTCGGTTTAGCGGCCATCTTATTAACTAGGGTAGCCTGTTTATCTGAAATTTCAGCAGTTACTTTCTCAAGATGAGCAAGTTGGGATCTTAAACCATCGAATTCTTTAGACATATCATCAAGCTCTTTATTCATAAAACCCATAAAACTTTTCTGTTCTTTAAGCTTGTTTCTGAAGAAACTATTATGTTCAAATTGCAAAACCATGAAACTCCTAACATTATTTTCGATTTCTTCTAACCTCTTAAGGTGAAGGTCACCAACTTTAGGTAGAGCCATCGTGACAAGCAAGCAAACTAACACAGAAGCAAACAAAAAGCAAGCGGGAAAAAAGAGGCAAATAGAGGAAGGATAGAGAGAGGGCAAATAAAACGGCAAGGGTGAAGTGGGGGAGAGGAAAACGAGAGGCAAATGGCAAATAATGTAATGCGGGAGATAAGGGTATGTGATGGCTACTTGGTATGTTGAATTTTGCGTAGACCTCCCCGGCAACGGCGCCAGAAATCCTTCTTGCTACCTCTTTTAGCACTGCGTTGGTTTTCCCCGAAGAGGAAGGGATGATGCAGCAAAGTAGCGTAAGTATTTGCCTCAGTTTTTGAGAACCAAGGTATCAATCTAGTAGGAGGCTACGCGCGAGTCCCTCGCACCTGCACAAAACAAATAAATCCTCGCAACCAACGCAAATAGGGGTTGTCAATCCCTATAGGGACACTTACGAGAGTGAGATCTGATAGGTATGATAAGATAATATTTTTGGTATTTTTATGATAAAGATGCAAAGTAAAATAAAGGCAAAGTAAAATAGCAAAGTAAATAACTAAGTAGTAGGAGATTGATATGATAAAGATAGACCCGGGGGCCATAGGTTTCACTAGTGGCTTCTCTCGAGAGCATAAGTATTCTACGATGGGTGAACAAATTATTGTTGAGCAATTGACAGAATTGAGCATAGTTATGAGAATATCTAGGTATGATCATGTATATAGGCATCACGTTTGAGACAAGTAGACCGACTCCTGCCTGCATCTACTACTATTACTCCACTCATCGACCGCTATCCAGCATGCATCTAGAGTATTAAGTTAAAAATAGAGTAACGCCTTAAGCAAGATGACATGATGTAGAGGGATAGACTCATGCAATATGAAGAAAAACCCATCTTGTTATCCTCGATGGCAACAATACAATATGTGCCTTGCTGCCCTTACTGTCACCGGGAAAGGACACCGCAAGATTGAACCCAAAGCTAAGCACTTCTCCCATTGCAAGAAAGATCAATCTAGTAGGCCAAACCAAACTGATAATTCGAAGAGACTTGCAAAGATAACCAATCATACATAAAAGAATTCAGAGAAGATTCAAATATTATTCATAGATAGACTTGATCATAAACCCACAATTCATCGGTCTCAACAAACACACCGCAAAAAGAAGATTACATCGAATAGATCTCCACAAGAGAGGGGGGGAACATTGTATTGAGATCCAAAAAGAGAGAAGAAGCCATCTAGCTACTAACTATGGACCCGTAGGTCTAAGGTAAACTACTCACACTTCATCGGAGGGGCTATGGTGTTGATGTAGAAGCCCTCCGTGATCGATGCCCCCTCCGGCGGAGCTCCGGAACAGGCCCCAAGATGGGATCTCGTGGATACAGAAAGTTATGGCGGTGGAATTAGGGTTTTGGATCATGTTCTGATCGTTTGGGGGTACATGGATATATATAGGAGGAAGAAGTACGTCGGTGGAGCAACAGGGGGCCCACGAGGGTGGAGGGCGCGCCTGGGGGGGTAGGCGCGCCCCCTACCTCGTGGCCTCCTGTTACGTGTCTTGACATAGGGTCCAAGTCTCCTGAGTTGTATTCGATGAGAAAATCATGTTCCTGAAGGTTTCATTCCGTTTGGACTCCGTTTGATATTCCTTTTCTTCGAAACCCTAAAACAGGCAAAAACAACAATTCTGGGTTGGGCCTCCGGTTAATAGGTTAGTCCCAAAAATAATATAAAAGTGGATAATAAATCCCAGTAATGTCCAAAACAGTAGATAATGATGGAAATATGCCCTAGAGGCAATAATAAAAGCATTATTATTATATTTCCTTGTTCATGATTATTGTCTTTATTCATGCTATAATTGTGTTATCCGGAAATCGTAATACATGTGTGAATAATAGACACCAACATGTCCCTAGTAAGCCTCTAGTTGACTAGCTCGTTGATCAACAGATAGTCATGGTTTCCTGACTATGGACATTGGATGTCATTGATAACGAGATCACATCATTAGGAGAATGATGTGATGGACAAGACCCAATCCTAAACATAGCACAAGATCGTATAGTTCGTTTGCTAGAGTTTTCCAATGTCAAGTATCTTTTCCTTAGACCATGAGATCGTGTAACTCCCGGATACCGTAGGAGTGCTTTGGGTGTACCAAACGTCACAACATAACTGGGTGACTATAAAGGTATACTACGGGTATCTCCGAAAGTGTCTGTTGGGTTGACACGGATCAAGACTGGGATTTGCCACTCCGTATGACGGAGAGGTATCACTGGGCCCACTCGGTAATACATCATCATTATGAGCTCAAAGTGACCAAGTGTCTGGTCACGGGATCATGCATTACGGTACGAGTAAAGTGACTTGCCGGTAACGAGATTGAACAAGGTATTGGGATACCGACGATCGAATCTCGGGCAAGTAGCATACCGATTGACAAAGGGAATTGTATACGGGGTTGCTTGAATCCTCGACATCGTGGTTCATCCGATGAGATCATCGAGGAGCATGTGGGAGCCAACATGGGTATCCAGATCCCGCTGTTGGTTATTGACCGGAGAGCGATCTCGGTCATGTCTACATGTCTCCCGAACCCGTAGGGTCTACACACTTAAGGTTCGGTGATGCTAGGGTTGTAGGGATATGTATATGCAGTAACCCGAATGTTGTTCGGAGTCCCAGATTAGATCCCGGACATCACGAGGAGTTCCGGAATGGTCCGGAGGTAAAGAATTATATATAGGAAGTGCTATTTCGACCGTCGGGACAAGTTTCGGGGTCACCGGTATTGTACCGGGACCACCGGAAGGGTCCCGGGGGTCCACCGGGTGGGGCCACCTACCCCGGGGGGCCACATGGGCTGTAGGGGTGTGCGCCTTGGCCTATATGGGCCAAGGGCACCAGCCCCAAGAGGCCCATGCGCCGGGAGATCAAGAAAGGAAGAGTCCTAAAAGGGGAAGGCACCTCCTAGGTGCCTTGGGGAGGAGGGATTCCTCCCTTGGCCGCCGCCCCCTAGGAGATAGCATCTCCTAGGGCCGGCGCCCCCCCTAGGCTCCCTATATATAGTGGGGGAAGGAGGGCCTCTCACACCACGCCTTTGGTGCCTCCCTCTCCCTCTCCAACACATCCTCCTCCTACATAGAGCTTGGCGAAGCCCTGCCGGAGTACTGCAGTTCCATCACCACCACGCCGTCGTGCTGCTGCTGGAGCCATCTTCCTCAACCTCTTCTCCCCCTTGCTGGATCAAGAAGGAGGAGACGTTACGCTGACCGTACATGTGTTTAACGCGGAGGTGCCGTCCGTTCGGCGCTAGGATCTCCGGTGATTTGGATCATGTCGAGTACGCCTTCCTCATCCCCGTTCTTTGAACGCTTCCGCGCGTGATCTACAAAGGTATGTAGATGCAATCCGATCACTCGTTGCTAGATGAACTCCTAGATGGATCTTGGTGAAACCATAGGAAAATTTTTGTTTTATGCAACGTTCCCCAACAGATAATATATCATGGAGCAATAAAAAATTATAGATACGTTGGAGACGTATCACTTATGTATGTTAGTTGATATTATTGATCCATATACTCTATAAGTGTTTATATGTCTGTTAGTTATGTACATTCTTGGTTGATTGACTCGGTATTTGAATCTTGATACATCGCTTGTGTACATATCTAAATGGGAGTACACATTATGATGCGTGTGACATTTGAGTTGGACATGGAGTGTTCCAAATATTCGAATTCACCTTAAACTGGATTCTAGTTTCTGAATTTGAGTATCGGCATTTGTAAACCATATTCATATATGACAGTGGAATACATATTTGTCGTCCTTCTGAAGATATATAAAAACACATAGAATGATTAATAAAGATTCATATAGGAATACAAAATGGATTCGAATTTAGTTCCCAGGGTAAACGTGGATGCTTATTGTCCCAAAATTCGAAAGAAGCAGCAAAATGTCCACTCCCACGTCGGCTGCCCGAAGCCAAGTGTTTGGGAGATGGAAATTACTGTCTACCCATTACACGGACAATCCATCGGTCCGATTTACACTGTTCTAAATAGGGGTAGGTTAGTAACTTCAATTAGATGTGACACGACCGCCTCTGAGCCCATTCCGACATGGTAGGCTTCAAACATGGGCGGCAAAACTCATTTGATTCAAGCTCATACGAAAGACCTCTGTTTCTCCCTACATTCCCCATTCATACACGGTGGGTGGCAAAACAAACTCGACTTGGCCGAAATCGATGTAGGCAAATATTTTCAATAGGGGCAGGTTTGTAACTTCACTCAGACATGACACAACCGCCCTACCTGTCAGCCCCGTTCATACACCGTGGGCACCAACCATGGGCGCCAACCACCCCCTCCTTGCCCGAAATCGCTCTGGGCAAATATTGGCGAGATGCGAGATTACCGTCCTATCCCCAACCGACGAGACGTCCAAATTTTAAATGGGGGCTAAGTTCGTAACTTTCCCATATTTCAGACAGGCCCGTCCCAAAAACATGGTTCCCCGTACCTCTCCCTCCATTTTCCCATTCATACACCGTCCGCGCTAGAACACCCCATCCCCACACCAGCCTCCGTCCGCCACCCCATCCATCGCCGCCGTCCTCCACCATATCCATCGCCACCGTCCTCCATCATGCCGGAGCGCCTACTAAGACCGCGTCGTCCACTGCTAGAGATGGACGTTTCTCATCCACGGCGTCGGGCCAATAGCCTTGCATCGCGTTCTCTCGCTTCATCGGCGCCGTCGTCCTCTTTGCCGAGGCCGCTCACACAACCTTCTCTTCCACCGCAACGGGACTTATCCCCCGATGCACCCGTCTACCGTCGCAGATCTGCTTCAACGCCACCGATAGCCATCGCACCCCCGATGCCTACACGACGCTGCAAGAGAGGTGGTACTTCATATCTCCTCAACTTTTTGATCTCAACCAGAAAATAGATCTTAACTTGGTTACTCTACTTTCTTTTCAGCTCTTAGAATTTAGTTCTTAGTTCGAAGCAAACAATGGATGCTAAATATCATTTCTCCGGTTTGCAGCTTCAAATCTGCCATGGCACAGCCATAATACGATTTAATTGATCATGCTTAGGGTTTAATTGATCATGTTGGTTCCATGGTGGTTTCTTTAATAGAAATCGGAGGGGAAACCCTCTTTTGCTAAAAAATATGCTTAGAGTTTCCCCCTTTTATGATCACTATACGATCAGAATACGTGCTTCGTGTCATAATAACACTGCTCCACCCATCAAGCTAAACAAGCTTAGTTGTTCAAATACGAATCTGATATTATTAAAACAGATTTGTTTAATTGGTCAGCTAAATGTTCCTAAATTAGTTTCGAAAATGCATGTTCGCCGCTCGGGTGTGTATCTCTACAGGGTGCCCACGGTGGGCCGGCCCACCCTGGGATTTTGGGTCGTCCCAGGCCCCGATTCCCCTCTGTTCTGCTACGCGCTTCCGATCTCTACTCGCCCCCAGCCGCCTGCCTTGCCGGCGACTTGCCGTCCCCGGACGGCATGACTCTAGGAGGAGACGCTGGACTAACAGGAGGCCAGGAGCCGCTCGCCCAACAGCGTCACCGCTGCCCGGGCACGCCGCCGTGCCTACCTTCCCAGTCCGTTCAGGGCTCAGGCGTGCAGCACCCACCAAGCCAACCCGATTTATCCTGAGATACGTCCTCAACACTCAGCAGCCACTCCTCATCACCCATTTTCTAATTGATTCATTACTCATTAGGTAGGACTGTCATTAGGGTTTGTTGTGTGCTCAGTGCTACCTACACTTAATGGTTCAGATGTATTTCAGTAATCTTTAGTACCTCTAAAGTTCACAGGGTTTTCAAAATTCCGGCCCTCGGAACAGAAACTAGTCATTTTGGATTGTTGGTCGTAGTGACATTGACCCAGATTACTACTACAAGCCAGGTTTGTTGACAATTTTACTTGTCTTTCTTACTCATTCGATATAATATCCAATTATTCACGTTGATTAGTTGCAAACAATAAGTGCTAGACAAACTTCTTCATTCAGATTTTGGACGGTCTCTTACTGCAGTTACAATTCTGCATACTTGTCCTAATAAGCTCACAAGTAAATGATTGATTCACTACATCTATGCTTGCCTTGTCATATTTGTTGTCAATATTCTTTTAGGGTGGACCACCCTGTTTCTAAATACTAGAACTGTAGACATGAGTGAATAGTATTTCTCTATGTGATCTCTTCCATCATGTGTGGGTAACGAATACTGCATTGTATAGAAAGAAAGTGTCATTTCCAGCTTTTACATAGGTTTCGATCTTTTACATGGAATACAATCTGCCTACTTGCTTTGTGTCGCACTACCAACACTCCACCCTTGAAGCTAAACATTACGCCACTCATAATTGCTTAGTTTATTTATTCAAATACAAATTTCATATGATTCTAATGTTTCTACTTCAGTTTTGAAATGTCTGTCTGCCTGTTATAGAGACATAAGGGGTTTGTATTTTTGTGTGTGGCCTGGTCAGCACGGTTGGGGAGGTGAACTTTGCATATGCAGGGGTTTATAGGGAGACACTCTCCGAGTTGAATCCGCAATGCATTCCATAGATAATCTGACTACTTTTTATGTTTTCATGAATCTCAGATTTTGAACATCATCATAATGATTATGAGCTTGCGCGCATGAAAAGAATAAAGCAGAACAATGACATGGCTGTCAAACTTGGCATTAAGGGACTGAAATCAAGTTTGGATGCAATGCAATGCAAACGCTCTCCACCTACAGATTCATGCTCAGAATATGATCCTAATAGTGATTCTGAGCTAGAGGGAGACCTAAGTCAATGTAGCTCCCTAGTGGAGGAGTCAGAGGAAGATGACCTATCTTATTCACCCATCAAGGTACTTGCTCTAACTTTCCAAGGTTACATTGCTCGCACATATCTTGCAACTGATGCTTTGCATTGCTTCTACTTTGTTGAACTGCCATTAGCTTAGTTTACACATCGTGTATGTGAATACGCCCTGCCTATCCATTTTCAGTACATATTCTATTTGTCATCATACCATATTTATCCATTCAAATGTTGTTCTTGTGTATCAGACGTTCAAAAGGAAGAGGGTGATTGCTGATCGTGGAGGAGCACAAGCAAAGTATTTGGAAAAGGTAGTGGCACCTGATAAATCAAATAGCCCATTAGGTGTAGTTGCAATATCACCTGAACCACAAAATACCCCAACTCTAGCAGACTCTAGCCCTACTACACTGGTCATTTGTGATGCCCCAACTCAGCAGACCCAACTGCAGCAAACAGTATGATTATGCCAGTTGACATAGCACCAACTGTACGACGCAAAACCCCCATTCCAGCAAAGAGTACACCAAATCCAGTTGCCAAATCCCTTTTCGAACCAGAGAGAGCCCCAATTGCAGCAAATAGGACCCCTGTTCCATTTCTTCCCACTTTAGAAGACGAAGCTTATGTTGTTGTCAGGAACTTTGTGCGCATCTTTCCTTCATGGAAAGATTATACCGCAGACACAGAACAATTTCCAGTCTTCCTCCGCAACTTATGCGTAAGTAATGTACTAATGTTATTCATGGTCATTACTGCATATGGTTTTGCTGACACAAGACACAAGATTTCATTCTTTTAAATAGGCGAGGAGCAAACTGGATTGTGATGACGAGCAAGGGTTGGTTGCGCTTTTCAAGAACTCGTTGATGAAGTATCATTCCTACCTGACGCAAGTGCACTTCGATGGCAAGCCTCTGAACGAAATTTCTGTAAAGTCTCCGGTGCTACATTTATCCGATGGTGACTGGAATAATCTTGTTACACATTGGTCTTGGCTGCAGCGTAAGGTACTGTCTATGATATCACATCAGAATTTGAACTACATTTCTGCATTTGCCTTAATGTCTCACTTGTACGAAAACTGTTAGCAGAAGAACATTCGTTCTCAAGGGACCACAGAATCTCGCAACTATACTGCACACTGCATTGCTCTTGTGAGTACCTCTTGCCATGTATGACCATACTTACTTTCATAGCTGTTTGATTATGTAGCATCACTGCACATATTAGCCTTGTAATCGTCTATTTGGTGGACATTATAAGATCCGTATGGACTCTTACATAAATTTAGAATCAACCCAATGCTTTTGAAGAGGTTTAGCTCTGCAGTCCTCTTGTAAGGACTGAACGAGAGTGTAGGGAGATTTGCTTCTTGTGTCGTGCTTTGAGTCGTCTTGTGTTTTGTTGTGTGTTCCTTCTTTGGTTTGGTTTGGTGTGAGAACTAAGTTCTAGTCATATGGTGTAAGACATATGCTCCCTATCGCTACCTTATTACTTATGTCATTTCAGAGTACTGCAGTTTATTGTGAGATGCATGCTTGTCCTATTTACTCACTTCTCTCATATATATTATGCTTAGTATTGTTGGACTATAAAATATAGGGGGAGTTTTGATCCGAATGTGTGTGTCATGCCATCTCTAGGTGCACACATTCTGGGGTGTTCCCCCATCTCCCGTAGACGAGATCGGATTCACACCGGAGTGTTCCTCCACACCGTCTACGGTATCAACCATACTCTTTGGACGGTAAAGTCCTTAATAAAGAGACGAGGCTCTGATACCAATTGAAAGGATCGATATGGTTGAATAGAGGGGGGGTGAATAGGCAACTACCAATTTTTAGCTTTTCTTTACCAAATTAAACTTTGCATCAAAGTAGGTTGTCTAGATGTGCAACTAGGTGAGCAACCTATATGATGCAATAACAACAAGCATACAAGCAAGCAAGGGTAGAAACACTAAAGAGCTTGCACAAGTAAAGGTAACAGATAACCAAGAGTGGATCCGGTGAATACGAGGATGTGTTACCGAAGTTCCTTCCTTTTGAGGGGAAGTACGTCTCCGTTGGAGCGGTGTGGAGGCACAATGCTCCCCAAGAAGCCACTAGGGCCACCGTATTCTCCTCACGCCCTCACACAATGCGAGATGCCGTGATTCCACTATTGGTGCCCTTGAAGGCGGCGGCCGAACCTTTACAAACAAGGTTGGGGCAATCTCCACAACTTAATCGGAGGCTCCCAACAAGACCACGAAGCTTCACCACAATGGAATATGGCTCCGAGGTGACCTCAACCGTCTAGGGTGCTCAAACACCCAAGAGTAACAAGATCTGCTAGGGATGAGTGGGGGAATCGAAAATCCCTTGGTGGAAGTGTAGATCGGAGCCTTCTCAACCACTCCCGAGCAAATCAACAAGTTTGATTGGCTAGGGAGATAGATCAGGCAAAATGAAGCTTGGAGTATTTAATGGAGCTTGAGCAATAAATGGAGCTTGGGGGAGGAAGAGGTAGGTGATAAGGAAGAAGGGGACTCCCTTTTATAGTAGGGGCAACAATCCCGTTGCCCCCACCAACCAGCCCCGCACAGGCGGTACTACCGCTGAGAGGGGGCGGTACTACTGCCAGAACAGCGGTACTACCGCGCCAGCTAGCGGTACTGCCGCGCTGAGCAGACTAGTAGGGAACAGATCCAATTGTGGTACTACCGCGGTGGTAGGGCGGTACTACCGCTCCAGGAACGGTACTACCCCACTACAACCGTGACTAGTGCCGCAAAACCCGACACGAGAAAAAGACCTCTCAAATCGAGGCGGTAGGAGCCAGACTGCCCAACGGTACTACAGCAGTGGGGTCAAGGGCGGTAGTACCGCTGTGGAGCGGTACTACCGCGGGCAGGTCACGGTACTACCGCTGCATGCCAACTTCCATCATTTTCCTGCCTTACCTTGATCTTTTGTTGAGTTTGTTGGCTTATGCTCGTTCTTTCTAGTTGTTTTGCGTGTTCTTGTGTTTGGCTCCATGTGATGACCCTTCCGAGCAGCAAGGTTGCCGTATCAACCCCGGGCGTGCCACATCAAAATGCTACCGTACCTCTGAGCCAGTCGGTGGTTCCTCGAGCACCCAACCGCCTCCGGCAAGTGCATCTGCAAGTGTTCCTCCACCTCCTCAGCAATCGAAGCGGGCCGCCCACAAACCCAAAGGGAAGACTGTGACTGAGATGACCAACAAGGAGTTTTGGGAGAAGCGTCGCCGCAACCCCTATGCGGTGGCCCAAGAACCCTCTTTGGTCAACCGCCCGTTCTGGAACCCTTTTTAGTTTGTCATCTACTTTGATGTGATCAAGGCCAAGAAGAATCTTTTTGTTGATGTTCGCTCCATTGATACTGATGCTATGGAGAAGGACCCAGAGTACTTTGGCGAAGCTCTTCAGATGTGCACTCAGCTGAACATTCTCAGGATCATGCAATTCAACAAGGATTTTGATGCGGATTTGGTAGCTCAATTCTATGCCACCGTCCATCTTGGGACGGATGTCGACAGGACTCTGACATGGATGACCAATGGCAAGCTGCTTTCTGTCAAGTGGAAGGCTTTCATGGAGTTACTTGATGTGGTGGATACCGGGCTTGAGACTCCTGTCGGTTTCCGTCCTCATCGCAATGCTACATCCACCCACAAGCAAGCCCTTTGGCCCTACTGCACTGTGAAGGTTCACCCAGTAACTGAGAAGAAGACCTATGAGCTGTCTCCGTATCTAGACATTCTTCATCGCATATTCCGTGAGACTCTCTTCCCTCGGATCGGGAATCTGGATATGGTCCACTCTTACCTCGTGGACATGCTCCTTTTCTGTTAGCATGAGAAGGACGCAAGCACTGGAGAGAGCCTGGATATCTCTCATGTCATGTGGTCTGAACTTCTATCTACCGTGTCTGAGCGCAAGTGTCCTATCTATGGTCCATTCATCATGAGGCTCATTGAGAGGGCCTGGGCACAGACTTATCCCAGAGTGTTGCTAGAGACTGGAGACTTGGTGTCTCATGAGATCAAGCGTCTGAGGAAGAAGGACAACTGGACAGCGCCTCACACAGGGGGTCCATCTGCTACTGCTGCCACAGGGGGTCCGTCTGCTGATGCTGCTGCTGCTGCTATCATGGGGACCGAGGGTGAGGCTGCTACTGATGATCATGAGGAGAACTTTGGCTCCTCTAGTGCAGAACCGTCGTGGGCACAGAAGCTTAAGCGCAGGATGAAGAAGCTTTTCTGCATGGAGTCTCATGGTCAGTACATGACTCATGTGGCGGAGAAGCATGCCAGGACGCGCCACAAGGAGCTCATGCGTCAGATGGGAGCAACTGTTGCCAGTGGGTCTGAGGGTCAGATCATTGAAGAGGAGGACTGGATTCATCAGAATTGCCACTGGACCGACTCCGATGCCAAGCAGTTTTTGACCCACGATGAAGATGCAGAGATGTGATGTTCGAGCTCTTTCGTCTCCCATCACCTGGAGTCGTAGTGTCACTCTATGCCCTTTTTGGTGTCTCGCTGCCAAAGGGGGAGAGAGTGTAGGGAGATTTGCTTCTTGTGTCGTGCTTTGAGTCGTCTTGTGTTTTGTTGTGTGTTCCTTCTTTGGTTTGGTTTGGTGTGAGACCTAAGTTCTAGTCATATGGTGTAAGACATATGCTCCCTATCGCTACCTTATTACTTATGTCATTTCAGAGTACTGCAGTTTATTGTGAGATGCATGCTTGTCCTATTTACTCACTTCTCTCATATATATTATGCTTAGTATTGTTGGACTATAAAATATAGGGGGAGTTTTGATCCGAATGTGTGTGTCATGCCATCTCTAGGTGCACACATTCTAGGGGAGCCCGTCTATATTTTGTAGTTCTTAGTTTTCTTCGTTTCATTTCTTTTCCTTGCGCAAATCCCTAGTTGTCATCAATCCACCAAAAAGGGGGAGATTGTTACGGCATATCTCTCTCAAGGTAGTTTTGGTGATTGATGACAACATGTTTGTGGACTAATCTTGTGCTTTGAATAATTCACAGATTCTCCCCTGGCACGAGACGCCTTCTTTGCTTCACTTCGAACCCTAGAAAGAACTTCAACTCTCCCATGGAGGACATCTTGAACTTTGAGGTCATGAGAGCGGCAAATTCCTCATTGAAAGCTTTGTTAGGAGAACCAAAGATAATATCATCAACATATAATTGGCACACAAACAACTCCCCTTTGACCTTCTTAGTAAAAAGAGTGGGGTCGATTAGCCCAACTTCAAAACCACGGTCTTGTAACAACTCGGTAAGGTGGTCATACCACGCACGTGGGGCTTGTTTAAGGCCATAGAGTGCCTTATCGAGTTGATACACATGATCGGGAAAGTAGGGATCCTCGAACCCGGGGGGTTGCTTGACGTAAACCAATTCATTAATGGGACCATTAAGAATAGCACTCTTCACATCCATTTGTTGTAACTTAAAGTTATGATGAGAAGCATATGCAATCAACATGCGAATGGATTCAAGACGAGCAACAGGAGCAAAGGTTTCACCGTAGTCGATACCCTCTACTTGGGAGTAGCCTTGTGCTACCACACGAGCCTTGTTGCGAATGATAATCCCATGGGCATCTTACTTGTTCTTGAATATCCACTTGGTTCCAATGACATTATGGTTCCCCATTGGCCTTGGCACAAATCTCCACACTTTGTTGCGCTCGAAGTTGTTGAGTTCTTCGTGCATGGCATTGATCCAATCCGGATCTTCTAGCGCCTCATAGACCTTGTGGGGTTCCACACAAGAGACAAACGCGTGATTCTCACAATAATTTGCTAATTGTCTACGAGTGCTTACCCCCTTTCTTAAGCTTCCAAGCACATTCATCATGAGATGATCCTTGGTGGAGAGCTTGGAAGCAACCTTGGCGGCACGACGCTCTAATTCCTCCTCGGTGGTGAGTTGAGGAGCGGTTACTTGATCATCTTGAGCGCCGTCATGAACTTGTTCTTGATCTTGAACTTGCTCGGGGGAGAGAACTTGACCTTGGGCATCACTTGGTGTGTCACCACTGTCTTGAGTATGATATTGCCCTTGGTCTTGTTCATGAGGTTGAGGGCCTTCACTTTGTTCTTCGGAAGCGTGTGGGCCTTGGGTTGGTGATGGCTCCACTTGAGTGGAGCATTGTCCTTCTCCTTCGTCCACAAGGGGTTCCTCAATGGGTAGGATGAAACCAACACCCATTCTTCTTATGGCTTGAGGACGAATTTCATCACCTACATCACAAGTGCCACTTTGCTCCACTTGGGAGCCGTTATTCTCATCAAACTCCACGTTACACGTCTCCTCAATAAGTCCCGTGGATTTATTGAGGACATGGTAAGCATGAGAGTTTGTAGCATAACCAACAAATATGCCCTCATAAGCTCTAGCCTCAAATTTAGACAACCGAACACCTTTCTTGAGAATGAAACACTTACACCCGAATACCCGGAAGTACTTGAGGTTGGGCTTGTTACCGGTGAGTATCTCATATGGGGTCTTGTTCAAGCCCTTGCAGAGGTAGAGCCGATTGGATGCATGACACGCGGTGTTGATGGCTTCGGCCCAAAAGTTGTATGGAGACTTGAACTCCGCCATCATGGTCCTTGCCGCATCCATCAACATCCGGTTCTTCCTCTCCGCAACACCGTTTTGTTGAAGGGTGTATGGTGCGGAACATTGATGCTTGATTCCCTCATCACTAAGAAATTCATCCAAGGTGTAGTTCTTGAACTCGGTGCCGTTGTCACTTCTTATTGTCAAGATCTTTGCATTGTGTTGACGTTGTGCTTCATTTGCAAAGTCAATGACGGTTTGTTGGGTCTCACTCTTCCTCTTGAATAAATACACCCATGTGTATCTTGAGTAGTCATCCACAATCACCAAGCAATACTTCCTACCTCCAAGACTATCGAAGGATGGGGGCCCAAAAATATCCATGTGAAGGAGCTCCAAGGGCCTCTTTGAATAAATGATAGTCGTGGGAGGGTGAGCCTTCTGATGTAGCTTTCCTTCGATACAGGCACTGCAAGCACGATCTTTAACAAAACTAACATTCGTTAGTCCACGGACATGGTCCCCCTTGAGAAGACTTTGCAAAGATCTCATATTGACATGGGCTAAACGGCGATGCCAAAGCCATCCCACATCAACTTTAGCCATTAGGCATGTCGCGGTCTTAGTGGGTCGCTCCGAAAAGTTAATCACATATAGACCATTCTCGACATGCCCAACAAAAGCTACTTTAAGAGTCTTGCTCCACAAGAGGGCCACGGTATCGATATCAAAGAAAGTGGCAAAGCCCATGATTGCAAGTTGACGAACGAAAAGTAAATTGTATGCAAGGGACTCAACAAGCATGACCTTCTCGATCGTGAGATCATGAGAGATGACCACCTTGCCAAGTCCCAATACCTTAGAGGATGAGGCGTCACCCCACTCGACATTGGTGGGCATAGATGGAACTTTGTGCACGTCCACCACCAAGTCCTTGCTTCCGGTCATATGATTTGTAGCTCCTCTATCGAGCAACCATGATCCACCACCGGAAGCAAACACCTACAAGAGATCAATACTTGGTTTTAGGTACCCATTTTGTGATGGGTCTTTTGATGTTAGTAACAAGGGTCTTAGGAACCCAAATAGACCATTCAATATACTCATGAAGAGAACCAACAAATTTGGCATAAACATGCCCATCACTAGCACGACATAACACATAAGAAGGATTAAAATCGCCGGCTTTGTTGGGCCCTCCTTGACAATGTTCTTCCTCTTCTCCTCGGGGACACTCTCTCCCTCCCTCACAAAGGTTTGCATGAGGGTAGGAGGTCGTTTGGTCTTGTCATTCTTCTTCTTGTTCTTGGAGTCGGGCACGTACCCAACCCCTTCCTTGGCCACACCTCCTTTTTGGTTGATCAAGAGATCGTTGAGGTTCTTCTTGCCCTGTATGCAAGTCACAATACCTCTCTCAAGTTGCTTTTTCAACTTAGCATTTTACTCAACAAGATGTATATGCTCACAACATGGGTTAGTAGCATTTGCATTATCAATTAAAACCATATGAGGAAAAGTTGCTTTCTCCTTAGTTAGCTTCACTTGAAGTTGATCATGAGACTCCTTGAGACTAGCGTGAATACCCTTCAAGGCCTTGTGGGCCTTGTCAAGTATATCAAACTCCTCTTTGAGTCTAGCAAGATCAACTCCGAGTTTGGCCTTGTCGGAATTTAGCATACGAGAAACCATGAGGGCATGATCATAATCTTTCTTTAACTTAGCATGATCAACGTTGTGTGACTCCTCAAGAGCCAAACGAAGACCACGCTCTTCCTCAAGAGCATTGGAAAGATCCGAAATCTCATCGGCATAGTCACGACTATGCCCTTCCATCTTAGAGATGGTGTCTTCGTGAGCCTCGATCAAGTCATTGGCCTCACCAAGTTGTTCCAAGAGAGCAACAAAGTGCTTCTTGGATTTTCCCTTGAGTTTGCCCATAAAGGCCTCAAACTCGTTAGCCTCCACATTAGCTCCCTCAAGTTCATTAATGCTATCCTTTGGGAAGGATGATTAATGATGGTAGTTTTGATGTTGGAGGTTACCTTGTTGGTGGCTTTAGCCATGAGGCACTTGGCGGTGATGCTCTCGTTGGGTGAGTCGAAGAGAGACACCCGTGACGTTGTTGCAATGGCAACAGAGGCCATGGCAACCGACTCATCATCTTCATCATCATCATCATCCTCATTGTACTCTTCTTGCACAACCAAAGCCTTGGGAGGAGTCTTCTTGGTGAAGTTGTTCTTGTTGGGGAACGACTTGACCTTGTCCTTTCGGATGAGTTTGCCACCATTGTCTTCCCTCTTCTCATACGAGCATTCCGCAACGAAATGACTCACGTTGCCGCAGTTGTAGCAAGTCCTTACACGTTGCTTGCCCCTTGTGCCACTCGAGTTGTTTTTGCTAAAGTTGGGCCTCGAGTTTTTCTTGCTCCAAAATTGCCTTGAAGCAAGTGCCATGTGTTCATGATATGCATACTTCGTATCTTCGGGGTTGCTCTCCTCTTCTTCCTCTTCTTCTTCTTCCACGGTGAGCTTGGCCTTCAAAGCAAGGTTAGGCTTCTTTGCCCATTGAGAACGGAGCACCGCATTGTCGGCGGTCTTGTCCAAAATGTTCATGGCCACAAACTCATTCAACACTTCGCTTGAGGTCAAAGTGTGGAAGTCCAGTCTTTGACGAATGACGGAGGACATGGCCTTGTGGTAGGGAATCATTGCCTTGAGGAATTTGCGCTTGATCCAATTGTCATCCGTGTCCTTGCTCCCGTGATCTCGTAGTGAGACCGCGAGTTTGGTTACTCTCCGATAAAGCTCACGAGGTTCTTCATCTTCCTTCATTGCAAACTCATCGGCCTCATCTTGTACCACTTCATAGTTGGAGCGTTGAATGCTTGCGCTTCCTCGGTAGAGAGACACGACACAATGCCATGCATCTTTGGCCAAGGCGAAGGGACGAAGATGAGGTAGGTCTTCGGGTGGAATTGCATCTTGAATGATGAAGAGAGCATTCTCATTGAATTGATTGTCCGCGGCTTCTCGAGGAGTGAAGTTGCTTGGATCATGTGGATAGAAACCTTCTTCAATGATTCTCCAAAGGTTAGAGTTCACATGATTTAGATGACGTTTAAAGCGGTAAACCCAAGAATCAAAATCCTCATTTTTCACAATCTTAGGGGGAGGACCGGCATGATTCAAATGAGTGGAGGGAACCGGTCCACCATAAACAAGTGGTGGTTCCACATGGGCAAAGATGCCGGTGCCATTCTTGCCACTAGGAGAAGGAGCCTTTTCACTACTAGCTTCCCCCTTGTCGGGGATAGCATCCGACACCTTGTTGGCGGGATCACCCACTTTCAACGGTGCGGTGGATAGTTTAAGCCCCTCAAGAAATTTAGTAAACATGCTTTCAACTTCGGTCGTCATGGAGGTTTTCAATGTCTCCAAGGCCACATTGAACTCCTCATGAGAGACCGAAGTTCCCCCATCTCCCGTAGACGAGATCGGATTCACACCGGAGTGTTCCTCCACACCGTCTACGGTATCAACCATACTCTTTGGACGGTAAAGTCCTTAATAAAGAGACGAGGCTCTGATACCAATTGAAAGGATCGATATGGTTGAATAGAGGGGGGGTGAATAGGCAACTACCAATTTTTAGCTTTTCTTTACCAAATTAAACTTTGCATCAAAGTAGGTTGTCTAGATGTGCAACTAGGTGAGCAACCTATATGATGCAATAACAACAAGCATACAAGCAAGCAAGGGTAGAAACACTAAAGAGCTTGCACAAGTAAAGGTAACAGATAACCAAGAGTGGATCCGGTGAATACGAGGATGTGTTACCGAAGTTCCTTCCTTTTGAGGGGAAGTACGTCTCCGTTGGAGCGGTGTGGAGGCACAATGCTCCCCAAGAAGCCACTAGGGCCACCGTATTCTCCTCACGCCCTCACACAATGCGAGATGCCGTGATTCCACTATTGGTGCCCTTGAAGGCGGCGGCCGAACCTTTACAAACAAGGTTGGGGCAATCTCCACAACTTAATCGGAGGCTCCCAACAAGACCACGAAGCTTCACCACAATGGAATATGGCTCCGAGGTGACCTCAACCGTCTAGGGTGCTCAAACACCCAAGAGTAACAAGATCTGCTAGGGATGAGTGGGGGAATCGAAAATCCCTTGGTGGAAGTGTAGATCGGAGCCTTCTCAACCACTCCCGAGCAAATCAACAAGTTTGATTGGCTAGGGAGATAGATCAGGCAAAATGAATCTTGGAGTATTTAATGGAGCTTGAGCAATAAATGGAGCTTGGGGGAGGAAGAGGTAGGTGATAAGGAAGAAGGGGACTCCCTTTTATAGTAGGGGCAACAATCCCGTTGCCCCCACCAACCAGCCCCGCACAGGCGGTACTATCGCTGAGAGGGGGCGGTACTACCGCCAGAATAGTGGTACTATCGCGCCAGCTAGCGGTACTGCCGCGCTGAGCAGACTAGTAGGGAATAGATCCAATTGTGGTACTACCGCGGTGGTAGGGCGGTACTACCGCTCCAGGAACGGTACTACCCCACTACAACCGTGACTAGTGCCGCAAAACCCGACACGAGAAAAAGACCTCTCGAATCGAGGCGGTAGGAGCCAGACTGCCCAACGGTACTACAGCAGTGGGGTCAAGGGCGGTAGTACCGCTGTGGAGCGGTACTACCGCGGGCAGGTCACGGTACTACCGCTGCATGCCAACTTCCATCATTTTCCTGCCTTACCTTGATCTTTTGTTGAGTTTGTTGGCTTATGCTCGTTCTTTCTAGTTGTTTTGCGTGTTCTTGTGTTTGGCTCCATGTGATGACCCTTCCGAGCAGCAAGGTTGCCGTATCAACCCCGGGCGTGCCACATCAAAATGCTACCGTACCTCTGAGCCAGTCGGTGGTTCCTCGAGCACCCAACCGCCTCCGGCAAGTGCATCTGCAAGTGTTCCTCCACCTCCTCAGCAATCGAAGCGGGCCGCCCACAAACCCAAAGGGAAGACTGTGACTGAGATGACCAACAAGGAGTTTTGGGAGAAGCGTCGCCGCAACCCCTATGCGGTGGCCCAAGAACCCTCTTTGGTCAACCGCCCGTTCTGGAACCCTTTTTAGTTTGTCATCTACTTTGATGTGATCAAGGCCAAGAAGAATCTTTTTGTTGATGTTCGCTCCATTGATACTGATGCTATGGAGAAGGACCCAGAGTACTTTGGCGAAGCTCTTCAGATGTGCACTCAGCTGAACATTCTCAGGATCATGCAATTCAACAAGGATTTTGATGCGGATTTGGTAGCTCAATTCTATGCCACCGTCCATCTTGGGACGGATGTCGACAGGACTCTGACATGGATGACCAATGGCAAGCTGCTTTCTGTCAAGTGGAAGGCTTTCATGGAGTTACTTGATGTGGTGGATACTGGGCTTGAGACTCCTGTCGGTTTCCGTCCTCATCGCAATGCTACATCCACCCACAAGCAAGCCCTTTGGCCCTACTGCACTGTGAAGGTTCACCCAGTAACTGAGAAGAAGACCTATGAGCTGTCTCCGTATCTGGACATTCTTCATCGCATATTCCGTGAGACTCTCTTCCCTCGGATCGGGAATCTGGATATTGTCCACTCTTACCTCGTGGACATGCTCCTTTTCTGTTAGCATGAGAAGGACGCAAGCACTGGAGAGAGCCTGGATATCTCTCATGTCATGTGGTCTGAACTTCTATCTACCGTGTCTGAGCGCAAGTGTCCTATCTATGGTCCATTCATCATGAGGCTCATTGAGAGGGCCTGGGCACAGACTTATCCCAGAGTGTTGCTAGAGACTGGAGACTTGGTGTCTCATGAGATCAAGCGTCTGAGGAAGAAGGACAACTGGACAGCGCCTCACACAGGGGGTCCATCTGCTACTGCTGCCACAGGGGGTCCGTCTGCTGATGCTGCTGCTGCTGCTATCATGGGGACCGAGGGTGAGGCTGCTACTGATGATCATGAGGAGAACTTTGGCTCCTCTAGTGCAGAACCGTCGTGGGCACAGAAGCTTAAGCGCAGGATGAAGAAGCTTTTCTGCATGGAGTCTCATGGTCAGTACATGACTCATGTGGCGGAGAAGCATGCCAGGACGCGCCACAAGGAGCTCATGCGTCAGATGGGAGCAACTGTTGCCAGTGGGTCTGAGGGTCAGATCATTGAAGAGGAGGACTGGATTCATCAGAATTGCCACTGGACCGACTCCGATGCCAAGCAGTTTTCGACCCACGATGAAGATGCAGAGATGTGATGTTCGAGCTCTTCCGTCTCCCATCACCTGGAGTCGTAGTGTCACTCTATGCCCTTTTTGGTGTCTCGCTGCCAAAGGGGGAGAGAGTGTAGGGAGATTTGCTTCTTGTGTCGTGCTTTGAGTCGTCTTGTGTTTTGTTGTGTGTTCCTTCTTTGGTTTGGTTTGGTGTGAGACCTAAGTTCTAGTCATATGGTGTAAGACATATGCTCCCTATCGCTACCTTATTACTTATGTCATTTCAGAGTACTGCAGTTTATTGTGAGATGCATGCTTGTCCTATTTACTCACTTCTCTCATATATATTATGCTTAGTATTGTTGGACTATAAAATATAGGGGGAGTTTTGATCCGAATGTGTGTGTCATGCCATCTCTAGGTGCACACATTCTAGGGGAGCCCGTCTATATTTTGTAGTTCTTAGTTTTCTTCGTTTCATTTCTTTTCCTTGCGCAAATCCCTAGTTGTCATCAATCCACCAAAAAGGGGGAGATTGTTACGGCATATCTCTCTCAAGGTAGTTTTGGTGATTGATGACAACATGTTTGCGGACTAATCTTGTGCTTTGAATAATTCACAGATTCTCCCCTGGCACGAGATGCCTTCTTTCCCTCGGAGTGTATTTCAAGACGGTGTAGCTCTTTCGTTTCTTTCTCGGTAGACTAGTTGCGTAGAGGGCACCGTACTATCAAGAGGGGGGCCGCTGGGGTTTTGCATGGGTGGAATCATCACGTACACATCAGCTTCTCACCCTCCGAGCTTTTCCTGTCCATTGAAGAGATCTCTCCTCTCTTCCTTGTCCTATCTGGGTCTAAGCGGCAGTACCGTGCACCCAGCGGTAGTACCGATGAGAAGCCACGGGCGGCAGTACCGCTCCGCAGCGGTAGTACCGCCGTGGCGCCACAGCAGTAGTACCGCTGGGGGCCTGGCACCTCCGCCTGGTCCTCAGCTTCTTTGAGAGATCCCTTCTCCCTCTCTCTCTCTCACCCCAGTGGTAGTACCGCACTGCCTGCGGTACTACGGGCGAAGGGTCACAAGCGGCAGTACCGCTCCATAGCGGTACTACCGCCCTTGACCCCACTGCTGTAGTACCGTTGGGCAGTTTGGCTCCTACCGCCTTGATTCGAGAGGTCTTTTTCTCGTGTCGGGTTTTGCGGCACTAGTCACGGTTATAGTGGCGGTAGTACCGTTCTTGGAGCGGTAGTACCGCCCTACCACTGCGGTAGTACCGCAGTTGGATCTGTTCCCTACTAGTCTGCTCAGCGCGGCAGTACCGCTGGCTGGCGCGGCAGTACCGCTGTTCTGGCGGTAGTACCGCCCCCTCTCAGCGGTAGTACCGCCCTGTGCGGGGCTGGTTGGTGGGGGGCAACGGGATTGTTGCCCCCACTATAAAAGGGAGTCCCCTTCTTCCTTATCACCTACCTCTTCCTCCCCCAAGCTCCATTTATTGCTCAAGCTCCATTAAATACTCCAAGCTTCATTTTGCCCGATCTATCTCCCTAGCCAATCAAACTTGTTGATTTGCTCGGGAGTGGTTGAGAAGGCTCTGATCTACACTTCCACCAAGGGATTTTCGATTCCCCCACTCATCACTAGTAGATCTTGTTACTCTTGGGTGTTTGAGCACCCTAGACGGTTGAGGTCACCTCGGAGCCATATTCCATTGTGGTGAAGCTTCGTGGTCTTGTTGGGAGCCTTCGATTAAGTTGTGGAGATTGCCCCAACCTTGTTTGTAAAGGTTCGGTCGCCGCCTTCAAGGGCACCAATAGTGGAATCACGGCATCTCGCATTGTGTGAGGGCGTGAGGAGAATACGGTGGCCCTAGTGGATTCTTGGGGAGCATTGTGCCTCCACACCGCTCCAACGGAGACGTACTTCCCCTCAAAAGGAAGGAACTTCGGTAACACATCCTCGTCTTCACCGGATCCACTCTTGGTTATCTGTTACCTTTACTTGTGCAAGCTCTTTAGTGTTTCTACCCTTGCTTGCTTGTATGCTTGTTGTTATTGCATCATATAGGTTGCTCACCTAGTTGCACATCTAGACAACCTACTTTGATGCAAAGTTTAATTTGGTAAAGAAAAGCTAAAAATTGGTAGTTGCCTATTCACCCCCCCCCTCTAGTCAACCATATCGATCCTTTCAGTGGTCTATCACTGTGCTTACATTAACAACTACTCCCTCCGTCCCATAATATAAGAACGTTTTGTACAGTACACCAGTGTTCAAAACACTCTTGTATTATGGGAAGAGGGATTGGTTCATTTTGTAGCATTATGCATCTTATCTCCCTCGCCCACCATTTACTAAAAAAGATTAGATCTATATTTAATCTTACCAACAAGTAGAATACACAGACAATGCCAGTGCAGAAGTGTAGCCCATTGCTCTTGTCAGTACATTTTGTCATGTAACACTTGTACTTCCAGGGATTGGTAGTTGATTATGTAGCATCAATCTGCATCTGATCTTCATTATCCTCTATCCCTTCCAGTATTATCATATCTATAATTACTCTCTACAAAATGTAGAGTACAGGCAATGCTTATGAAGAAGATTCTGTGCTGAAATTCTTGAGTTATCCTTCCCTTGACATGGAGAAGGGCATTATAAAGCCGGTGTTAACTGTTAGTGTAAGTCAGTCCTTCTAAAGCCTTTATCCTCAACTGCTGTTCAATTTGCTCATACTCCCTATCGTTTACTGCTGTTTAGTTTGTTGTTTCTACCAAAATGCATGTTCATAAGAACCGTAAGTTCTAAGTTTTACTTGTAAAATCAAATTCCTTATTCATACCATGCACATTACTTAATACTCCCTATATGTATGCTTGTTTTTGTGGATCTATAATCCAGTGTGTGGTGAAGCAGCCCACGTTTGCACCTTGTCATCTCCTGTTTTATCCTACTGATGTGGCTGATGATATGAACAACATGCCATGCACATTATCCAAAATAGATACAATGATTTTCTTTGCCCTTCATCTATGCTTGTTATGTTGACATGGTAATCCAGTAGTGTGGTGAAGCTCCCCGCATTATGAACAATGCCAAATTATGCTATTGATATTTTGAACTTACTCTTTATTTTCTAATTTGAAATTGGATAGAATTGACAGAACAGTTATCATCTTTGTTTATACACGTGCAAAACCTGTCATCTCTCTGCTTTGTTTCAGGGTGATATGCCTAATGGCATGCACAAGTCTGCTAAAGGCTGTGAGACAAACCCAACATATATTCCAGCAAAGAAGGCAAAACATCTTGAAGATAGCGAGACAACCCCAAAGTCTTGTCTTGATGCAGTGTTCAAGTTACTTGAGACTAACAGTCAGACAAGCTCACAGAATTTGTTGTCTGAATCAGTTCGACTTCTTCAGTCCCAAGTTCTAACAGAAAGGCATTCTGCAACTCAACTTCGACTTGAAGTCCTATCTCTAAGAAAGATTGCGGAGAACACCAATGAGAACCTCATCGCTAAACAGCTACACCTGGAAGCTATAACCGACATGCTAGGCCGGTCTCACAGCCTTGCTCAGTAGCTTGCGCAGCAGTTCCCCCGCAAGGCTAACCTTTCTTGAACTGTCTTGGAAGTGGTCTCGGTTCAGTATTATTTTGTTACGCTGCAATGGTGCCCAGTTTTTGTAATCTGCTTCTTCGTTGCGCTTTATGATCACTGGTGGCAAACTTCGATTCCAAGTGGATGTAATATACCTTAAATCTTTTATTGTATAGTGTAGGTTTATTCTTAGTTACTATGCCGTAATTTCTTTATTGTATAGAGTAGGTTTGTTCTTAATTCCTACTAGTTACTGCCATCATTCGCTATCTAAAAAAAATCAGATGTAGTCGACCGGACCGAAACATTCGACCCTAACGGGCCAGGTTTTTAGCGGGCCACAATTGGGCCGGCCTGCGTCTTTCTTGAGCCCGAATGATTGGGGCCTTCACACATTGCGCCAGGCCCAAACTTACAAAGGCCTATATGTTAGTTGGGCCTTTTGTCGACCCAGCGCTTAGTTTGGCCCAGGTAGCGTTGGGCCATTAACAGGCTGAATATTGTACTGGCCTGTTACGGCCAAGATGAAACCACGGGCCTTTAGCAGGCCAAAATGCATGTTGGGCCTCAATTTTCACTAGTCGTCGACGGGCCTTCAGCAAGACGAAATGTAGACCGGGTCGTTTTGGGCCCAGTTAGCTCACGGGCCGTTACCAGGCCAAAACATATCTCGGGCCTTAGTTGGCCCACTGATATCATGGGCCTTTAAGAGGCCGAAAGCTTAGCACAGGCATCAACGGGTCAAATTACGCGACATGCCTTTAACAGGCCCAAAGTCACGTTGGGCTTAACTGTTGCCACCTTTAGCATGGGTAGTTAGTGGGCCCGATGTCCCGTCGGACCATATATGGCCCATGGGCAGCACGGGCCATTCCCAGGCCGAAAGTCACACCGGGCTGAAATGGGCCCATGTCTACATCAGGCCTCTAATAGGCCGAAAGTCACTGGGCTATAGTTGGGCCCAAATATTCGACGAACAATTAACGGGCCAGATCTAGCTTTGGGCTGCAAATGGGCCCAAATATTGGGCGAACAATTAACGGGCCAGATCTAGCTTCGGACCGTAAATGGGCCCAAATATTGGGCAAACAATTAACGGGCCAGATCTGGCTTCGAGCCGTAAATGGGCCTTTATTAAGCAGGTCGTTATTGGGCTGGCCCACTAGTACCTGATTAAGTTCTACGGGCCTTTGACTGGGCCGGCCTTTTTAATCTATATGTGCCTCTGTTGGGCCCAGCCACGTGTCTACGTATCATAGGCATGTCTCCTCCAATGGACGGGCGACATCTGACCCACTGGCGAGCTGACAGGTGTTTCCTTCGGCCAATCAGAATTTTACACGTGGAAATTTCCCATTAGTCAGGGCTGTTAACGGGTTATCGGATCCAAAATCCAACCCGATAGATTAACGGCGTTCCTTTACGGTGGATGCCATGTGTCGGTCACCCTTGACGAAAGCACTTCTGTGACGCGCGATTTATCGTCATGGAAGTGGACACTTCTGTGATGATAATTTTGGTAATGTCATGGAACACTTCTACGGCAACACAGGTATGACTATCTTGATTCTGTCATAAAATCGTCATGGATGTACATGCATGACAAAAAACATGACCTACTGTGACAAACACGTATCATCACGGAAGTGTATTTTTTTGTAGTGAATGGTCTAAAGTGCCTATCCAGAATTTTCTAGACTTAGTTTTTTTGAAACTGGAACTATTTTCTACTGCGGGTATCACGGAAGTTCGGGAGTCCTACTCTGTCACGACTCGAAGTATGGCGTGATCTGGAAATCCAAAACAGAGTAACAAAATACTGGACTCGTACTAGGACTGGTAGCGGAGATGAATCTAGTGGAACTCGGACTGATGGCGGAGATGAATCTGGTAGAACTCGGACTGGTGGCGGATATATGTTGCAGGTGGACTCGAATTGGCGTGATGGCAGCGGATATGTGGTGGCGTATATGGACTCGGATTGGTGGTGAATATGTGGTGGTGATATATGGTAGTGGCGATGAAGTTGGTGTGGTGGTGGTATATGGCAGCAGCAATGATGATGATGCGGTGGTGATATATGGCAGCGGCGACGTGACAACCTGTGAATAGAACTTGAAACTTTAAAGAACTAGACGCTAAGACCAGCAACTTGACACGACAATGCAACCGCAAATTCAACAAAGCAAATACAGAAAAGATTATGCAAAGGCTCAGATTGGTTCGGATAGTATGAACTAATCCTAACTTTTTTGGCTTTTTCGTGGACTATACGTATGAAGACAGACTCGATCTAAACTATAAGAAACTGTAAAATCTCACCGAGCAACCTGGAAAAATCTGATACCACTTGATAGAGGCAAAGGTGTCCCGTCTTTCGATGAGATGGTGGCTATCGTTTTGGAGGAAGTCGACTTTGACGAAACGACTACGAACGTGCGAGGACGTCGCGCCTTAGCAACCGCTAAACCAACTCCGAGAGGTTATTGACCATGCCGGGGCACGATCAACCTGACCACGAAGGTATGTTTCCTGCAGGCAAACGAAGAACAAGCAAGAAACTAAGATTGCAATCTGGATATTGCGAATATAAGAGGAAAACTTTATTGATCAAGGTGGGGTTCTGTGACACCTTTGTCTGGTCGTTGAACACAAACGAAGAACACAAAGTTGCAGCTATGGCGAACTTTAATCTAAACAAAACCCAAAGTCTAAACGATGCCCTAAGGGCTGTATATATGGAGGAGAGAGGGGGAAATTTCGTGGCCCTTGGAGGAGGGGTCCGAAACCAACCCTAACTCTTATTTCCCCACACATACAGACTCTAAAAACAGCCTATAATCAAGTATTTCAAAATTACATGGGGCTGTCCCAAAAATAAGGCGACGCAGCACCTAGAATAGCCTCTGGACGAAACTTATGAAATGGCATCTTGTATATTTCGTCCAAGGCTTCATGCACTCATTATGGCGGCTTCAAAGTCCTGGAATCATCACTTGTAGCTCCGTTCTTGTTCCCCTTGCGCATGCCATCATCTCCATGCTTGAACTTTCTCCAAGGTTCATCTGTCTTGTCCAAGCTAGGCCCTTCATTTGTAAGCAAAACAAACATATCCAATTTAGGCAGCATCATATTCTCATAAACATTAGAACCGTTACCAAGAAACGAAAGTGCCTGGTAATTCAATTGGTGTGCGCGAGCTCTAGCAATTGGTCCAGTATGTATAGCAGCAGGGGTTGTGGGTGTAACAATGGTATTGATGTCCTCATCAGTACACCCCCCGGGATCTTCATAGCTGAGGAGCATGAGTAGTGTCCCTGCGAATCCCTACAGACCGCACAGACGGAGCCTTCGATGGCCGCCCTTGAGACAGCGTTGTCCACTCTAATCTTGTCCACACCCTGGGGAGGAGGAATCCATACTGGACGTGATCTGTTTGGGGTTACCTGTGACGGAGCAGCAGCCTGTTTTGGCTTGCACGCCTCTAGCTCATGCAAGTATTTCATGATAAAAGCATGTGTGGCTTGGGGGCCTTGAAAAATGTTCTCGTGCAATGCTTGCCTTCTTGCAAACCAGATGGCCCAAAGGGTGACGAAAACTTGAGTGAATTCACTGGGAGGGATTGACCCAGCGTTTATCATCAGGCTCCGTGATACTGTTTATTGCCTCAACCAAGTCTGGATTCTGCAATGCCCACACACAGCGAGCAGCATGGCGGTGTAGAAGAGAATGTTGCCAGGAGTCCTCGCTGCCACACAGTCCGCATATTGTCACCGTAGACATGTTACGGCGGTGAATGAGGTCTGTAGTTGGGATATACTGCTGGGCTAGTCTCCAGAGGAAGATTTTGATCTTTGAAGGAACATCTATCTTCCAAGATTTCTGCTCGCCTTCAGCATCGGATGCATCTGCTCTGCCTTCTAGCCAGGCTTTTCGTCGCAGTTTTGTGGTGACCAATATCCAGTATGCAGAACGCTTCGAGAACACTCCGTTTTTCTCGTGTATCCAGGAGGTGATGAATAATAAATGAAAATACCAGTAAACCACCTTATTGGGCCGGCCTACTACTGGGAAGACGTGGGCCTAGCCTCCGTTGTTTGCCGCTGTTTGTTGTGTGCGTTTAGTGGAAGAGACATTATTGGGTTTCTTTAGCTCAGTCCACATTCCGTCGGTTCTCCAGAATATTCGACTATATTATTATAGTAGTACCAAGCATGATGAGAGTGATTTTCTTTTCCTAAAAAACAAGCATCATGAGAAGGACAGTTTATAGTGGCCTGGCGCATGCATGCCCGGCCGCGTACCAGTGCGTCCACGAACTGGTAGAGCATATAGGAGCACTCCTACTTGTTAATAGTAATAAATAATGCAATCGATATCTCGCTGCAAATGATCCTGACAGTGACAGGCGGTCTCCGAATCCTACGATCCGAATTAACTAGGTAATCCAAAGAGATACCGAATCGCGCCAGATTAATCCAGGAGATTTATCATTGCCCGCCTCGCCTCGCCTCCCCTGAAAAGGCCGGGACGCGCATAGCATAGCATGGGGATAGTACACTCTGATCGTGGCCATCTCACTGGGCCGCATCCCCACGACCTCGCCTCGCAGTCTCACGCGACACGGCGATCACACGTACGTACCCGAAAAGCGATCGCTTGTCCAGCTCCAGCTCCAACGATCCATCCATGTGCGCCGCAGCGGTGGCCGTGGACGTGGAGGCCGGAGCACGCCCCACTTGCTCCACTCTGCATTGGCATTGGCATCTGCGCTGCGACCCTGCAAGTCGCGACCGTAAACATGTCGCTAGACAAGGCGGACGTGCTCATGGTTGGCGCCGGAAAGCTCGCCGGTCACATGGACACGGGCGCGGGCACGTAAATAACCCATGCCGCCCGAGGTGATAGTAGGAGTACGTTAGCGGCGGAGCCGGACGTGGAGCATAACCATGGCAGCACGCGGCTGCATAAACAAAGCCGGCGTCCATCTGGCGACCTGCACTTTTGGAAATTATTGCGAGGGCGAGGGCGAGGGGATCCACGTCAAAGCTTTCGAAATCTTAACTAACCCCGAGCCGGGATTAGACGGGGCGAGCTGAGAGCCACATGCTTTCGCTTTGTGTAATCTCCCTCCCCGCTGTTTGGAGTTGATCCAGCGTCTCGTCTGACTTCACAGCGAGCGAATGCGCCAAAGTGTTTGACATTGCGGCAGCTCATGGGTAACAGTATCACTGCTACAACTTGGGAGTACTAGTATATTTCTGTTTGTCGCCCTTAGCCTAATCCCTGCCTACAAATGGCCGCATTAGGGCCTGCTTCTTCTTCTTCACCACCTTCGTCCCAGACAAACCGCTCCCACTAATGAGCATTAGCCTTGCTTCCTGAACCCGAAACATACCTCCCAAAACATCACTGCAGCCCCGTCGCTTCTGCTCTGGCAACTCTGGATGGAATAACTCCCCTGCAGAAGCTTAATTAGGTGCGTGCCCATCCCTGACCAACGCACAGGCCCTTAAATTCCGCGCTTGTTTGATTCTCATGTGCATTGCAAAGTTTGTTCCTTGCTTGTTTCAGCACTCTACCCGTTGCCTGTCCGTGTCTGTCTGCTCCTCTGGCATGCATATTCTGAAAACTCTCGCTCAGCGATGTCTTCGTTTCAGAGTTTCTTCAGAGCTAACTGCCGTGCATACCATGATTATATCTTACTTTTCTTTCTGTTCTCTGAGCGCTTAATTAGCTATTATCTGCGTTGTGACGCTCCGGTCTGAGATGCGTTCAGTTATGTGCGGAGCAGAGGCACCTTGACTGCATTTCTCTGTCAAGACTCGACAGACAGCCTGAAACATTCATACATTCTCTGGGAAAATAGTCGTGCATCTGGCGCTTTCTCTTCAGTTATTATATCATCTAGTAGTACCTTTCTAGCGCGAAAAGAAAAAAGAATTGCAAGTCCTACTACGTGCTCGTCAGCACAGCCATATGGCAACCTGTAGCCCCGCGGAAACGATGGTACAAGAAACAGGAGCAACTCGTCCAGCACAGATACACAGCCATAGACCCATAGTATACAGCGTATAAATTATGCAAGCTAAGTTTGACAGATTAGATCCGCTAACCTGTAGGCTGGAACATTTTCGCCGCTAAATCATTTTTCTATCTATCTAAAACAACTAAGATCATTATACCCGGTGCAAGCATTAGGTCCACATCATATCAGCAAAGGAAAACGCTGTGCCACCGGCCATTTTCCTTCTTCTTTTCAAGGCACACCGTCCATTTATTTATCCCCGTGAACTAGCAGCAGTACATGCGATGCGCGTAGTACTAGTCTAGCCCAACATGTGAACGCGGACGATCAGTCCACAAAGTGTCATCTTGTTCTACGATCGGAAGGTCTAAAAGTCGAATCAGGCTTCCGTTGGAAAGAAGCATGGGGGTGAGTGGGTTATCTGAAGAAAAGCCTCCAATTGGAGGGGGAGATCGATAGATGCTGAAAATAATCGAGGCCACTAGCTCATGGCTCCATCACCCCCCCAACCCAACTCACATGCATCACTGTCCCGCTGCCCCTTTATCCATAGTTCTATGGCACTTGTTGCAAGTTAACAACTGTTGGCATGAGAGCGATCAAAGGGTTGTGTTGTTTGTCTAGACGCGTGCGAAGAACCGGGATGTGTTCCACAAGTGCCGCCAATTAGGTAGGTCTCCATCTCTTTCTCTAATGTATGCTATGTATAGTGTATAGAGAGATCACATGTGGAAGATATGTTGGATGGCCTAAATAATGAAGTGCACCCCGGGTCTCTTACAGCATAGTATTTTTCCGAAATAATTGAAAAACCATATTCTTTATTTTAGGGAGTGTGTTTATTGATTTAGGAAGAAAAAAAAATCGGCTCTAAAGGGTATGTAATCATTTCCAAAAATAATTCGAGTTCAAGGAGACTGGGGCCATTTTGTAATTTCCTGAAAAATGGCAACTATTGTCTTTTGAGTCTACATTCTGAATTTATGTAAAAATATATATGTGGTTAAATTCTTTTTTGCCTCTTTATTCATTCCGAGGAATGGTCGCTTTATTGAGCTTTTTTAGCTACTCGGATATGTGTAAGATAATAACAAATGAGCAATTTGGTCATCTTTCCCTACCACAGTCACATTACGGTTATTTAGATTTTTCACAAGTTCATTTCTGATCTCGAGATTTAAATTTGAAGGCAGAATAGCACATCGATAGAACGATATTAATGCCATATCAATGTGTTTCCTTGAAACCTAAAGTATTGATGACACCAATGAAGTGAATTTTTTATGTTTCTCCTCAAGTCAGTTTTTTTCCTTACCATTCCTTTATTGTCAACTTGCGGGTTGCCCCAAACCAAACAAATGTACTGTAGCTCATGCGTAAACTAAACTGCATCTCCCCGCCAAACAAACAAACAAAACAAAACTGCATCTGAATATACTTCGTCTGTTTCAAAATATAAAAGGTGTATTAGGCCTCCTTTGGTTTAGAGGAATTTCATAAGAATTCTAGAGGATAGGATTTCTATAGGATTTTTTCCTTTAGAGCCCTTTGGTTCATAGGAATGGATTCCTATTCCTACATAGGATTGGTTCCTATTCTCCACATTTCATAGGAAAATAAAAAAGAGCCTAGACTCAATGGAAAAATTCCTTTGGTGCAACCAAATGACATCTTGTTTCCTATTCCTACTCATAGGATTTGAGATACATGTCATTTCATTTCCTACAAGATTCCTATTCCTATGATAATCCTATCCTATGAACCAAAAGATGCCTTAATGTTTTGAAAAGTTCAAGTTCTCTAACTTTAGCCAATTTCATAGAGAAAAATATCAACAACCACAATAATATTGTAGACTTCGATATATTTTTGCTATAAACTCAATTAAACACGGAAAATTTTGACTTTTTTTTACAAAAATCAACAGCCTTATATTTTGAAAAACAGAGGAAGCAGGAAGCAATTTCAAGAAAACAGAAAGACGTACCCTCTCCGTCTAGGTGTGTAAGTCACCTTACGAAAACCAAATAATCCCAAAACACTTAGGCACCGTACATTAACTCCCCCCTTGTTTCTTGTCTTGTGGCATATCAACCAATAATATATGTGGGCCGTGCATGCTTTCAATGACTTAAGACTACCAAACATAACATGCAGTGATTAGTTCATTGCATGCAATGCTATTAATTAGCAAAAAAACATTAAGTTTTCTCGTTTTCCTCTCTGCCTTGATCGCGATGCACAACGTAAGATGACTTACACACCTAGACGGAGGAAGTAGTAGTATGACAACATAAAAAACGCCTCACTTCCACGACAACATACCTGTCGTCAGAAGGACCCAGAATTAAAGTTACTCCTATTTCAAAGTCGAGGGGACCAAAATAAACCCCAAAAATCACTTCACATTTCTAAACTTTTGTTTGGAAGGTAGCAGCAATCCCAGCGAAAATTCCGTAGGTTTCCATGCCGTTGGACACGCAGCAGCAGCCAATCAAGAATCAGAAGAAGATGGGGGAAAAGACCGGCCGAGCACCGGGCCGGAGAATGCGATGCGACCGATCAAAGGCGGACCGCGTCGCGATTTAGCGTTACAGCTCCATTTATTTACACAAGGGAACAGCTCGACCGCCTAGGAAACCAAGGCCACAAGGTACGTACAAAGACGGAGGGAGGGAGCGCACGGAAGGAGCGGAAGAAGAGTCCAAGAACCCCAATCCCAAGCTCCAACCGGAACGAGTCCTCATTCCCCTCCCCTCTGTCTGTCCCCCCTCGAACCCTCCGCCGGCCGCCCCGGGAGCAGCAGCAGCACCAGGCACCGCGCGGCTGCCTGGCCGCCGGAGGCCTTGACGGCGGCCGGAGGCGACGCCGTGAAGAGCCGATCGATTCTCCTCGTCCGGAGTCCTCACGCGCGCGGAGAAGGTGACGAGATTCGATTCCTTTCTGTCCTTCTTTTCTTTTCTTTGGGGGGTCGATCCGTATGGTTTGGTTGCTGGAATGGCACAGTGATTTGCTATACGGAGTGTCTCCTTCTCCTCCTCTGTGGCCGTTCCTGTTTGAATGGAACAGTTCGTGGGCAGTGGGATATGCTTCGTTATTTTGGGGGGCTCGGTAGTATTTGCTTTCTTTTCTTCCGAGCCTTGGATTTTAGCCCGCCTTCGTTTTGCTTGCGCCGCCTGAGATTCAACTGCAAATTTTGCCCATCGAGTTGCGATCGGAGCGCCGGTAATCACCAGAAGCTTCGAACGTTTGTTTCAGGAAAGGGACTTCTTTTTTGTGTTTTTGTCATTTTGAAACGGACGAGCGTTGCTTTTCCCACATTCTAGTAGTAGCACACAACTGAATTGAACACCAGTGCGACCAGATTATCCCCGTTGAATGGCGCCGTTCTGTCGAGATCACTCTGTCTAGTAACTACCAGACGATCCGTTTTCATTCACATCGCATTTACTACTATGGCTTGCAGTTTTTTGTACTCATCTGTGGCGATGCAGTTAAATTCTCATTTTCATCTGAGACGAAGGGGAGGCGCCGAAAAATAAATCCGTTTCATTTGTTAGCGCTGCCATTTGTGCACAGGAACCAAAAAAGCACCGCAAATCAAAAACGAGAGATCGCTGCCGCATCTTTCTCCCTTTGATTGATGAGAGGAGCAGCGTAAAGACGCGTCTTTAATGGCCAGCCACGCGCCTACGCCCGAGCCCGTCCGGCCGTCGGCGTAGCGGTAGTGGTAGGCGTTAAAATAGAGCAGCCAGCGCGCGGCGGCAGCGCACGTCGCTGGCCCCCCGCCCGCGCTTCTCCCTCCGGTGGCACGCAGACGCAGCAGCCAAAGTACTACTGCTACGGCGTAGCAGCTGTTTTTACGTGCCGTCCTCCTCTCCTCTCCTATACGTATGGCCCTTCTTTTTTTACTTTTGTCTCTTTAGCCTTTCTGCGCTGTTTCTAGCTGTTGCTTGCTTGCTTGCTTGCTTCCCCTCGGGATCTGCGCGCCATGCCGCTGCCGCTGCTGCTTTGTGGCCTCCGCCGCCGCCTGCCCGTGTGGGTTGGTCGCCTGCTTCCTCTGCCGGCGCGGCGGGATGCCCAACGTGGGTACGGTTTGGCAGCGCTGTGTTGGTGAGCTGTTGCCTTGTTGGTGAGCAGGACCCCGGTGCTCTGCCATTTTATTTTTAAATTTGGAGTTGGGTTAGGAGTTGCTAGGTCAGAGGGAGGAGAGCCTGTGCGTCTGTGCTTGTGTTTTCCCCTTGCATCAGGCTTCCTGGCATGGTACGTACGCAGTTTCTTGATGGATGACCAGTTGATCTGCAATGCTGCTTGCTGATGAACTGCGTGATTCGTTTATTTTGAGTTGTCTTGTCCATCCAAGGCCTTGGCGCTTCTTGTTTCGTTGGATTATCATGTGGGAGTGGGGCATCTCTGTGCTCCTCCTCTGCTGGCTGCAGGGCCAGGACTGCTGCACGCCTTAATCTTACTTTCCCCACTTGCATATCAGTGCTTGCCATGAGCATTTCTTTGTACCTGAACAAGTGTAGATAGTATTATGATTGTTGCTGTTATACCATCGCTAGTTTCATGTAATAATCTAACTGGTTATCTAATTGTACACACATAAGTTTAATGTAATAAATAAAACCATGCGATGTTGGGCTAGAATAGAACTGATAAAGTTGGTCAGCCATCGCTGGATAATTACTTGACATATCGGGTACTCAATCGTTTCTTTTGCGTTCAGTTCATTTCCACTGTACTGTACTTCATGTTTTTCTCATGTTCTCGGCTGCTCTATTCCATGTCGGCAGCCTGACATTTGCGTTGTCAATTGCAGATGACATTTTGATCACTACTCACCTTTCACACTGGTCGACAAGACCTCTGTGCCGATTGTTTTCTCAATCTAGAAGAAATTTAGTGCGATATGCCAAGATCCAACTCAGACAGGGATGATATCTTCTTTGATGCATTTGATGATATTAGTTCAGCAAGGGAGCCTTCATCATCAGATGATTGTAGTACGAGTGGCGAAGGATTGGCGCCAAGGGAATTTGAGTACGACATTTGGGCAAACGAGCCAATGAGTGTTAAAGAAAGGCGGCAAAGATTCCTGGAGGGAATGGGATTAGATGACTTAGGTTCCACTAAAGTGGATCTTCCTCAATGTCAGGCAGAGATAACAAGTGCTGACACTTGTGCTGACTTGCAGGAAAGGACTGTTATGAGCGACGTCTCTTCTTTGGGTTCATCTATACCTGAGAATGAATCAGCATTTGATGCCGCCTGCTGCATTAGGGATCTGGATAGTGGAAAGAGATATGTAGTTCATAATGGCGGGCATGACGGACTAACTAGCTTTCTCAAGGATGTTGCAACAGATAAGGTGTTGTCTCTTCTGGAGTTTGAAAGCTTAGTTGGTGTTTCTCGATCTGTTCAAAAGTTATTACGAAGAGCATATTGCCAGAGTCCTGCCCTGGCAACAGAGGCAAAAGAGGCTATTGGTGGAAAGAAAAAGGATATCAAAAGCTTGTGCAAAAACTTGATGAAGAAGAGGAGTTTCGGTGGAATGTGCAAGACTGATGTCCATGTAAAAAGCTGCACGACAAGTATACCATCCAGAACAAAAGTTCAGCACCGAAAGAAGAAGAATGCGGAATTCTCTGCTGTCTATATGGGTCAAGAAATCCGGGCTCACAACGGTTTAATTAGAGTAATGAAGTTTAGTCCGTCTGGCTGGTATTTAGCAAGTGGTGGTGAGGACTGTGTTGTGAGAATTTGGCAGATTACAGAAGTGGATGCACATTCTAAAATGTATGGGGGAGAGAACCACTCTCATGAACATGTAGAGAAAATTAAAATCCTAAAACCGAAGCTAGAAGAGGGGCAGGGCCGTGCACTTGCAGTTATGCCAAGCAAGGGTTTTCACATTACAGAGAGCCCATTGCATGAATTACATGGCCATACAGGTGATGTCCTGGATATGACATGGTCGAATTCAGATGTAAGTTTCTCGTTTGGTTCTCTAGAGCTATCACATTACTTATGCTCATACTCAACCTACATTTTGGCCTGAAATACCATGATTGTCTGTTAACATGTTTTCATGTATCATGAACATACTCTTAGATTATTATCTTTTGTTACATTTGCTTAATTGCTTACCTTCATTGGCTTGGTTTTGACTGCAGTGTCTGTTGACCTCATCAAAAGATAAGACAGTCAGATTGTGGAAAGTTGGCTCAGATGTTTGTCTTGGAGTATTCAGACACAAAGACTACGGTAAGCAGAAATATCATAAACCAACTGTTGTGTGCTTTTGATGGCCTAGTGCCTTGCCCATTGTTGATTTCTTACATTGTTCTACTGGTTTTGTTGTTTTAGTGGCAAAGAGTCTTATCGTATACTCCAAATTTTGAGCCATTGCAGTTTCAATATTTCCATGAATAAGAACTTAACTTTCCTTTGAAATTGCCAACAGTGACGTGTGTTCAGTTCAATCCTACTGACGAAAGATACTTCATCAGTGGTTCAATAGATGGTAAAGTTCGCATTTGGGATGTTCTACACAAGCGGGTCGTCAACTGGGCTGATACCAGGAATGTTATATCTGCTGTTAGTTACCAACCAGATGGAAAGGTTTGGATCTGATCAAAATGTTATTGCAGATTATTTTGCATTACTGAATACTAATTCATGCTCTCTGTAAATCAGAATTTTGTTGTTGGCACGACTGGAGGAGTTTGTCGCTTCTACGATCAATCAGGTACATAGAAGTCAACACTTACCATCCATGTGGTTTTTGTTACTTTGCATGTCTCTTAGTAATGATATATTATAGTACTCTCAGCTGAGCAGTTCGTTTCTGTAGGTGAAGACATCCAACTAGACAAAGAATTGTTTATGCAAGGGAAAAAGAAATCTGCTGCCAATCGGATCAAGAGTCTGCAGGTGTGATATCTGCCATGATATTCTCTACTGGTAGTATATTTGGAAGTAATTGTTATGCCGATAAACTAATTTGTGATTGGCACTTGGCAGTTATGTACAAGTGATTCCCCTAGATTCCTAGTTACATCAACAGATTCCAAGATTCGAGTTGCTGATGGTGCTGATATCGTCCAAAAGTTTAAAGGCACGTATATTTTTGCAGAAGTTTCCATCCTTCATTGGCTTAGAACGTTTCCGTTTTCACATGTTTACGTTTCATGATCTCAGTGATCCTAACACCATCCTTTGTGCTTTACGATGCAGGGCCTTGGAAGTCGAAGGCTCTTTCATCGCCATCACTAACATCAGATGGCAGATATCTTATATCCACCGGCATGGACTCCAATGTCTACATATGGAATTTTGACAACTCAAGCAGCGCCTCACAGAAAGGTGAAGCCAAATCGGTTCGATCGTGCGAAATGTTCTTCTCCAAGGACGTGACAACCGCGGTGCCATGGCCGGGGGTGCACCAAGACAGGCATGTCAAGCCGTCCCGCTTGCCCGAGAAATCTGCCAGCGCGTCGGCTTTACGCCGCCATGGAGGAGAAAGCCGTTCCCCTGGGACATGGTTCTTCGCGGACGGCATGAGGGGGTCTGTGACGTGGCCAGAGGAGAAGCTCACTTCGGCGAAGCCTGTCAATGGCCCCCGGCTGGCTGACTGTCTCTCGGCGATATCGGCTGCCTGGAACATGGTGATAGTGACGGCGAGCCACGGCGGCGTGATCCGGTCCTTCCACAACTACGGCTTGCCTGTGACGTTGTGAGGTTGTAAGCTTTGGTTATTACTAGTTTCTTCTACTGACGACCTTGAGTTGTTTTTTTGTTCTTCCTCCGGAAGTGTTGGGGGAGTGGTGGAAGAGAGGTTTGGTATAGCACCAAGAAAAGAGGGAATGTTGTACCACGGGGGTCCCTAGCTTCTGAAAAGGAGATTAATCAGTGGAGATGCTCGCTTTTGTCTGCAAGCTCTCTTTTTTTCTTTATGAAAAGGCCTCAAAATTGTTGCTTAGGTTTTTTGTTGCTAGGTCCTCTCTACGAGGTGACTAGCATATGTAACCCTGTTGAAGCTGTTTTCAAAGATGGTGGGCAAAAATCCTTGTGTGTATTTCACTCTTGGAAGACCAGACAGTGCAAGTCCTGATGTTTTGGCTGCATTTAAGTTCAGTTATTGTCAGTCAAGCTGGTGACTGGTGAGGTGAGGTCTCCCACCGGTTGCTTCCAGACTTGCAGTCATGATCATGTGCTTGTTGAGATTCTCCGAGCTGTGGCTATGCGCGTTCGGTACAGAAAGCGCTACTGGAATGTTCCAACTTGCCAACTTGGTGAGTTGGTGGCAGGAAAAGCTCCAACCCTAGTCACGCGGAGCCGCACGTTTCGGTCGGTTCGGCTCGCAGCCGTTGCCTGCCTCCGCCCCATTTTAAAGTTGCAACATTGCACGTTCCTGATGACGACGTTCACGAGATACATGTTTGCTGCTAGGCTCCACACTGACGTACAACACAGGGTGCCAACAGTGAGTGACGGGTCTACAGGCAGTGTATTTGTTTGTGGGCCTGTGCTGATGTTTTTTTCTTTCTTCTATTAACCATGGTGCTACAAGGGGAGTGTCTGGTTCTCGTAGCAACTTTTGCCTGTATAGCATACAATTTTCAATTGGGCCTGACTGAGGAAAACATGTGAAAAAACATCCGCACCTAGTTTGGTTGGCTGCATACCTTCTAGCTTGCATGGAGCGTAACGAAATGTGGCCTGTTTGGTTGCCCGCTTGTTTAGACGAAACACACAAGGCATGGTGTTTAGTTTCATGCAACATCTGTTGTCTTGTAACCTCTTTGGTGAGGTGGTGAGGTTACCAGCACACATGGGCCTGTAGGACAACCCAAAGACACACAAAAAATAGCATATTAACATAGTTTAAAACAATAGCAAGCAGTTTTAAACATAGTACCACACTTAAACATAGCAGTTTTGAAGCAAATCAGTATGATATAGTCGATACTAAACCAGTTGGAGCAACTGAGAGTTGTCCTAGACATTTACGCCGAAGGCGTTGTCGTGCCTCCCGCACTTTGTCACCACTTCAATGCCTTCGTCGTTGAAGACGATGACCTTCAGCGTGTCGGGAGTCAGCAACTTGAAGGTCACCATGTACCCGATCTTGATCTGATGGACGACGGCGGTGGTGGCCCAACCCTAATCGAGAGTGGCCCTGCCGTTCATCAACCTCACAGTGACCCTCCACGAGGAGCCAGTGTTTGTCTTCAGCTTGAACTCCGTCGGCACGGTCAAGAAGTGCTAGGTGAAGTCTAGGGGCATTGGTATGCACTCGAGCTACGGGGCAAGGATCACCTTGCAGAAGTGAGTTGGCCCACCCTCCTCATGGTAGTGCGTGTAGTTCCGGCACTTGCCGCCAGGGGACTCCTCAACGATGACCTCGTTGCCTGTGGGAAGCACCTCCTCAGCCGTGTGCGCCACCACCTCCAAGGGCGGCATCACCTCCTTGCCCTTGTCATCCTTCTCTGTATCAATCTAAGTTATGAACAACACAAAGTTCATGGCGTTATGAAGAGCACAAAGTTCAAAGGTTGATCAGCACTAAAACCGATCGTCCAAAGCCCCTATATCTACCCACCCTGACGATCACTACTAACCCACAACCACACTTTATAACCCTATCTCCTTTCTGTCTCTCACTCTTCCTCCTATCCATCGCCATGAACTCCAACCCCAACCCCAACCCTTCCCTTGGGGCATTGGATGGAAGTCTTTCTTCCTAGGGTGGTTGCTCGGTGATTGCACCAAGTTCGAGAACACCATGGAAGTGTCTTTGAACTTTGGCAGCATCGAAGACATGCACAAGGAGGCGGGCGTTGTGGTGAAGAAGGCGACGACGGAGGAGTTGAAGATGCTGATTCCTGACCCAGTGAAGGGTGCTATGTCAGTCGACATCCTTCGCTGGGCCGTGAATCAGGCCGACTCCGGTGATGCTAGACAGAGGGCAAGGTGGGCCAACTATAGGGAGTACATGACTCATGACCAGCGTGCCGCAACGTACTGGAATGGGACTTTGGTGGCGTCGGATGAGGAAGAAGAAGTGGTGGAGATGATTGTCAGGGCGCTGGAGCTAGGCCACCGTACTTTGCCAATTGATCTAGACTCCAATGAGGACGACGAGATGGTGGTCCATCCAGAGGATAAGAACAAGGCCATGGGCACCCGCCGCTCCAACCGCCTCCAGGGTTATCGGGGCTAAGATTTTAAACTACTGGGTAAGATCAACCCCCAATCCCCATTCTTGTACTCAATCTTGATCAAAACCCTAAAATCCATCGCTACTAGGAACTCATGATGATGTTATGATCAGTCCTATGGCGATTTACCTCGATTCCCCACTTCCCTAGAATGCAGATCGAATCTAAACATGGATCAAATGTGAAATAGTAAGTAAGGAGGTGAAAATAGTGCTTACCGCCATTGCCGAAGTGCTACGGGTGAGGTTGCGGATGATGACCTTGAGCGTGTCGGGAGTCAGAACCGGTCTGCACATTCATGATATACATGTTTGCTGCTAGGCTCCGCTCGTACAACACAGGGGGCCAACAGAGTGAGTGACCGGTCTGCAGGCAGTGTAGCTGTTTGTGGGCCTGTGCTGATGATTATTTTTCTGTTAATCATGGTGCTAACTCGCTGTTTGGTTGAGACCTGGGAACAGTAAGACAAGCGCACCAGGAGCAGCCCACCTCGTGGAGATTTAATGCTGCAGCAACTACTTATGTGCTGCAACGGGCTTCTTCCATCTTAGATAATCACCATCCTGTTTTACAGCTCCAAAAGACCGAATAAAGGTTTTTAAAGCATCTACAATCATAGTTGGCATATCTGAGCCCCAATACGTTCGTGGGCTCATCGGGACACGCCCGCGGTCAGCGGGTCATTTGTCCTCCTTCACAACAAACCTTATATCCCAATACCTAAATTCATGTAAGTTCATGCACGTCCATCACATAACGCAAATTCATCATAAATTCAACACATGCCAAAATAATTCAACGTTTCATACATAGATAAGCGATACACGAATGAATCAACGACTTTAGTTGCCGCGGTCATTGATCCTCTTCTTCATGCGGACCAACCACTTTTTTTCTTCATCATCCAAGAGGTTGATGTTCTCGAACATGATCCTCGACTCATCCGCCTCTCTCTCAAGCCTTTCTCTCTCTTGAGCTCAAGTCCTTGCATTGTTGCCATTTGTTCAATCTCCCATTTTGCAACCTTCTCTTGCCTCTTCAATTCTATTTGTTATTCTCCAAGGTCAAACTCTCCCGGTCGAACTCCATCTTCCCTCTTTGCACATCGATGAACACCTTGTACCTTTCCTCCTCTTCACCACCTTGGCGGAAAAAATGCCCGTCCAAGTGACGGACATTTGGTTTGTCGCGCCTTCACGCCGCTACCCTCTCCTTCTCTCACTTGTTTCCTATCACCTGCCGGTTTCTCCTCGGCACGGTTTCTTGCATATCTAACCCACCATTTTCTTGTTCTTCCTCATCCAATCCAACTGATTGAGCGGACCTAGACACATCATTTTTCTTCATCTTCTTCATGGACTTTTTAATATCCTCAAGAACGGCTTGCCACTTGGGTTTCCCATTCAATTTCATCCAACAAAGTGAAAAAGTGAATGCCTTCTTCTCCACTTGATGGTACAAAGCCTCCACCAAAGTTGCATGGGTTCGAACTCTGATGCTGCTTTGGTTCTAGCCAACAACTTGTTTGAGATAACTAACAAATTTGCTCACGACCTCTTGGATGAGTGACCATTTATGTTGGAGAGAGCATGATACATGGTTGTTAGAGATTGGTATGGCTTCACATAGTGTTTTTGCTCATGGTAAAGTTTGTGAATGTTTTCCCAATATTTCTCACCCTTTTTCTCGGTCCCACATAGTGGACCCATGCTAGTGTTACAATTCTCACACAACAAAACATCTCTCAAACCATGTGAATGCCGGACCTCTTGGCTTCACTACCTTCTTTTAGTGCGTGATGTTTTCCCAACTTCAAACACCAAGGACGAATTGGTATCCTTCATGGTAAATTACAAAGAATCTTGACCATCATTTATCATTTCTTGCATTATTTGTTTCTATAATATGCATCACAATTTAACTAACGTCCTACAAGTTTGATATGATGGTATGTACAAAAAAAATCAACGGATGCAAGTTTGAAAGGGACAAAGATTGTACCAGGTCTTGGTGGAGCGTCCTGTCGAACAGCGTGTGGGCATGCCCGGAGACGGAATTGCCCGATGTTGCCCAATGCCTTTGGAGCTATGGTGAGTCGTACATCATGGACGCGTCAGGGAAAACTTGCAAGAAACTCAAATTTGGGATGCCCATCCACTGTGAGGGCGGGATGGAGTCGGGCTCCGCCGACAAGTTGTTTGTCTTCACGACCACTGTAGGCTAAAGCAACAAAAAAGGGAAAAATTTCGTTGCTTACACACCCAGGACCACTATGAAGATGCATATACGGTTTGATCTGATTGTCACCAACTCGTAATGCAATGGAAGTAGAGTTGGCGAAGATCGTTGCGGGAGATTCCCGCGGCTAAAATTTACAACCTCCCAGCCATGAGAATTTTTCCTCCCTCGAACAGAAGATCGAGCGTACGATCTCTCTACTAGGTTGCAAACATACAGTGTCACCAAACCAGTAGCGCTTCCCCGCCCAGAACTAACCGCTACAGGAGACTAGACGACCTTGGAGAAGAATGAAACTTCCCGTGGAGGGCGCGAGAGAGAAAGCATATCATTGCATGCCATTATGTGCGTGGAGAGGCCCAGGAGGTCTCGATTGTGGGTGTGGACGTGTGCGCGTTCATGTGCAAGGTGGGCGACGAGCCTTACAAGTGGGCCCTCTTTCAATGTCTAAGTGGCAGGTCGCGGGTGCAACGCTGGTCCTTGGATCTTTGTAGATCTGACAGTTGTGTTATAACACTGGCTTAGTACCGGTTCGGGCGGTTTGGTGGATTGTGGCGTGCGTTGGTTGGTTGGACCGGTTGGCTAGCTCAGTGTGTCGGCCCAATTGGCTTTTTTTAATTCATTTTACTTTTCTTCTTATTTTAGTTTTGAATATGAAATTGAACTCGGTTCAAATAATACCAATTCAAATCCTAAAAATCCTAAAACTTGCACAAAAGTAGTAGGGCTATTAGAGATCATACGGAAAAAAATTAGATGCATGTTTGTAAAATCATTTTATGCAAATGGATTTAATATGGACTGTAAATAAATCCCTAAAATGATTTATTATTAATTGGAAGTAATTGAGTCTTTTCTTAACTTTATTATGTGTGATTGTTATAGCTATGTAATACTTTTCGATCTTCAGCGGACGTGGTGCATAGTGGTAGGTTCAATTTTGCGGTGTCCTCACCCAGTGACAGGAGGGTAGTGAGACACGTATTTGTATTGTTGCTACTAAGGAAAAAACGATGGGGTTTAATCATATTGCTTGGTTTTATTTTATGTACATTATGTCATCTTGCTTAAAGCATTACTTCGTTTGTTATGAACTTAATACCATAGATGCATGGTGGATAGTGGTTGATTGGTGGAGTAATAGTAGTATATGCAAGCAGGAGTCGGTCTACTTTTCACAGATGTAATGCCTATGTACATGATCATGCCATGAATAATGTCATAACTATGCACTTTTCTATCAATTGCTCAACAGTAATTTGTCTACCCAATGTATGTTGTTTTTATGAGAGAGGTGCCTCCAGTGAAAACTATGGCCCCCGGATCTATTTTAGTCATATTGCTAAAACCAAAAATACCTTGCTGCAATTTATTTACTTTTATTTTACTTTGCAATTTATCTATCTACTACTATCAGATCTGATCCTTACAATTAATGAGTACAAGGGGATTGACAACCTCCTTGCACGTGTTGGGTGCAAGTATTTGCTCTTGTGTGTGTAGGTACCCTCGACAGTTGTTTGCGTGAAACTCCTATTGGTTTGATAACCTTGGTTCTCTACTGAGAGAAATACTATCTGCTACTATATTGCTTCACCATTTCTCTTCAGGGAAAAATCCCAACGCAGCTCACAAGTAGCAATTTCCTTTTGATAGTATCAACATACCTACTCAAACTAATTGTTGAGCACCAAAAGCTGGAAAAGTATCCTTATCGATCCTTTCCATAGATTAGGGGGGGGTGTTGTCCAAAATAAATACTTTTGAAAGTAAAGGTAATCAAAATTTAAGTAGAATGTTAGTCCATTTAATCATGTTGTCATGTATAATCAAGACCCACTAACGGGTCCTAGATGCAGTCACAACATAACAACGTAAAATGTCGTACCAAGAGATTTAGAATCAAGGCATATGACTAATGATTTTTCCAATCCAAGATCGTAGGAAATTTCCTCATGTCTAAGTCGAAACGCAACTTTTTGTTTAGTGAAAAGTGCATTTTGCACTTACTAGAAAACTAGGTGAAATAAGAAATTGTATTTATTTTAGTAGTTGCACCATTTAGACCAAGACATAAGAAAGCCCCGCCCGACATAGATACATATAGGTGTTTTTACCAATGAGAACACTTCCATCCTGCAAAAATCGAGTAAAGGATGCAGTTAATAACGACACAACTGATAGCAAAAAAGATGCAATGGACAAGAACGTAGTTGATAAATATGCAGTTGCTTCTCTATATATGATATGATCCGCATGTTGTGCGTATTCAAGAAAAGAAAATGCAGCTGATGATGCAGTTAAGAGTGGTGTAATTGACAATGGTGTCTCAACTGCATTCTTTTTCAAATGTAAATCACATGCTTCAAGTGTATTTTCTGAGCTGCTGTTTTGAACTACATATATATCTGAACTGCGCTGATTTCTACTCCTAAAGGACAACTTGGTAGTCTCCATTTCGTCTGTTTTTTTCATCTCAACCTCCCACCTTCATCAGTTTTTTGTCCCTCCTCCCACCACCATCTACCACGCCGGCTTACCTCACAGGATACCCAAAAAAACAGGCGAAGAGGCCCCTCACTCGTAGCAAAAAATAATCAGGCAACAATGATCCGCTCGATCTATTTGCTACGGCCTAGGTCACGTCGCCGTTGCCGCCATTCTGCTCATATGCCGCCACCACCATTCCGCTTGCACGCTGCCGTCACCATCACCCCTCTCGCATGCCGCCGCCATCACCCATCGCAGCTGCTCGGGCATGGAGCTCGTGTGCTGCCATGGCCGCCATGGCATCCGTGGCCATCAAGAAGGGACCCTAGGCCTCGGCCGTGTCCGCCTGCTCGAGACACGGGGTCACCACGTCCAATGCTGCCAGCACCTCATGGATATGCCTAGCGCCCTCCATGCGCCCGCCGATGATCGGATCGCCACACCACCCTCGGAGGACGACGCATCCGTGCCTCCCCACTGGCACCCCACTGTCGGTGGCCTCTCCCCCCGATTTTGACGCCCTGCTAGCGGCCTCCCTACTCGCCACGGGCTCCTACATGCATGATGGTGCTGCCTCTCCATGCATTGAGGATGTCGTGGATGCGACGACCTAGAGACGAGGACTGCATTGCTGCGGCGGCGCCGCCACCACTTCCTACAGACTCCCTGACTCACAGTGCAAGACATCCCAACTCGAGTCCATCCGGGTAAACGCCACCGTCGCCTTGGTAGGATCTGTTTTTTGCGGCTTGGATCCAGGCGAAAGAGGAGAGGAAGGAGAGAAGTATTGGTCTACGACTCGGGTCATGGGGATGGATGCATCTCTCGGTAATGGTGGATCCAAACTCAGTTCATCTTATAGGCTTAATTTGTACTGTGTCATTTTGCTGAATACGTTGCTCCCCTTTTTATCTACAATCAAGATGATTTTCCTCTGTGGGGTATGCATATCATCTTCCTTTCATTTTCATTAGGCCTCCTTTGGTTCATAGGATAGAAATGTTGTAGGAATAGGAAAATCATAGGAAGTGAGATGACATGCATCTCAATTCCGATAGAGAAAAAGATGTCATTTGATGCATAGGATAGGAATTTTTCCATTGAGTCTTAGCTAATGTTTTTTTCCTCCAAAATGTGAAGGATTGATTCCTATCCTACATAGGAATAGGAATCCATTCCTACAAACCAAAGGGCCTCAAAGGAAATTTTCCTATGCAAATCCTATCCTATAGAAATCCTATGACATTCCTACAAACCAAAGGAGGCCTAGAACTTATCATATTTTGTTTGAGAGGCAGGTATAATGATGGAAAATATTTCTTTTCATCACAAGTATATTTTCATGGGATACAATGGCAATCAGGTTTGTGTTTCACGAACTTTCTTCATATCACTGCTTCTACTTTATGCAGATTGTACAGTGGCAATCAGGACTATTGTATTTCGTTGGTTCCTAAATGATCGATTGGGGTGATATATTACATGTCAGCCGATGTACCATTGTACAGTTGGATAGCTAAATGAGTGTGGTACACACTATTGCAGGTTGCTGCTAACGCGACACTACGATCAGAGACCCTTCGACGAAACTGTGTGCGAGGCCATAATTGCAAACGGTGGTGTAAAAAAACGTCAAAAAAGGTGCAAAATGTTTGCGATGGAGGATGCATCGAACACAGTTCAGATTTTAATTGCGTGTGCGATGCAGGGCATAAGGTTCAGCTAAATTAACTGTTTGCGATGAGGAGGAATAAAATAAACGGGCAGCCAGATGAAGGTGTGTGCGATGTACAACATACCGTTCACTCGGATGAATTGTTTGTGATTAGGCAACACAAAAGAAACGGTCAGCCAGATCAAAGGTGTGTGCGATATACGACATGCGGTTCACTCAGATGAACGTTTGCGTTGAGACATGAGAGCGGAAACGGTTCAAATGAACAAGATGTGTGTGATACGAGGCAGACAGGTGTGTAATCAGAAACATGTGCGAAGACCGATAACAACACAGACGATTACTACTAACAAGCCGTGTGTGTTGTGAGCAAACGATTGCTGGTATACAATTGTGAGTGATTGATGAAAACATCACCGACGGGTTACATTGTTTAGTCCGTGTGCGATGTGATTTTCTTTGTCCGCACAACATCTACGCTCTGTCTACAAAGCATCAACATATATACTTAAAAAGACAACATTGCATAACCAAATTAAGCATACAATTACACATGTGACTACACACATAACATTTCCACACACCAAAGCAAGCAATTACATGCATACTAAAGTAGGAGAAACGAGGATCTAATCATCTACTTATTGTTGTGACGACGCTTGCCATTGCTCTGCTTCCGGCTGGATCCCTGGCCGTTTTGGGGAAGGGAGCACTTCCTCATGTCAACGATCTGCCCGTACATGTCGTAGCTCGTGTACACCTCCTTGCCCACGTACATGACGTGAGCTTTGTCGAGTTTCTCCATCCAGGCCGAGTGCCGGGCATGCTTGTCCTTGTTGCACGAATCCTTCATGTCTCTGTAGTAGGGGTCGATGATGGCCTCGACGAAGTGAACCAGTGAGTCCTTCTCATGCTCCTTGCTCCCCCAAATCTTGTATTGGCCCTGGATGTCGACAAGATTCTGGCAGGCGATGCCCGAATTCTCGAGTGCCTTTACATCGTTGGTGATGTCCACCGTAGCGAACATGTAGTGGGGGCTGTTGACAAACCCGGCGAAATGCTTGCAAGGACTTGTGGCCAGGCAATAGTGGTAGACGAGAACGTGGTGGTGCACGAACATCTGGGCGATGGCGACCTTGGGACGACATCCGACACGAGCGCGGGTGTACTCGAGGTCGAACCCGACCACCTTGTACTTCTCTGCGGCAAGCAACAACTCCGTGATGTGGATGGAGTGCTCCACCCAGACCAGGTCGTTGGTGTACACCACTGAGAGGTCCATGAACCTTCCGTGGGTGTCCACCACATCACGCATGGTGAACTGCTGCTCGTCGTCGGCAGTCGCTCAGAGCGCCATTGAAGCCACGCAGGATACCCTCTAAGAATTTCTTGTGTAGGGTGTGCTTCTTGCAATGGTGGGGCGCGATCGAAAAGTTGAAGAGACACAAGGGTTAAATGGCCGCTGTAATAAATGGGGGCCGACCGGCCTGTAATCGTCACGTCTTGTCACGGTGTTCATAGCGGAGGATTCCAGTGCACGCTTGGCAACACTGCCCTGCACGCGTGGGCTCAAAGAGGCGCCAAATGTATCGTCGGTGAGCCTATTCACACGCTATCGCGCTGTTTACCGCGCAAGCTTCCCGCCCCGCTTGTTTGGACACACGCCGGCTAGAAGAGGGACAAATCATGGGCGTTTATTGGCAAAAAGCTTTGTAAAAACAAAGTGTGTGGAATGACTTCGATCATAAGGTTACCCGTGGGTGATGAGGTCAAAGTTACACAGAAGGGTGATGATGGACACTTGAGTGCGATAAGTAATTATGTGCTCTATAGTGCACACGGTGGAAGAAACCAACTATGTGCAATAATGTCGAAGATCGCAGTTGAGTTAGCTATACAGATCGTGTGCTATGAGATCGACAAGGTAAACTGATTCAAGATGGTTAATGAAATCTAAGACCTTTACATATTAAGGTCAAAATAGTGTTAGCAATATACAAGTCTCATACGATGCCATTTCAACAATTGTACCACAAAAGCTCGAAATGTTACAAGGTTCAAATTCTAGAGTTATATGGCTCAAATTCGAAGGCTACAAGGTTCAAACTGATATTAGAAATGAAATTCAGCTCATCAGCTACAAACGCTTGCGCTGATCCGCTGAACATGGATATCAGAGAGGTTCAAACTAATATCGCCCCTTCTAAGTCTGGTTCCGAAACCTCACAATTTTTGCAAAGGGGTCAGCCACTGAGAAGTCATGTATGAGGTTGACATGATGACTTCCGATTACTCTGTCATCTGAAATTCCGAAATGAAATTCAGCATTTTTGGAGTCTACTCCATTCTGCCGCAGGCGCCGGCGCTGATCAACAAACCAATCATTTTTGCGAAATAAATGTAGGGGAAACCTCATTTCCTTCAGCACCCTTGCTCTCAGAACAAAGAACCTAGCGAATATAATCTCCTGTAAGGTTCCTCGGTAGGAGTTCAAAGTAATTTCTGAGAGATGCAGATCTAGGCATTCGACATGATTGTTATATTGTATCACAATATCCACCACTGGGCCTAATCTTATCTGCAAAAGAATAAAACATGTTAGTGCCTACATGCAATTTTGAACATTACTACATGCCTATTGGGTTTGCAGGATTTGTAAAATGCACTAGCATGCCATCTTCGATCTGACATGATTAACATGGGCATTTGATTACATTCTAGAAAAATGTAGCCTTCTTCACAAGAGGTTGGAGTGGATGAAAAGTTCCCTAAGAAAAATTGAACTCCCTTATGGTTAACATTTAACAGGAAAGGAACATCACCTCGATATATAGCTTCTCCAGGCACAAAAAACATCTCAGGAAACTGACAGCTTGCTCCAGGTTGGGGCCGATAGATTCTAGTGCCAAGACCTTCACTGTGCGCAGTTTCGGGGTCAAGCTTGTCGGAATCAATTTCTGAATGACAGACGAACAAACATCTTCAAAATTAGAAATAATGTTAATTTGTAGAAGGAGAGGTAGAAGGAAGCTATTGTACCTGAACAGGTGTGGATCCAATAATAAGTTCAGAGTATTTGTGAGACGAGTAGCCCACCACTGTCAATTTCGGCACAGAAATGACATTGATTCTTGTTGGACCTTCTTGATCAACTACAAGTAATCTCTCAAGTGCAGGTGTGTCCTCAATGACCATACCATGGTACACATCTTGTGATGTCTTCCTGCCGCCCCAGCAACACACATAAATAGTCCGGAGAGTCATGGAGGTGATTTGGAAGGTACTCAACCCATTGATCGCCTGAAGATGAAGGTACTCGAGTGCAGTACATCCAAGGAGCAGGCGCTCCATGTCACTGTTTGAGAGGCAGACAGCGAGGAGCTCGAGGTGCTTCAGTCGTGGTAGAGTAAGAGCGGGTGCGTCATTAAGGGGGGATGGCAGTTCCTGAACTTGGCGACACGCAGCATGGGCGCGAGGCGGAGTGCGGACGTTGGCAGCGATCGCATATGCCCATCATCAAAAGTGAGATCCTCGAGCTGATCTAGGGTGGGGGATCAGAACCAGTCATCAAGCTTGGCTCGGTCCTTGCCGTTGGAATGGAACTTGCCCATTCTAAGGCCTTTGGTTGGGCCAAGGTGACTGCCGAGGATCTTGGAGAATGATGTCTACTACGCAACCTTTCTTCTTGTAGACGTTGTTGGGCCTCCAAGTGCACAGGTTTGTAGGACAGTAGAAAATTTCCCTCCAGTGGATGACCTAAGGTTTATCAATCCGTGGGAGGCGTAGGTTGAAGATGGTCTCTCTCAAACAACCCTGCAACCAAATAACAAAGAGTCTCTTGTGTCCCCAACACACCCAATACAATGGTAAATTGAAGGAAATATGCCCTAGAGGCAATAATAAAGTTATTATTTATTTCCTTATATCATGATAAATGTTTATTATTCATGCTAGAATTGTATTAACCGGAAACATAATACATGTGTGAATACATAGACAAACAGAGTGTCACTAGTATGCCTCTACTTGACTAGCTCGTTAATCGAAGATGGTTATGTTTCCTAACCATAAACAAAAGAGTTGTTATTTGATTAACGGGATCACATCATTAGGTGAATGATCTGATTGACATGACCCATTCCATTAGCTTAGCACCCGATTGTTTAGTATGTTGCTATTGCTTTCTTCATGACTTATACATGTTCCTATGACTATGAGATTATGCAACTCCCGTTTGCCGGAGGAACACTTTGTGTGCTACCAAACGTCACAATGTAAATGGGTGATTATAAAGGTGCTCTACAGGTGTCTCCAAAGGTACATGTTGGGTTGGCGTATTTCGAGATTAGGATTTGTCACTCCGATTGTCGGAGAGGTATCTCTAGGCCCTCTCAGTAATGCACATCACATAAGCCTTGCAAGCATTGCAACTAATGAGTTAGTTGTGAGATGATGTATTACGGAACGAGTAAAGAGACTTGCCGGTAACGAGATTGAACTAGGTATTGAGATACCGACGATCGAATCTCGGGCAAGTAACATACCGATGACAAAGGGAACAAAGTATGTTGTTATGCGGTCTGACCGATAAAAGATCTTCGTAGAATATGTAGGAGCAAATATGAGCATCCAGGTTATGCTATTGGTTATTGACCGGAGACGTGTCTCGGTCATGTCTACATTGTTCTCGAACCCGCAGGGTCCGCACGCTTAAGGTTTCGATGACAGTTATATTATGAGTTTATGCATTTTGATGTACCGAAGTTTGTTCGGAGTCCCGGATGTGATCACGGACATGACGAGGAGTCTCGAAATGGTCGAGACATAAAGATTGATATATTGGAAGCCTATATTTGGATATCGGAAGTGTTCCGGGTGAAATTGGGATTTTACCGGAGTACCGGGAGGTTACCGGAACCCCCCGGGAGGTATATGGGCCTTAGTGGGCTTTAGTGGAAGAGAGGAGAGGTGGCCAGGGCTGGGCCGCGCGCCCCTCCCCCCCTAGTCCGAATAGGACAAGGAGAGGGGGGCGGCGCCCCCCCTCCTTCTCTCTCTCCTCTTCCCCCCTTCCCGAATCCTATTCCAACTAGGAAAGGGGGGAATCCTACTCCCAGTGGGAGTAGGACTCCTCCTGGCGCGCCCTCCTCCTGGCCGGCCGCCCCCCCTTGATCCTTTATATACGGGGGCAGGGGGCACCCCTAGACACACAAGTTGATCCACATGATCATATTCTTAGCCGTGTGCGGTGCCCCCTTCCACCATAATCCTTGATAATATTGTAGCGGTGCTTAGGAGAAGCCCTGCGACGGTAGTACATCAAGATCGTCACCACGCCGTCGTGCCGACGGAACTCTTCCCCGACACTTTGCTGGATCGGAGGCCGGGGATCGTCATCGAGCTGAACGTGTGCTAAAACTCGGAGGTGCCGTAGTTTTGGTGCTTGATCGGTCGGGCCGTGAAGACGTACGACTACATCAACCGCGTTGTGCTAACGCTTCTGCTGTCGGTCTACAAGGGTACGTAGATCACACTCTCTCCTCTCGTTGCTATGCATCACCATGATCTTGCGTGTGCGTAGGAAAATTTTGAAATTACTACGTTCCCCAACAGTGGTATCAGAGCCTAGGTTTTATGTGTTGATGTTATTTGCACGAGTAGAACACAAGTGAGTTATGGGCGATATAAGTCATACTGCTTACCAGCATGTCATACTTTGGTTCGGCGGTATTGTTGGACGAAGCGGCCCGGACCGACATTATGCATACGCTTACGCGAGACCGGTTCTCCCGACGTGCTTTGCACATAGGTGGCTTGCGGGTGACAGTTTCTCCAACTTTAGTTGAACCGAGTGTGGCTACGCCCGGTCCTTGCAAAGGTTAAAACAGCACCAACTTGACAAACTATCGTTGTGGTTTTGATGCGTAGGTAAGATTGGTTCTTGCTTAAGCCCGTAGCAGCCACGTAAAACTTGCAACAACAAAGTAGAGGACGTCTAACTTGTTTTTGCAGGGCATGTTGTGATGTGATATTGTCAAGACATGATACTAAATTTTATTGTATGAGATGATCATGTTTTGTAACCGAGTTATCGGCAACTGGCAGGAGCCATATGGTTGTCGCTTTATTGTATGCAATCGCGCTGTAATGCTTTACTTTATCACTAAGCGGTAGCGATAGTCGTGGAAGCATAAGATTGGCGAGACGACAACGATGCTACGATGGAGATCAAGGTGTCGCGCCGGTGACGATGGTGATCATGACGGTGCTTCGAAGATGGAGATCACAAGCACAAGATGATGGTGGCCATATCATATCACTTATATTGATTGCATGTGATGTTTATCTTTTATGCATCTTATCTTGCTTTGATTGACGGTAGCATTATAAGATGATCTCTCACTAATTATCAAGAAGTGTTCTCCCTGAGTATGCACTGTTGCGAAAGTTCTTCGTGCTGAGACACCACGTGATGATCGGGTGTGATAGGCTCTACGTTCAAATACAACGGGTGCAAAACAGTTGCACACGTAGAATACTCAGGTTATACTCGACGAGCCAAGCATATACAGATATGGCCTCGGAACACGGAGACCGAAAGGTCGAGCGTGAATCATATAGCAGATATGATCAACATAGCGATGTTCACCAATGAAACTACTCCATCTCACGTGATGATCGGACATGGTTTAGTTGATTTGGATCACGTAATCACTTAGAGGATTAGAGGGATGTCTATCTAAGTGGGAGTTCTTAAGTAATATGATTAATTGAACTTAAATTTATCATGAACTTAGTCCTGGTAGTGTTTTGCAAATTATGTTGTAGATCAATAGCTCGCGTTGTTGCTTCCCTGTGTTTATTTTGATATGTTCCTAGAGAAAATTGTGTTGAAAGATGTTAGTAGCAATGATGCGGATTGGATCCGTGATCTGAGGTTTATCCTCATTGCTGCACAGAAGAATTATGTCCTTGATGCACCGCTAGGTGACGGACCTATTGCAGGAGCATATGCAGACGTTATGAACGTTTGGCTAGCTCAATATGATGACTACTTGATAGTTTAGTGCACCATGCTTAATGGCTTAGAATCGGGACTTCAAAGACGTTTTGAATGTCATGGAGCATATGAGATGTTCCAGCAGTTGAAGTTAATATTTCAAGCAAATACCCGAGTTGAGAGATATGAAGTCTCCAACAAGTTCTATAGCTAAAAGATGGAGGAGAATCGCTCAACTAGTGAGCATGTGCTCGGATTGTCTGAGTACTACAATCGCTTGAATCAAGTGGGAGTTAATCTTCCAGATAAGATAGTGATCGACAGAATTCTCTAGTCACCATCACCAAGTTAGTAGAACTTCGTGATGAACTATGATATGCAAGGGATAACGGAAACGATTCCCAGGCTCTTCATAATGCGGAAATTGACGAAGGTAGAAATCGAGAAAAACATCAAGTGTTGATGGTAGACAAGACCACTAGTTTCAAGAAAAGGGCAGAGGGAAGAAGGGGAACTTCAAGAAGAACAGCAAGCAAGTTGCTGCTCAAGTGAAGAAGCCCAAGTCTGGTCCTAAGCCTGAGACTAAGTGTTTCTACTGCAAAGGGACTGGTCACTGGAAGCAGAACTACCCCAAGTGATTGGCAGATAAGAAGGATGGCAAAGTGAACATAAGTATATTTGATATACATGTTATTGACGTGTACTTTACTAGTGTTTATAGCAACCCCTCAGTATTTGATACTAGTTCAGTTGCTAAGATTAGTAACTCGAAACGGGAGTTGCACAATAAACAGAGACTAGTTAAGGGTGAAGTGACGATGTGTGTTGGAAGTGGTTCCAAGATTGATATGATCATCATCGCACACTCCCTATACTTTCGGGATTAGTGTTGAACCTGAATAAGTGTTATTTGGTGTTTGCGTTGAGCATGAATATGATTTGATCATGTTTATTGTAATACAGTTATTCATTTAAGTAAGAGAATAAATTGTTGTTCTGTTTACATGAATAAAACCTTATATGGTTACACACCCAATGAAAATAGTTCGTTGGATCTCGATCGTAGTGTTACACATAATCATAATATTGAAACCAAAAGATGCAAAGTTAATAATGATAGTGCAACTTATTTGTGGCACTGCCGTTTAGGTCATATTGGTGTAAAGCGCATGAAGAAACTCCATGCTAATGGGTTTTTGGAATCACTTGATTATGAATCAGTTGATGCTTGCGAACCATGCCTCATGGGCAAGATGACTAAAGCGCCGTTCTCCGGAACTATGGAGCGAGCAACTGACTTATTGGAAATAATACATACTGATGTATGAGATCCGATGAGTGTTAAGGCTCGTGGCGGGTATCATTATTTTCTGACCTTCACAGATGATTTGAGCAGATATGGGTATATCTACTTAATGAAACACAAGTCTGAAATATTTGAAAAGTTCAAAGAATTTCAGAGTGAAGTGGAGAATCATCGTAACAAGAAAATAAAAGTTTCTACGATATGATCGCAAAGGTAAAATATTTGAGTTACGAGTCTGGCCTTCAGTTAAAACAATGTTAAATAGTTTCACTACTCACGCCAGCTGGAACACCACAGCATAATGGTGTGTCCGAACATCATAACCGTACTTTATTAGATATGGTGCGATCTATGATGTCTCTTACCGATCTACCACTATCGTTTTGGGGTTATGCATTAAAGACAGCTGCATTCACGTTTAAAAGGGCACCATCTAAGTCCGTTGAGACGACACAATCTGAACTGTGGTTTGGCAAGAAACCAAAGTTGTCGTTTCTTAAAGTTTGGGATTGTGATGCTTATATGAAAAAGTTTCATCCTGATAAGCTCAAACCCAAATCGGAGAAATATGTCTTCATAGGATACCCAAAGGAGACTATTGGGTACACCTTCTATCACAGATCCGAAGGCAAGACATTCGTTGCTAAGAATGGATCCTTTCTAGAGAAGGAGTTTCTCTTGAAAGAAGTGAGTGGGAGGAAAGTAGAACTTGATAAGGTAATTGTACCTTCTCCCTTATTGAAAATTAGTTCATCACAAGAAATCTGTTCCTGTGACTACTACACCAATTAGTGAGGAAGACTAATGATGATGATCATGTAACTTCAGATCAAGTTAATACCGAATCTCGTAGGTAAACCAGAGTGAGATCCGCACCAAAGTGGTACGATAATCCTGTTTTGGAAGTCATGTTACTAGACCATGACGAACTTGCGAACTATGAGGAAGCGATAATGAGCCTAGATTCCGCGAAATGGCTTGAGGCCATGAAATCTGAGATGAGATCCATGTATGAGAACAAAGTATGGACTTTGATTGACTTGCCCAATGATCGGCGAGCCATTGAGATTAAATGGATCTTCAAGAGGAAGACGGACGCTGATAGTAGTGTTACTATCTACAAAGCTAGAATTGTCGCAAAAAGGTTTTCGACAAGTTCAAGGTGTTGACTATGATGAGAGTTTCTCACTCGTATCTATGCTTAAGTCTGTCCGAATCATGTTAGCAATTGCCGCATTTTATGAAATCCAGCAAATGGATGTCAAAACTGCATTCCTGAATGGATTTCTGGAAGAAGAGTTGTATATGATGCAGCCGGAAGGTATTGTCAATCCAAAAGGAGCTAACAAAGTGTGCAAGCTCCAGCAATCCATTTATGGACTGGTGAAAGCCTCTCGGAGTTGGAATAAACGCTTTGATAGTATGATCAAAGCATATAGTTTTATACAGACTTACGGTGAAGCCTGTATTTACAAGAAAGTGAGTGGGAGCACTACAGCATTTCTGATGAGTATATGTGAATGACATATTGTTGATCGGAAATAATGTAGAATTATTCTGCAAAGCATAAAGGAGTGTTTTTAAAGAAGTTTTTCAAAGAAAGACCTCGGTGAAGCTGCTTACATATTAAGCATCAAAATCTATAGAGATAGATCAAGACGCTTGATAAGTTTTTTTCAATGAGTACATACCTTGACAATATTTTGAAGTAGTTCAAAAATGGAACAGTCAAAAAAAAGAGTTCTTGGCTGTGTTACAAGGTATGAAATTGAGTAAGACTCAAAGCCCGACCACGGCAGAAGATAGAAAGAGAATGAAAGTCATTCCCTATGCCTCAGCCATAGGTTCTATAAAGTATGCCATGATGTGTACCAGATCTATTGTATACCCTACACTGTGTTAAGCAAGGGAGTACAATAGTGATCTAAGAGTAGATCACTGGACATTGGTCAAAATTATCCTTAGTGGAATAAGGAAATATTTCTCGATTATGGAGGTGACAAAAGGTTCGTCGTAAAAAGTTACGTCGATGCAAGTTTTGACACAGATCTGGATGACTCTAAGTCTCGATCTAGATACATATTGAAAGTGGGAGCAATTAGCTAGAGTAGCTCCATGCAGAGCATTGTAGACATAGAATTCGCAAAATACTTATGGATCTGTATGTGACAGACCCGTTGACTAAAATTATCTCACAAGCAAAACATGATCACACCTTAGTACTCTTTGGGTGTTAATCACATAAATGATGTGAACTAGATTATTGACTCTAGTAAACCCTTTGGGTATAGGTCACATGACGATGTGAACTATGGGTGTTAATCACATGGTGATGTGAACTCTTAGTGTTGAATCACATGGCAATGTGAACTAGATTATTGACTCTAGTGCAAGTGGGAGACTGAAGGAAATATGCCCTAGAGGCAATAATAAAGTTATTATTTATTTCCTTATATCATGATAAATGTTTATTATTCATGCTAGAATTGTATTAACCGGAAACATAATACATGTGTGAATACATAGACAAACAGAGTGTCACTAGTATGCCTCTACTTGACTAGCTCGTTAATCGAAGATGGTTATGTTTCCTAACCATAAACAAAAGAGTTGTTATTTGATTAACGGGATCACATCATTAGGTGAATGATCTGATTGACATGACCCATTCCATTAGCTTAGCACCCGATCGTTTAGTATGTTGCTATTGCTTTCTTCATGACTTATACATGTTCCTATGACTATGAGATTATGCAACTCCCGTTTGCCGGAGGAACACTTTGTGTGCTACCAAACGTCACAACGTAAATGGGTGATTATAAAGGTGCTCTACACGTGTCTCCAAAGGTACATGTTGGGTTGGCGTATTTCGAGATTAGGATTTGTCACTCCGATTGTCGGAGAGGTATCTCTGGGCCCTCTCGGTAATGCACATCACATAAGCCTTGCAAGCATTGCAACTAATGAGTTAGTTGTGAGATGATGTATTACGGAACGAGTAAAGAGACTTGCCGGTAACGAGATTGAACTAGGTATTGAGATACCGATGATCGAATCTCGGGCAAGTAACATACCGATGACAAAGGGAACAAAGTATGTTGTTATGCGGTCTGACCGATAAAAGATCTTCGTAGAATATGTAGGAGCCAATATGAGCATCCAGGTTCCGCTATTGGTTATTGACCAGAGACGTGTCTCGGTCATGTCTACATTGTTCTCGAACCCGTAGGGTCCGCACGCTTAAGGTTTCGATGGCAGTTATATTATGAGTTTATGCATTTTGATGTACCGAAGTTTGTTCGGAGTCCCGGATGTGATCACGGACATGACGAGGAGTCTCGAAATGGTCGAGACATAAAGATTGATATATTGGAAGCCTATATTTGGATATCGGAAGTGTTCCGGGTGAAATCGGGATTTTACCGGAGTACCGGGAGGTTACCGGAACCCCCCGGGAGGTATATGGGCCTTAGTGGGCTTTAGTGGAAGAGAGGAGAGGTGGCCAGGGCTGGGCCGCGCGCCCCTCCCCCCTAGTCCGAATAGGACGAGGAGAGGGGGGTGGCGCCCCCCCTTCCTTCTCTCTCTCCTCTTTCCCCCTTCCCGAATCCTATTCCAACTAGGAAAGGGGGGGGGAATCCTACTCCCAGTGGGAGTAGGACTCCTCCTGGCGTGCCCTCCTCCTGGCCGGCCGCACCCCCCCCTTGATCCTTTATATACGGGGGCAGGGGGCACCCCTAGACACACAAGTTGATCCACGTGATCATATTCTTAGCCGTGTGCGGTGCCCCCTTCCACCATAATCCTCGATAATATTGTAGCGGTGCTTAGGCGAAGCCCTGCGACGGTAGTACATCAAGATCATCACCACGCCGTCGTGTTGACGGAACTCTTCCCCGACACTTTGCTGGATCGGAGTCCGGGGATCGTCATCGAGCTGAACGTGTGCTAAAACTCGGAGGTGCCGTAGTTTCGGTGCTTGATCGGTCGGGCCGTGAAGACGTACGACTACATCAACCGCGTTGTGCTAACGCTTCCGCTGTCGGTCTACAAGGGTACGTAGATCACACTCTCCCCTCTCGTTGCTATGCATCACCATGATCTTGCGTGTGCGTAGGAAAATTTTGAAATTACTATGTTCCCCAACATAAATTGTATAGGTGCACTAGTTCGGCGAAGAGATGGTGATACAAGTGCAATATGTATGACAGATATGAGTATTTGTAATCTGAAAATATAAAACAGCAAGGTAACTAATGATAAAAGTGAGCGAAAATGGTATTGCAATGCTAGGTAACAAGGCCTAGGTTTCATACTTTCACTAGTGCAAGTTCTCTCAACAATAATAACATAATTGGATCATATAACTATCCCTCAACATGAAGAGTCACTCCAAAGTCACTAATAGCGGAGAACAAACGAAGAGATTATTGTAGGGTACGAAACCACCTCAAAGTTATTCTTTCGGATCGATCTATTCAAGAGTTCGTACTAGAATAACACCTTAAGACACATATCAACGAAAACCCTAATGTCACCTAGATACTCAAATGTCACCTCAAGTATCTGTGGGTATGATTATACGATATGCATCAAACAATCTCAGATTCATCTATTCAACCAACACAAAGTACTTCAAAGAGTGCCCCAAAGTTTCTACCAGAGAGTCAAGACGAAAACGTGTGCCAACCCCTATGCATAAGTTCACGAGGTCACGAAACTCGCAAGTTGATCACCAAAACATACATCAAGTGGATCACGTGATATCCCATTGTCACCACAGATAAGCACATGCAAGACATACATCAAGTGTTCTCAAATCCTTAAAGAATCAATCCGATAAGATAACTTCAAAAGGAAAACTCAATTCATCACAAGAGAGTAGAGGGGGAGAAACACCATAAGATCCAACTATAATAGCAAAGCTTGCGATACATCAAGATCGTACCACCTCAAGAACACGAGAGAGAGAGAGAGATCAAACACCTAGCTACTGGTACATACCCTCAGCCCCGAGGGTGGACTACTCCCTCCTCGTCATGGAGAGCGCCGGGATGATGAAGAGGGCCACCGGAGAGGGATTCCCCCCTCCGGCAGGATGCCGGAACGGGTCTAGATTGGTTTTCGTTGGCTACGGAGGCTTCTGGCGATGGAACTCCCGATCTATTATGCTCCCAGATGTTTTTTGGGTATATGGATATATATAGGCGAAAGAAGTCGGCCAGGGGAGCCACGAGGGGCCCACGAGGGTGGGGGGCGCGCCTCCCTGCCTCGTGGCTTCCTCCAAGCTTCCCTGCCGTCTACTCCAAGTCTTCTGGATTGCTTCTGTTCCAAAAATAACTCTCCCGAAGGTTTCATTCCGTTTGGAGTCCGTTCGATATTCCTTTTCTTCCAAACACTGAAATAGGCAAGAAAACATCAATTTGGGCTGGGCCTCTGGTTAATAGGTTTGTCCCAAAAATAATATAGAAGTGTATAATAAAGCCCATAAACATCCAAAACGGGTAATATAATAGTATGGAACAATCAAAATAACATGTCTTCTTCTTTATCAATGTATTCTTCTTTATTGTGGCAAAAATATTCAGATCCATAAGATTCAAGACAAAAGTTTAATATTGACATAAAAATAATAATACTTCAAGCATACTAACAAAGTAATTATGTCTTCTCAAAATAACATGTCCAAAGAAAGCTATCCCTACAAAATCATATAGTCTGGCTATGCTCTATCTTCATCACACAAAATATTTAAATCATGCACAACCCCGATGACAATCCAAGCAATTGTTTCATACTTTTGATGTTCTCAAACTTTTCAACTTTCATGCAATACATGAGCGTGAGCCATGGACATAGCACTATAGGTGGAATAGAATGGTGGTTGTGGAGAACACAAAAAGGAGAAGATAGTCTCACATCAACTAGGCGTATCAACATGCTATGGAGATGCCCATCAATAGATATCAATGTGAGTGAGTAGGGATTTCCATGCAACGGATGCACTAGAGCTATAAGTGTATGAAAGCTCAAAAAGAAACTAAGTGGGTGTGCATCCAACTCGCTTGCTCACGAAGACCTAAGGCATTCTGAGGAAGCCCATCATTGGAATATACAAGCCAAGTTATATAATGCAAGATTCCCACTAGTATATGGAAGTGACAACATAGGAGACTCTCAATCATGAAGATCATGGTGCTACTTTGAAGCACAAGTGTGGTAAAAGGATAGTAGCATTGCCCCTTCTCTCTTTTTCTCTCATTTTTTCTTTGTTTTTTTGGGCCTTCTCTTTTTTATGGCCTCTTTTTTTCGTCTGGAGTCTCATTTTGACTTGTGGGGGAATCATAGTCTCCATCATCCTTTCCTCACTAGGACAATACTCTAATAATGATGATCATCACACTTTTATTTACTTACAACTCGATACTTAGAACAAAATATGGCTCTATGTGAATGCCTCCGGCGGTGTACCGGGATGTGCAATGAATCAAGAGTGACATGTATGAAAGGATTATGAATGGTGGCTTTGCCACAAATACGATGTCAACTACATGATCATGCAAAGCAATATGACAATGATGAAGCGTGTCATAATAAACGGAATGCTGGAAAGTTGCATGGCAATATATCTCGGAATGGCTATGGAAATGTCATAATAGGTAGGTATGGTGGCTGTTTGGAGGAAGGTAAATGGTGTGTTTATGGTACCGGCGAAAGTTGCGCGGTACTAGAGAGGCTAGCAATGGTGGAAGGGTGAGAGTGCGTATAATCCATGGACTCAACATTAGTCATAAAGAACTCACATACTTATTGCAAAAATCTATTAGTTATCGAAACAAAGTACTACATGCATGCTCCTAGGGGGATAGATTGGTAGGAAAAGACCATCGCTTGTCCCCGACCGCCACTCATAAGGAAGACAATCAGTAAATAAATCATGCTCCGACTTCATCACATAACGGTTCACCATACGTGCATGCTACGGGAATCACAAACTTTAACACAAGTATTTCTCAAATTCACAACTACTAAACTAGCATAACTCTAATATCACCATCTTCATATCTCAAAACAATTATCAAGTATCAAACTTCTCATAGTATTCAATGCACTTTATATGAAAGTTTTTATTATACCCATCTTGGATGCCCATCATATTAGGACTAGTTTCATAACCAAAGCAAATTACCATGATGTTATAAAGACTCTCAAAATAATATAGGTGAAGCACGAGAGTTCATCTATTTCTTCAAAATAAAACCACCGCCGTGCTCTAAAACGATATACGTGAAGCACTAGAGCAAATGACAAACTACTCCAAAAGATATAAGTGAAGATCAATGAGTAGTCGAATAATTATGTAACTATATGAAGACTCTCTAACATTTAATAATTTTAGATCTTGGTATTTTATTCAAATAGTAAGCAAAATAAAATAAAATAAAATGACGCTCCAAGCAAAACACATATCATGTGGTGAATAAAAATATAGCTCCAAGTAAAGTTACCGATGAACAAAGACGAAAGAGGGGATGCCATTCGGGGCATCCCCAAGCTTAGGCTCTTGGTTGTCTTTCAATATTACCTTGGGGTGACTTGGGAATCCCCAATATTAGGCTCTTTCCACTCCTTATTCCATAGTCCATCGAATCTTTACCCAAAACTTGAAAACTTCACAACACAAAACTCAACCGAAAACTCATAAGCTCCGTTAGTATAAGAAAATAAATCACCACTTAGGTACTGTTGTGAACTCATTATAAATTCATATTGGTGTAATATATACTGTATTCCAACTTCTATATGGTTCATACCCTCCGATACTACTCATAGATTCATCGAAATAAGCAAACAACACATAGAAAACAGAATCTGTCAAAAACAGAACAGTCTGTAGTAATCTGTATCAAACATATACTTCTGGAACTCATAAAATTCTGAAATAAATTGTTGGACGTGAGGAATTTGTCTATTAATCATCTTCAAAAATAATCAACCTAATCGCACTCTCCAGTACACAATGGCAGCAAATCTCGTGAGCGCTAAAGTTTCTGTTTTTTACAGAAAGATCGCAAAGACTTCACCCAAGTCTTCCCAAAGGTTCTACTTGGCACAAGCACTAATTAAAACATAAAACCACATATAAACAGAGGCTATATGAATTATTTATTACTAAACGGGAACAAAAATCAAGGAACAAAAATGAAGTTGGGTTTCCTCCCAACAAGCGCTATCGTTTAACGCCCCTAGCTAGGCATGATGATTTCAATGATGCTCACATAAAAGATAAGAATTGAAATATAAAGAGAGAATCATGAAGAATATGACTAGCACATTTAAGTCTAACCCACTTCCTATGCATAGGGATTTTTTGAGCAAACAACTTGTGGGAACAAGAATCAACTTGCATAGGAAGGTAAAACAAGGATAACTTTAAAACTTTAAGCACATAGAGAGAAAACTTGATATTATTGCAATTCCTATAAGCATATATTCCTCCCTCATAATAAATTTCAGTAGAATCATGAATGAATTCAACAATATAACCATCACATAAAGCATTATTTCCATGATCTACAAGAATAGAATTTTTATTACTCTCCACATAAGCACGATTCTTCTCATTCGAAATAGTGGGAGTATCATAAGAAACTCGAATACTATAAATTGCTTCCACATTAAAAGGGTAATGTTCAGAAAAAGGGTAATCATAATCATGACAAGTTTTAATATAATCATCACTACTTTTTATAGCATATGTATCGTCACAATAATTATCATAAGTAGCAACTTTGTTCTCATCATAATCGATTGAAACCTCTTCCAAGATAGTGGAATCATTACTAAATAAAGTCATGACCTCTCTAAATCCACTTTCATAATTTTCACAATAAGATTCAACATCCTCCAAAATAGTGGGATCATTAATTCCTAAAGTTGACACTCTTCCAAACCCACTTACATCAATATAATCATCATAAATAGGAGGCACGCTATCATCATAATAAATTTGCATATCAAAACCTGGGAGGTTAAAAATATTATCTTCATGAAACATAGCATCACCAAGCTTGGGACAAACATTAATTGCATCAAATACATTCTCAAACATGTCATTCTCATCAAACATAGCATCCCCAAGCTTGGGCCTTTTCATATCATAAGCATAATCACTCTCATCATTAATAGTATGGATAGCACCAATAGTATAGCAATTATGATCATCACAATGAGTAATAGGGGCAACATCATTTGGGAGGGATACCTTTTCACCTTTACTTCTCCGTCTTTTCTTTTTCTTCTTCACATTATGTGTGGGTTCAATCCTCTTTTTGGAGCTCCTTATTGATGAGATTGGTTGAATAGAAAGCTCCTCCTCGTTACCTAATTCATCATAAGAAATAATAGGAGGATATTGGGAAGCCTCATCCCTTTCATTAGTATTCTCTTCATCCTCTATTTGTTTTATTTTCTTTATGTAATTGGCAATATAAGGATTTTCAATGAAACTTCTAGATTAATATTGAGGAATTTCTCAAGGTTATATTCTGGAATATGCTTAGTTATACGTTTCATTTCTTCATAACCCCAAAGCAAACTAAGTTCATTATGATGTGCAAGGGAAATCAAATCATCACAATTTTTGGACATTACGATCATGAAACAATTTGCATTGGAGATTTAAATGACCATGTTCATTGCAAAGTTCACAAGTATGGCGAAGAAATTTTAAATTTTCAGCACAAACATCTAGCCTCTCTTGCCACCATTTGGTTTCTAAATACTTATGCCTCTTGCAAAATCTATCTTCCCTATTTGGTGTGTAGTTGCAAACTCTATGCACTCCACAAAAGTTGACATGCTTATAAGAGACATTTTCATCATGACTAGTGGAATCATCATTAGTACTATGGATATTCAAGGAGTTCATACTAACAACATTGAAATCATGCTCATCATTCAAAGATTTAGTGCCAAACATTTTAGAGACTTATTCTTCTAGCACTTAAGCACAATTTTCCTTTCCATCATTCTCATGAAAGATATTAAAAAGATGAAGCGTATGAGGCAAACTCAATTCCATTTTTTCTTTTATAAAATAAACTAGTGATAAAACAAGAAACAAAAAGATTCGATTGCAAGATCTAAAGATATACCTTCAAGCACTCACCTCCCCGGCAACGGCGCCAGAAAAGAGCTTGATGTCTACTACGCAACCTTCTTCTTGTAGACGTTGTTGGGCCTCCAAGTGCAGAGGTTTGTAGGACAGTAGCAAATTTCCCTCAAGTAGATGACCTAAGGTTTATCAATCCGTGCGAGGCGTAGGTTGAAGATGGTCTCTCTCAAACAATCCTGCAACCAAATAACAGAGTCTCTTGTGTCCCCAACACACCCAATACAATGGTAAATTGTATAGGTGCACTAGTTCGGCGAAGAGATGGTGATACAAGTGCAATATGGATGATAGATATGAGTATTTGTAATCTGAAAATATAAAAACAGCAAGGTAACTAATGATAAAAGGGAGCGAAAACAGTATTGCAATGCTAGGAAACAAGGCCTAGGGTTCATACTTTCACTAGTGCAAGTTCTCTCAGCAATAATAACATAATTGGATCATATAACTATCCCTCAACATGCAACAAAGAGTCACTCCAAAGTCACTAATAGCGGAGAACAAACGAAGAGATTATTGTAGGGTACGAAACCACCTCAAAGTTATTCTTTCGGATCGATCTATTCAAGAGTTCGTACTAGAATAACACCTTAAGACACATATCAACGAAAACCCTAATCTCACCTAGATACTCCAATGTCACCTCAAGTATCCGTGGGTATGATTATACGATATGCATCAAACAATCTCAGATTCATCTATTTAACCAACACAAAGTACTTCAAAGAGTGCCCCAAACTTTCTACCAGAGAGTCAAGATGAAAACGTGTGCCAACTCCTATGCATAAGTTCACGAGGTCACGGAACTCGCAAGTTGATCACCAAAACATACATCAAGTGGATCATGTGATGTCCCATTGTCACCACAGATAAGCACATGCAAGACATACATCAAGTGTTCTCAAATCCTTAAAGACTCAATCTGATAAGATAACTTCAAAGGGAAAACTCAATTCATCACAAGAGAGTAGAGGGGGAGAAACATCATAAGATCCAACTATAATAGCAAAGCTCGCGATACATCAAGATCGTACCACCTCAAGAACACGAGAGAGAGAGAGAGATCAAACACCTAGCTACTGGTACATACCCTCAGCCCCGAGGGTGGACTACTCCCTCCTCGTCATGGAGAGCGCCATGATGATGAAGATGGCCACTGGAGAGGGATTCCCCCCTCCGGCAGGGTGTCGGAACGGGTCTAGATTGGTTTTCGGTGGCTACGGAGGCTTCTGGCAGCGGAACTCCCGATCTATTCTGCTCCCTGATGTTTTTTGGGTATATGGATATATATAGGCAAAAGAAGTCGGTCAGGGGAGCCACGAGGGGCCCACGAGGGTGGGGGGCGCGCCTCGGGGGGTAGGGCACGCCTCCCTGCCTCGTGGCTTCCTCGAAGCTTCCCTGATGTCTACTCCAAGTCTCCTGGATTGCTTCCGTTCCAAAAATAACTCTCCCGAAGGTTTAATTCCGTTTGGACTCCGTTTGATATTCCTTTTCTTCGAAACACTGAAATAGGCAAGAAAACAACAATTTGGGCTAGGCCTCCGGTTAATAGGTTAGTCCCAAAAATAATATAAAAGTGTATAATAAAGCCCATAAACATCCAAAACGGGTAATATAATAGCATGGAACAATAAAAAATTATAGATACGTTGGAGACGTATCAGAGAACGCATCCAAGCTTTTGCGATAGCCATGGCAGAGCTCGTGGGTGTCGATGAGGTCGAGAGGGCTGGAGTTCCATAGGGGGCGCCACCGCCGGGAAAGGACGGTTGTTCTCGCGCCATATTTTATTGGGAGGAGGGAAATGATGACTCTCAACATATCATTGGGGAGACTGCTGATGAAGTCTAGGCCTGCTGGAGTCGCTTGCGGTTCTAGCTCGCCCCGCCTCCGCTTGTTGGCAGCCCCGTTCTCCACCTCCGGAGTCTCCTTGTTAGCGGCGCTTTCTGATAGAAATGGGAGTACATGGAATATTTAGTTAAAACAGGGCAATAGAAAAGTGTATTGGTAACTAGAAGTTATTAGGTAGGAATATAGTAAGAAAAGGGAATAACAATTGGTTGCTTAAATACTACACAATTCATTTGACATTGCTGGGTAAGTCAACATGCAGATAGTTGAAAAGAAAACTTACTTCGAATCAAGTCTGCACGGATGATTTTGTCAGGGAAGTTAGCATATATCTCATGACCAGGCCCTTTTATGTGCAGTGCAATTTTAGTGCTAGCTTTCAGTACATAAAACTTTGCAATTTCTTTCCAAAAGCCAGTGCCAAAGTAGGAGTCACCATGTTCATCAAGTCTTACCGTAGCAACGATTGTAAATCCATGGTTTGTGTGCAGTATGACATCCGTGGAGCCTTCATCTATGTAAAGGGAAAAATTGTGCACTACATAATCTGTTGCATAGCAAGGGATGTTCTACAGAAAATGGTAGGATTGTTAAAGAAAATATGGTAACATGTAAATATGGGCCCAAATTGAAAAAACTGTACAACAGTTGAAATCGAAAGACAAAAATCTATAATTAAACAGATAGGGTAAACACGATGTCATGGAAATATGAGAGTAATCGAAAGAATAATACATCATTAATTTTCCTAACATAGAAAGAAGAGGGGGGAAATCCCCTTTGACGTATATGGTGCATGTGGCACCTTTTATCCAAATGTAGCAATATTTAGAATATGTACAGGAAAGTAGGCCATGGCAACCGATTTAGGGTGAGATTGAACATACCGCGCTCGTCCTCAAGTTATCTAGTACGGTGAGATGGAATCTCCGACGAAGGTTGCAAAGTCCTGAAGTGTCGGCGCACTGTACATTATATGAATGAAAGAAAACCCTCGAATCAGCTCAAATAAAAATGAATTCACGGTGATTTCTGCCAGGTGATTAAAGGAGGCAGATGAACTAGGATAAGAGATGAGATAATATCTCATTAAATTAGTTACTTGTCATCCATGAGAAAGAACCCTCAGTACGACAGATTCCCCAACCGAGCGGAGCTGGGTCGACCGCGAGCAGCGTCGAGAAAGTCAATGGCGATAGGCGGCGGCAAGCAGAAGTGGCGGAATGCGATGGGCTTTGCCGGCAGCCTGACGGCGGCGGCAGGCGTCGAGCTAAGTGTTTACCGCCGTGATATGTGGTGCCATGGCATAGACGCGGAGGAGTACCGGAGGGGCCGAGGGGGTGGCGGGCGGGGTGAGTGTTTTTGTGACGTGGAGATGGTGAGAGTTTTCTTTTTTGTTTTTTGAATTGAGTGGTGAGGGTTTTCTGTCCCACAAAGAATTTTGGGGGGCGACGGTTTGCTAGAGAGAACCGTGTGTGATCGACGCGGCAGGCAAAATGAAAGTCATTGCACACGGTTCCAATTTTGGGAACCGTGTGTGATTGACGTACTACCTCCGTCCTGGTTTATTGGTCCCCCGTTGTAATTTTTACCAAAATTTGGTGAAATATTTAACATACTCAAACATAGATAATAAGCGTACACGTACATAAGCATAGTTCAACCATAAGTAGTACATAGATCAACCGCATTAAGCATACTCAAGCGTACATATATAGTACATATATAGTTCGATCCATCCCACATCTCATCTCATAGGACGGCACGATCCTGAAGCTTCTCCAGGTACTCGGCGTACGCACCATGCACAACCCTCGAGAATACTTCTGCTTGAAGGAGCCAACGACCCATTCTCTTGCATGCGCCAGAACACTTAGATACGCGTCATGAAGCTTCTGGTTGCAAAATGGGCATCCATAGCCGCCGTTCCAGGTCCTAATACGCCTGTTATGCATTCTCGCATAAAGCTCCCTCAGGATTTGCTTGTTGTACCTTCTCTAGACATCTTCATCCTCGTTGTCCACATCGTCAGACAACGCCCATACAAATAGTAAAACAAATTTGGCATCAAATCAATGATGACATGTCGTGAAGTAGGATTAGGAATTTATGGCTATTTATTTATACATATCCAGAGATTATGGTTCGATTTTTAAGCACAGTCGTCTATGTACAGACCAATCTAGAAGAAAATAATGGCACACACATATGTAGGTATTTGAAAATCAATTGTCAAGCCCTGGGTAGCAATTATTAGCACGAACACTAACCCTAGTCGGATTACTAGCAAAAATCATTTGCACAGATGAAACAACTAATCACTTATCACCTGTACCATTCAAACAATCAATACACTACACGGATCTAACGAAACTTACTCAGATTTCATGGATTGGGAGAACATAACCATAGGATTTCTATTCCAAAAAGGGGGAGGCAGGAGTAACCATAGAAACCCTATGATCTATTTGACACATAAATGTGTATATATGACTAACCAGCTGTCCGTCGTCGTCGGAGTCGTCGCCGGAGTGGTCGTCGGAGTCATCGCCGGAGTGGTCGTCAGAGTCGTCGCCGGAGTGGTCGTCGAAGTCGGTGTGGAACTCCGCCTTCGGCTGTGGAAGCTCGATGCCGTCGATGACGTCAGGGTGCAGCGATAACTCGCCGGCGGTGACGGCAACCTCTGACTCCATCTCCATGCCGTGCTCCGGTGCTTTAGCAGCCCCGACATCGCCACTCCGTTTGATGGGGCACTTCGGCGGCATCCTCATACACTGACGGCTTTGAGGACCGAGAGCGGAGTCGAGGATGCAAGTGGAGAGAGAGGATTGTGTGTGTGTAGCGAGGATGGGGGGTGCGGCCGCTCGGGTGCACCATTAATATGGAGTAGTGGAAGTTGTGGGAGAGAGGCAGGCGGCGGTCAAATCGATGGCTTGCCTCCCGGTGAGCCTGCTCACCGGACTGCTGGCATGCCTACCAAAGTATCACACAACTACTCGCATGCCTCCCGATGACACTGCGCAGCAAGCACGCCTCCGTCAATTCACACACCTGCACACATGCCTTCCCGTCTGCCTGCGCGGCGGACGCGTCCCGCCAACTCACGCCTGCTAGCACGACACACGGGTCGCGCAGCGGCATGTATATTGTTTTTCTATTTGGATGATTAATGCTGCTGCTTTATTGCTTAACCGAAGCATCGCACATATCCATTGTTGGTCTAACGCTCACGGTTTGAATAAATAATCCGTTTGGGATATCGGTTCCCAATTACTATTAATCTCCCGTCTGTAATTAGATAAAGATTACATCAAAACTGGTCTCAAATTTGACAAAAAAAGTACAATGCCACTTTGTATTGGTGTCCATATGACAACACGGTAAGTTTCATGAACTTCAAATAATTTTTGGATGTACTAGAATTTAAAAATCAAGATTCTCAATGTTTGAAATTTGTTGCACGGGAAGTAAACATGCACCCACTGAGACACATGTGTTTTTGCAATCCATTTAGGTGCACTCTCACGTGTGCATGTAGCTCAAATTTGATTTTTGCACATTATACTGATAACCCACAAGTAAAGGGGATCACAACAGTTTTCGACGGTAGAGTATTCAACCCAAATTTATTGATTCGATGCAAGGGGAGCCAAAGAATATTCTCAAGTATTAACAGTTGAGTTGTCAATTCAACCGCACCTGAAAGACTTAATATCTACAGCAAAATATTTAGTAGCAAAGTAATATGGAAGTAACGGTAACGGTGGCAAAAGTAATAGTAGCAGTTTTTTAGTGATTGTAACAGTGGCAATGGAAAAGTAACTAAGCAAAGATCAATATGCCAAAAGCTTGTAGGCATTGGATCGGTGATGGATAATTATGTCGGATGCGATTCCACATGCAACATTTATAACATAGGGTGACACAGAACTAGCTCCAATTCATCAATGTAATATAGGCATGTATTCCGAATATAGTCATACGTGCTTATGGAAAAGAACTTGCATGGCATCTTTTGTCCTACCCTCCTGTGGCAGCGGGGTCCTATTGGAAACTAAGGGATATTAAGGCCTCCTTTTAATAGAGTACTGGAACAAAGCATTCACACTTAGTGAATACATGAACTCCTCAAACTATAGTCATCACCGGGAGTGGTCCCGATTATTGTCACTTCGGGGTTACCGGATCATAACACATAGTAGGTGACTATTGACTTGCAAAATAGGATCAAGAACTCACATATATTCATGGAAACATAACCGGTTCAGTTCTGAAATCATGGCACTCGGGCCCTGGTGACAAGCATTAAGCATAACAAAGTCATAGCAACATCAATCTCATAACACAATGGATACTAGGGATCAAACCCTAACAAAACTAACTAGATTACATGATAAATCTCATCCAACCCATCACCGTCCAGCAAGCCTACGATGGAATTACTCACGCACGGCCATGAGCATCATGAAATTGGTGATGGAGGAAGGTTGATGATGACGATGGCGATGGATTCCCCTCCCTAGAGCCCCGAACGGACTCCAGACCAGCCCTCCCGAGAGAGATTATGGCTTGGCGGCGGCTCCGTATCGTAAAACACTATGAATCCTTTTCTTCGATTTTTTCTCACCGAACGTGAATATATAGAGTTGGAGTTGAGGTCGGTGGAGCCTCAGGGGGCCCACGAGACAGGGGGCGTGCCCCCACCCTTGTGGACAGGGTGTGGGCCCCCTGACGTTGATTCTTTCACCAGTATTTTTTATATATTCCAAAAATATTCTCCGTGAAGTTTCAGGTCATTCCGAGAACTTCTATTTATGCACAAAAATAACACCATGGCAATTCTGCTGAAAGCATCATCAGTCCGGGTTAGTTCCATTCAAATCATGCAAGTTAGAGTCCAAAACGAGGTCAAAAGTGTTTGGAAAAGTAGATACGATGGAGACGTATCAACTCCCCCAAGCTTAAACCTTTGCTTGTCCTCAAGCAATTCAGTTGACAAACTGAAAGTGATAAAGAAAAACTTCTACAAACTCTGTTTGATCTTGTTGTTGTAAATATGTAGAGCCAACATTCAAGTTTTCAGCAAAGATTATGAACTAACCATATTCACAATAACATTTAGGTCTCATGTTTACTCATATCAATGGCATAATCAACTAGAGAGCAATAATAATAAATCTCGGATGACAACACTTTCTCAAAACAATCATAATATGATATAACAAGATGGTATCTCGCTAGCCCTTTCTGAGACCACAAAACATAAATGCAGAGCACCTCTGAAGTTGAAGGACTGACTAAACATTTTAATTCATGGTAAAAGAGATCCAGTCACAGTCATACTCAATGTAAACTAATAGTAATACATGCAAATGACAGCGGTGCTCTCCAACTCATGCTTTTTAATAAGAGGACGATGACTCAACATAAAAGTAAATAGATAGGCCCTTCTCAGAGGGAAGCAAAGATTTGTAGAGGTGCCAGAGCTCGATTTTGAAATAGAGATAAATAATATTTTGAGTGGTATACTTTCATTGTCAACATAACAACCGAGAGATCTTGATATCTTCCATGCTACATACATTATAGGCGGTTCCCAAACAGAATGGTAAAGTTTATACTCCCCCTACCACCAACAAACATCAATCCATGGCTTGTCCGAAACAACGGGTGCCTCCAACTAACAACAATCCTGGGGGAGTTTTGCTTGCAATTATTTTAATTTAAGCATGGGACTGGGCATCCCGGTTACCAGCCATTTTCTCGTGAATGAGGAGCGGAGTCCACTCCTCTTGAGAATAACCCACCTAGCATGGAAGATATAGACAACCCTAGTTGATACATGAGCTATTTGAGCATACAAAACAAAATTTCATTTGAAGGTTTAGAGTTTGGCATATACAAATTTACTTGGAACGGCAGGTAGATACTGCATATAGGAAGGTATGGTGGGCTCATATGGAATAACTTTTGGGGTTTATGGAAGTGTATGCACAAGCAGTATTCCCGCTTAGTACAAGTGAAGGCTAGAAAGAGATGGGGAAGCGACCAGCTAGAAAGCGACAACAGTCATGAACATGCATTAAAATTAATCAACACCGAGTGCAAGCATGAGTAGGATATAATTCACCATGAACATAAATATCGTGGAGGCTATGTTGATTTTGTTTCAACTACATGCATGAGCATGTGCCAAGTCAAGCCACTCGAATCGTTCAAAGGAGGATACCACCCTATCATACCACATCACAACCATTTTAATAGCATGTTGGCACGCAAGGTAAACCATTATAAACTCCTAGCCGATTAAGCATGGCATGAGCAACTATAATCTCTAATTGTCATTGCAAACATGTTTCATTCATAATAGGCTGAATCAGGAACGATGAACTAATCATATTTACAAAAACAAGATAGGTCAAGTTCATACCAGCTTTTCTCATCTCAATCAGTTCATCATATATCGTCATTATTGCCTTTCACTTGCACGACCGAACGGTGTGGATAATAATAATAGTGCACGTGCATTGGACTAAGCTAGAATCTACAAGCATTCAATATACAGGAGAAGAAAAGGTAATATGGGATCTTTGTGAGAGCCACTCAACATTTTCATCATGGTCTTCTCCTCTCGACCCCCAAAGAAAAGAAAAAGAAACAAAACTATTTACAAGGGAAAGCTCCCAACAAGAAAAACAAGAATGGGAAATCTTTTTGGGTTTTCTTATAATTACTACTACTACAAGCATGGAAAGTAAACTAGCTAAAAGCTACAACTAATTTTTTGGTTTTTCTTAAGGTTTTTCGAACACACAAGAAGAATGTTGGAAAAGAAAATAAACTAGCATGGATATTACAATGAAAAAGTATGAGCACCGACAACTGGCATGAGTGTGTGAACATGAATGTAATGTTGGTAAGGAATACGTACTCCCCCAAGCTTAGGATTTTGGCCTAAGTTGGTTTATGGCCATGGCTCAAAGCTGCCCTCTCCGGTGTACGAAGGAGTGTCCTCTGGGTGCCACTGGTTGGAAATGTCCTCCGGATCCCATTGATAAACAGACTGCCGATAAGGATCGAGGGGTGGCTCCAGCTCCGGCTCTGGAGCTGATGTCAGGCTCCGGTAGGCATGAATGGCCTCCGGCAAAACGAGTTACATGCCTGAAAATATGTTAAACAAAGAGGGCGCAAGCAAGGTAATAATCTCTTAGTAGTTTTTATCAAATATCAATCTATAATTAAGCATCTTCTTTTGATCCTTAACAATGAAATCATGTGCTACCATACTCTTATAATCTAGAAAAATAGGGGGCAACAACTTTTCCTGTTTCTCATAATGCCTAATAGGTATCCTAAAGTGTGCAGCAAGGCGTGAAGCAAATATGCCTCCAAAGATGGGGCCCTTTGTTCGGTTCATATTTAACCATTTAGCAACAATAGCGCCTAGACTGAAAGTTGTATCACGAAACAAAGCATGGCGCAAACTAATGATATCAGGGGCACTGAGGTTTCCACTGTTCCCACGACCAATTAAGCATCTACTAGCAAATATTGCAAAGTAACGTAAAACAGGAAAATGTATGCTAGTAATTCTTGCATCAGAAACTTTCCTCGTTTCCCCTACAACAATTGTATCAATGAACCCCTCCACATCATTACGATGTGGTTCTTCTATGCTGCCCTCAAAGGGTATCTTATGGACCCGACAAAAATCATAAAGTGACATCTCCTTATCCTCATCATATAAATGAAATTCCACTGAAGGTGGTGATTTCTTAGCATGAAAGTAAAATTTTTGCACGAAAATATTAGTGAGGAGGAGATACTATTCGTGCTGGTCGCGGAGGAAGTCGACGAGGCTTGCATTCTCAGCCAAATAATAAAAGTCTTCATAAATCCCGGCTGCTCTCAAGAACTGATCACAAGGCCATTCACACGGCCGAACCTCCACAGTGCGAGGGAGATTATATTTGGGCTTCTTATTCTCTTCACTTTGCTTATCCTTCGAGCTTTAGCTCGAAGAGCCCCTCAATAATCTCTTCATCATTTTCTCTGAAAAATTTCTGAAATTTTTAGTGACTCAAAATAAAAGTGAATCAAACTCAACAAGATTGGTAGCAACTACTCCTACAAGTGCCTAGAGGCCATATGATGCATTAAAACTACTTTTGACCACATAAATTTGACATACAAGCTCAAGAACAGGGTCACCTAAGCAGCAAAAATTTGCAATAAATAAAGCACTAGAACAAAAACTAATTGGACCATTGGATGAGTCACATACCAAAGAACAATCCCTCGAAGTAGTTTTGTGAATGGAGCTTTGAGCAAGGAGATCGAAAATGACAGCAAGATGAGCTAGAACACGGGTTTGAGCTGGTGGAGGATTTTTTCTGGAGGAAGACGAAGTGTGTGGGTGCAAGAATAAGTGGAGGGGGCCCATGTGGGGTCCACGAGGCAGGGGGCGCGCCCTGGACCCTCGTGGCCAGGTGGTGGGTCCCCCAGGTGTGTTCTCAGTGCCAAAAATTCTTAAATATTCTAGAAAAAACATATAAAATTTTCAGGACATTTGGAGAACTTTTATTTTCAGGGTATTTTTTTATTGCAAGGATAATTCAGAAAACAGACAGAAAATACTATTTTTGCTTTATTTAAACTCAATTACAGAAAGTAAAAAGAGGGTACAGAGAGTTGTGCTTTCTAACTTCGTCCATCTCTTGCTCATCAAAAGGAATCTACTAACAAGGTTGATCAAGTTTTGTTAACAAACTCTTTCCGAATAACATGAAACCGGAAAATTTTCGAATAACACTAAGTTACCTCAACGGGGATATGCATGTCCCCAACAATAAGAATATCATATTTGTTCTTGACAGTAGGAAGAGGAAATTCAAAACCTCCAATAGTAATCGCTGAAGTTTTTCCAATAGAATTAATACTATGGACTTGAGGTTGTTTCCTCGGAAAGTGTACCGTATGCTCATTAGCATTAACATGAAAAGTGACATTTTCTTTGTTGCAATCAATAACAGCCCCTGCAATATTCAAAAAGGTTCTACCAAGAATAATAGACATACTATCCTCCCCGGGAATATCAAGAATAACAAAGTCCGTTAAAATAGTAACGTTTGCCACCACAACAGGCACATCCTCACAAATACCGACAAGTATAGCAGTTGATTTATCAGCCATTTGCAAAGATATTTCAGTAGGTGTCAACTTATTCAAATCAAGTCTATGATATAAAGAGAGAGGCATAACACTAACACCAGCTCCAAGATCACATAAAGCAGTTTTAACATAGTTTCTTTTAATGGAGCATGGTATAGTTGGTACTCCTGGATCTCCTAGTTTCTTAGGTATTCCACCCTTAAAAGTATAATTAGCAAGCATGGTGGAAATTTCAGCTTCCAGTATCTTTCTTTTATTTGTAACAATATCTTTCATGTAGTTAGCATAAGGATTCATTATAAGCACATCAATCAAACGCATACGCAAAAAGATAGGTCTAATCATTTCAGCAAAGCGCTCAAAATCCTCATCATCCTTTTTCTTGGATGGTTTAGGAGGAAAAGGCATGGGTTTGTGAACCCATGGTCCTCTTTCTTTACCGTGTTTCCTAGCAACGAAGTCTCTCTTATCATAACATTGATTCTTTGATTGTGGGTTATCGAGATCAACAGCAGGTTCAATCTCTACATCATTGTCATTGCTAGTGGAAGAGAGGAGGCAGGCCAAGAGGTGGCGCGTGCCCACCCTAGCCCAAGCCGAATTGGACTAGGGCTAGGGGGCCGGCCCCCCTTCCCTTCTCTTCTTCCTCTCCTTCCTTCTTCCCCTACTTGGACTAGGAAAGGGGGAAACCTACTCCTACTAGGAGTAGGAATCCCCCCTTTGGGCGCGCCCCTTGAGGCCGGCCCTCCTCCTCCTCCCCTCCTTCATATACGGGGGAGGGGGGCACCCCATAGACACACAAGTTGATCTTTAGCCATGTGCGGTGCCCCCTCGACAGTTTTGCACCTCAGTCATATTGTCGTAGTGCTTAGGCAAAGCCTTGCGTCGGTAACTTCATCATCACCGTCAACACGCCGTCGTGCTGACCGAACTCACCCTCGGCCTCAGCTGGATCAAGAGTACGAGGGACGTCACCGAGCTGAACGTGTGCAGATCACGAAGGTGTCGTGCATTCGGTACTTGACCGGTTGGATCGTGAAGATGTTCGACTACATCAAACGCATTACTAAACGCTTCCGCTTTCGGTCTACGAGGGTACGTACATACACTCTCCCCTCTCGTTGCTATGCATCTCCTAGATAGATCTTGCGTGATTGTAGGAATTTTTTTGAAATACTGTGTTCCCCAACAGTGGCATCCAAGCCAGGTCTATGCGTAGATGTCATATGCACGAGTAGAACACAAAGAGTTGTGGGTGATAATAGTCATACTACTTACCAGCATTTCATACTTTGATTCGGCGGTATTGTTGGATGAAGTGGCCCAGACAGACATTACATGACCACGTTCATGAGACTGGTTCTACCGACGTGCTTCGCACACAGATGGCTAGTGGGTGTCTGTTTCTCCAACTTTAGTTGAATCGAGTGTGACTACGCCCGGTCCTTATTGAAGGTTAAAACAACACACTTGATGAAAAATCATTGTGGTTCTGATGCGTAGGTAAGAATGGTTCTTGCTAGAAGCCCGTAGCAGCCACGTAAAACTTGCAACAACAAAGTAGAGGACGTCTAACTTGTTTTTGCAGGGCATGTTGTGATGTGATATGGTCAAGACGTGATTATATAAATTGTTGTATGTGATGATCATGTTTTGTAACAGTCATCGGCAACTGGCAGGAGCCATATGGTTTTTGCTTTATTGTATGAAATGCAATCGCCATGTAATTGCTTTACTTTATCACTAAGCGATAGCGATAGTCGTAGAAGAAATAGTTGGCGAGATGACAATGATGCTACGATGGAGATCAAGATGTCAAGCCGGTAACGATGGTGATAATGATGGTGCTTTGGAGATGGAGATCAAAGGCACAAGATGATGATGGCCATATCATATCACTTATATTGATTGCATGTGATGTTTATCCTTTATGCATCTTGTTTTGCTTAGTACGGCGGTAGCATTATAAGATGATCTCTCACTAAATTTCAAGGTATAAGTGTTTTCCCTGAGTATGCACCGTTGCTACAGTTCGTCGTGCCGAGACACCACGTGATGATCAGGTGTGATAAGCTCTACGTTCACATACAACGGGTGCAAGCCAGTTTTGCACAAGCAGAATACTCAGGTTAAACTTGACGATCCTAGCATATGCAGATATGGCCTCAGAACACTGAGACCGAAAGGTCGAGTGTGAATCATATAATAGATAAGATCAACATAGTGATGTTCACCATTGAAAACTACTCCATCTCACGTGATGATCGGACATAGTTTAGTTGATATGGATCACGTGATCACTTAGATGATTAGAGGGATGTCTATCTAAGTGGGAGTTCTTAAGTAATATGATTAATTGAACTTTAATTTATCATGAACTTAGTACCTGATAGTATTTTGCATGTCTATGTTGTTGTAGATAAATGGTCCGTGCTACTGTTCCATTGAATTTTGATACGTTCCTAGAGAAAGCTAAGTTGAAATATGATGGTAGCAACTACACGTACTCGGTCCATAACTTGAGGATTATCCTCATTGCTGCATAGAAGAATTACGTCCTAGAAGCACCGCTAGGTGCTAGACCTGCTGCAGATGCTGCTGATGAAGTTAAGAATGTCTGGCAGAGTAAAACTAACAACTACTCGATAGTTCAGTGTGCCATGCTTTACGGCTTAGAACCGGGACTTCAACGACGTTTTGAACGTCATGGAGCATATGAGATGTTCCAGGAGTTGAAGTTAATATTTCAAGAAAATGCCCGGATCGAGATATATGAAGTCTCCAATAATTTCTACAGCTGCAAGATTGAGGAGAATAGTTCTGTCAGTGAACATATACTCAGAATGTTTGGGTACCACAACCACTTGACTCAACTGGGAGTTAATCTTCCTGATGATAGTGTCATTGACAGAGTTCTTCAATCACTACTACCAAGCTACAAAAGCTTCGTGATGAACTATAATATGCAAGGGATGGATAAGGCAATTCCCGAGCTCTTCATGATGCTAAAAGCTGCGGAGGTAGAAATCAAGAAGGAGCATCAAGTGTTGATGGTTAACAAGACCACTAGTTTCAAGAAAAATGGCAAAGGGAAGAAGGGGAACTTCAAGAAGAACGGCAAGCAAGTTGCTGCTCAAGTGAACAAGCCCAAGTCTGGACCTAAGCCTGAGACTGAGTGCTTCTACTGCAAAGGCACTGGTCACTGGAAGCGGAACTGCCCTAAGTATTTGGCGGATAAGAAGGATGTCAAAGTGAAAGGTATATTTGATATACATGTTATTGATGTGTACCTTACTAATGCTCGCAGTAGTGCCCGGGTATTTGATACTGGTTCTATTGCTCACATTTGCAACTCGAAACAGGGGCTACATATTAAGCGAAGATTGGCTAAGGACGAGGTGATGATGTGCGTGGGAAATGGTTCCAAAGTTGATGTGATCACGGTCAGCACGCTACCTCTACATCTACCTTCGGGATTAGTATTAGACCTAAATAATTGTTATTTGGTGCCGGCGTTAAGCATTCACATTATATCTGGATCTTGTTTGATGCGAGACGGTTATTCATTTAAATCAGAGAATAATGGTTGTTCTATTTATATGAGTAATATCTTTTATGGTCATGCACCCTTGATGAGTGGTCTATTTTTATTGAATCTCGATAGTAGTGATACACATATTCATAGTATTGAAGCCAAAAGATATAAGTTTAATAATGATAGTGCAACTTATTTCTGGCACCGCCATTTAGGTCATATTGGTGTAAAGCGCATGAAGAAACTCCATGCTGATGGGCTTTTGGAATCACTTGATGCTTGTGAACCATGCCTCATGTGCAAGATGACTAAGACTCCGTTCTTCGGAACAACGGAACGAGCAACAGACTTATTGGAAATAATACATACTGATGTATGTGGTCCGATGAGTATTGATGCTCGTGGTGGGTATTGTTATTTTTTGCCCTTCACAGATGATTTGAGCAGATGTGTGTATGTCTACTTGATGAAACATAAGTCTGAAACATTTGAAAAGTTTAAAGAATTTTAGAGTGAAGTGGAAAATCATCGTAGCAAGAAAATTAAGTTTCTACCATCTGATCGTGGAGGTGAATATTTGAGTTATGAGTTTCGTCTTCATTTGAAACAATGCGGAATAGTTTCGCAACTCACGCCACCTGGAACACCACAGCGTAACGGTGTGTCTAAACGTCGTAACCTCACTTTATTAGATATGGTGCGATCTATGATGTCTCTTACTAATTTACCGCTATCATTTTGGGGTTATGCTTTAGAGATGGCTGCATTCATGTTAAATATGGCACAATCGAAATCCGTTGAGACGACACCATATGAACTGTGGTTTGGCAAGAAACCCAAGTTGTCGTTTCTTAAAGTTTGGGGCTGCGATGCTTATGTGAAAAAACTTCAACCTGATAAGATCGAACCCAAATCGGAGAAATGTGTCTTCATAGGATACCCAAAGGAAACTATTGGGTACACCTTCTATCACAGACCCGAAGGCAATATATTCGTTGCTAAGAATGGATCCTTTCTAGAGAAGGTGTTTCTCTCGAAAGAAGTGAGTGGGAGGAAAGTAGAACTTGATGAGGTAACTGTACCTTCTCCCTTATTGGAAAGTAGTCCATCACAGAAATTAGTTCCAATGATTCCTACACCAATTAGTGAGGAATTTAATGATGTTGATCATGAAACTTTTGATCAAGTTACTACCGAACCTCGTAGGTCAATCAGAGCAAGATCCGCACAAGAGTGGTACGGTAATCCTGTTCTGGAGGTCATGTTACTTGACCATGACGAACCTATGAACTATCAGGAAGCGATGATGAGCCCAGATTTCGCAAAATGGCTTGAAGCCATGAAATCTGAGATGGGATCCATGTATGAGAACAAAGTATGTACTTTGGTTGACTTGCCCGATGATCGTCAAGCCATAGAGAATAAATGGGTCTTCAAGAAGAAGACTGACGCTGACGGTAATGTTACTGTCTACAAAGCTCGACCTGTTGCGAAAGGTTTTCGACAAGTTCAAGGAGTTGACTACGATGAGACCTTCTCACCCGTAGTGATGCTTATGTCCATCTGAATCATGTTAGCAATTGCCGCATTTTATGATTATGAAATTTGGCAAATGGATGTCAAAACTGCATTCCTTAATGGATATCTTAAAGAAGAGTTGTATATGATGCAACCGAAAGGTTTTGTCGATCCAAAAGGTGCTAACAAAGTGTGCAAGCTCCAGCGATCCATTTATGGACTGGTGCAAGCATCTCGGAGTTGGAATATACGCTTTGATAGTGTGATCAAAGCATATGGTTTTATATAGACTTTTGGAGAAGCCTGTATTTACAAGAAAGTGAGTGGGAGCTCTGTAGCATTTCTGATATTATATGTGGATGAAATATTGTTAATTGGAAATGATACTGCATTTCTAAATAGCATAAAAGGATACTTGTATAAGAATTTTTCAATGAAAGACCTCGGTGAAGCTGCTTATATATTGGGCATCAAGATCTATAGAGATAGATCAAGACGCTTAATTGGACTTTCACAAAGCACATACCTTGATAAAGTTTTGAAGAAGTTCAAAATGGATCAAGAAAAGAAAGGGTTCTTGCCTGTGTTACAAGGTGTGAAGTTGAGCAGACTCAATGCCCGATGTCGGTGTCAAAACCGGCGGATCTCGGGTAGGGGGTCCCGAACTGTGCGTCTAAGGTCGATGGTAACAGGAGACAGGGGACATGATGTTTACCCAGGTTCGGGCCCTCTCTATGGAGGTAATACCCTAGGTCCTGCTTGATTGATATTGATGAATACGAGTATTACAAGCGTTGATCTACCTCGAGATCGTAATGGCTAAACCCTAGAGGTCTAGCTCGTATGGCTATGGTAATGGGTATCTCTCCCTCTCCGGACTAAGTCCTCCGGTTTATATAGACACTGGGAAGATCTAGGGTTACACAAGGTCGGTTACAAAGAAAGGAATCTAAATATTCGATCACCAAGCTTGCCTTCCACGCCAAGGAGAGTCCTATCCGGATACGGGTGCAATCTTCGGTCTTCGTATCTTCACAGTCCATCAGTCCGGCCCATGTCTAACAGGCCGGATGCCCGAGGACCCCTTAGTCCAGGACTCCCTCAGTAGCTCCGAACCAGGCTTCAATGATGAGGTGTTCGGCGCATGGATTTTCTTCGGCATTGCAAGACGGGTTCCTCCTCCGACGTCTTATAAGTAATGTATTCGGCTTTCAATTCAATGCCGCACTCCTCGGCTTCTGTGCATCGATGACTTCAGCTTCCACGTGTCAAGCGAATGCGGACGGTCAGGGTATTTTTGCAAACGATCCCTCGGCCATGCAAGAAAGCGAGTATATTTAAAGAGATTGGGTCTCAGATCCATTCGACACCACACAGAGAAAATCCTCATAGATTACCAGGAAAGACCATTCCAACATGGCTAGTATTCCCAGCTCCTCCTCCCGTTCTGACCTAGAGAAAGGCGAGTGGGAGAGGTGCTCCGTGTCCCATAGTCAATTAGCAAAGTTGCAAACGCAGGGATTTCTCCCCCCTGCGGATCTGGTACCTGTTCGAGCGGGGTTGGCTTCCTTCAACGGCAAAACCCAAGTGGAGGATTTCCCCAATCCATCTGTGGGAGAGCGAGTGTGCTTCGTCCCCTATCTGCTGAGGGGCGTGGGATTTCCAATTCACCCATTCCTCCGAGGGTTTCTGGAGTATTATGGCCTCCAGCTGCATAATTTTACCCCAACCTCCATCCTGCACATTGCGGGTTACGTTGATTTATGCGAACTATTCCTTGGTTGTGAGGCCCATTTCGATTTATGGAGAAGAATGTTCTGCCTTGTTCCCCGCAACCACGAGGGATCGATATTTGAAGTGGGCGGGGCCGAAATATGGCGCATTGCTGAGACTGGATATCTATCCGGCACACCGAAGAAAGCTTCCAAAGAGTGGACCTCTGAGTGGTTTTACATTAAGGACGTCATACTTCCAGATCCAGTCTAGAGGGGTCTACCCGAGTTTACAAGTGCTCCATTGAAGAAATGCCTTAGCTGGCGTCCCCGGAGCCTCGAGGAAGAGGATAGCGCAGAGATCAATCTGCTGCTGGGTAAAATCAAGATGCTCGCCCAGTCCGGATTGTCAATAGTCGAGGTAATGGCGGTTTCCATAACACGCGGGGGGGGGGGGTCCAACCACTCCAATATAGAGGGCTACCCATGTGGCATTACAATGGGGAAGACGACAACTCCCGTTGCGGTCGGAAGGGCCCGAAGACTCCCGCCGCTCTGGTCAAAATATTATCCGAACTGTATAAAGGGGAGCAGGAGGAGTTCGCCCGTCTCCAATATCGAGACAGGTTTTCCATGTACAACTCTCCTAGATGGGCAAGCCCTAACTCCACTATTCGACTCCTTTCCCTGAATTATTTCTGAAGGCTGGTATCTTATTCATTCATGAAAGGAATGGCGAAAGGCCGTCGAGGGGATCCATGACCCTGTCCCTCAGCCAGAGAATCACAATCGGGATCTGGACCCCGGATATGAGGAAGATCCGGACATATTCATGGAGCTCAAAGATGGAGTTTTCTATCAGACAAGCTATGACGGCACCGATGTACCCATCATCACCGATTACCCCGGCCTCCTTCCTGCTTCGCACGGAAGTAATTTTAGCCAGTACTTTCCTCTAGAGGGTTCCCTTACTATGCCTCACCCACCACATTTATTCCATGTTTCAAAGGGGAGATGCTCAGCACCGCGACATGCACCAGAAAAATCTCTGAGGAGAGCAGTGCCCGTGCCTGGCACATTTTCGAAGAGGAAGGCCAATGATAGCACGACAGAACCATCATCAAAGAGGTAAGGCTTTTCTTTTCAAGAATACCCATTCTGATCGTCACATCCAACTGAAATGCCACTCACCGTATTCCAGCAGGAAAAGTATCCGCCGGACTGTGTCCGGGGATCCGGCCGGTCCTGCCTCTACTAGCCACGTTTCGGACTCCGCCCAAAGAACGGGGGCTGATACGGGAGCGGCGCCGGACTATCCTCCCGCAGAGGATTCGGACGACGTATCCGTCACGAACTCTGAAGTGGAGAGCTCTATGAATCATCGTCATCGGAGGGCCATTCTTCATAACCCTGGTTTTTTGAAAGCGTCATTTAATGCCTTCAATTCGGCCGATGCGTATATTCGAGGGATGGGCTTGTCAGAGCCACAGACTAGTATCTAAAAGATATGCAGGTAAGCATAGATTTAATAAGCATACACCAGTAGCCCTCAAGACTTAAAGTAGTTGATACAACTGATTTAAGGATCAATGTATAACCAAGTGCTTACAGAGAAGAACACCCTGTTAGCTCAGGAACTAGAAAAGTGTCAAAGCTAGCTAACTGCTGCCAATGCCAAACTGGAGAAATACAAGAAGGCATCCCCTGTTAATGTTTCCCTCCATCGAGAAAACCTAATGGTACACTAATAATGCTAAACTAGTTGCTTACCTTTTTATCGGATCATTAGACCAACTGCAAGAACAGCTAGGCGCAGCTCGAAGCGGAGAACATGGAGCCAAAAAACTGCTAGCAGCGGGCGAGCGTGTGCTAACAAAAGTCGTTCAAGAGAAAAACAAGATCCAGGATGCGAACACCCAAATGCGCGAAGAACTGAAAGATGTACGGGCCCAGCTGGCAGACTCCGTGAAGGAGAACAAGAAGCTGCGAGGCGGCATATTCAGTATGTGGCCAAATTTATCTGTTGGCAGTTTGGGGGTAAAATTAGCTGATATAGCTATGATTGCAGGTATGTTGACGGGCCGTCCCGAAGAGGAGGTGTCCGGATCAGTAAGTGATTTTCTGCAAGGGCTATCGCAGTTGCACGAGAAAGCTCGGCAGGCAATGCGGAGTGTAGCCAAGGCCTTATGGCCACCCGCCTCCCCTCCAGGGAGTATGGAGAAGCTTGTAGAGCTGTTCAAGGGAGCGCGGCGGCGTATCCGACCGTGGAAGATATCAGCTTGCCGAGAGTGTGCGCGAGAGGCCTGGGCCATGGTAAAAACGCGGTATACCAAGCTGGATCCGAATCACATGGCCCGGGTCGGACACTAGGGTAAAATGGGGAAGAAATTCCCATTAGTTTAGTATATGACCAAGTGGAGGTGGCCGCTAGATATTCCCAACATGATTGTAAGTTAGACCGCATGTTGGATGGTATAGAGGAGGAAGTCTTTAAGTCCTAAGTGACTATGTACTTTCCTTCTAGCTGGATAATAAAAACAATTGTCATGGCCGACCTTTTCGCTTCGACCTCTGGACCCGAAGGTGCGGAGTGTTTCCGAATACCCTAACGGTAGAATATACCGGGGTATGTATGGGAACCAGGCGTAGGGGTCATAGTTGCTTGAACAGACAATGTGTATCCGGCTAGTTATGTTATATTACATTATGTAAGAAACATCTTCCAGAGAGAATAGTTCCGTTAAGGGTTCCTTTCCCTGGGTGTGCATGCATTTAATGTGCATGTCCGAACTGTGATTGAAAAAAAAATTATAGAGTAAGTCACTTCTGGGGCTTCACAATGGAGTGAATGCAGAAACATCTTTAATTCACCGACCGAATATTCCCTTAAGAACGCTAGCTTTTGGCTTCACCCAGTCTGAGGTAGACATCCTGATGACCCGGTAGTAACAATCGCAGAGTTGCTCCCTTTATGCCCTAGCCGAACTAACGGGAACGTAGGGCATAAGCACAGGAGCCAAGCAACCCAGCTTAGCCAAAACTTAAGTCATATCGATGCATATAATTGTGAAGAAAAGGTACATATGGAAAAATGCATATGGGGTGAGCTTGATGCTCAAAGAATAATAGCAAGCTTCTGTATGAGAAGCCCCCAGGTATAATGAATGTACATATGTGGAGATGTAAGCATCAGGGGAGGACGGTCTAGCCGTACTAAAGCTGTAGGGATAAAGAGCAAAACGAAAAAAGGTAAAAAACGAAAAGAGAGAAAAAATAACGTTAATAACAGAAGGAAGGAGACGAACATAGAGTTCGGCGCTAGGCATAAAATCGTCGGAGTCTTGCCGCATTCCAGGGGTTCGGCTCCAGGTGATTGTCTGACGCATCATGCAGGCAGTACGCTCCTCCGGTGAGAACTTCGTCAATGATGAAGGGACCCTCCCACTTGGTCTTGAGTTTGTCCTTTTTCTTCTCCGACAGGCATAGAATGAGTTCACCAACGTTATAAGTCTTGGCCCGTACTTCTCTGCTTTGATACCTGCGAGCCTGCTGTTGATAAAATGCGGAACGGGCTTTTGCAACGTCACGCTCCTCCTCTAGGGCATCTAAGCTGTCCTGCCGATCAAGCTCGGCTTCTCTCTCTTCGTACATGTGCACTCGAGGCGAGTCATGAATAATATCGTAGGGTAACTGTAAGTGCATCTAGTGCCACCCCTAGTTGGTTTTGGAGTATTGACGACAAACCTAGTTGAGGGACTAACGTGTTTGTGAGAATTGCAGGAAAACACAGGTAGAAGTCCCTCATTGATTCGGTTTTATTACCAGAGATGACCCCTAAAAATGTACGAAGACATTGAAGACAATGGTGGTTTATGAAGATATTCATATTGAAGACAATGACATGAGAAGACTCCCTATGAAGCTTATGGAACTCGAAGACTTAGATCCTTCGTAGTTTTATTTCATTTATGTTATGTCATAGGAATCACCGTACTGTTAAGTGGGGTCCAAGAGAACCAGTCAGAATGACTGAAGTGATGCCTAATTCAAATCCTATGTCTTCGAGCGAAGACTTTGAGAGAAAATCTTGTCCAGAGTCAGACAAGTCAGCTTTACTTGTAGCCCAAGTAAAGTTGCCGTGTGAGTTCAAAATTCGACCGTTGGTACACGTGTCAGTTCCTTAGTGACCCAGGGTCATTTCGGACAGATCAGGTCGGGTTGCCAAGTGGCTATAAATAGTCCACCCCCCACAACCATAAACGGTTGGCTGCTCAGATTTCAGTACACGGCTTTTGTCGTTTGAGAGCAACCCACCTCGAAACCTTTGAGAGAAAAATTCCTAGTGAGGAGAAAAGCCCTAACCACCCAGAGCCAGAGTAAATTGGGCATCACTTAAGTCTTCTTGTCTGTGTGATCTGAAGACTTATTACACTTGAGGACTGTGCATCCTCCAGACGGTTAGGCGTCGCGTTCTGAGCATCCAAGAGAAATTGTGGATTGCCAGTGAACGAAGTCTGTGAAGGTTTGGGAGTCTACCTTGAAGACTTACCTGAGTGATTGCGCGAGGTCTGTGTGACCTTAGCTCAAGGAGAAAACGGTGAGGACTGGGTGTCTTGGACTAAGTGTCCTTGACTGGGTGTCCGGGACTGTGTGTCCTTTGGTTTAAATACCTAGCCGCTCCAACCAGACGTACAGTTGTCACAGCAACTGGAACTGGTCCAACAAATCATTGTCTTCAACGTGTCACTGGTTTCATCTTCACTTCCTTTTACTTACAGTTATTCATTGTGAAGCCATTGCATGCTTGCTTTATCTTTTGTCTTCACAACATGAATGTATGATCTGTTTGGCTTCATAACTTCTTCCTACCTGATCCTTATTACACTGAAGCTGTTTGTCATAGCGCTTTCACTCTATTGAATACATGACCATGGCTGGCCTAGTGTAATCTAACTTCCGCTGCACAGTAATAGGCATGATCTTCACTGTTTGTCTTCATAACTCTCACGTTTTGAAGATTTTCATAAAAATCGCCTATTCACCCCCCCTCTAGTCGATATAACGCACTTTCAATTGGTATCAGAGCAAGGTGCTCCCTTGTTCTGTGTGATTCGGTTTAACCACCTGGAGTTTTAGCTATGTCGACTGCAGGGATAATCAAAGTCTCCGCTGCTTGCCCCGTCTTTGATGGAACTGAATATCCCTACTGGAAGAATAAGATGTGCATGCATCTAGAAGCCATTGATGTCGACCTATGGTATGTCGTCGAGAACGGCGTTCCCAAGGCTGGAGAAGGTGTCACTGCTGCTGATGTCAAGAAATTCGTTCAACTGGACTCTACTGCTAAGAATATCATCTGTGGTCATCTGACCAAAGGACAGTATGGCCGTGTGAGTGCTTTGAAGACATCCAAACTGGTCTGGGACTGGCTCTCCAAAGTTAATGAAGGCATCTCAACCCAAAGAGATCAAAGAATCAGTGTCCTTCGCAATCTCTTCAACCGCTTCAAGCGAAATGACAATGAGAATGTCCAGCACACATTTGACAGACTTACTGACATCACAAACGAGCTTCAAGCCCTCGGCGCCACTGAGATCACCAAACATGAAATCGTCAAGACGTTGCTGAGATCACTTGATAGTTAGTTTGACATCCTGGCCCTGATGATTCAAGAACGTCCTGATTTCAAGACACTCGATCCGTCTGACATACTTGAGAGGCTCAACACACATGAGTTTCAGCTCTCTGAGAAAAGAGATATCTACGGTCCAAACTATGGGCGAACTCGAGCCTGGAAGGCAAAAGCTGTCTCCTCATCTGAAGAAGAATCTGACTGCAGTTCTGATGATCCTGAAGACATTGGAAGAGAACTTGCAATGCTAGTGAAGAAGTTCCAAAAATTCACCAAGAAGAAAGGCTTCAGAAAATCTTCACGATCAAGCTCAAGGAATGATGAAGTTTCTGCTCATGACTACAAGAAGAAAACATGTCACAAGTGCAAGAAAACTGGACACTTTATTTCTGAGTGTCCACAGTGGGACAATGAGAACAGAAGGAAGAAGAAGAGCAAAGAATATGATTCTGACGACAAGAAAAAGAAGAAATACTCAAAGTCTTCTTCCAAGTCTTCATCAAAGTCTTCATCACACAAGAAGAGCTCATCTGGCAAGGCACGTGCGTTTGTTGGCAAGGAGATGGATTCAGAGGAGGAGTCCGCATCTGAGGAGGCAGAGGTGGAATCTGAGGAGGAGTCTGATTCTGGCATTGCGAGTCTGGCTACAGCATACGTCGCCAAGTCCATCTTCAACACTGAAGACAATAACTGCATCACCGACACCGACGCAAATGACAAGAACGACTCCACTCCTACCTACTGCTTCATGGCACGCGGTGCCAAGGTAAACACACGCACTACTCGCTATGAAACATCTAGTGACGATGACTCTGAATGTGATTCAAAACCTAGCTACAAAACACTTGCTAAAATTGCAACTGAACAACAGAAAGCTATGGAACATATTCAAAAACTGTTAGACAGAAGCGATGATCTGTTGGGTGCTGAAATGACTCGATCTGAATCCTTAATTGAAGACATAAAAAACCATCACGTTAAGTATCAGGAACTTGAAGATCGTCATGATACTCTCTCAACAACTCATGAAAAGCTTTCCTATGACTATCTTCAAAGGAAGCAAGAACTTGAGAAATTGAGGGTGGCTCATGAAGATCTTCAAAAGGAAAACGAGTCACTTCGCGCCGAACAGATCAGTCCCGCTCAGGAAGGATTTGAACCACCATGTCTTAAATGCATTGAGCGTAATAATGCTAATTCTATTGCTGAATGTTCCACTGCTACTACTGTTCCAATATCTTCAACTGTTGATGTGGCAACTAACCCCTCTGCTGAGGATACCACTGCTATTGCTGATGAGAATGCTAGGTTGAAGACATTGCTTGAAACAGGGATGTACAAAAGTCTGAAAGGGCATCAAACATTATGTGATGTCCTTAAGAAGCAGATTCTGAACCATAACCCTAGGAAAGTGGGTGTTGGATTTGTGAGGAAAATCAATGCAGATGGCTCTTACTGGAAACCTGAGCAGTACCCCAAAACTACATGGGTTGCTGCAAAGGAACTTTCAGCAGATCCATCCAATTTATCTGGCTTCACTTGTGCTAATCCAATTATCATTGATGAATCCTTTGATGCAAACTATAAACTGTTTAAGAATCAGAATGGTGAAGTGTTTGCCAGGTACATTGGTACTAACTGCAGGAATGGACCGCCTATGAAGAAGATCTGGGTTCCGAAAACATGTATGGAAAATCTTCCTGTGAATGTCTTCATGACACCTCACTTGAAGAAGACAAACCTCGGTCCAAAGGCTTCATACAGACAGAGGACTCACCTGAGTCACACTAACGCAAATGTTTTGCAGGGAAACCATACTCAGGCATATGAATATGAGAGCGGTTCATCGAACCGTCATGTTCATATGACCAAAAATTATTCTGCTTATGCCTATGAGTATTATTGTCCCCCTGCTAGACTGTTTGTTAAGGCTTCAAAGCCAAAATTCTCAGATGCTGCACTTAGACTTATAGCTTCTAAGCCACCCTTGAAGATGTGGGTGGTTAAGAAAGCTTAACTCTCTTTTGCAGGGAAAGGTCTCCAGCACAAAAACAAAATCTTCTGATGCTATTGCTGGGGACCATAAAAATCTTGTGGGGCGCAAGATAAACTGACCAAATGGCATCATTATGTACTTCGTTCCTGAATCGCATGCTACTCTCCCCATTAGTCCTAATCTGGATCAAAGTTTTCATAACCCACTGGTTCGTCAAATGTTTATGCTTCACAACACTCTTCGTGAAGCCTATCCCCCTAACTGCACTATAGGGTACGACACCAGTGACTTCAAAGTCTTCAGAATGGATTATTGACAGTGGGTGTACAAATCACATGATTGGCAGAAGAAGCCTTCTTATGGACTCAACTTTACGTCCATCCGACAAGAGCCACATTACATTCGCTGACACTGGTAAAAGTAAGGTATTGGGTCTAGGTAGAGTTGCAATCTCAAAGGATCAACACATGGATAAAGTCATGCTTGTTGAATCCCTTGGCTTCAACTTAATGTCTGTCTCAATGCTTTGCGATTTGAATATGATTGTAATGTTTGGCAAATATCGCTGCCTGGTGCTAATGGAATCTGACAAATCTCTAGTGTTTGAAGGGTATAGGAAAGGTGATTTGTATGTAGTAGATTTCTCAGCAGGACCACAACTTGCAGTATGTCTTCTTGCAAAAGCTTCAGAATGCTGGCTTTGGCATCGAAGGCTTGGGCATGCTGGCATGAGGAACCTCCACACCCTTGCGAAGAAAAAGCACGTCATAGGCATCGAGGGCGTCAAGTTCAAGAAAGATCACTTATGCGGTGCCTGTGAAGCAGGGAAGATGACAAGGGCAAAACATCCCTCGAAGACAATCATGACCACATAGATCAGCAAGAGCAAAGTCTTCGCCCCACACACCCTCGTGTTGCAAATGAAGTACAAATTGACAAAATACTTGACAGCATCAATGCACCTGGTCCACTCACTCGTTCAAGGGCAACTCAGCTAACAAACTTCTGTGGGCATTTCGCATTCGTCTCAATATCAGAACCCAAGAAAGTTGAAGAAGCCTTCATGGAACCTGAATGGATTCAAGCTATGCAAGAAGAGCTTCAACAGTTTGAGCTGAATAATGTATGGGAACTGGTTAAGCGTCCTGATCCACGGAAGCACAACATAATAGGCACCAAATGGATATACCGCAACAAGCAAGATGAGCATGGTCAAGTTGTCAGAAACAAAGCTCACCTCGTTGCTCAAGGATATACTCAAGTGGAGGGCATTAACTTCGATGAAACATTTGCTCCTGTGGCTAGGCTTGAAGCCATACGCATACTGCTGGCCTATGCAAATCATCATAACATACTTCTCTATCAGATGGATGTGAAAAGTGCCTTTCTCAATGGCAAGATTGAAGAAGAAGTGTATGTTGCACAACCACCTGGCTTTGAAAATCCAAAACATCCTGATATGGTATACAAGCTCAACAAGGCACTGTATGGCCTCAAACAAGCCCCTAGGGCCTGGTATGATACACTCAAGTACTTTCTGAAAAGCAAAGGCTTCATACCTGGTTCCCTGGATCCCACTCTTTTCACGAAGACATATGATGGTGAACTGTTTGTGTGCCAAATATATGTGGATGACATTATCTTCGGCTGCACCAATCAGAAGTATAGTGAAGAGTTTGGATATATGATGCAAGAGCAATATCAGATGTCCATGATGGGGGAGCTGAAGTTCTTCCTCGGTCTTCAAATACGGCAACAACGCAACGGCATCTTCATATCTCAAGAGAAATATCTTAAAGAGTGCCTGAAGAAGTTCGGTATGCAAGACTGCAAAGGCTTCACAACACCAATGCCAGCCAAGCATCATCTGGGTCCCGACGACAATGGTAAAGAGTTCGATCAAAAGGTATACCGCTCCATGATTGGGTCTTTGCTTTATTTATGTGCATCTAGGCCAGATATCATGCTTAGTGTTTGCATGTGTGCTCGATTTCAAGCGACACCAAAGGAGTCGCATCACTTAGCTGTGAAGCGAATTCTTCGATATTTGGCTCACACCCCAACTCTAGGATTATGGTATCCAAAGGGCTCAGAGTTTGATTTGGTTGGATTTTCGGATGCTGATTATGCTGGTGACAAGGTTGATCGCAAGTCTACATCAGGCACATGTCACTTTCTGGGACGATCACTTGTATGTTGGTCTTCAAAGAAGCAGAACTGTGTATCACTCTCTACTGCTGAATCTGAATACATTGCTGCTGGATCTTGCTGCGCTCAGCTTCTATGGATGAAGCAAACACTCAAGGATTATGGCATTCATCTGAAGCAAGTGCCACTTTACTGCGACAACGAAAGCGCCATCAAGATTGCCAACAACCCAGTTCAGCACTCGAAGACAAAGCACATTGAAATTCGTCATCACTTTCTCAGAGATCATGTTGTGAAGGAAGACATTGATATCATACACGTCAACACTGAAGAGCAATTGGCAGATATCTTCACCAAGCCCTTGGATGAGAAGAGATTTTGCAAGTTACGGTGTGAGCTAAATATCTTGGAATCCTCAAATGTCCTGTGATCAGGCACACATCCTAACACTTAAGCATGTTGATGACTTAGATGTGCAACACACGAAGTAGCGTATATCTTCAAACAATGAAGACATACATTCTAAGTGTGAATACATTAATGTGGAATTTGACTTCGGAGCGCCATGATAATTGTGCGCCGTGTCTGGGTCTAATACTTCCTATACGGTGGGTAACGCCACCACCAAACGTTCCATTTTGAAGTGTTTCTCTCATGGCGTTACCTCTCAATGTCTTCACATTTGGTTTGGCTTCATTCTCAATATGTCTTCATGATTATCTTCACTGCGTTGATTATATGGATATATATGTACTGATGTTCTGTCCTCTACAGCATTCACTTATAGCTATGTCTTCTTGGTTGAATCTTTTGAACTAAGTGAATGTGATCGGACCCTAACCTCTCTATGCTTTCTATCTCAAACTCTATCTCTCCAAGTCATATGCATTCTGTTGAAACTGTCAAATGTCTTCACTGTGTCCTTGTCAGCTGAAGACATAGTGACAACCATAAAAGTCCGTTTTTAATGCTCATTCCTCCACATAAGATCCGGAGAAGCAGGAACGACCGCCCAACAATTTAGGCGTGCGTGGGACGTGGAACAAATCCCAATCTTCCTCTAACTGGCCACGCATGCCTCAAATGCGAACCGCCAGGGGTACCTGCGTAATAGCGCAGTGCCGCCTCTATCCCTATAAATACACGATTCACTGCGGTCATTATCTCCTTCTTCCACCCTCACACGAACCCTAGCGCCACCGCTAGCACTCGACGACGCCGGCGACGAAGCGCTTCACTGCCGCAACCTCTCCGACGCCGTTTTCACGCCGACAGTGGACATCGCTCTCTCCGCCGTCGCCGTAGGTGTCTTCCGTCGCCAAGTTAGGGCACGGAGGATCGAACTGCTCGACCTCAACTCTCACTTCGTCTAGCAGTTCCAAGTGTGGTAAATAAAACCTCTTTTTACAGCCTCTTTTGATCCCATAGTTCAGTCACTTTCTGCCATAAGGAGTTTCTCTTCACATCAGTTAGTTATCTCGCTACATCTCATGACATGGCTAGTATATTCACTTGTGCTTCATAAGGTAGTTAGATTCCTCACTTGTACTGATCTGTGGGTTCGTACAAATCTGGAACCAACTTCTTACCTGTGAGTGAATGTCTTTGCACCATGAGGTCTATGTCTTCTAAACCGATTTATCTTCAAAATCTTCTGAGAATGCATATGACCTCTTCCCCTTCCCTCGCACCTTAATGCTGTCACAGGTACATGTCCGTGGGAGAATCCTTTGGTTCTCATAGTCTGCATTCATTTGCAGAGTACTTGCAGCATCACATCAACTCTCCTGAAGCCAGTTCTTGCAAAAGGAAGCCTTTGAAGCCTTTGAACATCTTGAAGCCTTCCAAGTTATTCATGGCTTCAGAAACAGTAGCAAGGAAGGGAGGCAGACAGCGACATGGTGAAACGTCCAAAGATCTGCCTGATGAATTGGCAGAGATGTACAAAACTGATCCTGAAGAAAGCTATGGTCAGCGCAAGACACGAATCCAATGGATTCGAAGATATTGGGCAGAGCAATGGTTCCACTACCGCTTCGTCACTCAGGAATATGCGGAGAAGTGCGCCATCAAGAGACCGTGGGGAGACGTACTATACAAAAATCTCGTACCCAGGTCCAGAGTTGAAGCCATTGCTCAAGGCTTCTATCCATGCATGGTGAGAGGACCACAGCCAGCTGAAGCACTTCCGTCATCACTTCTCTGGTGCCGCGATGATAATCTCTTCAAGCGCAACTTTCAGTTTGCACAACAATCAGCGAAGATAAATAAGAAGAAATTTGGGCTTGACTTCAACCCTGGTCCCTCCTCACCAAGGGCAGATGGCACACGCGACGCCGATCCCAATATCATCGGGCCGTATGCCAATCTTGCAGGCCTCATCACTCGCATCCTAGTCCAAGGGACTGCTGTGAATGACCCTCCAGCAGATACTGAGTCAGATGATGCCCCTGCTGCGCCGAAGCCGAAGCAGAAGAAGCCAAAAGCTTCAAAGCCAGCCGCTTCTCCCAAGATCGCAAGAGTGAAGCCTTTAGCAACTGCACCTCCTGAAGCCAGTATGCAGTCAGAAGGCTTATCACGAGTGTCCAAGCCCCAAGAAGCCAAGAAGCCTCAGCCACACACAGGCAAAGAGCTCACAGCTGCTGACATTCTGCGCTGCGAAGCCATTGATCTCTCAAGCGATGAAGATCTTGGAGATGATGCTCTTGAGCAGCTCATCAAGAGCAAGGAGGAGGCTGAAATCTTCAACAATCTGCCTCTGTTTGATGTCGCCATCATCCACAACTTCATCGATGAATGGTTTGCCTCACCGGACATCAGCTTCAACGATCTGCAGCTGCCCATAGGCCTTAGCGTTGCCTTTCAAGGTCCCCGCTGCAACGACTGGCTCGAAGCCAAAGAGTCGATCAACCGCCTCACAGCACAAGAAGACACGGACTGCAGAGGCTAAAGCTAAGAAGAGAAAACATTCTGAAGCCTCTCCTTCTGAACCCATCATCAAGAAGCGCAAGACCAAGAAATCTCAGGCTGCTCCCACAGAGCCCTTGACAGTTGAACCCCTCTCCGTCCGCTATCCTGACGCAGATCGTCAGTTGACTGTGCATGAACCCAACGCTGAAGACATTCCAGCAGACGAACCCAACGCTGCTGAAGACATTGGTCTCCAAGACAATGTGCAAGGTGATGCAGCCCTTCCTCAGCTTGAGACAAGCGAACTGATCAGTATTGGTCGTCCATTGACGCCAATCACACAAGATGCATCGTGGGCAGATCGCACACAGGAGGAAGATGAGCCCCAACCCACTACAACTCCACCGGCGCCTACATACCGTAGGCTTCGCAAAGGGCCAAGGGCTCAGGCTGCTGACGACATTCCGGCTGCATCAGCCGAAGAGCATGCAGAGATACCACAAGCTCCAACTCCCCCACACCAACAAGAAGCAGTTCTCCAGGAGAACGTGCCTGAGTCTGCAAATGTTGAGGCTGCCACAAACAACGCCGAAGCATATGTGGAGCCCAACCCAACAATAGCTTCAGAAGACAATGAAGCTACTGCTCCTGAACATTCTGTGCCTGAGTCTGCTGCCGGACCACAATTCAACTATCATATTGCGTACAGACCCCAGGTCCAGAAGCCGATCCCAAGACTACCAAGGTTCCCAGGTCCTGCATCAGCTCCTGGTTCCTTCAACATCAACGGCTTCAGGGCAGATAACACGTTTTTCGACCGCTCCAAGAACCCTTATTCAAGGGAACGAATTGTATCAGATAGGTTCTGGAGCCATCAACAGCGCAGCTATTATTCATGCATCCTATACAACCAAGGCCGCATCTTTCCTCACAAGCGCCTTGAGGTTGAAGCTGTTGCTGGTCTGCCTGGTCTGGAAGAAGCACTGGATTGCTTCAAGCAAGTGGGTTTGCTGCCATTTATCACTGATGAAGAGCACTGGAACGAAGAGCTTCTGCTCTAGTTCTATGCCACTTTGCATATCAAAGGCTATAACAGAGATCCGAAGACATGGATTCTGGAGTGGATGACAGGCAATATCCATCATGAAGCCAATGCTTTCGACCTAATTGAGCTTACCGGCCTTCCCACTCCTGGCGAATTATTTGAAGAAGGGTGCCAACTCCATGCTGAAGCAATTGAGAGCATATTTCAGCGTCCTGAGCCAGATATGAGTCAGATGCTCTCAATAATGAAGCCACTGCCTCCTAATGCACCCTATCCAACTAGGTTCTTCGTTGAAGACTTAGAGTACCTGCCCAGAACAATATATCACATCATAAGGTGGACTCTATGGCCTGTAAAGGGACACTCTCGATATGCAACAATCGATGGTGCAATGAAGACTCTCATCTTCTGCATTCTTCATGGCAAATGCTTCAATGCACAGGATCTCTTCATCCGTCACTTTGCAGCATCTGCCTCAGAACTGTTTGGATTAAAGTTCTATGCTCCTTGGGTTATGAGGCTGATCAAGCTTCACTCTGCAATCTCCTATCAACCCTCAGCCCGCAACCATAGGATATTTTTGCCAGATGTGGACACATCTGCTGAAGCAATATATCCAGAGCCTGGTAAGCAACCATTAAGTCTTCAAAATGCAGAACACCAGAGCTTCACTCAAAATATTGAAGGTGTTGAAGCTCTCTCCCGAGTGTATCCAATGGCTGGCACCACACATGCCCCTGCATCAACTGAGGCCACTGACAGCACAGCTGCCAAGAGACCCAAGAAGCGCGCTCGAGCACTCAATGACCGAGAGCTTCTTGTGGCTCTTCACCAAAAGCAAGATAGGCATCACGACTGGCTCAAACAACAGATGAGAAGCATCATGCAAGACGTCAATCGCATCAGAAATCTGGAAACCAAGAATGCGTTTGTCGCACACGAGACCTGTCGCCGCACTTGGAAAGGCCTCACCATGATGAGCAATGAAGCTGAACTGCAAGAGGATGGCTTCAGAGAGAGATTCCAATTTGACTCCACGCCTCCAAGAAGAGCTGTGATGCGAAGCACACCATCACTTGAAGAGTCAGAATTCTCTTCTTCTGCTGCCACCGTGTCTGCCCGGATTATTGAAGAAGACGATGACGCGACATCATCTCCACCTGCTTCAACACACGTCGAATCTGCACCAAGCTCATCTGCACCGCCACCAAACCACTCCACCGATCCTGCTGCGCCTGGGAACGCGTAGAAAACTCTATGTCTTCGAACCTTTTTGGTCATCACTGACAAAAGGGGGAGAAGCATGATGTTTATAGTCTTCAAGCGGGTCACTTTGGGCGGGTGCCTTTATATTTTGCTACATTTTGCTTCATGCTTACAACTCCCGTTTTTGCTACATTTGCCTCTTTGAGTTGTAACACTTAGCCTTGATGGCCGTCTGCTACCTATTTGTCACTCCGTTATGCGAAGATAAATTCCGCATGTGCGACGATAAATTCCGCACTCATCTCTTACTGCAGACGTCCATTTTCCATTATGCATGTCATTATCTTCATATACTGTCACATGCATAGTGGATTGTCATCATAAGTTGAAGTGGATCTCCACAGGTACAACCTGCCATGTGCATTTGCATTCAAAAGGCAAATTACTTATATGCACATCTTCAGGGGGAGCCCTTGCAACTTATGAAGACAAATTCCTTTACTATTTCACAAATTATGTTCCCTGTTGAAAACTTCAACTAGTTTGTCATCAATCACCAAAAAGGGGGAGATTGTAAGTGCATCTAGTGCCACCCCTAGTTGGTTTTGGAGTATTGACGACAAACCTAGTTGAGGGACTAACGTGTTTGTGAGAATTGCAGGAAAACACAGGTAGAAGTCCCTCATTGATTCGGTTTTATTACCAGAGATGACCCCTAAAAATGTACGAAGACATTGAAGACAATGGTGGTTTATGAAGATATTCATATTGAAGACAATGACATGAGAAGACTCCCTATGAAGCTTATGGAACTCGAAGACTTAGATCCTTCGTAGTTTTATTTCATTTATGTTGTGTCATAGGAATCACCGTACTGTTAAGTGGGGTCCAAGAGAACCAGTCAGAATGACTGAAGTGATGCCTAATTCAAATCCTATGTCTTCGAGCGAAGACTTTGAGAGAAAATCTTGTCCAGAGTCAGACAAGTCAGCTTTACTTGTAGCCCAAGTAAAGTTGCCGTGTGAGTTCAAAATTCGACCGTTGGTACACGTGTCAGTTCCTTAGTGACCCAGGGTCATTTCGGACAGATCAGGTCGGGTTGCCAAGTGGCTATAAATAGTCCACCCCCCACAACCATAAACGGTTGGCTGCTCAGATTTCAGTACACGGCTTTTGTCGTTTGAGAGCAACCCACCTCGAAGCCTTTGAGAGAAAAATTCCTAGTGAGGAGAAAATCCCTAACCACCCAGAGCCAGAGTAAATTGGGCATCACTTAAGTCTTCTTGTCTGTGTGATCTGAAGACTTATTACACTTGAGGACTGTGCATCCTCCAGACGGTTAGGCGTCGCGTTCTGAGCATCCAAGAGAAATTGTGGATTGCCAGTGAACGAAGTCTATGAAGGTTTGGGAGTCTACCTTGAAGACTTACCTGAGTGATTGCGCGAGGTCTGTGTGACCTTAGCTCAAGGAGAAAACGGTGAGGACTGGGTGTCTTGGACTAAGTGTCCTTGACTGGGTGTCCGGGACTGTGTGTCCTTTGGTTTAAATACCTAGCCGCTCCAACCAGACGTACAGTTGTCACAGCAACTGGAACTGGTCCAACAAATCATTGTCTTCAACGTGTCACTGGTTTCATCTTCACTTCCTTTTACTTACAGTTATTCATTGTGAAGCCATTGCATGCTTGCTTTATCTTTTGTCTTCACAACATGAATGTATGATCTGTTTGGCTTCATAACTTCTTCCTACCTGATCCTTATTACACTGAAGCTGTTTGTCATAGCGCTTTCACTCTATTGAATACATGACCATGGCTGGCCTAGTGTAATCTAACTTCCGCTGCACAGTAATAGGCATGATCTTCACTGTTTGTCTTCATAACTCTCACGTTTTGAAGATTTTCATAAAAATCGCCTATTCACCCCCCCTCTAGTCGATATAACGCACTTTCAGTAACACTGCTTCTGCACCGTACACCATGAAGAAAGGTGTATATCCAGTAGTGCAGTTGGGCATGGTCCGCAGCCCCCAGAGTAGGGAGTCAAGGTCCTCCACCCAGTGCTTGTCTCATTCTTTCAAAGACCGCACTAGTCTAGGTTTGATGCCGCTCATAATAAGACCATTAGCCCGTTTGACTTGACCGTTTGTCTGCGGGTGATAGACAGAGGCGTAATCGAGCTTAATGCCCAGATTAGCACACCAGGTTTTCACTTCATCGGCTGTGAAATTAGAGCCATTATCGGTGATTATGCTGCGTGGGACACCATAACGGTGTACCATGCCGGATATGAAATCTATTACCGGCCCCGCTTCGGCCGTTTTGACTGGTTTGGCCTCTATCCACTTAGTGAATTTATCCACGATGACCAGCAGATACTTTCTCTTATGGCTTCCTCCTTTAAGGGGTCCGACCATGTCAAGTCCCCAGACCACAAAAGGCCAAGTGATGGGGATTGTTTGTAAGGCGGTGGGGGGCATATGCCTTTGGTTGGCAAAGAGTTGGCATCCGACGCAATGTTGGACAAGGTCCTGTGCATCTGCTTAGGCCGTCAGCCAATAAAACCCTGTACGGAAGGCCTTGCTAACAAGGGCCCGAGCTGCGGCGTGGTGACCACCGAGTCCGGCATGAATTTCAGCCAAGAGCTGCCACCCCTCTTCCTCGGAGATACATCATTGAAGAACTCCGGTAGCGCTTTTCTTATAGATCTCTCCATCATGAACCTTGTAGGCCTTCGAATGCCGGACAATGCAGCGAGCCTCATTCTGATCCTCGGGAAGCTCCTTCTTATTAAGGTAGGCCAGGAAGGGTTCGGTCCATGGGGCAATGACTTCCATGATGAGATGCGCCGGAAGTGTTATTTCAGTGGCTGAGCCTCCGATGATGTCGGTGTTTTCGGAATCTGGGGTTATGTTCGGGTCTAGACTAGTGTTGCCGTTTTCCCCCTGCCACACCACGGATGGCTTAAAAAGCCTTTCCAGAAAGATATTAGGTGGGACAGGGTCGCGCTTAGCGCCAATACGAGCAAGAACGTCCGCCGCTTGATTACTTTCTTGGGCCACATGATGGAACTTGAGCCCCTCGAACCGGGCCGACATTTTTATGACGACATTACGATAAGCTTCCATATTCGGATATTTGGCGTCGAAGTCTCCATTTATTTGAGATATTGGAAGGTTTGAGTCCCCGCGCACTTCTAGGCGTTGTATGCCCATGGAGACAGCCATCTGGAGACCATGCAATAAGGCCTCGTATTCGGCTACATTGTTGGAGTCTGTGTATAGTATTTGGAGTACGTACTGAATGACGTCTCCAGTAGGTGATGTTAAAACGACGCCCGCCCCTAGCCCTGCTAGAATTTTGGAGCCATCGAAATACATAACCCAATTGGAATATGTGCCGTACTCTTTAGGGAGTTCGGCCTCTGTCCATTTGGCGACGAAGTCAGCCAGTACTTGGGATTTAATAGCTCAACGTGGTTTGTATGTAATATCAAATGGAAGGAGCTCAATGGCCCATTTGGAAATCCGGCCCGTGGCATCGCGGTTGTTTATAATGTCATTGAGTGGTACTTCGGAAGCCATCATGATCGAACACTCCTGGAAGTAGTGACAGAGCTTTCGGGATGCCATGAAGACCGCGTATGCTATCTTTTGATAATGGGGGTACCAGGATTTGCATGGTGTAAGGACAGTGGATACGTAGTATACTGGCTTCTAAAGCGGGAATTTGTGTCCGTCATGTTCTCGTTCAACGACGAGCATGACGCTCACCACCTGATGTGTTGCCGATATGTATAATAACATCGGTTCACCGACGTTTGGCGCGGCCAGGATTGGGTTGCTCGCAAGAAGGGTTTTTGTTTCCTCTAGTCCGGCTGTTGCCGCGTCCATCCACTCGAAGTGATTGGTTCGCCGTAGAAGGCGATAGAGTGGCAGTGCATTTTCTCCCAACCTGGAGATAAAGCGGCTTAGAGCTGCCACGCAACCCGCGAGCTTTTGGACTTGTTTAAGGTCTGTTGGCGTAGCCAATTGTGACCGAGCTCAGATTTTGGCTGGATTTGCTTCAATTCCTCTGTTGGAAACGATGAAGCCCGGCAGTTTTCCAGTGGGGACATCGAAAATGCACTTTTCCGGATTGAGCTTACGTGCGGAGGTTATCAAATATGAGACGTAAATCGTCTATTAGTGTTTCGACGTGCATAGTTTTGATGACGATGTCGTCCACATAAGCTTCAACTGTCTTGCCGATCTGTTTCTCCAGGCATGTTTGAATCATGCGTTGGTATGTGGCGCCGGCGTTCTTGAGCCCGAAGGGCATGGTGTTGAAGCAGAATGGCCCATATGGGGTAATGAATGCTGTTGCAGCTTGATCAGACTCCTTCATTTTGATTTGATGGTATCTAGAATATGTATCAAGGAAGCAGAGTGAGTCATGTCCCGCGGTAGCATCGATGATCTGATCAATGCGGGGGAGGGGGAAGGGATCCTTAGGGGAAGCCTTATTGAGGTCTTTAAAATCGACGCATAACCACCAGGATTTGTCCTTCTTTGGTACCATCACCAGGTTTGCCAGCCAGTCCGGATGTTTTATTTCTCTGATGAATCCAGCCTCAATTAGCTTGGCCAGCTCCTCCCCCATAGCTTGGCGTTTGGGCTCGGAAAAGCGCCGCAGTGCTTGTTTGATTGGTTTGTATCCCTTTAAGATATTAAGGCTATGTTCGGCCAGCTCACGTGGGATTCCAGGCATGTCAGAAGGGCGCCAGGTGAATATATCCCAGTTTTCGTGAAGGAAATCCCTTAGTGCGGCGTCGACCATTGGGTCTAGTTGTGCTCCAATAGATGCTGTCTTCTTGGGGTCCGTTGGGTGGACCTGGAATTTGACTATTTCTTCTGCCGGTTTGAAGGAGGTGGATTTGGGTCATTTGTCTAAGATCACATCATCCCTATCCACCATGGAGTGCAGTGCGGTTAATTCTTCGGTCGCGAGAGCTTCAGATAATGCCTCAAGGGCCAGGGATGCGGTTTTGTTTTCAGCACGGAATGCTATGTTCAGATCACTGACAAGAGTGATTATGCCGTTTGGTCCGGGCATTTCGAGCTTCATATACCCGTAATGAGGTATAGCTTGGAAGCGTGTAAAAGCATCATGCCCCAACAGGGCGTGGTATCCGCTGCTGAAAGGAGCCACTTGGAAGGTGATTTCTTCAGACTGATAATTCTCCGGTGTGCCGAATACCACGTCAAGTGTGATTTTCCCCGCACACCGTGCCTCCTGACTGGGAATGATTCCTCGAAAGGTCGTGCTGCTTTGCTTGATGTGGCTCCTATCTATTTCCATTTTGTGGAGTGTATCCTCATAGATGAGGTTTAGTCTGTTGCCACCGTCCATGAGGACCTTGGCGAGTCAAACGTCCACGATGGGACTGAGGACTAAAGCGGCTGGTGCTTGGACTGTCCTGTATTTTGGTTCGTCACCGGCATTAAAGGTTATAGTCGTGTCGTTCCAAGGGTTTACTGTGGCGATTTGACAAACTTCGGCGAGGTCGCGAAGTGCCCTTTTGCACTTATTGTTTGAAGCGAATGTCTCAAAGACCGTCAGTACTCTGGGGTCGTCGTCTTCTAGAGGGTGTTGCTCTGGGGTGTTTTTGGTAAGGATGTCCCCACCTCTTTTGGCTACCTGCTAGAGTATCCAACATGCTCTAAGGCTGTGGGTTGGTATGGTATCTGGTGTTGTGTGTATTTTGCATGGGCCATCGAGCCATCCCTCCAGAATGGTTCCGCGCCACGTAATGGGTTTGTATTTCTTGGCTATTGGACTGGGCGTGTCACGGGGGTGCGCCCTTTTCGCCTGGACCAGTGGTTGAGTTGGGACCGATGGCTCCCAACAAGCTGCCCGATCCCTCCAGGCACTTTCCATTGCGCTGTGTTTCTGTACGATAGTTGCCAAGTCAGTGAAGTGTAGTATGCGCAGGCGATTAATGGCATTGAGGATTCCTTCGTTCGTGCAACTATTGCGGAACGCTGATATCGTGTCCTCACCGCGACAATCTTTAACCTTGTCCTTGACAAGGAGGAATCTGGCTCAGAAGTGGTGGACCGTTTCCTGAGACTGCTGTTGTATGCTCGTGAGAGCGCTTATGTCTGGGTGGGTGGGTGGAATTGGATCTGGACCCTGACCCGATCGATGATCCGGAGTCTGAAGTTTTTCCAGACTTAACAGTCCGGGCTCCGGAGTATCTTCTGGTTGCTTTTGCCCGCCATCCGATTCTATGTTCGGAAGGCCGGTCGCCTCCTTTTGTGGGCGGGTACCCGGCTCTGTAAGGTCGGCAATCCGGACGTAGTCCGTTTTCAGTATAGGGGAAGAGTCGCCGTCTTGCTCCTCGATTACTGCTATCTTGTGGGTGATTGGTGGAGATTTGATTTCTTTTTGGTCGGGTTTGAGCCCGATCCGATCGTAATCTGTAGCGATTCCCAGGGCGGTGATACGATCAAGGAGTTCGTTTATAGACGAGAACTCCGCCAGACCCATCTTCTTGGAGTGTTTGGGGTCGATACGAAGAGGATTTACGATGGCCCGAGAGGTCATCGTCGGCTTAACGGCTGAACGGGCAGTCATGGTAAAGCTGCCCAACCGGAGTGTTTGGCCTGGGTCTAGTTCTCCTCCGGTAGTGATATTGTCTTTAAGGACGAGGCGATTCATTGATCCTGTTGTCGATGTCACAGTGGAACTCTCAATGAAAGCACCAATGTCGGTGTCAAAACCGGCGGATCTCGGGTAGGGGGTCCCGAACTGTGCGTCTATGGTCGATGGTAACAGGAGACAGGGGACACAATGTTTACCCAGGTTCGGGCCCTCTCTATGGAGGTAATACTGTCGGTGTCAAAACTGGCGGATCTCAGGTAGGGGGTCCCGAACTATGCGTCTAAGGTGGATGGTAATAGGAGGCAGGGGACACGATGTTTTACCCAGGTTCGGGCCCTCTTGATGGAGGTAAAACCCTATGTCCTGCTTGATTTATTCTTGATGATATGAGTATTACAAGAGTTGATCTACCACGAGATCGGAGAGGCTAAACCCTAGAAGCTAGCCTATGGTATGATTGTATGTTGTCCTATGGACTGAAACCCTCCGGTTTATATAGACACTAGAGGGGGCTAGGGTTACACAAGGTAGGTTACAAAGGAGGAGATATACACATCCGTATTGCCTAGCTTGCCTTCCACGCCAAGTAGAGTCCCATCTGGACACGAGACGAAGTCTTCAATCTTGTATCTTCATAGTCTAACAGTCCAGCCAAAGGATATAGTCCGGCTGTCCGGAGACCCCCTAATCCAGGACTCCCTCAGTAGCCCCTGAACTAGGCTTCAATGACGATGAGTCTGACGCGCAGTATTGTCTTCGGCATTGCAAGGCGGGTTCCTCCTCCGAATACACCACGGAAGAATTTGAATACAAGGATAGTGTCCGATCCTGCAAAATAAGTTCCACATACCACCGTAGAGAGAATAATATTTCCACCAATCTAATCTGCTGACTTGTTTTGGCAACATGACATTATGCCATGGCCCGGTGATTATTCGAACCGTTTCCTTTAACTAGCCCCGCACATAACGCGAGGCAGTTTTTTGACACGTCTTGTCAAAGCAGAGATCGTGTCCCCCTTATTACGGGATTCTCATCGATACAGGCGTGGGTAACACAACCGCGCTCAGGACTCCCAGATTTTAGGCAAGTCCCAAACGGCCACGAGGAGGACGCTTGATATTCACCCTCTTTATAAAGGGTCAAGGTTTTTGCTTTTTTTCCTCCCGTGCTCAATCGAATCCTTCCCCCGCCTCGAGTTCTAACACCCAAAGCCTAGGTCAGGTACTTCGGACCTTCAATCATGTCCGGATCCAGCCTCCAGGGCCGATGGATGCCCTCCTCCGTGATGGAGGAGGATATCAAGAAGTTGAGGGAGGCAAGATACTTGACCGCCGAAGTCTTGCATCGGCTGCCCGCCCGAGGGCAGGTCGTCCCTACTCCCGAACCCAACAAAGACGTCGTGTTCATCTCCCACTTCCTCCGAGGACTAGGCCTCACTCTGGATCCCTTCGTAAGGGTTTTGATGTTCTATTACGGGCTTGATTTCCATGATCTAGCCCCGGATTCCTTTCTCCACATCTCGGCATTTATTGTCGTATGTGAGGCCTTCCTCCGCATTACCCCTCACTTCGGCCTGTGGCTCAAGACCTTTGATGTGAAGCCGAAGACGGTCGAGGGGCAGTATGCAGCGTGCGGAGGTGCATTAATAAGCAAGATTGCTGGAGCTCCGTGGCCAAAAGGTTCCTTTCCAGAGGTGTCTGGATTATGGCAAAGGGAGTGGTTCTACATCACCACTCCCAGAAGTGCCAAGTGGGTAGTTCCCCCCGCCTTCCGCTCGGGCCCTCCACCACAACTGATGTCATGGATCAGCAGGGTGCTGAGCTGGGGTCCAGCCAAGGATGTGCCCATACTACAGAGCTGCATCCGGGATCTCTTCGAGGGAGATTTTAGTTTGGTTATGGTAGTGCAAGTCATGCTGGTCCGTCAAGTCCAGCCTTGCAAACGCCGGCCCCTCCGTTTATGGGAATTCAACCCAGAAGGACCGCCGCTCTATTCAGAATTTTCTCGGCCTGACGCACGAGGAGATGTATAAGTCGTTCTTCGGACCCCAAATAGAGTGTCCGGACACCTCCGAGGACGTGGGCCTGAGCAACAACCGCACCGCGGCCCAAGTAAGTAACCCTCTAGCCGAACACACTGTCTTTCTTTTATCATGACATCATTCTGAAGGATTGCTCTTTGACCAGGACTGGATAGCAAAGGCGAAGATGATCCGGTGTTCGGCTCCCCTTCCCGAAGGCTTGGACAATCCGATGCTGGAAAAGATGCTCGAGCCAGCACCTTGCTTGGTGCCCGCAAAGGAAGATGAAGGGGGGAATAAAGAGGGCCAAAGCGGGCCTCCACCGCTATCTGTTCCAACCGAGGGAACGAGCGCCTCCGTGAGGGAGGATAGCCAAGAGAAGGAGTCTAACATTCCTTCGCCCCGGGGGAGGAAGAGGACTACCTCTGATGATTCGGAAACCATGGTTTCCAAACGGGAGAAGAAAACTCCACCAGAGGGTCCCGTCTCGGAGGGTGCTTTTGCCGCACAAAGTTCGTGCGGGGATCAGCCCTCTAATGAGTCGTAAGTGATCAAAATTTACTTAATAGTAGAGATATTCTACCTTACTTCCGAGGAAAATAACCGAAGCGTTTATCTTGCAGTTCGGATCTTAGCCCATCTCAACAGAGCTCGTATTCAGGGGACCTTCTTCCGGAGATGATGGAGAGCGAAATGCCTCCCCCGCTCAAGAAGCGGGCGACCTTGAAGTGTCGTCATGGAGGGCCTCTTCGGATCCGGTGAGGCCAGAAGATAATCCCATAGTCACCCGAAGTCCCCAGCATCCGGCTCTTGAAGAGGGAAGAAAAAAGAGTCCGACGCCGTCTGGTATGCGGTCGGACGTACTGAGGGATCTGCTGAAGCGAGCGACCATCAGGGAAGAACACCATGCGTTGATGGGTACGGTGATGGAAAGGATTTCGTCCGCCGAAAGCGGGTTGCATGACGCCTTTATGAGTCTACTAACGGGCTTTGAGGTACATAAAATGATATACCTTTATGATAGTATCACACATTTTAGGTGTGCCCTGTGTAGATAGTAGCCCCTAAGACTCTGGTTGTCACCGAGAATGGCGGCAAACATAGGATCGTAATCCCAGGTAATAACCATACCGCCTTTATGTGCAGGTAGTGGAAGCTCCGGTAGCTAGCCGGACTCAGGAGTTTGCCAAACTAAAGCGGCAACTGGATGCGGCGGATGCCGACATCGAGCTTGTTAACAAGCGGCTTGACAAGGCACAGGGTAAGTGATATTTTCTGGTGAATGTCACGTAGTAAGAGCAGCATGATTCCAATATCTTTAATATTTTGTGACTGCAGATGGAGCTGCCACCGTGGAGACCCTTCGGGCGGAACTTGCCCGAGCCAAAGAACAAGCAAGGAGTAGTAATGCGGCTGCTTTGAAGCCGGCCGAAGAGTTAAGAGCGGAGAGGGCCACGCATTGCGAGAGCAAAGAGAAAATGGCCAAGATGGCTGTAAAGTTAAAAGACACTGCTGACCATTGCCAGTTCCTTGAGGAAGAAAACCGAGCGAAGGCGCGGACCTTGAAAAGGCCACGATGGCGACCAAAGACACCCGTTCTGCCATGAGAGCGAAGAAGGAGGAGCTGCGTGAAGCCTGTGACATTGTGGCTGCGAAGCCCTTTTTGCTGCGGAGGAAGTTCGGAGATCCGCGGTATGCCCCTCTGGATCGGTTGTGGAGTTCGGCAGACACATATCTGGACTTGGCGGCGAGCGCTGTCGATGCGGCCGAATACTTCCAAGATCAAACAGATCAGGAAGTGGACAAGCTGTTCTGGTCGCAGTTTAACGTTCCAGAGCGTCCGCTCCCATTGACTGATCAGCTAGCTGAATGGGCCGAACTCAATAGGTTGTCCGGACTCACCATGAGGTCTGTCGTGGATCAGCTGTGGCCGGAAAGGCCAAAGCCGAACAATTATTTTAGCCTGGTGCAGCAGTTCCTTGGTGCGGTGCCACGCATCAATGCGATGAAGAGGTCGGCATGCATAGAAGGCTCGCGGATGGCCCTTGCCCGTGTCAAAGCATACTGGGCGGAGATGGATGCTACCATTGTCGCGGCACAGGGTTCGGCCATAGGCCGAGTGGCTGCCGAGCACTATTTTGAAGAACTTCTTGAGGGTGCTCGTTTGATAGAGGCCCAGTGCTCGAAGAATATTATGTTTGAGTGACATGTATTCCCATTGTAAAAACAACGTTTTATTAATTTATCAAGGTTGTATTTATACTTTTGCCCGAAAGTATTGTGATGCCTCCTGTGCGGCCGTTTTATGTACACATGTATATAACCTGAAAGATTGCAGTCGTCGGCTTCAGCCCCCATGCATATAATGTGGGGGTGTTTGCAGAAGACGCGTATTCACACTTAATCCAACGTCTTGGTCCTAATAAGGAGGTGATAGCGCAGCGAACTAGGCAACCGGACTATAATGCTTTAACACTTTCACTTAGCCATAGGAGTTTGACAGTGGGGCTACTATATAGCCCCTGGTGGCTCTGCACTCACCCGAGTTCGGGGTGCGTACATGCCCGACCGGGAAACGGCCCTTCGTTAAGGCGGAGGAATTCTAGGATTCCGATAGGTCATCGAGTGGTTGACCAGTCTCGCGCTATATCATGACAGTCAGTTTTCGGCTTTCTCTACTGAGGTGCTCGTCCGGATGAACCGGGGCACAATCGCAGTAGTTCTCCTGGTGCCGCCTTAGCCGATAGAGCAGAACGCAAGGCAACAAAACACAGGAGCCAGGCAAACCCAACATTTGACCCAAGACATGATTCAAAGCTGATGCATATAAGGCCAAACTCGCGACGCCGAACACTCCCTAAGGTATTCGGTCTTTATGGTGTAAACTGAGCCTAAACATTGCCCTTTGTAAGAAGCCCCTAGTGTCCAGGTACGTGCATTGTTCTGACGTGGCCACATGCCAAGACGTCAGCATCCTTCTCAATTGTACTGAGAATCCAAGGGATGTGTATCAACAAGAGACAGTAAAAAAGGTGGACGCAGGGTCTTAATCTAAAAAGAATCCTTGGAACGGGTCCCTACTGCACGTCTGCGCCTGTGTCTCCGTTGTGCCGTATCCTGGACGGGTGTAGCACGATTGTCATCTGTAAAAGAGAGGAAATTAGGTGAAAAGTTGTCGTGCAAAAAGGCAGGTTTAAAGAAACCATTTACAGTTCAAGATGAGTAAAAATTGCCACTTGTCTGCGCGCGTTGAGCCCCTTGTATTTGTAATAGGGGTGTGGCCATCAAACCTGTATGAATTTCATATAGCTGCGCCAGATTCGTCTAACCGTGTCGGTGGTCTTGACGACCTATCGAATGCTTTAGTTGGTGAGTCCGTTTTAGTGTGCGGCTGCCAAGGCAGCCGCATTCTCTTCGGCGCGCAGGGATCGCTCAATATTTCCATTTACTGTAATGATGCCATGTGGACCAGGCATCTTAAGTGTGAGGGAAGCGTAATGCAGTATTGCATTAAAGCGAGCGAAAGCTTCACGTCCAAGTAGTGCTTGATAGCCACTTATGAACGGAGCAATGTGGAAGGTTAAATTTTCGCTACGGAAGTTATCGGGGAAGCCAAATAGAACCTCTAGTAGCAGGGAGCCCGTGCAATGAGCCCCTGGGCCTGGCGTTACTCCTCTAAAGGTATTATTGTTGTGGCAAATTTTTGTTGGGTCTATCCCCATTTTACGGATTGTGTCCTGATATATCAGGTTTAAGCTGTTGCCACCGTCCATCAAGACTCGTGTGAAGTGGTATCCGTCAATTCTTGGATCTAATACCAAGGCAACCCACCCTGCGTTCCAGATACTTGCTGAGTAATCCTGATGGTCGAAGGTGATCGGTTGAGACGGCCAGTGGCAGAACTACGCGGTGATAGGCCCTTGGGCATGTTTGTCTAGGAGTGCCGCTTTGCTTCTCCCCTTTATCACGTGTAACACGTTTACTGTTTTGACTTCTGGTGGAAATTTCTTCTGTTCCCCAGTGTTTTGCTTGCGAGGCTGATCCTCGTCTTCGCTTGGTGTATCCTGCCCCTTATGTTCGGCGTTGAGCTTGCCGGACTACTTGAAGACCCAACATTCTCTGTGGGTATGATTTGCAGGTTTATCGGGGGTGCTATGGATCTGACATATTTGGTCCAGAATTTTGTTTAAGCTGGACAGTTCATCTCTGGCGCCTTTAGAGGGCAGCTTTTGCTGACCTGGCCGAGAGCTTCTGAACCCGGCGTTTACCGCCGTGCTCTTCGGGCTATCTTCTTTATTCCGGCGCTTATTATTTTTGCTGCCTCATGATTTCCCGTTTCCATCTCTAACTTCGGATGTACTTGGGTCGCTGGTGCTGCATTGGGCTAGCCAGCTGTCCTCGCCCACACAAAAGCGGATCACGAGGCTTGTTAATGCTGCCATTGTTCTCGGCTTTTCTTGGCCAAGGTGCCTGGCAAGCCATTTGTCGCAGACACTGTGCTTAAAGGCTGCCAAGGCTTCGGCGTCCGGATAGTCGACTATTTGGTTCTTTTTAGTAAGAAACCTGTTCCAAAGCTTTTGGGCTGACTCTCCGGGCTGTTGAGTTATATGACTTAAATCGTCTGCATCCGGTGGTCGGACATATGTCCCTTGAAAATTTGCCCGAAAGGCATCTTCGAGCTCTTCCCAGCTTCCAATGGAGCTTTCGGGGAGGCTTTTAAGCCAGTGCCGAGCTAGCCCTTTGAGCTTGAGGGGTAAATACTTGACGGCCTGGAGATCATCTCCTCGAGCCATATGGATATGGAGGATATAGTCCTCAATCCAGACCCCAGGGTCAGTTGTTCCGTCATATCCCTCTATGTTTACGGGTTTGAATCCCTCTGGAAATTCATGGTCCAGCACCTCATCGGTGAAACATAGGGGGTGTGCGGCACCCTTGTATCTGGGTGTACCGTGGTGTTCGGATGTTTGTTGTGTTGCATCGTATGCTGGAGCGCGCTTGTGTGGTCCATAAATGGATCTAGTTGCGCCGTCCTTTTGATGCGAGCCCTCGCGTGGATCACGTATTGGCTTATGTGCGGCGTTGTTAGCCGCTTTATGTTGGCCGTGAGGTCGTCTATCCGGCCGGATGGCCATTTTAATTTTTGGTTGCGGGGGATCTAAGGCCGCCTCATCGAATTCAGGTAGCAACTTCCACTTCAGGTAGCTCTTGGTGTGGCAATTACTGCCGTACTTCGCTGCTGTTTTGAGTACTTCACTCCATTTGATTTTGAGTGTGTCTTGTGCAGCCTTGAGCCTTTGCTTCTGTTTTTTCAGACTGCTCGCCATGGCAACAAGCCTTTGGTGGGCATTATGTTGCTCCTGGCACCTGTCCGGTGTGATTTCGTCTGGATTGTTATCTTCGACGGGGTTGAGTTGTTCGGCTTGATTTTCCGTGTTACCGTGGTCGGGCAATAGTTCACCATGCTCTAACGCTGGGTCTATGTGATCGTTATTTCTGCCGGGGCGGGCTTTGGGGCGACGTTTACGCTGCCGCTTTGACTGCTGCTCGAGGGAACCATCCATCGCTGCGTCCTTCCGTTCCTCGTCGTTATTTTCTTTGGGTGTGTCCACCATGTATACATCGTATGATGAGGTGGCTGTCCAGTGCCCTGTGGGCAGTGATTCCTCTTCGACTCCCGCATCGTCGTCCATACCGTCGATGTCTTCAGAGTCAAAGTCGAGCATGTCGGTTAAGTCATCGACAATGGCTACTAAGTGGGTGGTGGGTGGGCGGCGAATTTCTTCGTCATCCGTATCCCAATCCTGCCGGACGTAGTTCGGCTAGGATCCTCCTGACAAGGAGAGATACCTTAATGAGTTCATTATGTCACCGAAGGGCGAGTGCTGGAAGATATCCGCGGAGGTAAACTCCATGATCGGCGCCCAATCGGATTCGATAGGAACGGGCACGGGCGGTTCGGAGTTCATGGCCGGAGAAGGATCCGGCAGTTTGGCAGCATGGCTCTCGTGAAGGGTAAGGTCGATATTCGGCTCGATCGCCGCTGAGGGTACGGCCTCCGTGACGGGGTCCATCCACCCGTTCATGGATGGCGCAACTGGCTCTGAATTGAGGTTCGGAGCGGCTGCCGGTGCGATCTCCTGAATACGGTCCGATGGTAGAGCTAAATCGTACTCATCATGACCGCGCGACGCACAAGGTAGGGGCTCGAATCCGTCGAAGATCAAGTCTCCGCGGATATCGGCCGTGTAGTTTAGCTTCCAAACTTGACCTGGTGGCCAGGGGCGTAACTTTCGATCTGCTCCAGATGGCCAAGCGAGTTGGCCCGCAGTGCGAAGCCGCCGAACACAATGATCTGTCCGGGGAGAAAAGTCTCACCCTGGACTGCATCGTTATCGATGATCGTAGGAACCATCAGGCCTAACGGCGGCGACACAGAGGAAATCTCAATGAAAGCAACAATGTCGGTGTCAAAACCGGCGGATCTCGGGTAGGGGGTCCCGAACTGTGTGTCTAAGGCGGATGGTAACAGGAGGCAGGGGACACGATGTTTTACCCAGGTTTGGGCCCTCTTGATGGAGGTAAAACCCTACGTCCTGCTTGATTTATTCTTGATGATATGACTATTACAAGAGTTGATCTACCACGAGATCAGAGAGGCTAAACCCTTGAAGCTAGCCTATGGTATGATTGTATGTTGTCCTACGGACTAAAACCCTCCAGTTTATATAGACACCAGAGGGGGCTAGGGTTACACAAGGTCGGTTACAAAGGAGGAGATATACACATCCGTATTGCCTAGCTTTCCTTCCACGCCAAGTAGAGTCCCATCCGGACAAGAGACGAAGTCTTCAATCTTGTATCTTCATAGTCTAACTGTCCGGCCAAAGGATATAGTCTAGCTGTCCGGAGACCCCCTAATCCAGGACTCCCTCAAATACCCTACGTCCTGCTTGATTGATATTGATGAATACGAGTATTACAAGAGTTGATCTACCTCGAGATTGTAATGGCTATACCCTAGAGGTCTAGCTTGTATGGCTATGGTAATGAGTATCTCTCCCTCTCCAGACTAAGTCCTCCGGTTTATATAGACACCGAGAAGATCTAGGGTTACACAAGGTCGGTTACAAAGAAAGGAATCTAAATATTTGGTTGCCAAGCTTGCCTTCCACGCCAAGGAGAGTCCTGTCCGGACACGGGTGCAATCTTTGGTCTTCATATCTTCACAGCCCATTAGTCCGGCCCATGGTTAACAGGCCGGACGCCCGAGGACCCCTTAGTCCAGGACTCTCTCACCCGACCACTGCAGAATATAGAGAGAAAATGAAAGTCATTCCCTATGCTTCAGCCATAGGTTCTATCATGTATGCAATGCTGTGTACCAGACGTGATGTGTGCCTTGCTATTAGTTTAGCAGGGAGGTACCAAAGTAATCCAGGAGTGGATCACTTGACAGCGATCAAGAACATCCTGAAATACCTAAAAAGGACTAAGGATATGTTTATCATTTATGGAGGTGACAAAGAGCTCGCCGTAAATGGTTACATCGATGCAAGCTTTGACATTGATCCGGATGACTCTAAGTCAAAAACCAGATACATATTTTTATGAAATGGTGGAGCTGTCAGTTGGTACAGTTCTAAGCAGAGCGTCGTGGCGGGATCTATGTGTGAAGCAGAATACATAGCTGCTACGGAAGCAGCAAATGAAGGAGTCTGGATGAAGGAGTTCATATCCGATCTAGGTGTAATACCTAGTGCATCGGGTCCAATGAAACTCTTTTGTGACAATACTGGTGCAATTGCCTTGGCAAAGGAATCCATATTTCACAAGAGAACCGAGCACATCAGGAGGCGCTTCAATTCCATCCGCGATCAAGTCAAGGAGGGAGACATAGAGATTTGCAAGATACATACGGATCTGAATGTTGCAGACCCGCTGACTAAACCTCTCCCACGAGCAAAACATGATCAACACCAAGACTCCATGGGTGTTAGAATCATTACTGTGTAATCTAGATTATTGACTCTAGTGCAAGTGGGAGACTGAAGGAAATATGCACTAGAGGCAATAATAATGTTGTTATTTATATTTCCTTATATCATGATAACTGTTTATTATTCATGCTAGAATTGTGTTAACCGGAAACTTAGTACATGTGTGAATATATAGATAAACAAAGTGTCCCTAGTATGCCTCTACTTGACTAGCTCGTTAATCAAAGATGGTTAAGTTTCCTAGCCATGGACATGTGTTGTCATTTGATGAACGGGATCACATCATTAGAGAATGATGTGATGGACTAGACCCATCCGTTAGCTTAGCACTATGATCGTTTAGTTTATTGCTATTGCTTTGTTCATGACTTATACATGTTCCTATGACTATGAGATTATGCAACTCCAGAATACCGAAGGAACACCTTGTGTGCTATCAAACGTCACAACGTAACCGGGTGATTATAAACATGCTCTATAGGTGTCTCCGATGGTGTTTGTTGAGTTGGCATAGATTGAGATTAGGATTTGTCACTCCGTGTATCGGAGAGGTATCTCTGGCCCCTCTCGGTAATGCACATCACTATGAGCCTTGCAAGAAATGTGACTAATGAGTTAGTCATGGGATGATGCACTGCGGAACGACTAAAGAGACTTGCCGGTAACGAGATTGAACTAGGTATGATGATACCGATGATCGAATCTCGGGCAAGTAACATACCGATGACAAAGGGAACAACGTATGTTGTTATGCGGTTTGACCGATAAAGATCTTCATAGAATATGTAGGAACCAATATCAGAATCTAGGTTCCTCTATTGGTTATTGACCGGAGATGTGTCTCGGTCATGTCTACATAGTTCTTGAACCCGTAGGGTCCGCACGCTTAACGTTTGATGATGATATGTATTATGAGTTATGTGATTTGATGTACCGAAGGTTGTTCGGAGTCCCGGATGTGATCACGAACATGACTAGGTATCTCGAAATGGTTGAGACATAAATATTCATATATTGGAAGGCTATATTTGGACACCGGAATGGTTCGGGTCATTCCGGATAAGTTTCGGAGTATCGGGGGTTACCGGAACCCCCCGGGAGGTTATTGGGCATCATGGGCCTAGTAGTGGAAGAGAGGAGGCAGGCCAAGAGGTGGCGCGTGCCCCCTATCCCAAAACCGAATTGGACTAGTGTAAGTGCATCTAGTGCCCCTTAGTGATTTTGGTGTATTGAAGACTTATAGGTTAAGGGACTAATGCGTTTGTGAGTGTACACAGGTCTATAAGTCTATGAGGAGTTTGATATTTACAGAGAAAGTCGACCCCTAAAAATGAAGTTCTTCGACTAAAGACTTTGGATTTCTGAAGACTTCCTGAAGACTTTGAAAGTGAAGAAATTGGTGTGACCTTGAAGACTTGGTATTCATTCGAGGAACATGAAGCGTGAAGACTTTTGTTTTCGTAGTTTCATTTTCTCTTTCTTGAGTCATAGGAAACACCATACTGTTAAAGGGGGTCGAGAAAATACTAAGGAAAAATTTCCATGTGATGCTAAACTCAAAATCCTACACCTACCAATCCCTTCGAATGAAGCCTTTGGAAATCTCATACAGTTCAGTCATATTCTTCATGACAGAGACGAAGTTCTTCTGGTCTCTGAGGAATTTGTTTTTGACTGAGGAGTTAGGAATTCGCCAGTGTGGATTTCCTACACAGTGAGGAACATGATAGCCCTGAGGATTTTGCTACTCAAAATTCCGACCGTTGCTGCGCTATGCGCCAGATGTCCCAAAATATCTATCCACCTAACGGTCATATCATTGAAGGGCATTTATGTCTTATCATGTTGGGCTGCTCCCTAGGCTATAAATAGCCGCCCCCTGCAACCACTAGCTGGTTGGCTGCTCCGAGAGAAACTGACACTTGTCATTTGAGAGCAACCCATCCTCCGAGGACTTTGAGGGAAAATCATCAAGTGAGGAAAACCCAAACCCAAACACCTACGAACCCCAAGTGATTGAGCATCACTGAAGAGATTGATCCTACGTGGATCCGACGCTTGTTACCTTTGAAGACTGTGCTTCTTCCAGACGGTTAGGCGTCATGGTCTAGAGCATCCAAGAGGAATTGTGGATTGCCGAGTGACCAAGTTTGTGAAGGTTTGGAAGTCGCCTGAAGACTTACCACGAGTGATTGGGCGAGGTCTGTGTGATCTTAGCTCAAGGAGAATACGGTGAGGACTTGGTGTCCTGAGCTGCGTGTTCAGGACTGGGTGTCTGGGACTATGTGTCCTCGAGTTTAAATACTCAGCCGCTCCAACTAGATGTACAACTGAGACAGCAGTTGGAACTGGTCTACCAAATCATTGTATTCACCAAGCTTACTGGTTCTATTTCCTCAACTCTTTCATTTCCTCATAACTATGTTGTGTGTTTGTTCATATCCGTGTTTGAAGACTTTGACTGAAGACTTTCTCAATTTCCTCAGTTCAATTTCTTCAGTCTGTTTGTCTTCATCCTGTGTTGTCCTGTGCTTACGCTTCCTGTACTCTGTGCCTGTCTTCATTTCATCATGATGACTATGCTTGTATTCTGTTATGTTTACTTTTGAGTACTTATTCCGCTGCTAGTAGTTCTTCGCTAAGGAATTTCCTCACCGGAAAATTCCTTAGTGAAGAATTTCATAAAAATCGCCTATTCACCCCCTCTAGTCGATATAACGCACTTTCAATTGGTGTCAGAGCAAGGTACTCCCTTGTTCTGTGTGATTTTGGTTTAACCACCTGGAGTTTTAGTTATGTCGACCGCAGGTATGAAGAAAGTGACATGCCCCATCTTTGACGGTCATGAGTATCCCAAGTGGAAGGCCATGATGAAGAAGCGCCTCATGGCGATGAGCAGCGAGCTGTGGACCGTCACTGAGATTGGTCTGACCGATCTGTGCAAGATGGCGGAAGTAGATGACATTCGCAAGTACACTCTTCTCAACCTCACGGCGAAGGACGTCATCTTCTCATGTCTGTCTCAAAATCAGTTCAGGAATATCATGCATCTCGATCATGTGAAGCTTATCTGGGACCGTCTCTCTGAGGTCTATGAAGGTCATCGAACCTGTCATGATCCTTGGTTTGAGGACTTCAAGGAATCTCTCAAAGCGATGACATTCGAACCAGAATCATCATCTTCTGCATCATGCCTTATGGCAAAAGATGCTGAGGTAACTGAATGCTACCTATCCAAGTCTAGTGATGATGAATCTGGTGATGAATTTGGACCCAGTTATGTTAAACTTGCTTCCCTTTCCACTAAAGAACAAAGAGCTTTGGAAAAAGTTTGTTACATGCTAAATAAGAGCGATGATATGTTGGGTGAAGAAATGGATCAGTCAAAAGCTTTGGCTGAAAGTCTTCGGAGACTTCATACTAAGTATGACACCCTTCAAGATCATCATAACACTCTCTTATCCGATCATGAGAAGCTTTCTTATGAATTTCTCCAAAGAAAGCAAGACCTTGAGATGCTAAGAGTGAGTTATGAAGATCTTCACAAGGAGCGCGATTCATTACTTGCTCAGCAAATCAGCGCTTCTCAGGAAGAATTTGTTCCTCCTTGTTTGAAATGCATTGAACGTGAATCTACTAATTCTTCACCTGAATGTTCAAATGCTGCTAATGTTTCAAATTCTTCACATGCCTCTGCTATCACTAATTCCTCATCTGAGGACATTGCTAGTATCACTGATGATGCAGGGCTGAAGGAATTGTACATGACAGGCATGTACAAAAGCCTCAAAGGGCATCAGACTCTTTGTGATGTGCTTAAAAAGCAGATCCTCAACAGGAACCCTGGGAAAGAGGGTATTGCCTTTGAGAGGAAACTTAATGCTGATGGTACATATTGGAAGCCTGAGTAGTACCCCAAAACTACATGGGTTGCTGCAAAGGGACCTCCAGTTGATCCATCTAACTTATCTGGATTTGTATGTGAATCTCCTTGTTCTGATGATGAATCATTTGACTCCAACTATAAACTGTTCAAAAATCAGAATGATGAAGTATTTGCTAGATATGTTGGCACTAACTGCAGGAACGGTCCTCCTATGAAGAAAATCTGGGTTCCCAAAAGATGTCTTGAAAATCTTCAGGTGAATGTCATCATGACGCCACCTATGAAGAATAGGAACTCCAGATCAAATTCTTCATATGGACCAAATTCTTCATATGGATCCAAGTCCTCATACGGACCAAACTCCTCACATGGATCATATTCCTCAAAAGGATCAAAGTCCTCATATGAACATCATCGTGCTAACCCATCTGTTTCGCAGGGAAGATCTAAGGATTATGGATATGTGCATTATTCTTCAAATCATCATGTCCGTAAGTCCTCCAAGAATTTCTCTGCTTACTCTTATGCTTACTCTAACCCCTCTTATGTGAAACGAAATGGACTGGCATCTATGCCACCTTTCTCTTATGGAGCTCGCAGAATGATGAACTCTTTGCCACCCCTTCAGATGTGGGTGGTGAAGAAAAAGAACTAATCTCTTCTGTAGGTTCAGGTCTCCAGACGTACGTAATCGTCTGAAGAATTTGCTGGAGACCTGAGTATGCCTGATAGGACGCAAGATAATCATGAAGAAATGAACTTTCATTTCTCACGTCCTCATACTACTTTATCTGTTCTGTTGCTTGATGAAATTGATCTGATGAATGGATGTCATATTCTTCACTGATGAAGTATATTAGTTTGTAAGCTGCACTAATTCATCTGCAGGATGATCAACCCAAAGCCACTGAGTGGGTCCTCGATAGTGGATGTACAAATCACATGATTGGTGACAAGAATCTATTGATGGATGCTCCATTATCTCCGTCGCATCTGAAGCATATCATCTTTGCCGACAAAGGCAAAAGTCAGGTATTGGGTCTAGGTAAGGTTGCGATCACAAAGGATCGACACATGGACAAAGTCATGCTTGTTGAGTCCTTAGGATACAACCTTATGTCTGTCTCAATGCTTTGTGATCTTGATATGGTTGTTATCTTTGACAAGTACCGTTGTGTTGTGGTTATGGAAGCTGACAATTCCAAAGTCTTCGAAGGCTTTAGGAGAGGAGACCTGTATATTGTTGATTTCTCTACAGGACCACAACTAGCCGTGTGCCTACTTGCAAAAGCTTCAGAAGGCTGGCTCTGGCATCGATGACTTGGTCATGCAGGCATGAGGAATTTGGACACGCTTGCGAAGAAGAAGCATGTCATCGGCATCGAGAATGTCAAATTCCTCAAGGATCACCTATGCGGAGCCTATGAAGCTGGGAAGATGACAAAGGCCAAGCATCCAGCAAAGACTATCATGACCACTACTCGTCCATTTGAATTGCTTCACATGGATCTCTTTGGTCCTAACCATTATTCTGCTGTTTCAAATGATGCATCTCAATATGGCTTTGTTATTGTTGATGATTACTCTCGATACACATGGGTACACATTGTTACTTACAAACATGAAGTGTAGGAAGTCTTCAAACGATTTTCCTCACTGATAAGAAACCCAATGTAAGTTATTTCAAAGTCTTCGGTGCTAAATGTTGGATTAGAGATCCTCATCACAACTCAAAATTTGCACCGAAAGCACATGAAGGTTTTATGCTTGGTTAGGAAAGGACTCGCACACCTACAGAGTATTCAACAACGTTCTTCACAAGGTTGTTGAAACTGTAGATGTGCGGTTCGATGAAACTAATGGCTCGCAAAGTGAGCACCTACCTACTGTGATAGATGAACCAGAACCTGAGGAAACTATCAAGTTCAAGGCTACTGAGGATGTCATTCCTACTGAAGAATCTGCTAAAGAATTCATTCCAGAACAAGAAGAATGTCGAGCTAATGCACCTACAGAAAATACTGAAGAAAATGGTGCTGAAGAGAATGCTGATCAAATTCCTCAACAACAACCAGCTCATCCTCGCATTGCAAAAGAAGTGCAAGTTGAAAAGATCATCAATGACATCAAAGCGCCAGGTCCTCTCACACGCTCAAAAGCTTCACATTTATCTAACTTTTGTGGGCACTATGCCTTTGTCTCTATCACAGAGCCCACTAAGGTAGATGAAGCATTTCTGGAGCCCGAGTGGATTCAGGCCATGCAAGAAGAATTACATCAGTTCGAGCTCAACAAGGTCTGGGAACTGGTCAAACGTCCAGATCCTCGCAAGCACAATATCATTGGCACAAAGTGGATCTACTGCAACAAGCAATAAGAAAATGGCCTTGTGGTGAGGAATAAGGCACGGCTCGTAGCTCAAGGCTACACACAGGTTGAAGGAATTGACTTCGATAAAACTTTTGCACCTGTTGCTAGACTTGAGGCTATTCGCATATTACTTGCTTATGCTAACCATCATGATATCACTTTATATCAAATGGATGTGAAAAGTGCATTCCTCAATGGTAAGCTTGCGGAAGAAGTATATGTTGCTCAACCCCCAGGTTTTCAAGATCCAAAGAATCCTGACAAAGTCTTCAGACTCAACAAGGCCCTCTATGGCCTCAAGCAGGCCCCACTGGCATGGTATGACACCTTGAAGGAATTCTTCATGAAGAAAGGCTTCAAACCCGGTTCACTCGACCCTACTCTTTTCACTAAATCTTATGATGGTGAATTGTTTGTGTGCCAAATATATGTTGATGATATTATCTTTGGCCGTACTGACCAACGTTATAGTGATGAATTTTCCTATATGATGAGTGAAGAATATCAAATGTCTATGATGGTAGAGTTGAAATTCTTCTTAGGTCTTCAAATTCGTCAACAATGCAATGGCATATTCATATCTCAGGAGAAATACCTCAAGGATGTACTGAGGAAATTCAGCATGCAAGATTGCAAAGGCGTCAAAATTCCTATGCCCACAAACGGCCATCTGTGCACTGATGAAAATGGTATTGACTTCGATCATAAGGTATACTGCTCCATGATTGGTTCTTTATTGTACTTATTGTGCATCTAGGCTAGATATAATGCTTAGTGTTTGCATGTGTGCCCGATTTCAAGCTACACCGAAGGAATCACACCATAAGGCTGTGAAGCATATTCTTCGATATCTAGCTCACACACCAACACTTGGATTATGGTACCCCAAGGGCTCAGCTTTTGATCTCATTAGATATTCTAACTCTGACTATGCTGGTGATCGTGTGGACCGCAGGTCAACATCTGGTACATGTCATTTCCTCAAATGATCTTTGGTCTGTTGGTCCTCGAAGAAACAGAACTGCGTATCACTATCTACTGCTGAAGCTGAGTACATTGCCGCTGGTTCTTGCTGTGCTCAATTGCTATGGACGAAGCAAACTCTCAAGGACTACAACGTCAACATGAAGAATGTGCCTCTCTTCTGTGACAATGAGAGTGCCATCAAGATTGCTCACAACCCAGTTCAGCACTCGAAGACTAAGCACATTCAGATTCGTCATCATTTTCTTCGTGATCATGTGTTGAAGGGAGAAATTTCTATTGAGCATGTGAAGACTGAAGAACAGCTAGCCGATATCTTCACAAAGCCCTTGGATGAGAAGAGATTTAGCAAGTTGCGGTGTGAGCTAAATATCCTAGAATCTTCGAATGTTCTTTGAAAAGGACACTCATCCTAACACTTATACAAAATTGATGACTTAGATGTGCAACACATGAAGAAACGTTTTTCTTCAATGAATGAAGGATAACACTCTAAGTGTGAAGAAATTAACGAAGAATTGATTCTCAGTACCCTACGATAATTGTATGCGGTGTCTGAAATCAACATTCTTATACGGTGGGTCACGCCACCACCAAAAGTTGAAATTCCTCAGTTGTTCATATTCTTCAGCTTTGCATTGTCTTCATTGTTCATATATATATATATATATATATATATATGTCCTCTACAGCATTCACTTATTGCTAATTATTCAAGTTGGTTTTTTCTGCTAAGTGAATGTGATCGGACCCTTTCCCCCTCTATGCTATACTCAACCCAATCTGTTCACAAATTCTTCATGTGCATTCTATTTGAAGCTCGTTCAAAATCTTCACTGTGTCCTTGTCAGCTGAAGAAATTGCGAACGGAACTTTAAAACCTATCTTATCTAAATTTTCGGCTTTGCCGCTCAAACCGTTCCGCATCCCACGATACACTTATCCTTTCACCCATGATCGCACACGATCTCCACCTCTCAGTACATGGGTGACACATGTCAAGCGAATGAGAAGGGTCAGGGGCACGTTCGTCCAATTTCTTCGGGCGAACAGTTTTTCACCATGGCTATAAATACCCCTCTTCCCCTTCCTCACTTCTTTTTCTCCGCTCGACCTCTCTCCAGCTCGAGCTTCTCAAACCCTAGCGCCGCCGCTACTTCATCGTCGCCGGTGAGGAAGAGCTTCACTGCCTCGACCTCGTCGCCGCCGTACTCGCGCCGGCCGCGGAAATCTTCACTCTGCCGCCGCCGTAGCCGTCTTCCTCCGCCGAGTTAGGGCGTGGAAGATCTACACAGACGAACTTCACCTCTCCACCTCACTCTTCGTCGTGTTCTTCATCCAGGGTAATTAAAAGTTACTTTTACTGCCCTCGTTGATTCGAATGATTATCTACAAAATCTTCACAGGTGTTTTTCTTCATATCTTCACACACTAAAACACCTCTCAAATCATCTGTTCTTGATTCGTTTCTCTAAGCTATGTTTTTCTTCAAGATTCCTCAAATGTGTGGATTTTTGATCTACACATCTCTGGAACCTAAGACAAAGAACGCTTAGTGAAATTCTTCAAGACTCACCTGGTGAAATTCCTCAAACTTGTTCTTTTTACAAAACCTTCTGAGAACGCATATGACCTCTCCAAATTCCTCACAACTATACTCTGTTCACAGGTACTCATGTCAGCTACTGAATCACTAGGTTCTCATCTAGTTAACTCATTTGCAGCGTTCCTCGAAGAAAAGTTGCATACTTCTTCAGAGAATTCAATTGTTCAAATTCCTCAACTGAAGAAAATGGCTGACGGTAAAAATCCACAGAAAGGAGGAAAGAGGGCTGAGGTCAACACAACGTTTGAAATCCCTGATGACATATACAAGGATTACTGCACTCCTGATGAGGCCAAGTTTGGAAAAGAGGATAAAAATCAGCGCAAGGTGCGCATACAGAGGATAGAAAGGAGATGGGCAAGAGAGTGGAGGGAGTACAAGTATGTTACTCCCAAGTACATGAAGAAATTCACACTCAATCCTCCATGCCCAAGACCTCCATTGGCACCTACATGAAGAAATAGCTGATCCCACCAGCCTCAAGCGCGGTGAGGACTATCCTGATGAATGGGCCAAGCGCCAAGCCAATTTGGCTAAGCAAGCCAGAGAAGCAGTGAGGAAATTCAATGAAGGCTTTGCTGCTGCTGCTGCCTCTGCTGTCAAGCCGAAGAAGGCTATGTCAAAGAAGCCTGCGCACAAGCAAAGTGCTTCACCAACAGTGCTCTCAAGGCCAAGTTCCTCAGCAATGCCCTCACGGCCAGAATCCTCAAAGCCCTCACGGCCAATTCCTCATGTTGCTCTTGCTCCTCAAAAGTCCTCAGCTCCTCCGCCAAAGTCTTCGGCCGCTCCGACAAAGTCCTCCGCACCTGTGCATCTTGCCACGTGTCAAAGGACCACAGACGTCTCAATTGCCTCAGGAGCTTCAGCTAGTTCCTCAGCTGCACCAAATTCCTCAACGAGACCCTCTCTACTGAAGACAAAGGCCACTGCTGGACGAGGTCCTCGCCCTAGTCCTCAGAAGCAGGTCGCCTTCCAAGTGTTGTCTGAAGAAGATGAAGCTGATGACGATGAACTTGCTGAAATCATCAGAGATAGGCAAGTCAGGGCCGCTAGAGCCAAGCGAACAGATGTGCCACTTCTTTTGGATCCCAAGTTGATCCTCGAATACATTGATGTTTGGCACAAGAACCCCAACACTCGCATGCCTGATTTCAAGCTGACTCCTGGCCAAAGTCACATGCTGACCCATTTCATCCAAGAAGAAAAATGGAAATATGAGAAGGCCAGGCAGATCAAGAAAGTGCAATACAAGAAGGAGAAATTTTTGAAGAACAACGTTGTCACTATGACAACTGATGAACTTGTAAAAATCCAATCTAGGAACTTGCGAAACCTAGGGACTCGTAGTAGCACGCTTCGCACTCCGGGTGCTCTATCGCAAGGAAACAATAGCATACATAAGTAACAAGCAATGATGCACAAGCAAAACTCAAATAAAAGAGGTTGACCAAAAAGTTCAAATTAAGAACTCTGGTTCGCAAAAAGAATCAAATCAAACGGAGCAACGAAACTCAAACGGCGAAAGAAAGAAGCTTCGTTTACTAATCTGAAACTAGGTCAAATTTTACAGTAGAGAAAACTTGTTTGAGTTGGTTGAACGGAAAGAGGGTTTCGAGATGAAACTCTAGGCATTTGAATCGCCTGATTCCGACTAACGAGCGAAAAGATAAATAGAAACTAAGATCGGATCAGAAATCGCGATCAGAGAAAATCGCGGAATAAATCCGATAAAAGAAAACTGACGAACAGACTAACGAACGAGCGTTCGTTAGCTGTATCTAACGGGCGAAGAACCATTCGTTAACACGAACGTTTGGATGAACGTCCGCTAATTAGAAGAACCGAGAAAAACCGGCGAATCCAAAAAAACGGATCTAGGGTTTCTAAAAAAACCGAATGGTTTTATAAAAAAACCGGCGGCAGAGTCCGGCGACTACCTCCGGCGAGAGGTTCGGCGAGGCGAGGCGAGGTGCGGCGGTGGAGCTGCGGCTCGCGGGGGCGGCGGCGACGTTCGGTAAGGCGGCGGCGGCGGCTAGGCGCGGCGCGGGCGGCGTGGCTAGGCGGCGCGGCGGCGGGGCTTGGCGCGGGGCGGTGGTGGCTGTCGGGGTGGGGGCTCGGGCGGTGCATATATAAAGGGGCGGGGCGGGGCGGCTTGGAGGAGGGGCCAAGGCGGCGGCAGTGGAGTCCGGCTCGGACTCCTTGTCTGAGTCGGCGGCGGCGGCGCGCGCGCGGGGCAGGCGGCGGCGGCCTGGCTCGGCTGGGCCTTAGGCCCAGTCGAGCGCGGGATTTTTTTTAAAAAAAATAATTTTGCCGACCGAAATAAAATCCTAGAAAGATAAATAAAAAAACTAAAAATGCCAAAATAAATTTTCACCGCCTAAATAAAATATTTAGAACGAGATGAACATTTTCTTGGCCCTAAAATGCAATTTTGAAAACGTGCAATCTTTCTAATGCAAACAAAATTGCAATAAAATCCAAATGGAACAAATATTTGATTTCAATATTTTTCCTCCAATATTTCATTTATTTGGAGAAGTCATATTATCTCCTTTGTTGTATTTTAATATGAAATATTTTCGGAGAGAAAAATAATTAAAACCAAAATCCTCGTTTCAAAATTTGATAAAAGAATCAAATATGAAAACCGGGAAATCCCCAAGTCTCTCCGAGGGTCCTTGAGTTGCTTAGGATTTCGAGGATTACGGAATGGAAAAGCAATAAAACATGATATGCAATGATGATCTAATGTATAACATTCCAAATTGAAAATTTGGGATGTTACAGACCCCTTCAGCACCTGTTATCTCCTCGCCTATGCCTTAGTTCACAGCTGAAGAGGCTGGCGTTGAATAAATGAAAGATGAAGATGTGGAAGTTGGTTGCTCCACACCAGTCATGAGTGATGAATTCTGGGAAAGTTAGCATCCAAACTCTCCAATGTTCACACCGTTGCAGCAAATACCTCAATCCCCCGCACAAACTGTTCAAATGGGCTCTGAAGAAACTCACCCCACTTCATCTGTACATGAGGAAATTCCAGCCACTAGTGCTGAAGAAACTGCTGCTGCTGAACATCTGAAGACACAGACTGCCACTGAAGAGGAACCAGAAATTCCTCAGCCTGAAGAACCTGAGATTGCGATTCCTGAGGTCGTGATGCAACTCACTGACACTCCTCTGCCCAAGCCAAAGGATCCATTCTCACGCAAGCAAAAGTTCAAGGCTGATGATTTCTTCGGCGAGCACGTATTCTTCGAAGACTACAACCCATATGATTTTGCTCGTATAAGGAAGAGGCGTTTCTGGACTGCTAGTCAAGCAAATTTCTATTCGTCAGTGCTGTTCAACAAAGAGAAAATCTTCTACCATGAGCACATTCCTCACGTGGATATGGAATATCTGCCGTGTTTCATGCCAGTCCTTAGTGTTCTTCACGACGCTGGACTGTTAAACTTTTTCTCTGACATCTGTGATTGGAATGAAGAACTGATTCTTCAATTTTATGCAACGCTACTTGTGACGCCCCCGATTTAATCGTACACTAATCATACACGCAAACATGTACGATCAAGATCAGGGACTCACGGGAAGATATCACAACACGACTCTACAAATAAAATAAGTCATACAAGCATCATATTACAAGCCAGGGGCCTCGAGGGCTCGAATACAAGAGCTCGATCATAGACGAGTCAGCGGAAGCAACAATATCTGAGTACAGACATAAGTTAAACAAGTTTGCCTTAAGAAGACTAGCACAAACTGGGATACGGATCGAAAGAGGCGCAGGCCTCCTGCCTGGGATCCTCCTAACTACTCCTGGTCGTCGTCAGCGGGCACCACGTAGTAGTAGGCACCTCCGGTGTAGTAGGAGTCATCGTCGACGGTGGCGTCTGGCTCCTGGACTCCAGCATCTGGTTGCGACAACCAGAAGGAAAGGAAAGGGGGAAAAGGGGGAGAAAGCAACCGTGAGTACTCATCCAAAGTACTCGCAAGCAAGGAGCTACACTACATATGTATGCATTGGTATCAACTGGAATAAGGCTATCATAGGTGGACTGAACTGCAGAATGCCGGAATAAGAGGGGGATAGCTAGTCCTTTCGAAGACTACGCTTCTGGCGGCCTCCGTCTTGCAGCATGTAGAAGAGAGTAGACTGAAGTCCTCCAAGTAACATCGCATAGCATAACCCTAACCGATGATCCTCCCCTCGTCGCCCTGTGAGAGAGCGACCACCGGTTGTATCTGGCACTTGGAAGGGTGTGTTTTATTAAGTATCCGGTTCTAGTTGTCATAAGGTCAAAGTACAACTCCAAGTCGTCCTGTTACCGAAGATCACGGCTATTCGAATAGATTAACTTCCCTGCAGGGGTGCACCACATACCCCAACACGCTCGATCCCATTTGGCCGGACACACTTTCCTGGGTCATGCCCGGCCTCGGAAGATCAACACGTCGCAGCCCCACCTAGGCACAACAGAGAGGTCAGCACGCCGGTCTAAACCTAAGCGCACAGGGGTCTGGGCCCATCGCCCTTAGCACACCTGCACGTTGCGTGGGCGGCCGGAAGCAGACCTAGCCTAGTGGCGTTCCAGTCCAATCCAGCGCGCGCCGCTCCGTCGCTGACGTCAAGAAGGCTTCAGCTGATACCACGACGCCGGGATACCCATAACTACTCCCACGTAGATGGTTAGTGCGTATAGACCAAATGGCCAGACTCAAATCAAATACCCAGATCTCGTTAAGCGTGTTAAGTATCCACGAATGCCGAACAGGGCCAGGCCCACCTCTCTCCTAGGTGGTCTGAACCTGCCCTGTCGCTCCGCCACAAAGTAACAGTCGGGAACCCAGGCCCACCTCTACCGGGATGGAGCCACCTGCCCCTTCAGCCCCCATGTCCGAACAGTATCACAGGTAATGTATCAAAGTAGAGTATATAGTATATGCCCGTGATCACCTCCCGAAGTGATCACGGCCCAGTAGTATAGCATGGCAGACGGACAAGAGTGTAGGGCCACTGATGGAACACTAGCATCCTATACTAAGCAGTAGGATAGCAGGTAAAGGCAGCAACAGTAGTAGCAAGGACAGGCTATGCAGCAGTATAGGATTAACTGTAAGCAGTAACATGCTACACTACGCTAATGCAAGCAGTATAGAGAAGAGTAGGCGATATCTGGTGATCAAAGGGGGGGCTTGCCTGGTTGCTCTGGCAAGAGAGAGGGGTCGTCAACACCGTAGTCGTACGGGGTAGCAGCGGCGTCGGTCTCGGTGTCTAGAGAGAGAAGAGGGGGAAGAAACAATAAATATAATGCAAGCATATGCATAGTGAAGCATGACATGACAAGTAACGATGCTAGGCGTGCCCTAACGTGGTATGAGGTGGTACCGGTTAAGGGGGGAAACATCCGGGAAAGTATTCCCGGTGTTTCATGATTTCGGGCAAAGGAGCCGGAGGGGGAAAGTTGTGGGTTCGATAGGTTAGGGGTGTGTGGCGGACGAACGGACTGCGTATCCGAATTCGTCTCGTCGTTCTGAGCAACTTTCATGTATAAAATATTTTCATCCGAATTACGGATTAAAATATATGATTTTCTAAAGATTTAAATCATTTTTAGGATTTATTTAATTAATTAAATCAACATTATCCAGAATAGTGTTTGCTGACATCATCATGACGTCAGCATGACGTCAGCGGTTGACCTGGTCAACCTGACTTGTGGGTCCCATTCGTCATTGACTGATTAGTCTAACTAGGGTTTAATTAAACTATCTACTTAATTAGATTAGTTAAACAAGATTAATTAACTTAATTAGTTCACTAATTAATTAACTAATTAATTATTAATTTTATTAATTCATTTTTATTTTATTTTGTTTATTGAAGTGGGGCCTATAGGTCAGTGAGATAGGGGCGGCCCAGTCAGCAGTTGACCCAGTCAACAGGTCAACAGGGGGGCCCTTGGCCCACCAGTCAGTGGCCCAGGTGGTGGGACCCGCGGTGCCAGGTCAGCAGGGCCGGCTCTCGCCGCCGGCGACCAAAAGCACGGCGCCGACCCGCCGGAGTTTGCCAGAATTTGTGCTCAGGGCACGGATCCGCGCGTGCCTGGGCCCGTTCGAACAAGCGCGAAGACGCGCATCTAGTGGTGGTGGTGGTTCGTCCCGAGGTCGCCGGAGCTGTCGCCGGCGAGGAGAGAGGCGGACGTCGGGGCTCGGGTGAGTGGCGGGTTTCGTCTGCAGGCCACCAAAATGGGCGGGACCGGTCGCATTCGAACGGCAAGACGACGGCGGAGCGAATGGGGGTGACTGCGGAGGCTGTGGTGGCCGGAGTCGAGCGCCACGGGCTCGACGGCGGCGAGGTGGTTCGGGCATGAGGCGAGGCCGCCGTGGGCGCGAGCCAGCAGGGCTCACTGACGGCGCGTGTAGAGGGCAGAGAGGAGGAGAGGCGGCGCCAGCGGCCACGGCGTAGGCGAGGTCGCGCGGCAGCGGCAGAGTAGCAGGGGGCGGCAGAGACTAGCGCGGCGGCGGGGCTCACCGAGGGGTGTAGGGATCGGGGCAATGGGGCTCGGGGTGGAGAGATGGGGACGGTCCGGCGAGGAGGATGCAGGCCGGCGAGGGGGGGGTCCGGGGACGGGGTTCCGGGCGGCGTCAGGCGGTTCCAGGCGGCGGCGGGCGCGCGGGGAAGTGGGGCGAGGGGATCGGGATCCCCCGATCCAGATGCAGACGAGGGGAGGGGGAGTGGTAGGTGTCGGTGGGGGGTTACGGGTTAGGTTTCGGCCTCCAGGGGGTTATGGAGAGAGTGGGGGGTGGCCGGGTGGGCTTGGCGGGCTGGCCGACCAGTTGGGCCAGTGGGCCGTGGGAGGGGGGGTTCCCTCTTTTTTTTTTCCTGTTAGCTTAGGTTTTAGTTTTTCTCTTTTGTATTTTCTCTTTTGTCTTATTTCATTTTAAAATATTCAGACACTTTATAAAAATGTGTGCACCCCACCATAACTAACCTTGTAATATTTGACAACCCCCGAACATTTTAGTTTGATTAATTTTTTTGAAAACTTTTATTACCATCATAATTTTGAATTGAATTTCGAAACCGTTTTGATTTAACCCGAGATTAAGTACAGTGACAGAGGTGACGTGGCATCATTAGTGAGGATTACTGTAGCTTAATTACCCGGGCGTCACAATTCTCCTCCACTACAAGAAATCTCGTCCCGAGATTTAGGAGGTAGAAGGAAAGAGTGCGGGGTATTCATCACGCAGACGATCCTCGCGTTCCCAGGTGGCTTCGTCTTCAGAGTGGTTCGACCACTGGACTTTGAGGAACTTGATCGCCTTCTGACGTGTGCGGCGTTCAGCTTGGTCGAGAATGCGGACCGGATGCTCTTTATAGGAGAGGTCCTGCTGCAATTCGAGCACTTCATGATCCACTGCTCGGATTGGGTCCTTGAAGCAGCGTCGGAGTTGTGACACGTGGAACACATCGTGAACCTGAGAAAGGTTCGGCGGAAGCTCCAGTTGATATGCCACTTTACCACGCCTTTCGAGAATAGTGAAAGGACCGATATAGCGAGGAGCTAGCTTGCCCTTGATCCCGAAGCGGTGAGCACCCTTCATTGGGGTAACTCGAAGATAAGCCTTTTCGCCAGGTTGATAGACCATGTCTTGGTGATGACGGTCATACTGACTTTTCTGACATGACTGAGCAGTCTTGAGATTCTCGCGAATAATGCGAACTTGTTCTTCGGCCTGTTGGATAATATCCGGACCAAAGAGTGGACGTTCCCCAGTTTCTGACCAGTTCAGAGGGGTCCAACACTTTCGTCCATATAGCACTTCGAAGGGGGACATCTTTAGACTAGCTTGATAGCTATTATTATAAGAGAACTCGGCATATGGAAGAGATTCCTCCCATTTCTTGCCGAATGAGATTACACAAGCTCGAAGCATGTCTTCGAGAACTTGGTTGACACGTTCAACCTGTCCTTGCGACTGAGGATGGAACGCAGTACTGAACGACAGATGAGTCCCCATAGCTTCTTGGAAACTCGCCCAAAATCTTGAAGTGAATAAGCTGCCACGGTCTGAACTGATAACCAGTGGGATACCGTGAAGTGAAACAATTCTAGCCACGTAGAGAGTAGCAAGCTGACTAGCAGTGATTGTCTCTTTGACCGCCAGGAAATGGGCAACTTTGGAAAGCCGGTCAATGACGACAAGAATAGCATCATTACCTTTCTGCGATTTGGGAAATCCAGTGACGAAGTCCATTTCAGCATGGTCCCATTTCCATTCAGGAATAGAGATAGGTTGCAGAGTTCCAGCAGGCCTTTGATGCTCTGCTTTGATTCGGCGACAAATGTCACACTCAGCAACATAACGAGCAATGTCCCGCTTCATATTAGACCACCAGAATCTTTGACGAATATCCTGATACATCTTTGTACTACCAGGATGGATGGACAGAGGCGTATCATGAGCTTCTTGCATAACCCTTTTAGTCTTATCTAGGTTTTTCTTCGAACATGGTACCACTAAGCGGCCTTTGAAATACAAGGCGCCATCGTCGGCGATCGTGAAGAATGAGGGCTTTCCTCTTTTGAGGTCGCGCTTAATCTTGAGGACTTCATCGTCACATTTCTGTATCCATTTGATGGTGTCCACAAGATCTGGTTTCGCAACCAGGGTATTGAGAGAACCCTTGGAAACAACATGGAGGTTCCGTTTGGGAAAACCTTCGGGAGGGGGAGCGAGTGATCCCGGAGGAACAATATGAAGGTTCAGCCTTCTAAATTCTTCGGTAAGCGAGGGCTGAACTTTATGAACCTGGAGGTGGTTGCAGTAAGACTTGCGGCTCAAGGCATCAGCCATCACATTAGCCTTGCCGGGGGTATATGATATATCCACGTCAAAGTCTGCAACAGTCTCCATCCATCTTTGCTGGCGTAGGTTCAAATCTGGCTGAGTAAACAGATACTTCAGACTTTGATGGTCGGTGAAGATCTCGCAACGATTACCGAGAAGGTAATGTCGCCACTGCTTCAGTGCATGAATGACAGCAGCAAGCTCGAGGTCGTGAACTGGGTAGTTTTCTTCATGAGGGCGCAGTTGACGAGAGGCATAAGCAATCACTCTGCGCTCCTGCATTAGGACACAGCCTAATCCTTGGCGGGAAGCGTCGCAGTAAATGACGAAGTCCTTCTTAGTATCAGGTGGTGCAAGCACGGGGGCAGAAGTCAACTTGTCTTTGAGCGCCTGGAAACTTTCCTGACACTTGTCTGTCCAGTCGAACTTGACACCCTTATGCAACAAATTAGTCAGAGGCCTGGCAATCTTGGAGAAGTTCTCGACGAATCGACGGCAATAGCTGGCGAGACCGAGGAAACTTCGGACTTGCTTCACATTCTTTGGAGGAGTCCAATCGAGAATAGCCTGAACTCGTTCAGGGTTGACGGCAATACCATTCTTGGAGATGACATGCCCAAGATAGGTTACTTCGGGGAGCCAGAATTCACACTTGGAATACTTAGCATAGAGTTGATGTTCTCGAAGCTTCTCTAGCACAAGACGAAGATGTTCAGTATGTTCCTCCTTGTTCTTGGAAAATACAAGGATATCGTCCAAATAAACCACGACGAACTTGTCTAGGTAATCCATGAATATATAATTCATCAGACGAGAGAAGGTGGCTGGAGCATTCGTTAAACCGAATGACATGACGGTGTACTCGTATGATCCATACCGAGTCATGAAGGCAGTTTTTGGGATGTCCTCTTCACGAACACGGATCTGGTGGTAACCCAACCTCAAGTCGAGTTTGGAGAACACTGATGAGCCAGCCAGTTGATCATAAAGATCATTGATCCGAGGAAGAGGATATTTATTCTGAATGGTAGCTTGGTTTATAGGACGGTAGTCTTGGACTAATCGGTTTGTCCCATCCTTCTTCTTAACAAAGAGAGAAGGTGCTCCCCAAGTAGAGCAACTTGGGCGAATGAAACCTTTGACAAGAGATTTGTCGATTTCCTCCTTAAGCTCAATGAGTTCATGCGGCGGCATCTTGTAGGGTCGTTTAGCTATAGGGGTAGTGCCGGGTTTCAAGTCGATGATGAATTCGACAGCTCTAACAGGAGGAACCCCTGGAAGTTCTTCTGGGAAGACATCTTGGAATTCACGAACGACGGGAATGTTTTCAATGCCCTCGAGTGGTGCAGCGTTCAACGCATTCAAGGCATAAAGTTGTGCCTCGGCGTTCTGAACTAGATGAGCCTGATAAGCTATTATTTCATCAGAAGGGTGTAGCAGATGGACGACCTTAGTGGCGCAAACTATAGAAGCAGTATGCGCTTTTAACCAATTCATTCCCAGAATGAGATCAATGCTACAGGACTTCAGTACGATGGGAGAGACAAGGAATTCCAGTCCTTCGATTTCTACAGGGACGTCATTGCAAATCATGGAGGTTCGACATTGGCCCGCAGGGGTGTGTACTAATAGTGAAGCATCCATGTTCTCACATTTAATGTCGTGCAAGCATGCAAAACCTTCTGACATGAATGAATGCGATGCACCTGTATCAAATAAAACGGATGCTGGTACTGAATTTACGAGGAGGGTACCCATCACAGTAGCAGGCTGGTCTTGAGCTTCGCTCAGATCAACGTGGTTGGCATGAACACGACCATAAGACTTGGCATTGTTGCTGCGGGGCTGGTTACTTCCACGGCCAGTTGCTGGAAGGGCCAGTTGATTCGGGTTCTGGTTGCATTCCCTAGCACGATGCCCTGGTTGTCCACACCTGAAGCACAATCCATTATTGGGAGTGGGAACAGGAGCTTGTGGTGGTGGAGCTGGGAATCTTGGCCGCCTAGTCGGAGGAGTAGGCAGACGAGGTGCAGCATAGGTCTGCCTTGGGGTAGGTGCATCCGGCTGGTACAAGCTATTGGGAATCCATATCTTGCGCTTCTGCGAGGACGGGCCCGAAGATGAGCCCGTGTCACGGTTGCGCCTGTGAGAGCTCTGGTATTCCTGCAGACCAGTTTCGACATTGATGGCTTTGTTCACCAGAGTGGCGAAATCAGCAAAATCATGCACTAGAAGTGCGAGTTTGATGTCAGCTTGAAGGCCATCCCGGAACTTCTCCTGTCTGCGTGCATCAGTTGCGATGTCTTCTTCAGCATAGCGGGACAAGTCAAGAAACTCCCGCTGATAAGCTTCCACAGTTTTATTGCCTTGGGTGAGGTTGCGGAACTCACGCTTCTTCTGGTCCATAACTCCCTGAGGAATGAAGCGAGCACAGAAGGCAGCTTGGAAGTCTGGCCAGGTGATGATTGTTCCAGCTGGCAGTGTACGCCTGTGGCTGTCCCACCATTGAGCTGCGGGTCCCTTCAGGAAGAAGGAAGCAAAGGTGACATAGCTGGCAGGGGCTACATCAGCAGACTCCATCTCATAGGTGATGTCACGGAGCCAGTCATCAGCATCCAGAGGCTGAGTTGAGCTGCGGCACACTATTGGGTTCAGGCGCATGAAATCCTGCAGAGTTACTGGGGTTGGCTGCTGATTCATATTGGGGCGAGGAAACTGAGCCATCATATTCTCCATGAACTGGAGATTCATCTCAAGCTGTTGGATCATACCAGCCATGTACTCAGGCGGTGGTGGGGCGTTGCCACCACGACCACGACCACCTGGTCTAACCATCCTGCTAATATTTAACAGGGGTAGTTCAGCATTGAGGAATTGTAAAAACAAGAATCATTCATGATGAAACATGCACAACGAAAGCAGCACGATAGATACCACATAGTAGTCGGCATATCTTACAAAAGAGATCATGCATAGAGTTCGTTACACAGTGTTCAGTACATAGTCTAAGACATTATAGGCGGCACACAGGCTCGCGGCGAATGCATCTAACACTAATAAGCAAGTCTACGTCAGTCCCATGCGGTACTGCGGAGGTAGGTGTAGCCCGACAGCTGGTAGTGACGCGAAGGGAAGACCTCCACGCGAGTAGCCTGGGGTCCGCGGATACTCTGGTGCGGAACCCGATGCACAGGTGGCAGGAGAGGGCCCAATGCAGGAGAGTAGCCTCCCACATCTGGCCAGCCGACGCCCTGGGGCATCACGGTCCTGGCTGGGTAGATAGCAGAACGCGACAGCTCCCCAGATCCGACGAAGGGGTGCAACATCGTCAGAGCACGGTAGAGGTGCTGACGAGTGGTGTACAACTCGTGGCGAAGAGCTCGGTTAGCCCGATCCAGCCCATCAGCATGCAGAACCAGGTTCTGATGGTAGAAGGGCTCTCGGGTGATAGTGGAGTAGGCAGCAGTGTAGTAACCCTCCGCACCAACATCGGATGCGATAGCAATGTGCCTGAAGGGGGAGGTGTCCAACTCCTGATACTCTCCACGAAGACGTGTCAGAGCAGCATAAGCAGCATCGTGGACCGCCATATCGATAGTCACTCCAACACCATGAGCAGTGTGCAGCACGGTAGTGGAGTCATACTCCCGAGAGTAGAGGTGGACGATGGCACGGTACTGCTCCTGGTTGAAGTCCTGGTACTCCTCATAGACGGTGTACTCAGGGTGCCAACGATAACCCAGATAGGTCATCATCTCAGCCAACACAGCAGGTGATCCTGAGGCACCAATGGCCGTCGTGTGGCGCACGACCTGCCTCGTGGGTTCCATCTGAAAACACAGATGTTTTCACTGGAGTCAAATGACAATGTGGATAATGTTCAAATACATTTCTAAAGAATAACTAGGGCTTATCCAACTTTGGGGTGAATGTCGTAACGGGATCCTAGTGTCAGAGTTAGTAAATTCGTTTAACCCGAGTAGAAGGGAGTTCAGAGTCCCAGAGTAAAGGTCGAGGAGTAAAAGATCCTAGTACCACCCGATGGCGACGTGGGTCCATAAGGCACACAGCCAAGTTAGTAAAAGTTTTTGCAATGTCTAGACTCGACTTCGGCCAAGGAGTGTGGAAGGGGAGTTCCTACAGGCAGTCGGCTCTGATACCAACTTGTGACGCCCCCGATTTAATCGTACACTAATCATACACGCAAACATGTACGATCAAGATCAGGGACTCACGGGAAGATATCACAACACGACTCTACAAATAAAATAAGTCATACAAGCATCATATTACAAGCTAGGGGCCTCGAGGGCTCGAATACAAGAGCTCGATCATAGACGAGTCAGCGGAAGCAACAATATCTGAGTACAGACATAAGTTAAACAAGTTTGCCTTAAGAAGACTAGCACAAACTGGGATACGGATCGAAAGAGGCGCAGGCCTCCTGCCTGGGATCCTCCTAACTACTCCTGGTCGTCGTCAGCGGGCACCACGTAGTAGTAGGCACCTCCGGTGTAGTAGGAGTCATCGTCGACGGTGGCGTCTGGCTCCTGGACTCCAGCATCTGGTTGCGACAACCAGAAGGAAAGGAAAGGGGGAAAAGGGGGAGAAAGCAACCGTGAGTACTCATCCAAAGTACTCGCAAGCAAGGAGCTACACTACATATGTATGCATTGGTATCAACTGGAATAAGGCTATCATAGGTGGACTGAACTGCAGAATGCCGGAATAAGAGGGGGATAGCTAGTCCTTTCGAAGACTACGCTTCTGGCGGCCTCCGTCTTGCAGCATGTAGAAGAGAGTAGACTGAAGTCCTCCAAGTAACATCGCATAGCATAACCCTAACCGATGATCCTCCCCTCGTCGCCCTGTGAGAGAGCGACCACCGGTTGTATCTGGCACTTGGAAGGGTGTGTTTTATTAAGTATCCGGTTCTAGTTGTCATAAGGTCAAAGTACAACTCCAAGTCGTCCTGTTACCGAAGATCACGGCTATTCGAATAGATTAACTTCCCTGCAGGGGTGCACCACATACCCCAACACGCTCGATCCCATTTGGCCGGACACACTTTCCTGGGTCATGCCCGGCCTCGGAAGATCAACACGTCGCAGCCCCACCTAGGCACAACAGAGAGGTCAGCACGCCGGTCTAAACCTAAGCGCACAGGGGTCTGGGCCCATCGCCCTTAGCACACCTGCACGTTGCGTGGGCGGCCGGAAGCAGACCTAGCCTAGTGGCGTTCCAGTCCAATCCAGCGCGCGCCGCTCCGTCGCTGACGTCAAGAAGGCTTCGGCTGATACCACGACGCCGGGATACCCATAACTACTCCCACGTAGATGGTTAGTGCGTATAGACCAAATGGCCAGACTCAAATCAAATACCCAGATCTCGTTAAGCGTGTTAAGTATCCACGAATGCCGAACAGGGCCAGGCCCACCTCTCTCCTAGGTGGTCTGAACCTGCCCTGTCGCTCCGCCACAAAGTAACAGTCGGGGGCCGTCGGGAACCCAGGCCCACCTCTACCGGGATGGAGCCACCTGCCCCTTCAGCCCCCATGTCCGAACAGTATCACAGGTAATGTATCAAAGTAGAGTATATAGTATATGCCCGTGATCACCTCCCGAAGTGATCACGGCCCAGTAGTATAGCATGGCAGACGGACAAGAGTGTAGGGCCACTGATGGAACACTAGCATCCTATACTAAGCAGTAGGATAGCAGGTAAAGGCAGCAACAGTAGTAGCAAGGACAGGCTATGCAGCAGTATAGGATTAACTGTAAGCAGTAACATGCTACACTACGCTAATGCAAGCAGTATAGAGAAGAGTAGGTGATATCTGGTGATCAAAGGGGGGGCTTGCCTGGTTGCTCTGGCAAGAGAGAGGGGTCGTCAACACCGTAGTCGTACGGGGTAGCAGCGGCGTCGGTCTCGGTGTCTAGAGAGAGAAGAGGGGGAAGAAACAATAAATATAATGCAAGCATATGCATAGTGAAGCATGACATGACAAGTAACGATGCTAGGCGTGCCCTAACGTGGTATGAGGTGGTACCGGTTAAGGGGGGAAACATCCGGGAAAGTATTCCCGGTGTTTCATGATTTCGGGCAAAGGAGCCGGAGGGGGAAAGTTGTGGGTTCGATAGGTTAGGGGTGTGTGGCAGACGAACGGACTGCGTATCCGAATTCGTCTCGTCGTTCTGAGCAACTTTCATGTATAAAATATTTTCATCCGAATTACGGATTAAAATATATGATTTTCTAAAGATTTAAATCATTTTTAGGATTTATTTAATTAATTAAATCAACATTATCCAGAATAGTGTTTGCTGACATCATCATGACGTCAGCATGACGTCAGCGGTTGACCTGGTCAACCTGACTTGTGGGTCCCATTCGTCATTGACTGATTAGTCTAACTAGGGTTTAATTAAACTATCTACTTAATTAGATTAGTTAAACAAGATTAATTAACTTAATTAGTTCACTAATTAATTAACTAATTAATTATTAATTTTATTAATTCATTTTTATTTTATTTTGTTTATTGAAGTGGGGCCTATAGGTTAGTGAGATAGGGGCGGCCCAGTCAGCAGTTGACCCAGTCAACAGGTCAACAGGGGGGCCCTTGGCCCACCAGTCAGTGGCCCAGGTGGTGGGACCCGCGGTGCCAGGTCAGCAGGGCCGGCTCTCGCCGCCGGCGACCAAAAGCACGGCGCCGACCCGCCGGAGTTTGCCAGAATTTGTGCTCAGGGCACGGATCCGCGCGTGCCTGGGCCCGTTCGAACAAGCGCGAAGACGCGCATCTAGTGGTGGTGGTGGTTCGTCCCGAGGTCGCCGGAGCTGTCGCCGGCGAGGAGAGAGGCGGACGTCGGGGCTCGGGTGAGTGGCGGGTTTCGTCTGCAGGCCACCAAAATGGGCGGGACCGGTCGCATTCGAACGGCAAGACGACGGCGGAGCGAATGGGGGTGACTGCGGAGGCTGTGGTGGCCGGAGTCGAGCGCCACGGGCTCGACGGCGGCGAGGTGGTTCGGGCGTGAGGCGAGGCCGCCGTGGGCGCGAGCCAGCAGGGCTCACTGACGGCGCGTGTAGAGGGCAGAGAGGAGGAGAGGCGGCGCCAGCGGCCACGGCGTAGGCGAGGTCGCGCGGCAGCGGCAGAGTAGCAGGGGGGCGGCAGAGACTAGCGCGGCGGCGGGGCTCACCGAGGGGTGTAGGGATCGGGGCAATGGGGCTCGGGGTGGAGAGATGGGGACGGTCCGGCGAGGAGGATGCAGGCCGGCGAGGGGGAGGGGTCCGGGGACGGGGTTCCGGGCGGCGTCAGGCGGTTCCAGGCGGCGGCGGGCGCGCGGGGAAGTGGGGCGAGGGGATCGGGATCCCCCGATCCAGATCCAGACGAGGGGAGGGGGAGTGGTAGGTGTCGGTGGGGGGTTACGGGTTAGGTTTCGGCCTCCAGGGGGTTATGGAGAGAGTGGGGGGTGGCCGGGTGGGCTTGGCGGGCTGGCCGACCAGTTGGGCCAGTGGGCCGTGGGAGGGGGGGTTCCCTCTTTTTTTTTTCCTGTTAGCTTAGGTTTTAGTTTTTCTCTTTTGTATTTTCTCTTTTGTCTTATTTCATTTTAAAATATTCAGACACTTTATAAAAATGTGTGCACCCCACCATAACTAACCTTGTAATATTTGACAACCCCCGAACATTTTAGTTTGATTAATTTTTTTGAAAACTTTTATTACCATCATAATTTTGAATTGAATTTCGAAACCGTTTTGATTTAACCCGAGATTAAGTATAGTGACAGAGGTGACGTGGCATCATTAGTGAGGATTACTGTAGCTTAATTACCCGGGCGTCACAGCTGCACATCACAGGAGATTCTGAAGATGTGAATTCATGGGTGCTGGACTGGATGTCTGAGAACACTCACTACACATCACCAGCTACTGAATTACTTCGTGCCTTACCACTCAGTCCTCCCCTTGAAGAAGCTCGTTGCATCTACAGTGAACCTGAGCTTACAAATCACTACATGCAAGTTCTGATGAAACCTTTGAAGCCAGGTCAGGCCCCATGAACCAAATTCCTCGTGAAGGAATTACTCTATGTGCCCAGAATTGTCCATCGTATTCTTACGAGGACAATGAGTCCTATCAAAGGCCACGACTCATCTGATGAGGAAATTGTTGGCATCATGAAGAATCTTGTATGCAATATCGTTCATGGCATTCCTGTCAATTATCACGATTTCTTCATGAGGACTCTGGCAAATTTTGCACTGTCTCTGTTTGAGTTGAAGCCTTATGCACCTTGGATTATGAGATTCCTCAGGACAAGGTCTTCACTCAACTAGAAAGCTGATTTTTAGAATCACCTCAGCTACTTGCCCCCGATTGAAGTCCTCAAGCAGACCTATTCGTCAGTTGATGAAAAGGGCAAGGCACCAGCTCTTATAGATGAAGGCATTCGTCCATTGGATGGTCAGTTTCGCAAAGCTGCCTCTTATTCCACCAATGATGACTCTGCCACACATGACTCTGCCAATGCACCCAAGTCTACTCCTCAAGCCGCTGCTCCTCGTGTGATGACTGATCGTGAGCTTCTGCTTAGTCTTCACCAGAAGGTGGATCAAAATCATAAATGGGTTAAGCGTCAGTTTGGTTCATTTCTTCACAACATGACTGCTACACACAATGAAGTGAAGAAAAACCATTACTACCTCCATGAAGTCTTCGGTCGCACCTGGGCAATACTGTCACATCTGTATGGTGAAGAAGATCTGAAGAAAATGGGTCTCAAGGAAGATTTTGACTGGTCTGCACCTCCACCGAAGAAATTCAAGAAGGTCAAGGTTCCTTCCTTGGTGACCAGCTCATATTCTTCATCGCGCGACACTGATTAGAATGAAGACTTGGACGACACTGCGGTAGGCCCTACTACAACAAACGACCCCAACAATGCTGGCCCTCCTTCATCAACTTGATATTCTTCAGGGGCGTTAGTCCTCATATTCGATCCTTTTGGTCATTTGATGACAAAGGGGGAGAATTTTGAGTTAGTCTTCAAGCGGGTCTTTCTATATGGGCGTTTTTTTTCAAGTTACAACTCTCGTTCTTCTGAGACTTTATTGGATCGAGTTGTAAACTTAAACCCGATGGTGCTCTGATACTTTTGATATGTTTTTCTGCATGCTTATTCCTCATATATGCTAATGCACGCATGCTGAATTACATCAGTCACCATATTTCATCATGCATTTCAAATTCTTCACTGTTATATGTCAAATGCGTGTATGAATTACAAGATATAGGGGGAGATCTCCATGATTCAACTCTTCAAGTGTGCATTGCTTCAAAAGCAAATTCCTCACTATGCACATCTTCAGGGGGAGTTCTTCTATATCTTGCAATCAAATTCCTCAATATCAGTATTTACACTTCATATGTTTATCCCCGTTGAAAACTTAACATATATTGTCATCAATCACCAAAAAGGGGGAGATTGTAAGTGCATCTAGTGCCCCTTAGTGATTTTGGTGTATTGAAGACTTATAGGTTAAGGGACTAATGCATTTGTGAGTGTACACAGGTCTATAAGTCTATGAGGAGTTTGATATTTACAGAGAAAGTCGACCCCTAAAAATGAAGTTCTTCGACTAAAGACTTTGGATTTCTGAAGACTTTCTGAAGACTTTGAAAGTGAAGAAATTGGTGTGACCTTGAAGACTTGGTATTCATTCGAGGAACATGAAGCGTGAAGACTTTTGTTTTCATAGTTTCATTTTCTCTTTCTTGAGTCATAGGAAACACCGTACTGTTAAAGGGGGTCGAGGAAATACCAAGGAAAAATTTCCATGTGATGCTAAACTCAAAATCCTACACCTACCAATCCATTCGAATGAAGCCTTTGGAAATCTCATACAGTCCAGTCATATTCTTCAGTGACAGAGACGAAGTTCTTCTCGTCTCTGAGGAATTTGTTCTGACTGAGGAGTTAGGAATTCGCCAGTACGGATTTCCTACACAGTGAGGAACATGATAGCCCTGAGGATTTTGCTACTCAAAATTCCGACCATTGATGTGCTATGCGCGAGCTGTCCCAAAATATCTATCCACCTAACAGTCATATCATTGAAGGGCATTTATGTCTTATCATGTCGGGCTGCTCCCTAGGCTATAAATAGCCGCCCCCTACAACCACTAGCTGGTTGGCTTCTCCGAGAGAAACTGACACTTGTCATTTGAGAGCAACCCATCCTCTAAGGACTTTGAGAGAAAATCATCAAGTGAGGAAAAACCCAAACCCAAACACCTACGAACCCCAAGTGATTTTTGAAGACTGTGCTTCTTCCAGACGGTTAGGCGTCATGGTCTAGAGCATCCAAGAGGAATTGTGGATTGCCGAGTGACCAAGTTTGTGAAGGTTTGGAAGTCGCCTAAAGACTTACCACGAGTGGTTGGGCGAGGTCTGTGTGACCTTAGCTCAAGGAGAATACGGTGAGGACTTGGTGTCCTGAGCTGCGTGTTCAGGACTGGGTGTCTGGGACTATGTGTCCTCGAGTTTAAATACTCAGCCGCTCCAACTAGATGTACAACTGAGACAGCAGTTGGAACTGGTCTACCAAATCATTGTATTCACCAAGCTTACTGGTTCTATTTCCTCAACTCTTTCATTTCCTCATAACTGTGTTGTGTGTTTGTTCATATCCGTGTTTGAAGACTTTGACTGAAGACTTTCTCAATTTCCTCAGTTCAATTTGTTCAGTCTGTTTGTCTTCATCCTGTGTTATCCTGTGCTTACGCTTCCTGTACTCTGTGCCTGTCTTCATTTCATCATGATGACTATGCTTGTATTCTGTTATGTTTACTTTTGAGTACTTATTCCGCTGCTAGTACTTTTCTAAGGAATTTCCTCGCCAGCAAATTCCTCAGTGAAGAATTTCATAAAAATCGCCTATTGACCCTCCTCTAGTCGATATAGCGCACTTTCAACTAGGGCTAGGGGGCCATCCCCCCTTTCCTTCTCTTCTTCCTCTCCTTCCTTCTTCTCCTACATGGATTAGGAAAGGGGGAAACCTACTCCTACTAGGGGTAGGAATCCGCCCTTTGGGCGCGCCCCTTGAGGCCAGCCCTCCTCCTCCTCCCCTCCTTTATATACGGGGGAGGGGGCACCCCATAGACACACAAGTTGATATTTAGCCGTGTGCGGTGCCCCCTCCACAGTTTTCCACCTCAGTCATATTTATCGTAGTGCTTAGGCGAAGCCCTACGTTGGTAACTTCATCATCATCGTCAACACGCCGTTGTGCTGACGGAACTCACTCTCGGCCTCAGCTGGATCAAGAGTACGAGGGACGTCACCAAGTTGAACATGTGAAGATCGTGGAGGTGCCGTGCGTTCGGTACTTGATCGGTTGGATCGCGAAGACATTCGACTACATCAACCGCGTTACTAAATGCTTACGCTTTCGTTCTATGAGGGTACATAGACACAATATCCCCTCTCGTTGCTATGCATCTCCTAGATAGATCTTGCGTGATCGTAGGAATTTTTTTGAAATACTGCGTTCCCCAACAACTACCTCAGGTGCCGCCTGAACCCCTCTTTCCTTTATAAATACCCCATTATTCCAGAAACCCTAGGGGAGTCGATGAAAATAAATTCCAGCCGCCGCAGAGTCCAGAACCACCAGATCCAATCTAGACACCATCATAGAGGGGTTCATCATGCCCATTGGTTCCTCTCCGATGATGCGTGAGTAGTTTTTCGTAGACCTACGGGTCCGTAGTTAGTAGCTAGATGGCTTCCTCTCTCTCTCGTTTGATTCTCAATACAATGGTCTCTTGGAGATCTATATGATGTAACTCTATTTGCGGTGTGTTTGTTGTGATCCGACGAGCTTTGAGTTTATGATCAGATCTATCTTCTTATCCATGAAAGTTATTTGAGTATTCTTTGATCTCTTATATGCATGATTGCTTATAGCCTCGTATTTCTTCTCTGATATTTGGGTTTCTTTGGCCAACTTGATCTATTTATCTTGCAATGGGAAGAGGTGCCTTGTGATGGTTTTGATCTTACGGTGCTTGATCCCAGTGACAGAAGGGGAACCGCGATACGTCTTTGTCGTATCTACTTTTCCAAACTCTTTTGCCCTTGTTTTGGACTCTAATTTGCATGATTTGAATGGAACTAACCCGAAATGACATTGTTTTTAATAGAATTGCCATGGTGTTATTTTTGTGCAGAATAAGAAGTTCTCAGAATGACCTGAAACTTCACAGAGATAAGTTTTGGAATTAATAAAAAAATATTGGCGAAAGAATCAGCAGCAGGGGCCCACACCCTAGCCACAAGGGTGGGGGGCGCGCCCTCCGACCTTGTGGGCCCCTGGACCTCCACCGACCTCAACTCCAACTCCATATATTATCTTTCAGGGAGAAAACAGAGAGAAAGATTCATTGCATTTTACAATATGGAACCGCCGCCAAGCCTGTTCTTCCTCGGGAGGGTAGATCTGGAGTCCGTTCGGGGCTCCGGAGAGGGGAATCCATCGCCATCGTTATCATCAACCATCCTCCATCACCAATTTCATGATGCTCACCACTGTGCATGAGTAATTCCATCACAGGCTTGCTAGACTGTGATGGGTTGGATGAGATTTACCATGTAATCAATTTAGTTTTGTTAGGGTTTGATCCCTAGTATCCACTATGTTCTAAGATTGATGTTGCTATGACTTTGCTATGCCTAATGCTTGTCACTAGGGCCCGAGTGCCATGATTTCATATCTGAACCTATTATGTTTTCATGAACATATTTGTGTTCTTGATCCGATATTGCAATATATAGTCACCTACTACGTGTTATGATCTGACAACCCCAGAGTGACAATAGTCGGGACCACTCCCAGTGATGACCGTAGTTTGAGGAGTTCATGTATTCACTAAGTGCTAATGCTTTTCTTCGGTTCTCTATTAAAAGGAGGCCTTAATATCCCTTAGTTTCCAATAGGACCCCGCTGCCACGGGAGGGTGATGACCCACAAGTATAGGGGATCCATCTTAGTCCTTTCGATAAGTAAGAGTGTCGAACCCAACGAGGAGTAGAAGGAAATGACAAGTGGTTTTCAGCAAGGTATTCTATGCAAGCACTGGAATTATCGGTAACAGATAGTTTTGTGATAAGATAAATTGTAACGGGTAACAAGTAAATAAAAGTAAACAAGGTGCAGCAAGGTGTCCCAATCCTTTTTGTAGCAAAGTACAAGCCTGGACGAACTCTTATATAATGCAAACCGCTCCCGAGGACACATGGGAATTACTGTCAAGCTAGTTTTCATCATGGACATATGATTCATGTTCGTTACTTTGATAATTTGATATGTGGGTGGACCGGTGCTTGGGTGCTGCCCTTCCTTGGACAAGCCTCCCACTTATGATTAACCCCTCTTGCAAACATCCGCAACTACGAAAGAAGAATTAAGGTAAACCTAACCATGGCATGAAACATATGGATCCAAATCAGCCCTTTACAAAGCAACACATAAACTAGGGTTTAAGCTTTTGTCACTCTAGTAACCCATCATCTTCTTATTACTTCCTAATGCCTTCCCCCAGGCCCAAATAATGGTGAAGTGTCATGTAGTCGACGTTCACATAACACCACTAGAGGAGAGACAACATACATCTCATCAAAATATCGAACGAATACCAAATTCACATCATTACTTATAACAAGACTTCTCCCATGTCCTCAGGAACAAACGCAACTACTCATAAAGCATATTCATAATCATAATCAAAGGAGTATTAATTATCATTAAGGATCTGAAAATATAATCTTCCACCGGATAAACCAACTAGCATCAACTACAAGGAGTAATCAACACTATGAGCAACCCACAGGTACCAATCTAAGGTTTTGGGACCAAGATCGAATACAAGAGATGAACTAGGATTTAAGAGGAGATGGTGCTGGTGAAGTTGTAGATGGATATTGACCCCCTCTTGATGAGAGGATCGACGGTGATGACGATGGCGACGATTTCCCCCTCCCGGAGGGATGTTTCCCTGGCAGAACAGCTCTGCTGGAGCCCTAGATTGGTTTTGCCCAACTTCCGCCTCGAGACGGTGGTGCTTCATCCCGAAAGCTTCCTTATGATTTCTTCCAGGTCAAAACACACCATATAGCCAAAGATGGGCACCGGAGGCCTGCCAGGGGGCCCACAAGGTTGGGGGCGCGCCTAGGGGGGTAGGGCGCGCCCTCCACCCTTGTGGTTGGCTGGTGGCCGCCCTATGGTACTTTCTTCGCCAAATATTTATTATATATTCCAAAGATAAGCTCCGTGAAGTTTCATGACTTTTAGATTGTGCAGAATAGGTCTCTAATATTTGCTCATGTTCCAGTCCAGAATTCCAACTGCCAGCATTCTCCCTCTTCATGTAAACATTATAAAATAAGAGACAGTAGGCATAAGTATTGTGATATAATGTGTAATAATAGCCCATAATGCAATAGATATCAATACAAAATCATGATGCAAAATGGACGTATCAACTCCCCCAAGCTTAGACCTCGTTTGTCCTCAAGCGAAAGCCGATATCGAAAAATATGTGCACATGTTTAGAGATAGAGGTGTCGATAAAAATAAAATACGAACATGAGGGCATCATGATCATCTTTAGAACAACAACATAAATTGCCATATAATTTCTTATGCTAAAGTAACAATTCATTCACAAGGTAAAGTATGAATAAAAAACTTTATTGAAAACTAACAAACTATGATCTCAGTCACTGAAACAATTGCAATTTATCATAACATCGGAAAGAGTCAATTAAAGAGCTTTTCAACAAGTCCACATACTCAACTATCATTTAATCTTTCACAATTGCTAACACTCACGCGAAACTTATGGGTACAAAGTTTCAATCGGACACAGAGAAAGGTAGGGGCTCATAGTTTCGCCTCCCAACTTATTACCTCAAGGGTAATTTCAACAATAATACTTTATGATAACCTACATCCGAGTGTGTGTGTGTGTGTCTATTTGAATAGTGTGGCACTATTCTAATACCAGGATTTGAATAGTTATTTGGATCACGACGCGCCCTATATAGGAGCCACGAGGTCTTCCCTAACTCCCGATAACCCCACCGGACCTATTACAGAAAAAACCACCCCACCCACTCGATGCCCCAATCACCACCCCGACCTCCCTCGATCCCCTCCCCCGAGCGCCGCCACCCTCGCTGGATCTCGCCGCCCCCAGCGCCTCCTCCCGCCGGCCGACCTACCCAAGGTGCCGCCCCCCTCGACCTACCAGCGCGGGGTCGCTGGGCGCCGCCCATGCCACCAAGAACCTGCTGCCGCACTTCCGCCATGGCCGCATGCTCCTCCACATCCCTATCTCTGCCGTCCCAGAGGATCCTCTAGCACCATCAACCTGGCACGCAGTCCATGGCCGCCTCCCCACATAGTCCCTTTCTTTCTGCTGACGCGCCTGTCGATGCCGCCCGAGGCCACAACGCCCCGCCCGTGGCTCTGGCGTGCCTCCTGCCGGCGGCCCACCTGGGCCCCACGCTCCTCCCGCCGCCTCCCCGAGTCAGGACGCGCCTCCCGCTGCCGCCTGAGGCCACCGCGCCTGTAACGCCCCGAGACCGATGTGCCAGGTGTCCTCCAGTTATTCGTTGTTGTTGCCTTGTCATTACTTGCATGTCATGCTTTGCATATCATGTCATCATGTGCATTTCATTTGCATACATGTTCGTCTCATGCATCCGAGCATTCTCCTCGTTGTCCGTTTTGCAATCCGGCGCTCCTATGTCACCCGGTGTCCCCTTCTACCTCTTTTCGTGTGCGGGTGTTAAACGTTCTCAGATTGGACCGATACTTGTCATGCAGCCTTGGTTTACTACCGGTAGACCGCTTGTCAAGTTTCGTGCCATTTGGACTTCGTTTGATACTCCAACGGTTAACCGAGGGACCGAAAAGGCCTCGTGTGTGTTGCAGCCCAACACCCTTCCAAAGTGGCCCAAAACCCACGTAAACCTCCTCCATCCTCTCGATCGTTTGATCACGATTGCGTGGCCGAAAACCGCACCTCATTTGGACTCTCCTAGCTCCCTCTACCTATATATATGTGCATCTTCCCCGAAATCCGTGTCTAAACTTAGATCTTCCTCCTCCGCGCGCCGGACATGTCCACTCCGCCGCCAGACATTTCCGCCGGCCACCTGACCCCGACCAATCGCAGCCCGCCACCTCAGCATCGCCGCCGCCCGAGCCAACCACAGAGCGCCACCTCATCCCTCGCCGGGTCTCCTCTCTCTCCTCCCACCGCCGCGGCCCGCCGGCCTGCGGGAGGCCCGCCCCGAGCCGCGACCGGGCCCGGGCGCCCGAGTCGCCCAGCCACCTCTCCTCGCACCTCGGTCGCCGGGCGCCACCGCGTACCCGCCGCTCGCTGGCGCGCCACCGCGCCCAGCCGCCTCTCCTCGCGCCTCGATCGCCGTGTGCCACCGCGTCCCCGCTGCTCGCCGGCTCGCCACCGCGCCCAGCCGCCTCGCTCGCCACGCGCCGCCGCCTCGGTCACCGTGCGCCACCGCCTTGCTCGCCGCACGCTGCCGTCTCGGTTGCCACGTTCCTCGCCGGAGGCCGCCGCCCGCCACCGCTTCCCCCTCGTCGCCGGTCTTCGCCTGAGTTCCGGCCGGCCTCGAGCTCACCGGAGATCCACTCCGGCCGGATCTGGAGGCTGGGTGGATGAGATCCACCACTCCCCCCAACCAAACACCCTCATCCCCATTTCGTACCGCGACGTCCCGGATATCCTCGTCCCGTCGACTTTTCGCGAGGTAAAATATGTCTAAGTCCCCAGATCTGCTATGTTTTTATGCTATCTTCACCGTATCATAACTCTACATCCGTAGCTCCCATTCATGCGTGTAGCATATCAAAATGTTCGTCTCGACGAGTACATCATTTCATCGCATTGCATCATTTTCACTTGAGCTCATCTTGATGCCCGAAATTCTGTAGGAAGAGGGCTATGTGATGAATATGTCAGATCTGTTTCAGCAAATGGCCTTTTTGTCATTTTTGCCATGATTAATGTGTGCATGCTATGATCCTGAGCTCTACATGTGTTTTGTAGAATGCCATGGCATCTTTACAGGGGTGTATGCCATGTATTTTGTGATCTTTGTGGTGACTAGCACAAGCATGCAAAGTAGCTTACTCAATGATGATGATTTCAGGGACTTAGAATTTCACTAAGTCCTTGACCTGTGTTTATCTTTATGCCATATGTTCATGTTGTTTCTTAGTGATCCGTGCCTCTTTTGAGGATGATCAGTAACGATGTTTTGTTAATATTGTGGTGCTCTATCCATACATGTCTTTATTTGCATTTACGGAGCACCCTAGCTTGAGTCAATCGAGCTCTACTTTTTCTATAAGATGTTCCTGTTAGATTGTTGACATGTTTAGCGATTTTGCCGAGGATGTTGCTATTGATCCGTGCATGCTATGATGTTATTCTTGCCATGTCTAGCTTCTATGCCATCTCTTCTTGATGGGTGTATGCTTAGTTTGTCATGCAATGCCCCGTAGTGAGTGCATCGAGCTCGTAAACATGCCTACTTGTTAACTGTTTTGCCATGCTCCAGTTTTTCACTAAGTCTGAATCTGTTTATGTTTTTGCTATGTTCACATGCTTGCAATTGTATTTTCTGATCCCTTTTGGCTCAAGGTCACTAAGGGACTTTTGTTATATGCTTAGAGTAGCTTCATGCCATGCCTTTCTTTGCAATTCTATGTTCCTGAAGCATGTAGTTTTCGCGCTCTAAAGATTGCTTCCTGATGATAAATTCCTGATTCAGACTGTTAATTTCACTAAGTTTGTAACCTGTTGTCATTTGCACTTTTGTCATGCTTGTTTGAACCTGTTAATGGATGAATTAGCCGTAGCTCAGTGTTCATCTTTTGTCAAGCTTCATGAGTGTATCCCTGCCATGTATTTTGTTGCCATGTTTGAGTGCTGTAACATATTTATCTTGATGCATTTAGATGGTCTCGGGTTGATTATCGCAGAACGGCGCCATATTTGTTTTGCTTGCCATTTCCAAACCGTGCATCCGATTCCGGTGATCTTTATATTGATTTCAACCGAAATCACCTCACCTTTCCAGTGGCACTCTTGGATTTCCAAGTTGAGGCCAGGTTCAATCATTCCTTTCCAAATCATGCATATGCATCACATGCCGCATCCCGCATATCATACCATGTTCGTGTGTTGGTTGTTTACTATGTTGTGTGCTTCTTTCCGGTGTTGCTTCTTCGGGTTGGTTCCGATAACGTCACGTTTGTGAGGACCCGTTCGTCTTCGTCCGTTTGTCTTCTTCATGGGCTCGTTCTTCTTCCTTGCGGGATTTCAGGCAAGATGACCATACCCTCAAAATCACTTCTATCCTTGCTTGCTAGTTGCTCGCTCTTTTGCTATGCCTATGCTGCGATACCTACCTCTTGCTTATCAAGCCTCCCATATTGTTAAACGAAGCCTCTAACCCACCTTTTCCTAGCAAACCATTGTTTGGCTATGTTATCGCTTTGCTCAGCTCCTCTTATAGCTTTGTTAGTTGCAGGTGAAGAATTGGAGTTTGTTCCTTGTTGGAACATGGATATTTTGTTGGGATATCACAATATGTCTTATTTAATTAATGCATCTATATACTTGGTAAGGGGTGGAAGGCTCGACCTTATGCCTGGTGTTTTGTTCCACTCTTGCCGCCCTAGTTTCCGTCATATCGGTGTTATGTTCCCGGATTTTGCGTTCCTTACACGGTTGGGTTATAATGGGAACCCCTTGACAGTTCGCCTTGAATAAAACTCCTCCAGCAATGCCCAACCTTGGTTTTACCATTTGCCACCTAGCCTTTGCTTTCCCTTGGGTTCTGCAGACTCAAGGGTCATCTTTATTTAAACCCCCCCTGGCCAGTGATCCTTTGAGTGTTGGTCCGACTGAGCTACCTGCGGGGCCACCTCGGGGAAACTTGAGGGATCGTTTTACTCGTAGCTAGTCTCATCTGAGTGTGCCCTGAGAACGAGATATGTGCAGCTCCTTTCGGGATTTGTCGGCACATTCGGGCGGTGTTGCTGGACTTGTTTTACCATTGTCGAGGATGTCTTGTAACCGGGATGCCGAGTCTGATCGGATTGTCTTGGGAGAAGGAATATCCTTCGTTGACCGTGAGAGCTTGTGATGGGCTAAGTTGGGACACCCCTGCAGGGATTTGAACTTTTGAAAGCCGTGCCCGCGGTTATGGGCAAATGGGAATTTGTTAATGTCCGGTTGTAGAAAACCTAAAGCTGGTCGTAATTAAAATACATCAACTGTGTGTGTAACCGTGATGGTCTCTTCTCGGCGGGGTCCGGGAAGTGAACACGGTGTTGGAGTTATGCTTGACGTAGGTTGTTCTAGGATCACTTCTTGATCATAGTTGTTCGATCGTGCTTTTGCCTTCTCTTCTTGCTCTCATTTGCTTATGTTAGCCACCAGATATGCTAGTCGCTTGCTGCAGCTCCACCTCATACCTTTTACCCTACCTATAAGCTTAAATAGTCTTGATCGCGCGGGTGTGAGATTGCTGAGTCCCCGTGACTCATAGATACTTCCAAAACCACTTTGCAGGTGCCGAGGTTACCGAGCAGGTGACGCAACCGAGCTCAAGGAGGATCTCGATGAAGATCTTGTCCTTTGTGTTGTTTCTTTTCAGTCAATCGGTAGTGGAGCCTAGTTGGGATGATCGGGGATCTGTGTAGCATTTGGGGTAGTATTCTTTTATTTTGGGTTCCATAGTCGGACCTTAATTGTATCTGGATGATGTAATGCTTTATTCATGTATTCTGTGAAGTGGCGAGTGTAAGCCAACTATGTATCTCTTTCCCTTATGTAGTACATGGGTTGTGTGAAGATTACCTCACTTGCGACATTGCCTACAATGCGGTTATTCCTCCAAGTCGTGCTTAGACATGTGGGAGATATAGCCGCATCGTGGGCGTTACAGCGCCCCACCCCGTAGCCATCCTCGACTCCCGTCCCTGTCGCGCCCGCCGGTGAGGTTAACTATGAGATCCCTCCACATCCTCTATACTCCTCCTCCTCAGTTCTCCTTGGATCTTAAATAATGGGGCAGTAGCTCCGGTGGCTTCTCCTCGGTCCATGAACGAGGTTACTGAGTGGCACACACGAGCCGGGTAGGCTGCAGTTCGGCAACACATACACATAGTTCGTCTTTGGCCCGTGGTATCATCCTGATGGTTGGTGACCAATGGAGCTGTCCTGAGGCAGGGTCTTGCTTGCCACCCTGGGCACGACTCCGCTGGAAGAAAGAACGAGCTCCATCCAACCTGTGAAGTTCGGCCGGTGAGCCTGTGCAGTGCAACGGCGCATGTGTGCTTGTGTCCGGTTCACGGGCGTAGCGTGTGTGGTGCTCACGTGCACATGACAACCACATGCGGTGTTAACAGAAGCCAAGCTAGAAGCAGAATGCAATACCTTCATACGTTTGCATACGAGTGTGCACGCAAGACAGACACAGAGAAGTTCAGGCATTGCAAATGGTGCAGCCGCAACAACATCGATCACAATGGTTGGCGTTCCTGTTGCTCCTCTCCCTTTGTTTCCTTGCTTGTTGAGATGCCACCGCTTCTGCATGTTTGTACTAAGGCGACTACCCATCTATCTTCACAAGTGATTCTTGTTTGGCAATTTGAAGGAACTTGCCACTCTGAAAATCTAACTCTACATCATCCTTGTTTTTGTTCTTCAAAAGTTCAGGTAACTAGGTTGCTGACTACGTAAAGTTGCTCTTTTCTTCTTGAAGGATTAAAGTTGCTCCTAGTTGTACTAGTTAACACTAAACCATAATCTCGTAAAGTGCATAATGCTCATGCGCTTGGACATTGAGCATGGAATATTTTATTGGTGTGTTCCTCTTATTCGTCCTTGATTCTAGATGTGTTCTGAATAGTGATGTGAGAGTCAAAAAAGTTCATTTCATTGGCGCCACCACTGCAACATGACGTTCATCAGCGCCACATTTGGGCCGTTCAACTACACCACCGCTGGAGGTTGACATATGTACCGCTCCCGGATGCTCTGATGAGATCTGGGCCTCATAGTTTTGATTTCATACTTTCAGTCATCGGTGCCCCCGCAATATGCTTGCACTACTATGCTACTACAAATCAGGAGGGCAAAAATCGAAATTCACCAAAAACTAGAAAAAAAATATGAGCACAAACGCCCATCGATGTCCGCTGTGTTATCCTACTTTATGAAAAGAAGGAGCATGTGGTTTCATTCACCTAAAGTGCCAACATTAAAAAAATCAGTTTTGGTTCTCTTGTTGTTATTTCCCCAAGCTTGAGGGAGCACCGACCATCCCCCAAAAGTTTGTTTTTCTACATTTTTTTAGTTCAGAGTGTGGTGAGAAATGACAGTTACAACATGTCTTTGTTGGTATGGCAACAAACCGAGAGAATAACTAAAAATATGTTTTTTTCTTGATCCATTGTTTCTGTATTTGGCTTATGAAAAAATTGACTTGATGTACGTCCAGATATCCCTCGTTTGCAACAAACCGAGTAAATACTTATATTTCAATTTTTCTTGAAGTTCAAATTGGTGAACCCAGGCCGTTCAAGTCCCTTGATCTCCCTCATTTCCAAAAAAAGGATTTTTTTCCTGTTTTAAATTTGAAGTTATAGAAAAGGGTGATACCCGTTTCTAAAAAAACCTTGAAGGTCAAATTAAGATAAGGGAATGGTTCATTGTTTTCTTTTCTTACAAAACTTGGATTTTTGCCATTAATGGAAAATAAAACAAGAAGTCCAAATTAAAAGATGGAGCAATTTAATGTTTATAAGAAAAACTCAGATTTTCCTCGTTACTAAAGAATAAAAAATCGAGTAGTTTAAAAAGTTTGTAAACCATATATTTGCCCCTGTGTTTTTAAGAGCTACAAGTTCAACTTTAAAATACTTGAGCAGTTCGATATGTATTACATAACTAGGACTTTTCCCGTTACTAATGAATAACACCCAAAAGTCCAAAATTTAAAAAATGAAGTTGTTTAATGTTTATAAAAACTTAGATTTTCCCCAATACTAAAGATTAATACCAATAAAAAAAGTAGAGCGGTTTAATGTCTATAAAAAACTTAAATATTTTCCCGTAACCAAGAGAAGTTCAGATTGTTAACTGCGAGAAGTTCACGTACTACAGGCTGGGCATTTTCTATTAAAAAGAATGAAAAAAAATCAAAGGCTGAAAGTTTTGTTGCTACAAGTTCAAGTGCTCAGCCCGAGAAAATTCAAAAATTCGTGTGAGAGAGGTTGAACAAAAATATGTGACAGAAGTTGAAGGTGAAAACAGCGGGAAGTTCAACTACTACATGGAATGCGTTTCAGATAAGAATATAAGAATAGAAAACTAAAATCTTAAAAGGTTTGATGCAAGAAGTTCAAGTGCTCTATCCGGAGAAGTTCAAAAATTCTTGCAAGAGAGGTTCACCTTGTATTTCCATGTTCGGAAACACAAAAATAAATTGTTTTTTCATTCTAGAATAATTCTCTCAATCCACAAAGAAGTTCAATTATTGTTTGGGAGCAATTTGATTTCAAAAAGAAAATAAAAAATTCAAATTATAAAAGTGGAAAAAGTTCATGTACTACATGGTGTGTGTTTAATATGACAAAAATGAAATAAAAAGGCAAGGTCAAATTTTTTGTCATTATAAGTTCAAGTCCTCGATCGGAGAAAATTTTAAAAATTATTGTGAGAAGGGTTTGTAAAAAAGGAAAATCATTTGTGTAACACTAACGAATGGATGAGAAAAATTACAAACGAAAATACGTCACAGAAGTTCAACGTGAAAACAGCGAGAAGTTCAACTACTACACGGAAGGCGTTTCAGATGAGAATAAAATGAATAAAAAACTAAAAGCCTAAAAGGTTTGTTGCAAGAAGTTCACGTGCTCCTCCCAGTGCAGTTCGAGTGCGAGACATCCGACCTTCAATTACATGTTAAAAAACAGGCAAAAAACAACGTTGTTTTTGCCATTTTTAAAACTTCTCTCAAATGATAATAATTTGTAACGTCTGCCTACATGAAAAAGATGCTCCTGTTCATAAGGTCTCCAACAATATATTATATGCAATATTTGGATGAATGGTTTAAAATTTTTATTTATACCGTTACAAACACATTTTTTATGCATTCAAAAAATTATTTTGATCCCTCGCGGGTATGAAAAACTGATCAACACAAAAAAGTTGCGTGTTTTCAATAGCTTTCCATTGGTATATCGTGTGCTCAATTCCGGTAAGTGGTTTGGGAGTTACGGGAAAAAATAGCACGTCAAAAACAGAGTGAACTTCAAAACAGAACCGCCACAGAAGTTCAACTACTACACTGAATGAATTTTGGATGGAAAACTTTTAAAACTGTCGCGAGTATGAAAAAATGATCAACACCGGCAAGTTGCATGTTTATAGTAGCTTTCCATCGGTATATCACTTGCTCATTTCGGTGAGTGGATGGAGAGCTGCGAGCAAAAACAACACGTGAAAAACAGACTGAAGTTCAAGTTCACGTGCCGAGAAGTTCAGGTTCTTCACGTGGGGCACTTTCGAAGAATCTGTTTCGCGATAAAGGTAGATCGAATGATCTTGCCATTTTCACAATTATTTGAAAACTGCTAGGAATCAGAGGAAACCATCAACATGAAAAAGTTTCGCATTTTCCGTAGCTTTTCAGCGGTATATTTTTTGCCCCATTCTGCTAAAGTTTGTAGAAAATACATCAAAAATATGTTTTTCGCCATTTTCCAAATTGACTTAAAACCATAAATAATTGGGATAAACAATACATACCAAAAGGTTTCGCATTTGTTCAAGCTTTCCAACGCCATATCATTTGCTGCATTCGGACGCACGGTTAAAAAATGAGCTCGAAAATACGAACTCTGTAGGACTTGTACCGTTTTCTAAATTACTCTTAAACCGTTCAAAATTAGAAAAAAACTTACAACATGAAAAAGTAGCGCATTTCATAAGTTTTCCAACGCCATATCATTTGTCTCAATTGGATTAGCCGTTTAGAAATGACATCGAAAATACGAATTCGGCTGTTCGGTTTGCGAAATTTTACATTTTTCCAAATTACTCTTTAATCATAGGGAATTAGAGAAAACTTTCAACATGTGGAAGGAGCGGTTTTGCAGCAGCTTTCCAACGCCATATTATTTGCCCCATTCCGATAAACGGTTTAGAAATGCGGTCAAAAATACGATTCAAATTTTTTGTGTGAAGAAAAAACGGTTTTCAAAACTGCTATTAAACCGCTTACATTTTGACAAAAAATAAGTTGGGTTATAATACTGGTGTCCATAGCTTTCCAACGGTATATCGTAAGCCCCGTTTGGGCAATGTTGGCGGAAGTTCAACCTAGTTCAGAGGGAAGTTCAACATACTACTAGCGGGCAGGTTAGGTTGTGATCAGAATATTATTCTCATCCCGTGATCAGAATAGAGGGAAGCATAGGTTGTCGTGCGCTTTTATGGTTAGATGCACAAAATCTTAATGAAAAAACGTCACTTTATATTGCCGCTTGTGATAAGGACCTTTATTATGCAGTCCGTCGCTTTTATTTCTTCCATATCACAAGTTCGTATAAAGCATATTTTCTTAACACTAATAGACCATACGTATTTAGAGAGAAATTTTTATTGCTTGCACCGATGACAACTTACTTGAAGGATCTTACTCAATCCATAGGTAGGTATGGTGGACTCTCATGGCAAAACTGGTTTAAGGGATGTTTGGAAGCACAAGTAGTATCTCTACTTGGTGCAAAGAATTGGCTAGCATGAGAGGGAAAGGCAAGCTCAACATGTTGGATGATCCATGACAATATAACTTCTATTCGGATATAAGAAAACATAACCTATTATGTTGTCTTCCTTGTCCAACATCAACTTATTAGCATGTCATATTTTAATGAGTGCTCACAATTACGAAAGATGTCCAAGATAGTGTATTTATATGTGAAACCTCTTTCTTTATTACTTCCTATTAATTGCAACAATGATCAAAACTATGTTGGTCAACTCTCAAAAATTTTATTCATCATACTCTTTATATGTGAAGTCGTTACTCTCCATAAGATCAATATATGATCTTTTTATTCTTTATTTTATTTAATTCCCTCAAGATCATAGCAACAAAGCAAAGCCCTTAACTCAAAACTACTCTTTATTATATATATATATATCAAGGACTCGATTACATTGAGGGAACATAAAGCAAAACTCAAGGCTAGATCATACTAAAAACTTTATTCTACTAGATCAAGATATAACCAAAAGAATCGAAATAAGAAAAACGATAAAGATAAAGGTGTGATGGTGATACGATACCGAGGCACCTCCCCCAAACTTGGCAGTTGCCAAGGGGAGTGCCCATACCCATGTATTTATCTCTCTTTCTTCGGAGGTGGTGATGAAGGAGTTGTTGCATTCTTCTTCTCTAGCTTGCGTCTGAGGCTAAAATTTTCCTCCCTCGGATCCTCATTCTCAAGCTCGAGTTTCATTATATTTTTGCATAATGCCGCCTTGCTGTCCTGCGAAAAACGTGGTGGGATAGATTGGACCTTAGGGAGGCTTGACTTATTGAACTCCACATGCATATCGTCAGGTTGGGGTAGTGGATCGTCCTATTCATCGGAGCTCGTCTCCTCCTTCCCCTTTGGCTCATAGTCCTCCTCTTCCTCCGTGGTCCAACCATAATGTTCCACATCCCCATATACTTTTGAGTTTGTGATATAATCAGCCATGTAGCTCTCTCCCTCCGAATCTTGGGACGACATCTTGCTCCAAATCTGCTGCAGGAACAACTCAAAACGAAAACAAAGAATTTTGTCGTGCTACTGTGGTCAAAACCTTCGGGAGATTATATAATGAATTTTTACCAACCATAAGAAGTATCATGCAAGAAAACAGAGTCTGAAAGGCACACGAGGTGGCCACAAGGATGGGGGCGCGCACAAGGGGGTAGGGCGTGCCCTCCACCCTTGTGGTGGCCTCGTGTCTCTTTCGGACTACTTTTAATTTTCCTAATTTTTAAATATTCCAAAACGGAGAAAATTTATCATTGGAAACATTTTGGAGTCGCTTTACTTATCGTACCACATACCTATTCCTTTTCGGAGTCTGAAACGTTCTGGAAAGTGTCCCTTATGTACTCCCCTGGTGTTATGGTACTAATTATATTGGTCTCAACATTTATTGGAGTACTTGAGATATAATGTTTGATTCTTTGACCATTTACCACCTTTGGATGTGTGACTTCGATCTTGTTGATTTTTATGGCATTGGAACGATAGACCTCCTCGATAATGTAAGGACCTTCCCATTTAGAGAAAGCTTTCCTGCAAAAAATCTTAAATGAGAGTTATATAGCAAAACATGATCACCTACATTAAACTCATGCTTTTGTATCCTTTTGTCATGCCATCTTTTAACTTTTTCTTTAAACATCTTGGCATTATCATAGGCTTGGGTTCTCCATTCATCAAGTGAGCTAATGTAAAATAAACTATTCTCACCGGCAAGTTTGAAATCATAATTGAGCTCTTTAATAGGCCAATATGCCTTATGTTCTAGCTCAAGAGGTAAGTGACATGCTTTTCCATAAACCATTTTATACGGAGACATACCCATAGGGTTCTTATAAGTAGTTATATAAGCCCATAATGCATCATCAAGTTTCTTAGACCAATTCTTTCTAGATTTATTAACAGTCTTTTGCAAAATTAGTTTAATCTCTCTATTGCTCAATTCTACTTGACCACTAGACTGAGGATGATAAGGAGATGCAGTTCTATGATTAACATCATACTTAGCAAGCATTTTATGAAAAGCACCATGAATAAAATGTGAACCACCATTATTCATTAAATATCTAGGGACTCCAAACCTCGGAAAAATATCTTTTTAAGCATCTTAATATAAGTGTTATGATCAGCACTACTAGTTGGAATGGCTTCTACCCACTTAGTAATGTAATCAACATCAACTAAAATATGTGTATACCCATTAGAGGAAGGAAAATGTTCCATATAATCAAAGCCCCAAACATGAAATGGTTCAATAACGAGTGAATAGTTCATAGGCATTTCCTGACGTCTACTAATATTACCAATTCTTTGACATTGATCACAAGACAAGACAAACTTACGAGCATCGTTGAAGAGAGTAGGCCAATAGAAACTGGATTGCAATACCTTATGTGTAGTTCTATCTCCAGCATGGTGTCCTCCGTAGGACTCGGAGTGGCACTTGCGTAGGATCTGTCCCTGTTCATACTCAGGTACACAATGTCTAATAACACCATATACTCCTTTATAAAGGTGTGGGTCATCCCAAAAGTGATGTCTTAAATCATACACTACTGCAGGATGCTGCTAACGCAACACTACGATCAGAGACCCCTCGATGAAACTGTGTGCGATGCCATAATTGCAAATGGTGCTGTAAAAATGTCAAAATAGGTGCAAAACGTTTGCGATGGAGGATGCATCAAACACGGTTCAGATTTTAGTTGCGTGTGTGATTCAGGGCATACGATTTAGTTCAATTAACCATTTTTGATGAGGAGGAACAAAATAAACGGGCAGCCAGATGAAGGCGTGTGTGATGTACAACGTACGGTTCATCCGGATGAACTGTTTGTGATTAGGCAACACAAAAGAAACGGGCAGCGAGATGAAGGTGTGTGCGATATACAATAAATGGTTCACTCAGATGAACTGTGTGATTAGGCAGCACAAAAGAAACAGTCAGCCAGATCAAGGTGTGTGTGATTGAGTGCATACGCTTTAGAAGGATTAACTGTTTGCGATTAGGCAATAGAACTGAAATGGGTAAGCCAGATCAAAGTTTCTGTGATTGATGGCATACACTTCACATGGATGAACTGTTTGCGATTAGCCACAACAAACTGAAATAGTTAGATAGATCAACGTGTGTGCACTAGATGGGCACACCCATTCTAATTAAAGGAAGTGTGCGCGATGGTAATAACGAGCGCGCACGGTTGTTGGAACAAGACGTGCGCTGACACTGCCTATTGCACTGACCCTATGGTGCAAATGCCACGTATGCGGCCGAGAAGACGTACGTTCCCATGTTACGCCTTTCGGGAATAGTGCCACACTTATAACCGTTAGTAAATTTTGAGCATGCATCCCGTCACAATTTTTTTAGAAGAATAGGGAGGCCGCGTCCCGTCACATTCCGAATTGCAAATATGTTCACACCGATCAAAACCTAAATGGTTTCCCACTTAGGAGCGTATTACTACGCGATTATAAATACTACCACTCCAAGATGACTGCTGCTACCTCTTGAGCACTGTGTTGGTTTTCCTTGAAGAGGAAGGGATGATGCAGCAAAGTAGCGTAAGTATTTCCCTCAGTTTTTGAGAACCAAGGTATCAATCCAGTAGGAGGCTATGCGCGAGTCCCTCGTACCTGCACAAAACAAATAAATCCTCGCAACCAACGCAAATAGGGGTTGTCAATCCCTATAAGGCCACTTACGAGAGTGAGATCTGATAGATATGATAAGATAATATTTTTGGTATTTTTATGATAAAGATGCAAAGTAAAAAAAGGCAAAGTAAATAGCAAAGGAAATAACTAAGTAGTAGGAGATCAATATGATAAAGATAGACCCGGGGGCCATATGTTTCACTAGTGGCTTCTCTCGAGAGCATAAGTATTCTACGGTGGGTGAACAAATTATTGTTGAGCAATTGACAGAATTGAGCATAGTTATGAGAATATCTAGGTATGATCATGTATATAGGCATCACGTCTGAGGGAGTCCTGGATTAGGGGGTCTCCAGATAGCCGGACTATCTCCATTGGCCGGACTGTTAGACTATGAAGATACAAGATTGAAGACTTCGTCTCGTGTCCGGATGGGACTCTACTTGGCGTGGAAGGCAAGCTAGGCAATACGGATATGGATATTTCCTCCTTTGTAACCGACCTTGTGTAACCCTAACCCTCTCCGATGTCTATATAAACCGAAGGGTGTTTGTCCGTAGGACAACAACCACAACATACAATCATACCATAGGCTAGCTTCTAGGGTTTAGCCTCTCTGATCTCGTGGTAGATCTACTCTTTTACTACCCATATCATCAATATCAATCGAGCAGGACGTAGGGTTTTACCTCCATCAAGAGGGCCCGAACCTGGGTAAAACATCGTGTCCCCTGCCTCCTGTTACCATCCGGCCTAGACGCACAGTTCGGGACCCCCTACCCGAGATCCCCCGGTTTTGACACCGACATTGGTGCTTTCATTGAGAGTTCCTCTATGTCGTCGCCGTTAGGCTTGATGACTCCTACTATCATCGATAGCGATGCGGTCCAGGGTGAGACTTTTCTCCCCGGACAAATCTTTGTATTCGGCGGCTTTGCACTACGGGCTAATTCGCTTGGCCATCTGGAGCAGATTGAAAGCTACGTCCCTGGCCATCAGGTCAGATTTGGAAGTTTGAACTACACGGCTGACATCCACGAAGACTTGATCTTCGATGGATTCGAGCCACAGCCGGGCACGCCACACTGTCACAATGGGTATGACCTAGCTCTGCCGCCGAACAGTACCCCAGAGGCTGCGCCCGCATCAGCTCCGACCCTTAGCTCGGAGCCAACTGCGCCAGTCGAGGACGGGTGGTTAGACACCGCCTCAGGGGCTGCAGTCTCAACGGCGATTGAGCCGAACACCAGCCTAACCCTCTGCGCAGCCCGTGACTCCAAGGTGCCGGACTCTTATCCGGACTCCGAACCATCCGCGCCCCTGCCAATCAAATCCGATTGGGCGCCGATCATGGAATTCACCGCCGCGGATATCTTTCAGCACTCGCCCTTCGGCGACATTCTGAAGTCACTAAGGTCTCTCTCTTTGTCAGGAGAGCCCTGGCCGGATTACGGTCAACAGGATTGGGATGCGGACGACGAAGAAATTCGATGCCCACCCACCACCCACTTCGTAGCCACTGTCGATGATTTAACCGACATGCTTGACTTCGACTTCAAAGACATCGACGGTATGGACGACGATGTAGGAGACGAACATGAACCAGCACCTATAGGGCACTGGAAAGCCACCTCGTCATATGACATATACATGGTGGATACACCCAAAGAAGGCAATGGCGACGGGATAGCGGAGGATGACCCCTCCAAGAAGCAACCCAAATGCCGACGTCAGCAGCGCCGCTCTAAGTCCCGCCCAAGCAAAAGTGGTGATACCGGCACAGGAGATAATAACACTCCGAATAGTGTCGAAGACAACAACAAACCCCTCCAACAAGATTTAGAGCACGAGGATGGAGGAGCCAGCTCTCCTGCGAGAGCGGCAGACGGAGAGGAGGAGGATGACAATCACATGCCCCCCCTCCGAAGACGAGGCAAGCCTCGGCGATGATGAATTCGCCGTACCAGAGGATCCCGTCGAACAAGAGCACTTCAAGCGCCGGCTTATGGCCATGGCAAATAGCCTGAAGAAAAAGTAGCAGCAGCTTCAAGCTGATCAAGATCTGCTAGCTGACAAATGGACTGAAGTCCTCGCGACCGAGGAATATAAACTCGAGCGCCCCTCCAAGAGTTACCCAAGGCACAGATTACTACCCTGATTGGAGGAAGAAGCATATGATACGGCTGATCGGCCACCTCGTGGCCGCGATAGAGAGGCATTCCAGCCAAAAGCTCAGCCTCCACCCCAACGCCATTCAAATAAAAAGGCATGGGGAGATACGCCAGACCTGCGAGACATATTGGAGGACAAGGCAAAGCATACATGATCGATCTACGGATCACGAGGGTGCACCACTCTGCGAGACGACAAACGTCACGCTAGATACAGTAAAAGCAAATCCGTCCAGGCCGAACACAGCGGGCAAGACCCATTCGAGCTGCGTCGCGATATAGCCCAATATAGAGGCGCCGCACACCCCTTATGCTTCACAGACGAAGTAATGGAACATCAATTCCCAGAAGGTTTCAAACCTGTAAATATTGAATCATACGACGGCACAACAGATCCCGCAGTATGGATTGAGGATTTCCTCCTCCACACCCACATGGCCCGCGGCGATGACTTACACGCCATCAAATACCTCCCACTAAAGCTCAAAGGACCAGCGCGACATTGGCTTAACAGCTTTCCAGCGGACTCCATTAGCTGTTGGTAAGATCTGGAAGCCGCATTCCTCGACAACTTTCAGGGCACTTATGTGCGACCACCAGATGCCGATGATTTGAGCCACATAATTCAGTAGCCAGAAGAGTCGGCCAGGCAATTCTGGACTCGATTCCTTACAAAGAAAAATCAAATCGTCGACTATCCGGATGCGGAGGCCTTAGCGGCTTTCAAGCACAACATCCGAGACGAGTGGCTAGCCCGGCACCTTGGTCAGGAAAAGCCGAAATCTATGGCAGCTCTCACGACGCTCATGACCCGCTTTTGTGCGGGAGAAGACAGCTGGCTGGCTCGCAGTAATAATATATCAAAGAACCATGGTACCTCAGATACCAAGGACGGCAATAGCAGGCCACGTCGCAACAAGCACAAGCGCCGAATTAACATCGAAAATACTGAGGATACGGCAGTCAATGCCGGATTCAAAGGCTCTAAACCCTGTCAGCGGAAAAAGCCATTCAAACAAAGTATGCTGGGACCGTCCAGCTTGGACCGTATACTCGATCGCTCGTGTCAAATACACGGCACCCCAGACAAGCCAGCCAACCACACCAACAGGGATTGTTGGGTGTTCAAGCAGGCCGGCAAGTTAATTGCCGAAAACAAGGACAAGGGGCCGCATAGCGATGACGAGGAGGAGCCCCGACAGCCGCACACTGGAGGACAGAAGAGGTTTCCCCCGCAAGTGCGGATGGTGAACATGATATACACAACCCACATCCCCAAGAGGGAGCGGAAGCGTGCGCTCAGGGACGTATATGCGTTGGAGCCAGTCGCCCCAAAGTTCAACCCTTGGTCCTCCTATCCGATCACCTTCGATCGCAGGGACCACCCCACTAGTATCCGTCATGGCGGATTCGCCGCACTGGTCCTAGACCCAATCATCGACGGATTTCACCTCACTCGAGTCCTTATGGACGGCGGCAGCAGCCTGAACCTGCTTTATCAGGACACAGTTCTCAAAATGGGTATAGACCCTCAAGGATCAAACCCACAAAAATGACCTTTAAGGGCGTCATTCCAGGTGTAGAGGCCCATTGCACAGGCTCAATTACACTGGAAGTGGTCTTCGGATCCCCGAATAACTTCCGAAGAGAAGAGTTAATCTTCGATATAGTCCCGTTCCGCAGTGGTTATCACGCGCTGCTCGGGCGAACCGCATTTGCTAGATTCAATGCGGTACCGCATTATGCATACCTCAAGCTCAAGATGCCAAGACCTCGCGGAGTTATTACAGTCAATGGAAACATAGAGCGCTCTCTCCGAACAAAGGAGCACGCCGCAGCCCTCGCAGCAGAAACGCAAAGCAGCCTCTCAAGGCAGTCAACTAGTTCGGTGCTTCATAGCCCGGATACCTTCAAGCGCGCTCGGGGCAATCGGCAAATAGACCGCCTGGCGCGATCTGAGCTCGCGTAGCAATGCGGCGGCCACCCCAATCCCAGCCCAGCAGCGAAACTCGTGCCACGCGTACATAATTACGCATTAAAAATACCATGGGCACAGGTGGGGAGGGGGGCACAACTGTGGCACGCCCCAAGACGCGGCCTAAACTGCACTAGGGGCTTCCTGTTTGGTTATTTTTCTTTTTCTTTTATGACCTTAATCTCTGGAAACACTGTCCGGCAGCACTATTGCCGAACACATGATGCAGCAACCAAGGAGGCAGACAGCTACGTTATACCAGGAATTCCGTGGTTGATTACAGTAACGAGTGAAGTATTCAATTTAATATCATTCCTCAGCTTGCCCTTGGAAGGGACATAGTCCTACTCTTTGCTTATCACACTATCTGTATCACTCTGCTTTAACGCATTTTTTTAATAAACAATGAATGACATTACGACTATTATTGCATTCTTGTTATATATATCTATGTGTTCATTAATGACGCCTTGCAACCGTACACTATGGTACGACCAATACACCAGGGGCTTACGTACCCCACAATGCGGTGTGAAAAGTCCGAACACTTTCACAAGTGCGGCACCCCGAACTTATAGCATTATATGCATCGGCTCCGAATCATGTCTTTGGTCAAATGTTGGGTTTGCCCGCCTCATATGTTTTGGTACCTTACGTTCCGCTCTATCGGCTAAGGTAGCGCTAGGAGAACTACTGCGATTGTGCCCCGGTTCTGCTGGGTTCAGCACCTCAATAGAGAAAGCTAAAACTGACTGTCATGATAAGGCGAGAGACTGGTCGCTGTTCGGCGAGGTTTTCAAGTCCCTAAAGACTTATGCCGCTTAGAGCGAGGGGCCGGCCCTATCCGGCTAAAAGGCGTGTATCGCGCCCCGAATTTGGCCTTCCGAATACCAGGGGCTTCGCCAAAATTTAAAATTATAGAATTCTATGGCTAAGTGAGAGTGATAAAGCATTATTAGTCCGGTTTCCTTGTTCGCTGTGCTGAGCACCTCCCTCGAAGGACCCAAACATGGGAACAAGAGTGCTCAGGTTTATCCCGAACACCCCAACACTCGTGGCATGGGGGCAGAAGCCGAGGACTAGCCATCTCTCAGATTGGATAAACAGCCAAACAGAAGGTAATATTTTAAATTCCAACAAGCGTTGCATAGCGCATATGAAACACGTTTTCATACATATAGGATAAAACGAGCAAGTCTCATTCAAATATTACATCTTTTGAACACTCGTCCGCGATGAGACGGGCACCCGACAGAACACCCTCGTAGTACAGCTCAGGGTGGCGGTGTTCCTTGCCCTCCGGCGGCCCCTCCTTGATCAGCTTCACGGCGTCTAGCTTTACCCACTGCAATTTCACACGGGCGAAAGCCCGGCGTGCACCTTCAATGCAGACAGATCGCTTGACGACCTCTAGCCGCGGGCAGGCATCCACAAGCCGCCTCACCAGGCCGAAGAAGCTGTTCGGAAGGGCGTCGCCAGGCCACAGGCGGACTATAAAGCTCTTCATGGCCTGATCGTCCGCCTTATGTAGCTCGACCATCTGCTTCAGCTGGTCGCTCATTGGCACCGGATGTTCGGCCTCAGCATACTGAGACCAGAACAGCTTCTCCGTCGAGCTTCCGTCCTCGACTTGGTAAAATTGTGCCGCATCGGACACACTGCGGGGCAAATCTGCGAATGCTCCTGAAGAGCTCCGGATCCGGGTAAGTAATCGGTAATTTACTTTTACATGCTTGCTTTGCATATAGAAAGCCTTACCCGCCACTATCTTCTTCATCGCGTCGATCTCTAGGAGGGACTTTTGGGCTTCGGCCTTGGCACTTTTTACACTCTCGAGGGCTGCGGCAAGCTCAGACTCCCGTGTCTTGGAGTCAAGCTCCAACGCCTTGTGCTTTGCCACAAGAGCCTGGAGCTCTTGCTGCACCTCGCCCACCCGAGCCTCGTGCTTCTCTCGCTCGGTGCGCTCCTTGGCCGCTTTATCTTTGGCCTTGGTTAGCGCTTGCTTCAGGGTTGCCACCTCGGTTGTGGCCCCTGGCAAACATACGATGATCCTGTCATTTTGCAATCGCGTCCTCTTTTATATATATATACATAAGACAGGGTACTACTTACCCTTGTTCTCCTCGAGCTGCCTCTTGGCAAGGCCGAGCTCTTTCCTGGACCCCTCGAGGTCCTGCTTCAGTATGGCGACCTCCGCAGTTAGTGCGGCGGACGCCAGCAGTGAAGCCTGCATATGCATATTGACACACTTATATTAGACTCCTGCGATATTATTTGATCCTCTGTTCGGCTTTTCTTTGTGAACACCGAAAAAAGCATTAGGGGCTACTGTCTATGCGGTAATATTTCTACTACACTTTAAAGCACTTACCTCAAAGCCTGTTAGAAGGCTGGCACAAGCTTCAGTCAATCCGCTCTTGGCGGATTGAACCTTCTCGATCACCGCACTCATGATAGTGCGGTGCTCCTCGTCGATGGAAGCGCTGCGAAGCGCTTCCAGCAGATTGTCCGGCGCCTCTGGATGGACAGAGGTCACCGGCACAGGCGTCTTGCCCCTCTTAGAAGGAGGTCGCCTGCCCGAGCCTGGAACCGCTGGAGGTTCCGGCGCGGTGTTCGGCTGAGGGCCGAACTCGGAGCTCTCAGGGGCCCTGTCCCCTCGGCTCCCGGAGTCCGGAAGGTCGCCTTGAGGTGCCTCCGGGACTGTCTCCCCTTGATCCGGTGCCTCTTGAGACAACACCTCGGCGTCGTCGGCAGGATGAGAGGAGGTGGCGGTCGGGACTGGATCGCTATCCATGTCCGACAAGCCCAAGGAGCCGTCCGATGATACATCGATGCTGGCTCATGGCGGCCTGCATAATTGCGTTCGGCGTTAGGGAAAGCAGTGCGACAAAGGAATCCTATGAGTTACTCTGGTATCCGAATACTTACGATCTCCCCGGGGGCTTGACCCTGGGCAACCACTCGCCTTCGCCTTCGTCGGCAGCAGTGGAATTGTCCAGAAGGAGAGTCCTTCCCTTCTTGGACCCTTCGGCCTCCCCAGTTGGGGCGGCCTTCCTTTTCTTGTCTCCCCCAGTCGGTGGGGGAGCTTCTTCTTCTTCTTCTTCTTCCTCGTCTTCGGGGGAAGAGTGCGCCGCAGAGTCATCGGACGGTGAGTCCGACGACGCCTGGCGTCGGGAACTCTTTCGGGTTCCCTTGGCCTTCTTGGTCTTCTCCGGCACCGTATAAGGGGCCAGAGTCAACATCTTCGACAGAAGAGCGTCTGCGGGGCCTTCGGGCAAAGGAGCCGGACAGTCGATCTGTCCGGCCATCTTCTGCCAATCCTGTCAAAGGTACAGGAGTTTAGATCCCGCATAGAGTCAATCTATATAAAAAAATAAGTATCCTGTGAAAGGTAAAGCAGCTTACCGCACTGGCTTGGCGCTTCGCGCTGAATCCGCGATCCTCAGTAATAGGGGGGGGACCTCGGCACTTTTGAACAGCACCCTCCAGGCGTCTTCATGAGTCGTGTCGAAGAGCCTGTTCAGAGTTCGGTGCTGCGCCGGATCGAACTCCTACAAGTTGAACTCCCGTTGTTGGCACGGGAGTATCCGGCGGATGAGCATAACTTGGACTATGTTGACAAACTTGAGCTTCTTGTTCACCATGTTTTGAATACATGTTTGGAGTCCGGTCAGCTCTTTCGAACTACCCAGGACAGGCCCTTCTCTTTCCAGGAGGTGAGCCGCGTGGGGATGCCAGATCGGAACTCGGGGGCCGCTGCCCATGCAGGGTCGCGCGGCTCGGTGATGTAGAACAACCCGGTTGCCACCCCTTTATGGTTTCCACAAAGGAGCCCTCGAGCCATGTTACGTTGGGCATCTTGCCCACCATGGCGCCTCCGCACTCTGCCTGGCGGCCGCCCACCACCTTCGGCTTGACATTGAAGGTCTTCAGCCATAAGCCAAAGTGGCGCTTGATGCGGAGGAAGGCCTCGCACACGACGATAAACGCCGAGATGTTGAGGATGAAGTTCGGGGCCAGATCATGGAAATCCAGGCCATAATAAAACATGAGCCCCCGGACGAAGGGATGGAGAGGGAATCCCAGTCCGCGGAGGAAATGGGTAAGGAATACTACCCTCTCATGGGGCCTGGGGGTGGGGATGAGCTGCCCCTCATCTGGGAGCCGGTGCGCGATGTCATCGGGCAGGTATCCGGCTCTCCTCAGTTTCTTGATGTCTCCCTCCGTGACGGAGGAGACCATCCACCTGCCTCCCACTCCGGACATGATTGGAGAAGGTTGAGGTGGGAAGTGTGGACTTGGGCGCTAGAGCTCGAGTGTGCGAAAACGGATGAGTAAGGGAGGAAGAAGGCGTGGATAGAAAGGTGAATCCTTATCCCTTTATATGGGCGGACGAAACTAAGCATCCCCACTTGCCTGGTAAAACTCGCTTATCCCCCAAGCGCCACAATTGATAGCGCGGTTGGGTTACCCATGACCGTATTGGTGAGAATCCCGCTAAGGGGACACGATCTCTACTTTGACAAGACGTGTCGAAAAACTGCCTCACGTTATGTGCGGGGCTGGTTAAAAGAAACGGTTCGAATAATCACTGGGCCATGACGTAATGTCATGCTGCCAAAACAAGCCAGCAAATTAGATCTGCGAAAATATTATTCTCTCTACGGTGGAATGTGGAACTTATTTTGCAGGGTCGGACACTATCCTCGTATTCAAATTCTTCCGTGATGTATTCAGAGAAGGAACCCGCCTTGCAATGCCGAAGACAATACTGCGCACTGGACTCATCGTCATTGAAGCCTGGTTCAGGGGCTACTGAGGGAGTCCTGGATTAGGGGTCTCCGGACAGCCGGACTATCTCCATTGGCCGGACTGTTAGACTATGAAGATACAAGATTGAAGACTTCGTCTCATGTCTGGATGGGACTCTACTTGGCGTGGAAGGCAAGCTAGGAAATACGGATATGGATATATCCTCCTTTGTAACCAACCTTGTGTAACCCTAACCCTCTCCGGTGTCTATATAAACCGAAGGGTTTTAGTCCGTAGGACAACAACCACAACATACAATCATACCATAGGCTAGGTTCTAGGGTTTAGCCTCTCTGATCTCGTGGTAGATCTACTCTTGTACTACCCATATCATCAATATCAATCAAGCAGGACGTAGGGTTTTACCTCCATCAAGAGGGCCTGAACCTAGGTAAAACATCGTGTCCCCTGCCTCCTGTTACCATCCGGCCTAGACGCATAGTTCGGGACCCCCTACCCGAGATCCGCCGGTTTTGACACCGACAACGTCCGAGACAAGTAGACCGACTCCTACCTGCATCTACTACTATTACTCCACTCATCGACCGCTATCCAGCATGCATCTAGAGTATTAAGTTAAAAACAGAGTAACGCCTTAAGCAAGATGACATGATGTAGAGGGATAGACTCATGCAATATGAAGAAAACCCCATCTTGTTATCCTCGATGGCAATAATACAATAAGTGCCTTGCTGCCCCTACTGGCACTGGGAAAGGACACCGCAAGATTGAACCCAAAGCTAAGCACTTCTCCCATTGCAAGAAAGATCAATCTAGTAGGCCAAACCAAACTGATAATTCGAAGAGACTTGCAAAGATAACCAATCATACATAAAAGAATTCAGAGAAGATTCAAATATTGTTCGTAGATAGACTTGATCATAAACCCACAATTCATCGGTCTCAATAAACACACCGCAAAAAGAAGATTACATCGAATAGTTCTCCACAAGAGAGGGGGAGAACATTGTATTGAGATCCAAAAAGAGAGAAGAAGCCATCTAGCTACTAACTATGGACCCGTAGGTCTAAGGTAAACTACTCACACTTCATCGGAGAGGCTATGGTGTTGGTGTAGAAGCCCTCCGTGATTGATGCCCCCTCCGGCGGAGCTCCGGAACGGGCCCCAAGATGGGATCTCATGGATACAGAAAGTTGCGGCGGTGGAATTAGGTTTTTGGCTCTGTATCTGATCGTTTGGGGGTACGTGGATATATATATATATATATATAGATATATATATATATATATATAGGAGGGAGTACGTCGGTGGAGCAACAGGGGGCCCACGAGGGTGGAGGGCACGCCTGGGGGGGGGGGGGGGTAGGCACGCCCCCTACCTCGTGGCCTCCTATTTCTTTTCTTGATGTAGGGTCCAAGTCTCCCAGATCATAATCTTCCTAAAAATCACGTTCCCGAAGGTTTCAATCCGTTTGGACTCCGTTTTATATTCCTTTTCTTCGAAACCCTAAAACAGGCAAAAAACAGCAATTCCGGGCTGGGCCTCCGGTTAATAGTTTAGTCCCAAAAATAATATAAAAGTGGATAATAAAGCCCAGTAATGTCCAAAACTGTAGATCATATAGCATGGAGCAAGAAAAATTATAGATACGTTGGGGACGTATCAACTGCACATTCCTCCTCAACTCCTCATCCACAAAAAGTCAAAAACAAACAAGTCATATTCATCATCGTTCCCTTGCGTCTGCCATGGCCAGCGTGAGTTCTGGGTCGAGAGATTACCACCAGGGAGAGGCGAGCCTAGAAGCGGATGCACGAGAGATGTCCCGCCTCGCCGTGAAAGCAGCCAACATGTCCCGCCGCACGGCCGTAGCAGCAGAGAGGTCCCACCACGCCGCCGAAGTAGCACAGAGGACCCGCCGCGTCGTCGATGCAGCAGACTAGTCTGGCCACGCCGTGGAATAAGAAGAGATGTCCCGCCACACTGCGAATGCAACAGAGATGTCCTTCTGCGCTGCGGCGGCTTGGGAAATTGTCTCGCGGGCAGGCGACGACTCTTACAGGCGCATGCGTACCCTCGTCCTTAGGCAGATGGATCAGATCTCCAGGTGGGCGAGGTTGCGGGATGACTTGAAAGCCTTGTTTGAACAGTCTACCGACGTCATCCCGCAACTAAATGAGAGCAATGCGAAGCTCCGGGCCGAGCGCGACCTACTGAGGGCGAAGATCGTCGGAAGTGCAGAGCAGCAGGAGCAAACCACTCCCTTGTTGAAGAGGACCGGCGTCATTGTCGAGAAACTTATAGACGAGAATGCCATGCTACGCATCGAGCGCAGAGGGCTGGTGGAGGAATCTGTGGATGCTCTCAAGCAGCATCTAGAGGACAAGAAAGAGCTCGACGCCGCTCGCCGCGGAGACTAGTTCCCGCGGCCTGCAGCAACGCAACAAGAAAGTTGAGATCAGCGAGCCAGATCGTTGTCTTCGTTCTTCTTTTGCCCTTGTGTATTTCGGGCATTGCCGCATGTGGCTTTTATAGTTATGTTTCTAAATATTTAAGACAATCATTATCCAATGTCATCGTCCTTATATTCATCATGCTTGCTATAAGTCGTAGTCGATGCTATATAGGTTCGTCGGATCTTACATCAAGATCCGTGCAAAACTTTCTTTTTCAGATTTTCGTTTTTCCTTAAATCTCAGTCCAGTGAGACATATAGCCACGCCGTAGAACAGGTTCTCGGGCGCCATTAATGGAGACGCTGGGAGGGAGGTGCGCGGCGGGTAGCAGTCAAAGGGCTCTCCTCCCGATGAGCACGCACAGGGGTCTGATCGCGCGCCTCTCGTACTCAAATATCTACCCTGCATGGCACCTCCTAGCCAATAAAAAAAGGGGACGCGTGGCCACATGTAATTGGTAAGTCAAACGCCACGGTTTCAATAATACTTGTCTTTCCGATTTGTAACATGACAGCACTTGTTCCAAAATGACTTTGTTGATTGTTAATGTGTGCGCCTTCGCAAATTGGAAAGAAAAATTACCACAACATGTTGGTGCCATGTCATGAGACAATGCCAAGCTTCATGATTTTTAGGCATGTTTTGGAATTACAGGAATTAAAAAACCAAGTTTCTCAATCTTTCCGGCCGAGCCAAGACGCCCAGATGTTTGAATTTCACTCACATCTATTGCATGCGACCTAGAAATTCACCCAAGGACACACATGTGATTTTTCAAACAACTTTGGTGCACCGGAGCCTATGCTTCTAGTTCAAATTTGAATTATGCACATTAAATGCCCAGAAACTCAACTAATGTATAAAAGGTGAAATGAACCCGGAATAATTCCAAAATTTAGCACGATACTTCTATTTGGTCTAATCTGGCTGTGTAAAAAAATTAAGGCAGGAGAAGGCAGTGTATGTATATTGTTTCGCACACGGAGGTGACACGTTTCTTTTCGGAACCACGAGCCTTCTTGAGGGAAGCTCCGGTTTGCAAGAAGCTTACACCAAAGCTTGTCCCAATACGGCCAAAAAATTACCGCAACATGTTTGTGCCATGTCATGACACCATGCCAAGTTTCATGATTTTCAGGCGTGTTTTGGAATTATAGAAATTAAAAAACCAATTTTCTCAATCTTTCTGGTCGAGCCACGAAGCCAAGATGTTTGAATTTCACTCCCATCTCTTGCATGGGACCTAGAAATTCACCCAAGGACACACATGTGATTTTTGAAACAACTTTGGTGCATTGGAGCCTGTGCTTGTAGTTCAAATTTGAATTATGCACATTAAATGCACAGAAACTCAATTAATGTATAAAAAAGGCCAAACGAACCCGGAATAATTCCAAAATTTAGCACAGTACTTCTATTTGGTCTAATCTGGCTGTGTAAAAAAATTAAGGAGGGAGAAGGCAGTGTACGTATGTTGTTTCGCACACGTAGGTGACACGTTCCCTCTCGGAACCACGAGCCTTCTTGAGGGAAGCTCCGGTTTGCAAGAAGCTTACACCAAAGCTTGTCCCAATGCGGCCAAAGAAATTACCGCAGCATGTTGGTGCCATGTCATGACACCATGCCAAGTTTCATGATTTTCAGGCGTGTTTTGGATTTACAGGAATTAAAAAACAAAGTTTCTCAATCTTTTCGGCAGAGCCACGACGCCCAGATGTTTGAATTTCACTCCCATCTCTTGCATGGGACCTAGAATTAACCCAAGGACACACATGTGATTTTTCAAACACCTTTGGTGCACTTGAGCACATGCTTGTAGTTCAAATCTGAATTATGCACATTAAATGCGCAGAAACTCAACTAATGTATCAAAAAGGCCAAACGAAACCGGAATAATTCCAAAATTTAGCACGGTACTTCTATTTGATCTAACCTGCCTCTGTAAAAAAATTAAGGCGGGAGAAGGCAGTGTACGTATGTCGTTTCGCACACGCAGGTGACACGTTCCCTCTCAGAACCACGAGCCTTCTTGAGGGAAGCTCCGGTTTGTAAGAAGCTTACACCAAACCTTGTCCCAATTCGGCCAAAGAAATTACCGCAGCATGTTGGTGCCATGTCATGACACCATGCCAAGTTTCATGATTTTCAGGCGTGTTTTGGAATTACAGGAATTAAAAAACCAAGTTTCTCAATCTTTCTAGCCGAGCCACGACGCCCAGATGTTTGAATTTCACTCCCATCTCTTGCATGGGACATAGAAATTCACCCAAGGACACACATGTGATTTTTCATACAACTTTGGTGCACTGGAGCCTGTGCTTGTAGGTCAAATTTGAATTATGCACATTAAATGCCCAGAAACTCAATTAATCTATAAAAAGGCCAAACGAACCTTGAATAATTCCAAAATTTAGCACGGTACTTCTATTTGGTGTAATCTGGCTGTGTAAAAAAATTAAGGTGAGAGAAGGCAGTGTACGTATGTTGTTTCGCACACGGAGGTGACACGTTCCCTCTCGGAACCACGAGCCTTCTTAAGGGAAGCTCCAGTTTGCAAGAAGCTTACACCAAAGCTTCTCCTAATTCGGCCAAAGAAATTACCTCAGCATGTTGGTGCCATGTCATGACACCATGCCAAGTTTCATGATTTTCAGGCGTGTTTTGGATTTACAGGAATTAAAAAACCAAGTTTCTCAATCTTTTCGTTCGAGCCACGACACCTAGATGTTTGAATTTCACTCCCATCTCTTGCATGGGACCTAGAAATTCACCCAAGGACACACATGTGATTTTTCAAACAACTTTGGTGCACTGGAGCATGTGCTTGTAGTTCAAATTTGAATTATGCACATTAAATGCGTAGAAATTCAATTAATGTCTAAAAATGGCCTAACGAACACGGAATAATTCCAAAATTTAGCATGATACTTCAATTTGGTCTAATCTGCCAGTGTACAAAAATTAAGGTGGGAGAAGGCGTGTACGCATGTCGTTTCGCACATGGAGGTGACACGTTCCCTCTCGGAACCACGAGCCTTCTTGAGGGAAGCTCCGGTTTGCAAGAAGCTTAGACCAAAGCTTGTCCCAATTTGGCCAAAAAAATATGGCAGCATGTTGGTGCCATGTCATAACACCATGCCAAGTTTCATGATTTTAAGGCATGTTTTGGAACTGCAGGAATTAGAAAATCAAGTTTCTCAATCTTTCCGGCCGAGCCACGACGCCTAGATGTCTGAATTTCACTCCCATCTCTTGCATGGGACCTAAAAATTCACCTAAGGACATACATGTGATTTTTCAAACAACTTTGGTGCACTGGAGCATGTGCTTGTAGTTCAAATTTGAATTATGAACATTAAATGCACAAAAACTCAATTAATGTATAAAAAAGGCCAAACGAACACGGAATAATTCCAAAATTTAGCACGATACTTCTATTTGGTCTAATCTGCCCATGTACAAAAATTAAGGCGAGAGAATGTAGTGTACGTATGTCATTTCGCACACGGAGGTGACACATTCCCTCTCGGAACCACGAGCCTTCTTGAGGGAAGCTCCGGTTTCAAGAAGCTTACACCAAAGCTTGTCCCAATTCGGCCAAAAACTTTACTGCAGCATGTTGGTGCCATGTCATGCACCATGCCAAGTTTCATGATATTCAGCCGTGTTTTGGATTTACAGGAATTAAAAAACCAAGTTTCTCAATCTTTCCAGCCGAGCCACGACGCCCAGATGTTTGAATTTTATTCCCATTTCTTGCATGGGACCTATAAATTCACCCGAAGACACACATGTGATTTTTCAGCAAACTTTGGTGCATTGGAGCATGTGCTTGTAGTTCAAATTTGAATTATGCACAATAAATGCCCAGAAACTCAATTAATGCATAAAAATGCCAAACGAACTCGGAATAATTCCAAATTTAAACACGACACTCATGTACTAGTTGCATGTTCACTATACGTAAATGTTCTAGCAATTCAAACACTATCCTTTCCCTCCGTAGCACCATTTTGTCTTTCAAATAATAATGAAAAAATCAGGTATACCGCAAATAGTTCACTAGAAATAATCGTGTGGGATGCGATATAAAATATCTTGGGGGCACCGTCTTGTCTGGCTTACGCAGGAAGCTTCGTCATCTACAGTCCATTGCCCCCGCTCGAACCACACTTGCGCACTAGTTTCTTGTGGCACCGAGCAAAATTTTTTGCCACCGCGGAAATATCTATCTCCCCGCCCGCTCCCTCCTACCAAAAGCCACATTTCCACTGTTCCTCCTTGCTTTCCAAGTTCAAACCTTCAATGCTGCTTACTGGCAGCTCAGCCTCCTTGCCGGTGACCTTTCTTCTTGCAGCGCCGCCTCCTCGCCGGCTACCCTTCTTCTTGCAGCGCCGCCTCCTCGCCGGCGACCCTTCTTCTTGCAGCGCCGCCTCCTCGCTGGTGAACCTTCTTCTTGCTGTGCGGCCTCCTCGCCGCCGACCCTTCTTCTTGCTGTGCAGCCTCCTTGCTGCCGACCCTTCTTCTTGTTGCGCGGCCTCTTCGATATGGTCAGGTAATCCACACCCCACCCAGACCATCCTCCTCCTTTCCCATCCCACATGCCCCGACTGACGGAGCGACACCTTCCACCGAAATCACTGCCCCCTCCTCCAATTAAGCGCCGCCCACAGCCACTTTATACGCAGTATAACGTGGAGCCGAGTAGCATGCGGCCGCACGCGTGAGCCAGGTCGCTATGGCTGCCATGTGTGTTGACCACCAGATCTTGGAGGAGCACCTCGTCTTCGAAGCTACCGTCGACACCGCCACGCGGTTATCTACTTTAAAATACAGTTCGTGATGTTTTCTCGAGGCCACCACCATTGCCTTCTAGTGGTTTGTCCCCTGTAATGTTAATATGCAGTCTGATGTTCAGTTAACAGTTTGGTCCTGTGAAATGTAATGTTCAGTTAACACTTTGGTCCAGCAATTGCTACATTTCGTAGTACTGTTCTCAAGCATTCTTTGTTTTGTTAACTGTCTTATCTTGTAGTACATCTTTCTATTCTGCAATGTCATGCTCAGTTAACTATTTTGGTTCATTTGGTCTGCTGTCCATTTAACTGTTTGGTTCAGTTCTGCAATTTGATTTTCATTTGTTGTGGGTACAATTTTGTATTGTTATGCATGTGACGCCAATCGAATTTGGCTATACTCAAAACATATTCTACTGATAATATGGCAACTCTCAGTTAACCTGATCAAGATCTTCCTTATGTGTGTTGCAGGGAAACAATGAGAGACACTGCAGTTTACCATCAAGGTTTGTTCAAGCAGGGTCCTTTGGCTAATAGCACATTATTGTGCAGTTGCGGGAATCATTCTAATATTTAGGTTTCTTGCAATTTGGTCTTGCACATGTAGGTCCTACTGTGAGAGGCTTAGACCCACTGTTCGACCCATTTTGCATATGGGGAAATGAGATGTCCATGAATATCAGTCAAGTCAAGAAACTCAGAAAGATTGTTAGGATGAAGAAACTTACAACGAATAACAGCAAGATCTTTGTTTGCACAATGAAGAAGACATCAGTCAACTATAGGATGGTACCAACTCTTTTACCTTGTTTTTACCCCTTGTGCCATTTGAAAATTTAAAACAGCGATTTTTGCATAGCTTTGTTTTTAGTACTTTTCAAAGCAATTCATCGATGATTACCTCTCAAACCACCTGCATGGTCAACAGGCGAGGAAGGAATTCATTCAACACCCACGGTACAATATTGAAGTCTTGCTGAAGAGGATGAAGGTTGGGTGGGCAGTTATCCATAGCCATTGGCCTAAAGTTGCAAGGACATTCAACATCACTGAAGGCTCAATATTTGCCTTCCACTTCTGCAGTTTCCCAGATGAGATTCATCTGTTTATTTACTGTGTATGATGCTACTTTCCAAAGGTTTTTGATGCTGCATGTGAAACTTGGTGTTGGTGTGCAATGGCGTAACTGAGTGCCGAAGCTATCTGATGTAATTTGATTATGAAATCCTGGATGCTTTTACATGGATATGAAATATCTGGCGTGTTTTATAAGAAATATCAGTTTGATTAGTACATGGATTATCAATAATAGGCTAATTACCCTGCTTATTGGGGTTTTCTATTGCAAATGGTTACTCAAACAACACCATGGGTGATGAAATCTAACAATCCACACGGTTTCTAGAAAGTAGGCGTGTTTGATCAACTAACAATCACACACGGCTTCCGGCAGTGAACTGTTTGTGTTAGGCCACCTTGCACAAACGTTTTCACACAAAGAACTATGTGTGATATACATACCTACGGAAATGTTTTTATAGGATTCACCGTGTGGGATGTACATACATACAAAAATGATTTTCTGGGATTCACTCTGTGGGATGTACATACCTACGGAAATGATTTTCTTGGATTACCGTGTGGGATGTACATACCTCCGGAAATGATTGGGTTTCGATGCCTCGCCTGATCGCACAAGGCCCCAGCCTGGGTCCCGGGAGGGCCTGTCCTCGACGATTTCTGGGTCGTGTGGGAAGGACACCCTATCGCACACACTCACTTGGCGACGGTTCCAAATGCCATCGCGGAAAGGGGTTAAAAACCGTTTGTTTAGGACGTGGCTGTACCAGTGATAGAATTTTTTTCCTTTTGCTGGTATGTGAAACTAGGTGGTATAAATTTAGAGACAATATAATTAGCATAATCGGCATACCAAGGAGTATTATGGGAAGCATTTATGACATTTAATTGTTCATCAGGAAAGCTATCATCAATAGGTAGTGGGTCATCAAGAACATTTTATAACCTAGACAAGTTGTCTGCAATGGGGTTCTCAGCTCCCTTTCTATCAATAATATGCAAATCAAATTCTTGTAGCAAGAGAACCCATCTAATAAGTCTAGGTTTATCATCTTTCTTTTCCGTAAGATATTTAATAGCAGCATGATCAGTGTGAACAGTTACCTTGGAATCTATAATATAAGGTCTAAACTTATCACATGCAAATACAACTGCTAAAAATTCTTTTTCAATAGTAGCATAATTTCTCTGGGCACTATCTAGAGTTTTACTAGCATACTGGATAACATTTAATTTCTTATCTACTCTTTGTCCTAGAACAACACCAACAGCATAATCACTAGCATCACACATAATTTAAAAGGGAAAATTCCAATCAGGTGGCTGAACAATAGGTGCAGATATCAAGGCTTTCTTAAGTATTTCAAATGCTTCTACACAATCATCATCAAAAACAAAAGGAACACATTTTTGCAAGAGATTAGTGAGAGGCCTAGAAATTTTAGAGAAGTCTTCAATAAACCTCCTATAGAAACTAGCATGACCAAGGAAACTTCTTATACCTTTGATATCTTTAGGACACGCCATCTTTTCAATAGCATCTACTTTAGCTTTATCAACTTCAATGCCTCTTTTAGAAACTTTATGCCCCAAGACAATACCTTAGTTAACCATAAAGTGGCACTTTTCCCAATTCAAGACAAGATTAGTTTCTTCACATCTCTGCAAAATTCGGTCTAGGTTGCTTAAGCAATCATGATAAAAAGTTCCGTGAATGGAGAAATCATCCATGAAAACCTCAACAATCTTCTCACAAAAGTCAGAGAATATAGCAGTCATACATCTTTGAAAGGTAGCAGGTGCATTGCATAAACCAAAAGGCATACGCCTATAAGCAAAGGTACCGAAAGGGCAAATAAAAGTGGTTTTCTCTTGATCCTCTTTTGACACAGGTATTTGAGAGAAACCAGAATAACCATCTAGAAAGAAAAATTATGTATGCTTGGATAATCTTTCTAGCATCTGATCAATAAAATTTAGAGGGCAATGATCTTTTCTAGTAGCTTTATTTAATTTGCGAAAATCAATTACCATTCTATAACATGTAACAATTCTACGAGGAATCAATTTATTCTTATCATTAGGAACAACAGTAATACCTCCCTTCTTAGGGACACAATGAACGGTACTTACCCATTGACTATCAGCAATAGGATAAATTATACCTGCCTCTAGAAGCTTTAGTATTTCATTTCTTACCACTTATTTCATCTTAGGATTTAACCGTCGTTGGTGATCAACAACTGGTTTAGCATCTTTCTCCAGTTTAATTTTGTGTTGACATAGAGTGGGACTAATGCCCTTAAGATCATAAAGAGTATATCCAATAGCGGCATGGTGCTTATTCAGAGTTTTCAATAATTTCTTTTATTCATGCTCTGAAAGGTTAGCACTAGTAATAACAGGATATATCTTCTTTTCATCAAGGTAAGCATATTTCAGAGTACCATGTAATTGTTTAAGCTCAAACACGGGATCACCCTTAGGTGGAGGAGGATCCCCAAGGATTTCAACAGGCAAATTGTGTTTCAAAATAGGTCCTTGATTCAACAATACTTCATGTATTTCCCTTCTTTCATTCATAAACATATCATTTTCATGGTCTAGCAAATATTGTTCTAAAGGATCAGCTGGAGGCACGGGAATAGAAGCAAGACCAATAATTTCATCCTTACTAGGCAATTCTTTATCATGGGGTTGTCTATGAAATCTAGGGAAATTAAAATCATGAGACATATCCCCTAAACCAACAATAACAATATCTTTCTCGCGATCTATCTTAGCATTAATGGTATTCAAGAAAGGTCTACCAAATATAATGGGACAAAAATTATCTTGTGGGGAACCAAGAACAAGAAAATTAGTAGGATATTTAATTTTCCCACACAAGACTTCAACATCTCTAACAATCCCAATTGGTGATATAGTATCTCTATTAGCAAGCTTAGTAGTAACATCAATATCTTCTATCTCAGCAGGTACAATATCATTCATGATTTATTTATATAAGGTATAAGGAATTGCACTCACACTAGCACCCACATCACATAAGCCATGATAACAATGATCTCCTATTTTAACAGAAACGACAGGCATGCCAACAACATGTCTTTGTTTATCTTTCATATCGGGTTTGGCAATTCTAGCAGCTTCATCACAAAAATAAATAACATGCCCATCAATATTATCGACCAAGAGATCTTTAAACATAGCGATACTAGGTTCAACTTTAATTTTCTCAGGGGGTGTAGGTGTTTTAGTATAACTCTTATGAACCACAGTTGAAGCTTTAGCATGATCCTTTATTCTAATAGGGAATGGTGGTTTCTCAATATAAGCAGTAGGAACAATAGGATCAACATTATAAGTAATAGTTTCTTCTTGAACCTTAATAGGTTCTACTACTTTAACTTCAATGGGAGAATGATATTTAAACACTTCTCCTTGGGGAGATCAACATGAGTAGCAAAAGATTCACAGAAAGAAGCTACTATTTCAGAGTCAAGTCCATATTTACTGCTAAAATCACGAAAAGCATCGGTACCCATAAAAGATTTAACACAATCAAACTTAAGGTTTATACCTGACTCTTTACCTTCGTCAAGTTCCCAATATTCGGAGTTGTGTTTAATTATTTCCAATAAATCCCATTTGAATTCAATATCCTTCTTCATATAGGAACCAGTACAAGTAGTATCGAGCATGGATCGATCATTATGGGAAAGCCGAGCATAAATTTTTTGAATAATAATTTCTCTTGAGAGCTCATGATTGGGGCATGAATATAACATTAACTTAAGCCTCCCCCAAGCTTGAGCGATACTTTCTCCTTCATGAGGCCAAAAATTATATATATAATTCCGATCACGATGAACCAGATGCATAGGATAAAACTTCTGATGAAATTCCAATTTCAATTGGTTGTAGTTCCATGATCCAATATGTAACGTCCCAGATGTAACATTTCATAATTGTAACTCCAACTCTTGTCATTTCCGGCAATGTTATATGTTATATCTTCCGTGGTTGGGTTTTGTCCTCGTTTTGCATTTTGTCCATGTCATGCATTTCATATCATGTTATCATGTGCATCTCAATTGCATTCGTGTTCATCTCTTGCATCCGGCCATTTTCCCCGTTGTCCATTTCGAAATGCGACACTCACACATCCACCCGTTGCACCTCTCACATCTCGTTTTGTGAGAGGCAGAATAACATTCTCGGAATGGGCCGAGATTTGTCGAGTGGCCTTGGTACATCACCGGTAGGCCACCTGTCAAATTTCATTCCATTTGGGGATCGTTTGATTCCCCAACGGTTAACCGTGTAACCGCTGAAACCCCCCTCCCCTTGCAGCCCAACACCCCTCCACAACAGCCCACTAGCCCATCTAACCCCCTCCATGCTCTCCGTCATTGGATCACGATCGTGTGGGAGAAAACCGCACCTCAATAGCCCTCTCCTAGCCCCTCTACCTATATAAAGGCCTCCCCCTTCGAAATCAGGGGCAAACCCTAGACCGTCCGCTTCCTCCGCGCGCCGGACACGTCCGCCCGGCACCAGACGCGTCCGCCACCACCCCCGCCTTGGATCCAGAGCCGCCACGTGTCCGCCGGCTCCTCCCACCACAGTGGCTCGTGGGGCCCGAGCCAGGCCCGCGCGGCTCGCCCACCGCCGCCGAGCGCCCCGTGTGCCTCGTCCGCCATCACCTGCCTTCGCCATCGCCTCGCCTCCGTCCACCGCCGCCGCCGCCCGCCGCCTCCTGCGCCGACCATCGGCCGCCCTGCCGTGCCGCTGGCGCCACCCGACCCGCGCCGTTGCCCTTCTCCTTCGTCGGCGCCGCACCCCGCCAGTGTCGCCACCTCGCCCGTCGCCGGATCCGCCGCCCCCGGATCGGGACGAGATCCACCAGGACGCCATCCAAACAGCGCCCGAATCCGCTCCATCCTGAAACGTCCCGTCCACTTCTCCTCGAGGTTGATTTTGACTAAGTCCCCAGATATGCAATATCAAGTGTGCCACTTTGACCTGCCATAACTCTGTGCTCATAGCTCTGTTTTGTGCATATGATATATCGAATGTTCATCTCGTGATGCTCTACATGCTAGTGTAATTTGCATGCATGTTACTATTCAGCTTGATGCCCTAATCTTCATTGCAAATGTGCTAAATGTTATAATCTACTGGGTACTATCATAACTTGCTGGTTTGTCTTTTTCATAGCATTTTGTGTGTTTATCTTTTGAGCATCATGTCAACATGTTTTAGGAGCATCTTCATGCCATCTTTACAGTGGTGCAACCCTTGTATTTTTGTGTGCCCTGTGGTAACTAGCACAAGCATGTAAAGTAGAGTACTTGATGTTGCTGATTTCAGTGACTTAGTGTTTTCTGCTAAGTCTTTTCCTGCTACATTATGTTGCCATGTTAACTTGATGCTACAAGTGAATCCATGCATATTTCGGAGATGCCCAATAAGGATGTTTTGTAGATATGGTTATGCTCTATCCATCCATGCCCTTTTTTGAAATTATGGAGTGTTGTAGCTTGTCATTACCATGCTCTCAATTTGCTAAATATAATTGATGTCAGTCTGTTAACAGTAAGTTCATTTTTGCCATGTGATTTGCTAGTTATATATGCATCCTATGAACATGCTCTTGCCTTGATGAGCTTCATAAATTTGTCTTCTTACTGTTGGTTGCTTTACTATTCCATGATATTCACTGTGATGAGTGCCACAAGCTTGCAAAGTTGCTATCATGAATCTGTTTCTGCCATGCATGAATTTCCTCTAAGTCTGAAACCTGTTCATATCACTTGCCATGTTTGCATTGATGCTATCGTCTTTTCTGTAGTTCTTTGGAACAAGTTCAGTAAGGGAGTTTAGTTAACTGCATTTAGGGCTATCATGCTATGCACAAATTTAGCATGATGTGTCCCTGTAACATGTAGTTTACTAGCTCTAAACATTGCTACTTGATGCTCTTTCTGTAATGCTCAGTGAATTTCTGCTAAGTCTGTTAAAATTGTTGTCATTTGCATTTTTACCATGCTGTTTTAGACTTGTTCTAGTGAGTTCTAGTAGTAGCTCAGTGTTCATGATTTGTAGAACTTCACATGTTCTTCACTGTCATGTATTTTGTTTCCATGTTGGAGTGTTGTAGCATATTTTCATGATGCATCTTAAGTGCTATGTTGCTGTTAAGCGCAGTTTTGCATTGTTCTTGTTTTGCTCGTCATTTGCAAACGTGCATCCGTTTCCGGGGATCTTCATATTGATTTCAACCGAAATCTCCCAATCTATCCAGTGGCTTGCTTGGTTTGCCAAGTTAATGCCATGATCATCTTTCCCCTTCCAGAGTACCCATATGCATTCACATCATATATATTGCATCCCATGCCATGTCTTGCATCATGTTGCTTGTGCATTGCACCGTGATTGATTGTTGTTCCCTTGCTTGTGTCTTGCTTTGGGTAGAGCCAGGAGACGAGTTCGTGTTTGAGGACCCTGTCGAGTACGTTCACGAGGAGCAAGCTTTCGATACCTCTGAAAACATTACAGACAAGATGATCATTACACTACAAAAAATACACGTCCATGACATTTTGGGCCGAACGAATTTTTTTCCTGTCATACTTATGACACTTGTATGACAATAGTTGTGACAAAACCCGGTATCATCATAGATGTGGTGGGGTCCTACTTCTATGACAAAAATCATGACATAAAATGGGCTTTTTGTCCTTGGCGCGCCGGAGACGCAGCTACATGACATTCTTTGGGCCGTTCATGATGGAAAAACCATGTTAGAAGCGAGGGCGAGGAAAATATCGGGGAGTTCCCGGTTACGGTGGCTGGTCGGGGGCCGAGCGATGCGTGTTTCTCTCATACGTACGCACGTGTGTGCGAGGCGTTGCGCTCTAACCGAACCTGAGTGAGGCGTTGGGCTCTAACTGAACCCGAGCGATTGCACTGCAGGCTACGTGTTACTGAACCCAAGCGATCGATTGATGGCTATTAACTGAACCCGATCGAGTGATTCCTTTGCTATTGCTGCTAACTGAAGCCGATGGATGCTGCCTCTGGATGAACAGTGAGTGTTATTGGGGGCGGGGTTTGGATGAACAGTTCCCGGTGGGGGTTGGATGAACAGGAACCCATGGTAGTAGAGGCCGTTGCCGCTGGATGAACAGTACCCCGATCGATCGAGCCGATGGATGAACAGGACCCCGTGGAGGGCTAGTTGAACAGTAGCCAGTGGAGAGCTGGTTGAATAGTAGCCGGTGGAGGGCTGGATGAACAGTAGCCCATGGAGGGGTGGTTGAACAGGACCCCCGTGGAGAGGGCTGGTTGAACAGTAGCTGGTGGAGGAGCGAGCGGTGGAGGCTGGATGAACAGGAGCCCGTGGATGAACAGTCGCAGGTGGAGGCTGGAGGAGGTCGATGGTGGATGAACAGTACCCCATGGAGGCTGGAGGAGGCCGACGGTGGAGATGAACAGTATCCTGGGGAGTCCCGTGTTGGGGAATGTAGCAGAATTTTAAAATTTTCTACGCATCACCAAGATCAATCTATGGAGTCATCTAGCAACGAGGGAGAGAGGAGTGCATCTACATACCCTTGTAGATCGCGCGCGAAAGCGTTCAAGAGAACGGAGTTGATGGAGTCGTACTCGTCATGATCCAAATCACCGATGACCAATTGCCGAACGGACAGCACCTCCGCGTTCAACACACGTACGGTTGGGAAGACGTCTCCTCCTTCTTGATCTAGCAAGGGGGAAGGAGAGGTTGATGAAGATCCAGCAGCACGACGGCGTGGTGGTGGATGCAGCAGGATCCCGGCAGGGCTTCGCCAAGCGCAAGCGGGGAGGAGAGGTGTTACGGAGGGAGAGGGAGGTGCCAAGGGCAAGGGTGCGGCTGCCCTCCCTCCCCCCTCTTTATATAGGGGCCTTGGGGGCGGCGGCCCTAGGAGATGCAATCTCCAAGGGGGCGGCGGCCAAGGGGTGGCTTCCCCCCCAAGCCAAGTGGGGGGCGCCCCCACCCCTAGGGTTTCCCAACCCTAGGCGCAGAGCAGGCCCAAGGGGGGGCGCACTAGCCCACCAGGGGCTGGTTCCCCTCCCACTTCAGCCCATGGGGCCCTCCGGGATAGGTGGCCCCACCCGGTGGACCCCCGGGACCCTTTCGGTGGTCCCGGTACAATACTGGCGACCCCCGCAACCTTCCCGATGGCCAAAATTGGACTTCCTATATATAAATCTTTACCTCCGAACCATTCCGGAACTCCTCGTGACGTCCGGGATCTCATCCGGGACTTCGAACAACTTTCGGGTTACTGCATACTAATATCTCTACAACCCTAGCGTCACCGAACCTTAAGTGTGTAGACCCTACGGGTTCGTGAGACATGCAGACATGAGCGAGACGCCTCTCCGATCAATAACCAACAGCGGGATCCGGATACCCATGTTGGCTCCCACATGCTCCACGATGATCTCATCGGATGAACCACGATGTCGAGGATTCAATCAATCCGTATACAATTCCCTTTGTCAATCGGTATGTTACTTGCCCGAGACTCGATCGTCGGTATCCCAATACCTCGTTCAATCTCATTACCGGCAAGTCACTTTACTCGTGCTGTAATGCATGATCCCGTGATCAACCACTTGGTCACAATGAGCTCATTATGATGATGCATTACCGAGTGGGCCCAGAGATACCTCTCTGTCATACAGAGTGACAAATCCCAGTCTCGATTCGTGCCAACCCAACAGACACTTTCGGAGATACCTGTAGTATACCTTTATAGTCACCCAGTTATGATGTGACGTTTGGCACACCCAAAGCACTCCTACGGTATCCGGGAGTTGCACAATATCATGGTCTAAGGAAATGATACTTGACATTCAGAAAAGCTACAGCAAACGAACTACACGATCTTTGAGCTATGCTTAGGATTGGGTCTTGTCCATCACATCATTCTCCTAATGATGTGATCCCGTTATCAATGACATCCAATGTCCATAGTCAGGAAACCATGACTATCTTTTGATCAATGAGCTAGTCAACTAGAGGCTCACTAGGGACGTGTTGTGGTCTATGTATTCACACATGTATTACGATTTCCTAATAACACAATTATAGCATGAATAATAGACAATTATCATGAACAAAGAAATATAATAATAACCATTTTATTATTGCCTCTAGGGCATATTTCCAACAGTCTCCCACTTGCACTAGAGTCAATAGTCTAGTTACATTGTGATGAATCGAACACCCATGCAGTTCTGGTGTTGATCATGTTTTGCTCAAGGGAGAGGTTTAGTCAACGGATCTGCCACATTCAGGTCCGTGTGTACTTTACAAATCTCTATGTCTCCATTTTGAACACTTTCACGAATGGAGTTGAAGCGACGCTTGATATGCCTGGTCTTCCTGTGAAACCTGGGCTCCTTGGCAAGGGCAATAGCTCCAGTGTTGTCACAGAAGAGAGTCATCGGGCCCGACGCATTGGGTATGACTCCTAGGTCGGTAATGAACTCCTTCACCCAGACTGCTTCTTGTGCTGCCTCCGAGGCTGCCATGTACTCCGCTTCACATGTAGATCCCGCCACAACGCTCTGCTTGCAACTGCACCAGCTTACTGCCGCACCATTCAAAATATACATGTGTCCGGTTTGTGACTTAGAGTCATCCAGATCTGTGTCGAAGCTAGCATCGACGTAACCCTTTACGACGAGCTCTTCGTCACCTCCATAAACGAGAAACATATCCTTAGTACTTTTCAGGTACTTCAGGATATTCTTGACCGCTGTCCAGTGTTCCATGCCGGGATTACTTTGGTACCTTCCTACCAAACTTACGGCAAGGTTTACATCAAGTCTGGTACACAGCATAGCATACATGACAGACCCTATGGCCGAGGCATAGGGGATGACACTCATCTTTTCTCTATCTTCTGCCGTGGTCGGGCATTGAGCCGTGCTCAATCTCGTACCTTGCAATACAGGCAAGAACCCCTTCTTTGACTGATCCATTTGAACTTCTTCAATATCTTGTCAAGGTACGTACTCTGTGAAAGACCAATGAGGCGTCTCAATCTATCTCTATAGATCTTGATGCCTAATATATAAGCAGCTTCTCCAAGATCCTTCATTGAAAAACACTTGTTCAAGTAGGCCTTTATGCTTTCCAAGAATTCTATATCATTTCCCATCAACAGTATGTCATCCACATACAATATGAGAAATGCTACAGAGCTCCCACTCACTTTCTTGTAAATGCAGGCTTCTCCATAAGTCTGCGTATACCCAAACGCTTTGATCATCTCATCAAAACGAATGTTCCAACTCCGAGATGCTTGCACCAGCCCATAAATCGAGCGTTGGAGCTTGCACACCTTGTCAGCATTCTTAGGATCGACAAAACCTTCCGGCTGCATCATATACAATTCTTCCTTAAGGAAACCATTAAGGAATGCCGTTTTGATGTCCATTTGCCATATCTCATAATCATAGAATGCGGCAATTTCTAACATGATTCAGACAGACTTCAGCTTCGCTACGGGTGAGAAAGTCTCATCGTAGTCAACCCCTTGAACTTGTCGATAACCCTTAGCGACAAGCCGAGCTTTATAGATGGTCACATTACCATCCGCATCTGTCTTCTTCTTAAAGATCCATTTATTTTCTATGGCTCGCCGATCATCGGGCAAGTCAGTCAAAGTCCATACTTCATTTTCATACATGGATCCCATCTCGGATGTCATGGCTTCCCGCCATTTGTCAGAATCCGGGCCCGCCATCGCTTCTTCATAGTTCGAAGGTTCACCGTTGTCTAACAACATGATTTCCAAGACAGGGTTGTCGTACCACTCTGGTGCGGAACGTGTCCTCGTGGACCTACGAAGTTCAGTAGCAACTTGATCTGAAGTTTCATGATCATCCTCATCAACTTCCTCTCTAGTCGGTGCAGGCACCTCAGGAACAATTTCTTGATCTGCGCCACTTATCGGTTCAAGAGGTAATACTTCATCAAGTTCTAATTTCCTCCCACTTATTTCTTTCGAGAGAAACTCTTTCTCTAGAAAGGACCCATTCTTCGCAACAAAGATCTTGCCTTCGGATCTGAGGTAGAAGGTATACCCAATAGTTTCTTTAGGGTATCCTATGAAGACGCATTTTTCTGATTTGGGTTCGAGCTTTTCAGGTTGAAGTTTCTTGACATAAGCATCACATCCCCAAACTTTTAGAAACGACAGCTTAGGTTTCTTCCCAAACCATAATTCATACGGTGTCGTCTCAACGGATTTCGATGGAGCCGTATTTAAAGTGAATGCGGCAGTCTCTAAAGCATAGCCCCAAAATGACAGCAGTAAATCGGTAAGAGACATCATAGATCGCACCATATCTAATAGAGTGCGATTACGACATTCGGACACACCATTACGCTGAGGTGTTCTAGGCGGCGTGAGTTGTGAAACTATTCCACATTTTCTTAAGTGTGTGCCAAATTCGTGACTCAAGTATTCTCCCCCATGATCTGATCACAAGAACTTGATTTTCCTGTCACGTTGATTCTCAACCTCACTCTGAAATTCCTTGAACTTTTCAAAGGTCTCAGACTTGAGTTTCATTAAGTAGACATACCCATATCTACTCAAGTCATCAGTGAGGGTGAGAACATAACGATAGCCACCGCGAGCCTCAACACTCATTGGACCGCACACATCAGTATGTATGATTTCCAATAAGTTGGTTGCTCGCTCCATTGTTCCTGAGAACGGAGTCTTGGTCATTTTTACCCATGAGGCATGGTTTGCACGTGTCAAATGATTCATAATCAAGAGACTCTAAAAGTCCATCTACATGGAGCTTCTTCATGCGTTTGACACCTATGTGACCAAGGCGGCAGTGCCACAAGTATGTGGGACTATCATTATCAACCTTACATCTTTTGGTATTCACACTATGAATATGTGTAACATTACGCTCGAGATTCTTAAGAATAAAACATTCACCAGTGGAGCATGACCATAAGACATATCTCTCATATAAATAGAACAACCATTATTCTCGGATTTAAATGAGTAGCCATCTCGAATTAAACGAGACCCTGATACAATGTTCATGCTCAAAGCTGGCACTAAATAACAATTAATGAGGTTTAAAACTAATCCCGTAGGTAAATGTAGAGGTAGCATGCCAACGGCGATCACATCGACCTTGGAACCATTCCCGACGCGCATCGTCACCTCGTCCTTCGCCAGTCTCCGTTTATTCCGCAGCTCCTGCTTTGAGTTACAAATGTGAGAAACCGCACCGGTATCAAATACCCAGGAGCTACTACGAGTACTGGTAAGGTACACATCAATTACATGTATATCACATATACCTTTAGTGTTGCCGGCCTTCTTGTCCGCTAAGTATTTGGGGCAGTTCCGCTTCCAGTGACCACTTCCCTTGCAATAAAAACACTCAGTCTCAGGCTTGGGTCCATTCTTTGGCTTCTTCCCGGCAGCTTGCTTACCGGGCACGGCAACTCCCTTGCCGTCCTTCTTGAAGTTCTTCTTACCCTTGCCTTTCTTGAACTTAGTGGTTTTATTCACCATCAACACTTGATGTTCCTTTTTGATTTCCACCTCTGCTGATTTCAGCATTGAATATACCTCAGGAATGGTCTTTTCCATCCCATGCATATTGAAGTTCATCACAAAGCTCTTGTAGCTCGGTGGAAGCGACTGAAGTATTCTGCAAATGACCGCGTCATCCGGGAGATTAACTCCCAGCTGAGTCAACCGGTTATGCAACCCAGACATTTTGAGTATGTGCTCACTCACAGAACTATTTTCCTCCATCTTACAGCTGAAGAACTTGTCGGAGACTTCATATCTCTCGACCCGGGCATGAGCTTGAAAAACCATTTTCAGCTATTCGAACATCTCATTTTCTCCATGTCTCTCAAAACGCTTTTGGAGACCCGGTTCTAAGCTATAAAGCATGCCGCACTGAACGAGGGAGTAATCATCAGCACGTGACTGCCAAGCGTTCATAACGTCTTGGTTCTCTAGGACAGGTGCGTTAGCTAGCGGTGCTTCTAGGACATAATCTTTCTTGGCAGCTATGAGGATGATCCTCAGGTTCCGGACCCAGTCCGTATAGTTGCTGCCATCGTCTTTCAGCTTGGTTTTCTCTAGGAACGCGTTGAAGTTGAGGACAACGTGGGCCATTTGATCTACAAGACATATTGTAAAGATTTTAGACTAAGTTCATGATAATTAAATTCATCTAATCAAATTATTCAATGAACTCCCACTCAGATAGACATCCCTCCAGTCATCTAAGTGAAATATGATCTGAGTTAACTAGGCCGTGTCCGATCATCACGTGAGACGGACTAGTCAACATCGGTGAACATCTTCATGTTGATCGTATCTTCTATACGACTCATGCTCGACCTTTCGGTCTTCTGTGTTCCGAGGCCATGTCTGTACATGCTAGGCTCGTCAAGTCAACCTAAGTGTATTGCGTTTGTAAATCTGGCTTACACCCGTTGTATTCGAACGTTAGAATCTATCACACCCGATCATCACGTGGTGCTTCGAAACAATGAACCTTCGCAACGATGCACAGTTAGGGGGGACAGTTTCTTGAAATTATTACGAGGGATCATCTTATTTAAGCTACCGTCATTCTAAGCAAATAATATGTAAAACATGATAAACATCACATGCAATCAAATAGTGACATGATATGGCCAATATCATTTGCTCCTTTTGATCTCCATCTTCGGGGCTCCATGATCATCGTTGTCACCGGCATGACACCATGATCTCCATCATCATGATCTCCATCATCGTGTCTTCTTGAAGTTGTCTCGTCATCTATTACTTCTACTACTATGGCTAACGCTGTAGCAATAAAGTAAAGTAATTACATGACGTTTATGTTGACACGCAGGTCATAAATAAATAAAGACAACTCCTATGGCTCCTGCCTGTTGTCATACTCATCGACATGCAAGTCGTGATTCCTATTACAAGAACATGATCAATCTCATACATCACATATATCATTCATCACATCCTTTTGGCCATATCACATCACACGGCACATGCTGCAAAAACAAGTTAGACGTCCTCTAATTGTTGTTGCAAGTTTTTACGTTGCTGCTATAGGTTTCTCGCAAGAACATTTCTTACCTACGCCAAAACCACAACACGATATGCCAATTTCTATTTACCCTTCATAAGGACCCTTTTCATCGAATCCGATCCGACTAAAGTGGGAGAGACAGACACCCGCCAGCCACCTTATGCAACTAGTGCATGTCCATCTATGGAACCAGTCTCACGTAAGCGCACGGGTAAGGTCGGTCCGGGCCGCTTCATCCCACGATGCCGCCGAATCAAGATAAGACTAGTAACGGCAAGCAAATTGACAATATCCACGCCCACAACTGCTTTGTGCTCTACTCGTGCATAGAAACTACGCATAGACCTAGCTCATGATGCCACTGTTGGGGAACGTAGCAGAATTTTAAAATTTTCTACGCATCACCAAGATCAATCTATGGAGTCATCTAGCAACGAGGGAGAGAGGAGTGCATCTACATACCCTTGTAGATCGCGCGCGGAAGCGTTCAAGAGAACGGAGTTGATGGAGTCGTACTCGTCGTGATCCAAATCACCGATGATCAAGTGCCAAACGGACAGCACCTCCATGTTCAACACACGTACAGTTGGGAAGACGTCTCCTCCTTCTTGATCCAGCAAGGGGGAAGGAGAGGTTGATGAAGATCCAGCAGCACGACGGCGTGGTGGTGGATGCAGCAGGATCCCGGCAGGGCTTCGCCAAGCGCAAGTGGGGAGGAGAGGTGTTACGGAGGGAGAGGGAGGCGCCAAGGGAAAGGGTGCAGCTGCCCTCCCTCCCCCTCTTTATATAGGGGCCTTGGGGGGTGCCGGCCCTAGGAGATGCAATCTCCAAGGGGGTGGCGGCCAAGGGGTGGCTTCCCCCCCAAGCCAAGTGGGGGGCGCCCCCACCCCTAGGGTTTCCCAACCCTAGGCATAGAGGAGGCCCAAGGGGGGGCGCACCAGCCCACCAGGGGCTGGTTCCCCTCCCACTTCAGCCCATGGGGCCCTTCGGGATAGGTGGCCCCACCCGGTGGACCCCCGGGACCCTTTTGTTGGTCCCGGTACAATACCGGCGACCCCCGAAACCATCCCGATGGCCGAAACTGGACTTCCTATATATAAATCTTTACCTCCGGACCATTCCGGAACTTCTCGTGACGTTCGGGATCTCATCCGGGACTTCGAACAACTTTTGGGTTACTGCATACTAATATCTCTACAACCCTAGCGTCACCAAACCTTAAGTGTGTAGACCCTACGGGTTCGGGAGACACGCAGGCATGACCGAGACGCCTCTCCGGTCAATAACCAACAACGGGATCTGGATACCCATGTTGGCTCCCACATGCTCCACGATGATCTCATCGGATGAACCACGATGTCGAGGATTCAATCAATCCGTATACAATTCCCTTTGTCAATCGGTACGTTACTTGCCCGAGACTCGATCGTCGGTATCCCAATACCTCGTTCAATCTCGTTACCGGCAAGTCACTTTACTCGTGCCGTAATGCATGATCCCATGATCAACCACTTGGTCACATTGAGCTCATTATGATGATGCATTACCGAGTGGGCCCAGAGATACCTCTCCGTCATACGGAGAGAGAAATCCCAGTCTCGATTCATGCCAACCCAACAGACACTTTCGGAGATACCTGTAGTGTACCTTTATAGTCACCCAGTTACGTTGTGACGTTTGGCACACCCAAAGCAGTCCTACGGTATCCGGGAGTTGCACGATCTCATGGTCTAAGGAAATGATACTTGACATTCGGAAAAGCTACAGCAAACGAACTACACGATCTTTGAGCTATGCTTAGGACTGGGTCTTGTCCATCACATCATTCTCCTAATGATGTGATCCCGTTATCAATGACATCCAATGTCCATAGTCAGGAAACCATGACTATCTTTTGATCAACGAGCTAGTCAACTAGAGGCTCACTAGGGACGTGTTGTGGTCTATGTATTCACACATGTATTACGATTTCCTGATAACACAATTATAGCATGAATAATAGACAATTATCATGAACAAAGAGATATAATAATAACCATTTTATTATTGCCTCTAGGGCATATTTCCAACATCCCGTTTTGCGGTATGCCACACCCCTCCTGATGAACAGGACCCCCGTTTCGACCGTAGCGCTCCAACACAAGTCCGTTTCCTCCATTTTGCGGTATGCCACACCCCTCCCGGTCAACAGGACCCTGTTTTGACCGTAGGAGGTCCAAGAGAAGCCCATTTCCTCCGTTTTGCGGTGCACCAGACCCCTCCCGATGAACAGGATCCCGTTTCGACCGTGGCCGGTCGAACACAAGGCCATTTCCTCCGTTCTGCGGTACGCCAGGCCTCGTTTCCATCGGCTGTTCCGTCCACGCCGGTTGGCTCCCGATGAACAACACACGTTCCATTGCCTCCCGATGAACAAGACGCATTCCGTTGCCTCCCCATGAACACGACAACGACGCAACTTCTCCGTTCCGACCCAGCCATGTACACGAGCCCTGGCCGTACATATGCGCGAGTAGGCGTTCGAGATCCCGCCCATATGTACGTACGTGGCCGTATTTTCTTTCTTGCACCCTGGTTGCTGTACGTACATGTACATGCTACGTGCACACCTCTACTACGACACGTGCGCGCCTCTACATCGACCAGTATGTACGTACACATTCGTGACCAGAATGATAAAGCTACGTATGCTTTGACCAGGTGGGTCCCGACTGTCAGGCACCTTCTTGCGTGCGAAGATGTAGTTGATGGGTCCCAGCAGTCAGTGGGCGAATCATTTTTTTTGCCCGTAATATGGACGCACTTCCTTGAGTGCGAAGATGTAGCTGGTGGGTCCCACCAGTCAGGGTGGAAACGTTTTTTCCGTAAAATACGGTGGCCCATCCGGTGGGTCCCTGCTGTCAGGTGGAGGAATAATTATTTTCCGCGTAAAATGGAGGCACTTCCTTGCTGCGACCGTGGACCCAGTTGTTAGCCTCTCACATACAGTACTCTTCCGATGGAAGTCGGTCGTTGACCACATTGACCATGCCGCGCCGAGAGCACCAAGGCGATGGACGACGGCGAGGCCTAGGAAGCGGACGACGCGGAGCGGGGGAAGACGCGGCAGTGGATGCCCACATGGAGAGGAGTACGAGGGTTCACTGGTTCGGCTGTGGTGTGAGGATGCCATCACCGCAGGGCCTGGCCAGCAATGGGAGTGGTAGGGGAGGTGATACCTCCATGGCAGCACAGCCGGCCACGGGAGGCAGGAGCAGGCGGCACGACCGGCATTGCTTTGGGCGGCTGGAGCAAGAAGACCAGAGGTTGAAGAATCACAACGGCCGTTGGATGGACATCGTACGGTCACTATAGCTAGAATCGTTTATATTGACTAAGTTGACAAAGCCCTTGGTATGCATCAACTTAGTAGGCCCATAGGTCAGCCTCCGAAATGGTGCACCCTGGATGTCAGGGGGAGGAATCATTTTTTGGGCGGCTGAAGCTAGAATATCCAAGATTGAAGAAGAAGCACGACATCCGTTGGATGGACATCCAACGGACACTGCTGGTAGAACCATGTGTTGACTATAAGTTGACAAAGCCTTGCGTACGTGTCAACTTAGTAGGCCCACAAGTGTGTGGCAGAGAACTTATAGCCCATTTGCTATTTGTAAGAATGCACAGCCCATTTTTGAATTCTAATGGAATTCACTACAGCCCATTTATAGTTTGTTAAAAGTACAGCCCATTTTCTAGCTAGGACAACGATTAATAATTTCAACCAACCGTTCAAAACAGAATTCAATAAAATTTCCCACATTTTGATACGGTCCGAAATATTTTTATCCTGAAATTTCTAGTCATATTAAATACAATTTCAATATAAATTTGTATTACGTAAAAATCCAGCGAAGCATTGCGCTTGCAAAAATTAATGAAATTAAAATTTTCAAAATCCAAAAGTAATATTTTATGAACTAATTACGTGTTTGGTGCATTTTTTATAGTTACTGCCCATTTTTTATAATTACATCCCACTTATTATTTCTTAAAGCCCATTTTCTTGTTAAGCCTAATGCATCCCTCCTAGGAAAGATTTACAGCCCGGCGGGGCGGAGAATAACAAGTTGACCTAGATTGTGTACAACTGTCGGCCTAGTTGCATTGCTGATGTTGAAAAAAGGCTTGTGTAGTATAGTACAACCTTACATGGCCACTCAGCCCACATTCAGCGACGTCGGAAAGGCCCAAACAAGGCTTCTGTACAACTTTTTGAAGTCATTGAGCTCAATTAATAATTTAAGAAAAAAGTTAGAGTACAGTGGAACATAATTAAAAGCTGTCACGAGTAAGGAAATAATTCAACGGGTCCCACTTGTGTGTCTGTGTGTGTGAGAGAGAGACCCATCGGTCGATGCTCATAAATACATCTTTCAGCCATATGCATTGATGATGCTCCGTAAAAACTTATATAGTTGACACAATCATATAGAACATCATAGCACACTGAACTTGCATACAAAAATTTCACGCAGGCGGCACAATCAGGGTGGAAGTGGTGGATCGCTACGGGTAGGGCTATGTTGAAACCAATGAACTCGTACATAACGGTTCATCGTCTTTATCAATGACGGGGAAATATCTTGAATGTTGTGCAAAGAAAACAGACAGACAACACAATATATAAGTTCTGCTAGAACATTAAGTTGACGTACAACCCTTTCTAAAAAAATTTCAGGTAAAAAATAGAACAAGTCATCTAACAAGATTCAGTTGTTACCTCAAATTAGAGCACATCCAGGCAGCCAGCCTTGCCTCTTCTCCCAAAGAAGCAGTGGCCTCCGCCGCGCGATGGAGTAGGCCCTGTGCCATCCATCGTTCCGAGCAACACGGGGAAAGTCTGGCGTTGAATCCTGTAATGGACGTCGTCGATGGACCCGGGCACCAGCGGCGGCGGCAGGACTTCGATTGATGTATTGAACACTTCTTCGACATGCACGAAAACTTGATACAAGTACATCCGTAACATGGTCCACGACGGCCTTGGTGGCGACAAATAGTACAACCCCGGTTCCTGCACCGCTATCTCAACACCAATCACATTCGATATGGTGGACGACTTCTTCATCCATGCCATAATCGTCAGGGCCCAGCTGTCTGGAGGAACAAACATACTTACGAGCTCACCTCCAAGGTCGTTGATAAGCTCATTCATGGACTCGCTGTTCCAAGCACGTCGAGGCATGCCGTGGAAGGTAAGCTTTGTTAAAAACTCAAGCTTAGAGGGCACCGAGCCCCATCCTGGGTGCCACCGATCAAAGCTCACCAGCGCACCATCGCAGAACAAACACCGGGAAGATTCAAACACACGACTGCAGTCGAAAGTTGTCCGGAACCTGACGAAGAAATTAGCCGGTGGCGGATAGACTTCGACGAGCAAGTCACTTATTTGGATGCCGTGCGCAATGTCAAGAGATTTGACAAGGTCGTCCGGTGAGACGGTAGGCCGGTCTCTATTGATGGTTACCAACAGCACTTTGCCGGCAAACTTGTCGACAAGCGCTGCCGTGACACTGTTGAGCGATAACATGCATGGCCCAAAGGCAGGACGGACCTCAGGATCTCCGGCTCGGAGATCCGCATTGACCGGCGACATGATAGTGCGCTTGAGTACAGGGAGTACAAGAGGGGGATTTGGGGGAACTGGAATAGGAATCGAGATTCCAGAGGTGGGGGAGGGGCGGTTGATTGGGGATGAAAAGGTAGCATGCATTTCGAACACGCGCCAATATGCTCTCGGCGCGCAAGCGCACGAAAACACCGGTGGCGCCCACATGTCGGCCTATGAGTCCCTATTCTTTCTTTTTTGAGAGCCCGACCTTTTTTTGAGGATCTTTTGAGAGCCAGGCCTGAGAGTCATAATTGACCTATTTGGCATTGCGCTACTACTTGGCCCATATTCAACGACACCTCACTGGCCCAAACAAGTGTACATCATCGAAAAGACACTGAGCTCAAATTATAACTTGAAAAAAAGGAGATATACTCTGAACACTGGAGAATGGTGATGCTCTCATTTAGCCCACCAGCAGTTCGAGACAATAAACAGTTCGAAACGACGATATATACAACATTCAAAACTGACTAGTGACTACTACTGACATAAACAGCAAGACATGATAGTTCATAAGAAGTCTTGCTACACCACCAAAACGCACCCATCTGCAGCGCTCAGACTCTCGTGATCCAGACGAGAATGATATTCTAAATAGAGGCAACTATTACATAGTAAGAGTGACATAGACGAGGATGACCAAATGACAAGGAATATGCATAACAAAAGAGAGAACTACCCATCCAGAACAAGCAACAAAGAAAACAAGTCATTCAAAGAGGGATCATCCAACACCATCATAATTTGCAGTCCCGGTTCAGCCACCAGTGATCCGGAGACACCAGTACTCCACCCTTTCGACGCAATAGCTGAATTACCTATCAACCTAAAGGCTTGTACCACATCACTTCCTGTCGGACTCGACAGATCCAAGGATCAAAGTTAATCCAGATGCCTTTGTCATTCTCACCTTCTTTTGGCTGCAGGTTGTATCATTGACAATCAGGGGAATTTGCTCCCGAACTCCTAGGGCACGCCGTGTAGACACAGTTTTCCATAACAAACAGAGCCTCTTTACCATCAAGCTCCTTGCTAATAGTGATCTCCTGGTTAATCGGATAATTGAATCCAAGAAACAGAGAGTATGAACCAAGGCTGTTTACCCGCCTCCAACTCAAATATCCTGCAGGCCCCAACAAGCTGGTCTGCTGCTCATAGACGTAACAGCCACTGTCCAGATACTCACGTATTTCACGGTGCTTGCATACAGTGGGGTTTTTGCAATATAACTTTACCGACTCATGTGTCTGAATGATCATCAGTCTTTTCTTGTCCTCTGATCGAGAGAGGAACCAGTTGTGCTTCCTTGTTTTTGGCAAAGGTGGTGTGATTAAAAGGGCAGTAACTATAGGGACACTGCATGATATCAAAAAGGAGAGGCATTGTTAATGTAAGATCAGCATTGTTCAGAGTATGAGTAGCGTAATGCAAGAAACAACATTGATATGTCCTTGTTGGAACTGGGAGGAAAATACAGGGAAATGTGTAGTGGGTTCGAAAATATAGAAGTGCCATGCATGGTTATACTCATGTTATCTCACAATCGATTTTTCACAGGAAACTACCATGTCATGCATGTTATGTAATCATGTTCAGTCCTCACAAACAAATTCCTCAAGGAAACTAACAGACCATGCATTGTTATATACTCATGTTCTATGGGAAAAAAATTTGTGATCATATTATTCTAGCTATTGATTGGTGAAGGGCGAACATAGGTATGTACACATGGTAAGCATTACATGATTTCACTACAAAAAATAGAGTTCTCCATATGGACATTTACTTCCCTAATGTATGGTTAGATGAAATCAACAATGTGATGCATGTTTCTACATCATGAAAATGAGGAAACTAACATGACCATTGATACACACTCATATTTAGTAGCATATAGATTACTATAAAATAAGGAGATTATCAATATCTTCCTAACAGTTTGATTATTCAGGGGTACAAACTGGCTGTAATGACATGGTCACAATCGCATGAATTAACTCATTCCAAATATAGCTGATTTACGGTGTCTCTAATACATTGCCATAGTTCTACTCAAATTCTGCTCAAACAGGGATATGTCAATCATCACAAAAAGTTCAACCAGTGTCATGGCGTCATCATTAACATCACACGGAAACAACTGACACGCGCCGTCCCAGCAATACATGGTGCCATCTACTTTGTCGATCGCGTAGATGATGCCATTGTGTTCAATAGCATCACAGAAGTGTGTATCATCTTTGACGATGATCCACTACGAGCTGAGCTGTCTCCAGCTAAAGAAGGCACCGGCAGAAAGATAGGCGAGTCCCTTGTCGAACAACGCAATTAGCTTGAAGTCTGCGTAATCCACATGTCGTGTGGGCAGTTGGCAGATTACAATCTTCTACAAAACAAGGTGCATCCAACTGACGATGTAATCTAGATGACTTGGATCGCGAAGGTAAAACTCTATATCATCCAACGGAGGAAGGATAATCTCATGGGAGGTATGGAAGTTCATGAGCACCAACTTTTCCCCGTCTTCTTTGACGGCAGCCATCCAGTGGGAGTTCATGCCGACCCAGTACATACCTGCAAGAAGTTCCGGGTGATGGTGATCGCATCAAAGTCGAGGGAAATGATGTACGGCGACCCACTACATACCTGCAAAGAAGTTTCAGCTAATGGAGGTCAGATTGAAGTCGAGGGGCATCATGTATGCCTCCTACCATGGTGAGAAAATCTCGCAAGATCAGATAGCAGCAAGCAGGGTGTCTTGAAAAGCTTAGGCCTCGCTTCAACGATGGTCGTGTGCATGCCCCTCGAGCATGTAGCCAACCGCAGGGCGCTCAACATATCCATACACGAACAACAGAGGTCGAGGACGTCAGTGGGGAGATTGCTTCAATCGCGACTCATATGGATGTTGCGCGGTTCGCGTTCGACCATGGTGGAGTTTCGAAGGTGGGGTTTTGTGGGGCTTGATTTACGAGGTAGAAGGCTTTCGGTGCTGGAGCGGCTAGCGAGGGAATAGTGGTACTGGGGGAGGCGAGCGAGGCGAGGGTACGCGGGGGCACAGTGAGATGATGAAGAGTGACCTTAGGATCTCCGGCGAGACGGAGATGGAGATGGAGTGGTGCTAGGGGAGAGGGAGACGAGGCGAGGCATGCTATATAGTGGCGGTGACAGTGAGTGCACAGTGCACAAGGTGAGGCTGACTTTGGTAACCCGGACACGCCGCCTGGACTGGTGACACCTCGGGCGCAGGGTATTGTCACTTCACTGTGAGGACCAAATGAATAATAGTATTTTGACCATCAAGTGTACCACAGTTGTACTACTACTACTAGTAGGATTAGTAGGAACATGAGTACTACTCCCGTGCTATCATGCCTCTGGGTTCACTTCATCCTCCAGGTATCATCCATATTGCGAGCAAAACCAAATTCTCGTGCATGCGGAAGCGCGAAGGACTTTTCTTTTGTGAGGATAACCGCACATTCCTTAACTAGAGAATGATGTGTCTCCCATGCATGCGCCAATATCCATCTGAACCAGCTACGACACATTTTTTATCCGTTTGCACAGGTCCCACCTATCGGGAGGGGTGCAGAAATAAAAAGGAATCATAAAATGTCTCGCCACAGTGATTCGAAAGAGTGACCACAACTAGCCAGTGGGACATGTAGCGCTAGAAGGATGGGAACGTACAGCGACATGCCCCACTCCTCAGTCTACCCACGTAGCCTTTTCGTTTAGTCTACCTAGCTGTCTAATCAACTGCCTGCAGGCCACTTCTCCCATTTACTTCTCCGCCAGGAACCGATTTTCCTCGGCTTCTTGACTACTCCTTGATGTTTATTTGCATCCAAACCACACTGCATTCACATCGTTCTAACCTCTTCACATCCTCCTTGAGTAATTCCGAAGCCCCTATAAATAATCATCATCTTCAGTTAGACTAGCCATCTAATCCTAATTCTCCAAACCATAGCCCTCCGGTCTAGCGGTTCCAAATGTTGAAAGAGATCGAGATGCAAGTTTTTAGCGTCCAACATGTCCTAGTAAAAGGCTCATTGAGCATAGTTTCCATAGTCACCGACCACCCAAGGGTTGTTCGGAAGTGGATCAACAATGTATCCAACTTCCTCCAAAAGGTGGACATGAATGTCATCGGTCTCGATGCAGAGTACACAGAGCGTGCCACTGGGAAGATCCAACGCACCGCCGTCCTTCAGCTATGCCTCGAAGATGATATTTTGGTGTACCACATCAGACACGCGCCCTCCATACCAGGTGAGCTTCATGATTTCTTGTCTCGTGAGGACATATACTTCTGTGGGGCAGCCATTGCAGGGGACAAACAGAAGTTGGAGCCGTACAATCTTGATTTGAAAAGCATCGCTGACCTACAAACCAAAATAAAAATTCCTATATATAAGATTGTGATAAACCAACACCATCCCTATTCGACGTAGCAAATTTTGTGCTCGGAACAAATCTTCAAAAGGGTGATGAGACGCTGGCATTAAGGTCTTCTGGATGGGATAATTATCCTTGATGTATGAGCAGATAAAATATGCTGCCCTCGATGCCCGTGTGATTTTTGACATAGCTGCAAGGTCCAGAGAGCTTGTTGCGAAGCCGTCTCCCACAGAAAATGAGAACAACAACAAGAAGAAGATGCTCCACCAGCAGCAGGGCATTATGGATGGATGAACTATTTCCTCTCTTGTAAAAAAATATTCCCTCTCTTTGTATATTGATATAGATGGACTATTTCGATGGTGTGCGTGTATTTGGAACAAGTAGTAGTGTGGGCCCGCTTGACTAAAAGGAACTACTTATCCGCCTAGCTTTCTCTACTACTCATTCCAGTGATCGGTATGCAATGCATGTGTCCCTAGACATGACAGGTTGTCCATGGAAGTTCAACTACAGAGACCATCACATTTCATCCACTGCCACTTGCGATTCCCACGACGCCGCTACAACCCACGACACCACGTCCCCTGACGTGCGCCTCACCCCTCTCGGTCGCACTTCCCCTCTGCCTTTGTGTGCATGACATGTGGGCCAACTAAATGCGGTGAGCATCAAGTTTCTACCACAGCCACACATGATTCCCACGACGCCGCTCAAAGCCATGACACCACACGTCCCCCGACATACGGCTCACCCCTCTCGACCCCACTACCCCTCTGCCTTCGGGAGAATTACATGTGGACCAACCACCTATCAGGTCCACATGTTATTGACTCAAAGGCAGGTGTCGTAAGGCACTGAAGCTCAGACCCGAGGGCCCCGAGAGGTAAATGTAACTCCTGTGCCAGGCCTTGTGGTGCTACCGCTACACGAACTCGTGGCAAACTCGAGATTTGTTTCTTTACTATACGTGCACGCAACGATTTAATGGACATTCTAATCTCAACATGTTATGGGGAGCTCTAAATTTGAATTTGGAACTTATAAAACAAAAAAATTCAAAACAAATAAACTAGGAGAGAGGGAGTATACTGTTGGATGTGTCCCTTACGAAACAAGTCCCTTGGTTTGTCACCGTGAAGATGCGGTTAGAAAGGAGCACAGCGTCTTCGTACTCGTACGGCAACAAATCGGTCGCAGACAGCATCGTCCACCTTTGACCGCCATGTGCAAGGTTCGTGCTATCTTCTTCAATCTCACTGTGGTTCCATCATACCAATTCAGGCGGTGGCCCGTTGCATGGCTGAGCCCAATGTTGGACAAAGGTTCTACGGGAACGGTGTCACCATTGTAAATGTTGTGCAAATTGATGTTGGTACCCTCCTGTACATATGCAAGCCAATCTCCACTCGCACCGAGCCTAACCTGTGAAACAGTGGGTAGGGGAAAATTAGGAAATGGACACAAAAGTAGTCTTTAGAATGCATTTACTACGTGATCAAACTCATCTTACCTGCTCATCGGACAAAATCCGAGTGCCCCTCAACGTCGGCATCTCAAGGGGCGTCAACTTGCAACTATGGCCACGCCGTGCTGCAGCGACCCCCAAGGAAACATCCTTGTGCGTTGCACAGAACATCAAGATGCATTTGTATGAGTAGTTTATCTTGTGAGAGAAAAGGATGAACGAGGGAAGTCCTTATTTGCAAATGTGGAGAGGGGTGTAGGTTTCTTTTTGCAAAATTTCCATAGTTTTCTTCCTATCCATCAGATATAAATCAGACGGCCTACAAAAAAATCAGAGTTGGTGATGATGGTGTGCCTGCCATCCTGCAATGTGGGCCGTCCGATTTATATCTAACGGATAGGAAGGAAACTATGACAATTTACCCGCACTCCTCTCCACATTTGCAGATAAGGCCTTCCTTCGTTCATCCTTTTCTCCCATAAGATCTTGATGTTCCGTGCAACACACGGGCGTCTTGCTAGTATAAGAGGGGTGTGGGTATTTTTTTCAAAATTGCCATAGTTTCCTTCCTATCCATCATATATAAATCGGACGACGTATACTGCAGGATGGCAGGCACACCGTCATCACCAACTCTGTTTTTATAAGAGTAGAGTAGAGATAGAGATAGAGACTACTACTACCAATGTGCTGGCCCGTGCGTTTCAATGGATCCAAAGTAGTAGAATAATACTTGTTCACTGGCTTGAAATATAAACACTCTAGTTTTGATATACATATATCAGTAAGAGTAAATCATGCTTCACTGAAAATATATTCCTCGGGCTGTTTTGATGGTTTGAAGATAACAGGTTTTAAAAAATTTGGAGCTATTTTTTTAACATTTTGTAGCGTGGCACGGCATCCAGTGCACCTAATCGTCTGAAAAGAAAATTGATTTTGGGTCGGTGGCACACCCTGCGGCAAGATGCCTGTGTGGCCTTCTTCTATAATTAGCAAGATGCCCGTGCATTACAGGGAACATCAAGATGCATTTTTTTTTACAAAACACCTGTTGTGATTGACCCTTGCAGGAGTAATCCCATGTGTAAAAACTAATGATATCTTGAGAATTTTATCGGAAAAATGGTATATTTGGAACAACTTTTCTCTACTAGTACTCCTTGCAGTGAGCGGTATGCAATGCATGTGTCAGCAGACATGACATCTTGTCCGTGGAAGTTGAACCACGGCGACCATCACGTTTCTTGTTTCTACCACTGCCACACACACATGCGATTCCCATGACGCCGCTCCAACCCACGACATGACGTCCCCCGGCGTGCGCCTCATCCCTCTCGGCCCCACCGATCCTCTGCCTTTGTGTGCATGACATGCGGGCCAGCTGAACTGCGGCGACCATCAACTTTCTACCACAGCCACACCTGATTGGACGCGGTTTGCCTGCTCCGACCCGTACTCCCACATAGGGATGGCAATGGGTCAGGTTTGGGGCGGGTGGAGCTGGTCCAAATCCAACCCATGACCCATCTTCCTACCCTCTGCCCATCCATCAAATTCTCCATGGGCAAAACTTGTGCCCATGTCCAAACCCACTGGATACCCACATACCCATGGAGCTCCATGGGCATAGAAAAGTCAGCATGAAGCCTTCCCAAAGAGCAAATTAACTCATCATCATTCACTCACAAATGACAACATAAGCTACATGCATAAGTAGGCAACAACTAATACAATGATTCCTTAAGTGTGACATACCAGAGGTTGATTCTCCAGCATATAGCTCATGGAACAAGTTGCATATTTCCTGCCACTTCCCATTGATTCGCTCTTTCTACTATCACTGGCATATGGCCCCACATGTCATATGGGTATCCATTGGATATCCATGGAGCACAAACTATAACCATGCCCAACCCGGCTGTTCGTGGGTATCCATATCCATGGACCCATGGGCGAAAATGTGCTCCATACCCTTGCCCAACCGGGTCGGGTATCCATGGATATCCAGATCCGTGGATAAAATTGCCATCCCTACTCCCACACCATTGAATTTTCATCCAGCGGCTATAGCACCTTCCGTCCCGGTCATCAATCCTTAGCTGGAGTACTTCTATAGTACAGGTACTACCCGCCGGTGTGGCCATCTACGCCTCATAATGCCTCGACGCCCAGCTGTGGCACCCTCACCACGGCCATGCCACCACCGACCGGTTCATCTCAAACGAGTGAGTCACGAACCACGCCACCACCATGAGAATGTCATGTGGGCCAGCCACATTTAAGGTCCGCATGTCATTGACTCATAGGCTAGTGCACTAAGCCACTGGAGCTCGGTCCCGTGGACCCCGAGAGGGAAATGGTAGCTCCTGCGGCAGGCCTTGTGGTGCTCCCGCGGTACGAGCTCGTGCCAAACCCGGATGAGATTTGGTAACCAACTAGTAACTACACGTGCATTGCACGCATGAGATCTGGTAACCAAATCTCTACTCTATATATCTATATCTATACTCCTATAAAAACAGAGTTGGTGATGATGGTGTGCATGCCATCCTGTAATATAGGCCGTTCGATTTATATCCGATGGATAGGAAGGAAACTATGGCAATTTTGCAAAAAGATGCCCACACCCCTCTCCACATTTGCAAATAAGGCCTTCTCTTGTTCAACCTTTTCTCCCACAACATAAACTCCTCATACAAATGCATCTTGATTTTCCGTGCAACGCATGGGCATATTGCTAGTTATGAATAAATAACACTCTATCAATGAGCCCCATCAGACACTAAATTTCTTGGATTCCGTGCTACAGCTAGATCTTCCCCTCGTTTATGTTTTCCAACCCGGCGGCGGGCGGGGTACGGTTTGCCAATGGTCGGTTTGCTCAACGGCGGTCCCACATGAAAGTGAAAATGCTAGGCAACACGCCTTCCCTAGCTATGTGGCATGCCGGACGGGGCGTGGAGTACTCCCGATTCCTGGGCGTGTGGGGGTGCGACGCGAACCGACATGCCTTTTCCTTTTACTCGCAACGTGCCTGTGCGTTGTGACGGATCCAAAGTAGTAGAATAGTAGTACTTGTTCACAAAGAAAGAAATCACTCTTGTTTTAATATACTCCTAATATATTAATTTTCACTCCAAATATATTTGTCGGGCTGTTTTGATGTGGTGAGGGAGGGATGTGGTTGCTTTCAAGATAATAAGGGGTTTTATGCAAATTGGAGCAGAGAAGTGGGCTATTGTTGCAAAAATGCCACAACTTACCTCACAGTCGTTAGATGCGGATCTAATGGTCAGAAACGACAGATGGCAGACACACCACCATCACATTTTATAGGAGTAGGAGTAGATAAAAATGTATAAATTGTAACATTTGGTTCTGCTCCTTGGCACGATCGATAGATAGAAATAACGATTGGAAACGCTAGGGCGGGGCTATTTCCGCCAGATAAGCAGGGTACGTAGTAGCTAGGTTCGTCGGTTTGGTCACATGCGGTCCGACATGTTCAAGTGTTTCTGGAAGATGCCCGTGCATTGCACGAAGTTGATGGAAAAGGTCAGCACAACTTATAAATTGATGGATGGAATACTAGTTACAGTGATGCATATAATTAAGCAAAGGGATTGCACATGTCGGTATTGACTGGAATGAGAATGCAATAGCACAATAAGAATTAAGGCCACGATGATGCGATCGAAGTGGTGGTTACAGGAGGCAAGAAGAAAGATGCATCCATCAATGTACGACCTCCTCCTCCTCAACTTAGTGCGCCGGGCCACCGACCGGCGGCTAAGCAGTGGCGACTTTTGTGGCAAGGTCAAGGTGCTTCTCAGCAAAGGCATCCAAGGCTTCCAGCCGGTTGAGGAAGGCCAACATCGTAGCGTCCTCAATGGCCTTGTAGATACCTATGTACACGATTTGCTCGTACATGTGGATGTGTAGGTCGACGAATTCTTGTAGGGCGAGGCGCCTTATGGCGAGCGCGATCTCCAGGTGGACATTCTTCGTGGCATCGGTGGGCAGTCGCAGGGACATCAGTGCTTGAAAGAGGTTCCGCCCATGGAGGCCAATTAGGGTGGCAGGCAATGAGGAGCCCGGGCGTGCGGTCTGGAGGAGTACGGCAATGTCGTCCCCGAGCTTCTTGAGGACGGTGAACTTGTTGGTGGTGGCAATGATCATCTGGTCCAACTGAGAGTCGTAGTTGGCGTCGATGGTGGCCATCCACCAGCCGGTCGCGAACACCGTCTGGAGACGATCCTTGGCGCCATGCCTCAGGCCGGCGTCGTGGACCATCTGGCACAGTCGCTTGCCGCTCGCCGGCATCGCCGCCACGGGTCTCGAGTGAGCACTTTTGCGCTTAGTGTAGGTGCTTAGGCAAATGCTTAGGTGCGTACGATGTGGTAGATGCATTGCAATGGAAGGGCGCCTTTATATGGGTACAAACTGCGTTGCATTCACATCGTGCAGCCTCTTTTCCCGGTCCTCCTCCCATTACTTCCCTCATGCATGCACGATGCTAATTGAAGGAGGATGCATCATTGGCCATTCAACATTTCGGGAACCGCTACCCCTCCCTCGTCTGCATTAAAGCCGTATCGGGAACTACGCCGCCCGCTGTCAAATCGAATAGTACTGTGCCGCCCGCAGCACGCCCGGCTGAACACGCCTTCTCGCCTCCATGAAACCTGTCCGTTAAACCCGCATGCAAACCGAGAATCTACTCCGGCCACACGTCCGTTCATGAGCGGGCCGGAATTAAACGCAACATCAGCCAAGCTCCTCCCATCCGCCCTCTGTTTAAACTAGGCCAGACGCTAGCCAAGATCCTACCGGCCGCCCTCTATTTAAACGAGGCTAGACAAACAGCAGGCAAGAATCACACCCCTCCGCCGCTCCCCCATCTCCTCCTCCACCATTTTCTCCATTCTTCCGATGGCTTCCCAGGAGCCATTCTCCGGCATACTACCCGGCTGGGTGGCCCGCCGAGCCCTCAGGATATGGGCGAGGCCGCTCGGTGCTTCATCAACCTTGCTTGGCCCGACGGAGCCAGTTGCTGCCCCACTCCGGTGCGTGGTTCAGCAACTCACTGCTCCAGTTCGGCTCGATGAGGAGTGGCGAGTTGCTCCACCCCGGCACGTCGACGAGCATGCCGGTACGGGCGTCGTCACTGTCGCATCGTACCACGCCACCAGTGTCTGTGGTGGGCGCGCCTCCCGTGTTGGCGCGCCTCCCGTGCTTGCGGCAACGCCATGCAGGCAGATACAGAAGCCGGGTGTGTGGAGAGCGACGAGTCGGTGTCCAGCTTCTCCGTGTCCGCTGCCATCATCGAGAAGTAGAACACGGGAGGCCGCCGCCACTTGGGTCCCATGAAGGCCACCACCGAGGCGACGACTGCGCATTCAGGTGGTTTCTTTGCTGCTTCGTCTCTTCCGAGGACCTTCGTCGACCCCGCAAGTGTCTGTCGGACATGAGGAAGACAATGGGATCCGCGGGCGGCCATTTAGATTAGGTATTCCCTCTCCTGCTGGTGGGAAATATTTGTTCTAAGAATGGATAAATTGGATCTGTCTATAATAATAATTCTAGATACATCCATTTCTAGGACAAGTATTTTCGGACGGAGGGAGTATTAATTATACCAAGAGAGCCGGATTGGCACCGCTTAGTTCATGTAAATGTAATGAAATCCATCATGTTTATATGAAGATCCGCCTTTTTATATGAAATCATGCATGCTTATATGAAAACAGTCCGTGTTTGGATGAATTTCATCTGGTTGGTTAGAGTTGTGAAAATGTATGCCGCTGGCATTAGATGTCATCCGCCGTGGAAGGAAGCAGGAGGAAATTTGCCGGCTGCCGTTGGAGATGCTCTTATGCTGGAAATAATAGAGTCACATCCAATCCATTTGAGTTAATTGTGTGTATGATTCTCCCTCTAAAAAGTTAATTGCATGTATAGTGTACAGGTGACTTGCAGGGTGGCTACAACTTTGTACAGAAAGTTAAAAAGAAACAAGTCCATCCTTAATCTTGTATTCTAAGTACTCTGTGGGTTCCACTGTCAGTACAGTAGCGAAAGAAGTATATATTAAATAACTAATATATAATATAAAAATCTAGAGTTAAAGACAGAATTCGAACTCAGGTCATCGCGTCGCGAGCATCCGGCGCTAACCAGTCCATCACATTTTTGTTGTAGACCATGCTGGAGATATATCTCCTTGTCTACTCTTACACTCCATCTGTTCCTAAATATTTTTCTTTTTCAGATTTCAAATGGAGTATCACATACGGATGTGTATGTAGACATATTTTAGAGTGTAGATTCACTCATTTTGCACCGTATGTAGTCACTTGTTGAAATCTCTAAAAAGATAAATATTTAGGAACAGAGGGAGTAGAAAACAGAGTCGGTGATGATGGTGTGCGTGCCATCCTGCAATATAGGCCATCGGATTTATATCTAACGGATAGGAAGGAAACTATTGCAATTTTGCAAAAAGATACCCACACCCCTCTCCACATTTGCAAATAACGCCTTCCCTCGTTGATCCTTTTCTCTACTCTTACTAGCAATGTGCCCGTGTGTTGCAACGGATCCAAAATGGAATAATACATGTTCACAAACTTGAAAGAAAAACACTCTAGTTTGGTGTATATATCACTAAAAATATACTTGTATTAGGTTTCACTCAAAATATATTCCTTGTGGTTGTTTTGATGAGGTGGGGGAGGGATGTGGTTGGTTTCAAGATACTAAGGGGTTTCTGCAAATTGGAGCAGAGAAGTGGGGTCTTGTTGCAGAAATGCCACGACTTACATCATAGTCGTTAGATGCAGATCTGATGGTCAGAAATGACAGATGGCAGCCACACCATCATCACCAACTAAGTCTTTTATAGGAGTTAGAGATAAAAAACAGAGTTGGAGATGATGGTGTGCCTGCCATCCTGCAATATAGGCCGTCCGATTTATATATGACGGATAGGAAGGAAACTATGGCAATTTTGCAAAAAGATACCCACACCCCTCTCCACATTTGCAAATAAGGCCTTCTATCGTTCATCCTTTTCTCTCACAAGATAAACTACTCATATAAATGCATCTTGATGTTCCATGCAATGCATGGGCATCTTGCTAGTCTCTCACAAGATAAACTACTCATACAAATGCATCTTGATGTTCCGTGCAACGCACGAGCATCTAGCTAGTTTCTTTTAAAATAGTTACTGCGATAATTGGGTTGAAGTGATATATTATATGTCTGCCCCGAATGATTTTAGATTCACTAGTAGTAAAAAAGAAAAGGTTGTCTTGTTAATTAACAAAAAACAGGGTGTTGGGGATATGACTACCAGATGTGAACCGCCCAGGAGGGGCCGGGTCAACCACAATGGCGGTTCACCTGTATCAAGCCCAAGAGTATACAAGATGGCGGTTCATAGTTAGGCTTATAAGGGGCCCAAGCCCAGAGGCGGCTTAAGGCCCATAAGTATAAACCACCATGTATGAATAGATTTGTAATATAAGGCATGTAAGATACGTCACCGAGAAGGACACATAGTATGAGCCGGCTGGGACTCTGTATGCCGCAGGGCGTCAACCCGTGTATATAAGGGGATGACCCGGCAGCGGCTTAGGGCAAGAAACAAGAGATCGAGAGCCAGGTTAAGCGTATTTGCTCCCTGCTCATCGAAACCCTAGCAATACCACCTCCAACTGGATTAGGCTTTTACCTTCACCGCAAGGGGCCGAACCAGTATAAACTCCTCATGTACTTTGCCCTGATTAACCCCTTTAAGCTAACCTCATTGCGATGGCTCCACGACTAAGTCCTCACACTAGGACATTTTCCATGACAATTCCATGACAGTTGGCGCACACCATGGGGATTTCGCACGATGGTTTAAAGTTCTTAGAGGGCAACTTTGAAGGGATCAAAGGATACGCCGTGGGCCGGATGACCAAGAGTCATCGCGACAAGCTTTACATCGACGATGCAGGCTGGGGCCCCGAGGCCGGCTCAATTGAGTACGGGTACCGGGTCCCCTTCGGCGGAATTCACGTCTTCATCGGCAAGATCGGCGAACTGGGCCCTGAGCTGGACATCTGCACCGACATCATCGAGACGGCTCAGCGTGCGAGACCCGCCCGGGTTCGGCCCGCCATGAATCGTGCCTTCGTGGGATTTATCCATGGAGCAGAAGCTAAGGATGGATCGGCATCTGGTGGTGAGACGATCGTTTAGTCTGATGGTGAGTCATCCACCGGTGAGACCGAGTCATTGTGTCAACTGCAAGACGGCCGGCTTGGGGGTTGTTTTGATGGCGACAGTATTCCGGACCCCTGCGAGCCGCCGAACCGGGTTGCAATCTTCATGGCCGGTACACAGCCCGTGCAACACTCGTTGACTACAGCAGAGCTGATTTCCGGTCAGCAGCTGTAACACCCACAATGCGGCTATATCTCCCACGTGTCGGGGCATGACTTGGAGGCATAGCCGCATGGTAGGTTTGTCGCAAGAGGGGTAATCTTCACACAATCCCATGTACTGAATAAGAAAGGGATAAAGAGTTGGCTTACAATCGCCACTTCACACAAATACAAGTTACACATGCATCATCCAGAATACAAACAAGGTCCGACTACGGAACCAAAATAAAGGAAGACAACCCCAAATGCTAGATCCCCGATCATCCCAACTGGGCTCCACTACTGATCAACACGAAATGAAACACAACAACAATCAAGGACTTCATCGAGCTCCCACTTGAGCTGGGTTGCGTCACCTGCACTGGTATCATCGGCACCTGCAATTGTTTGGAAGTATCTCTGTGTCACGAGGACTCAGCAATCTCACACCAACGAGATCAAGACTATTTAAGCTTATGGGTAGGGAAAGGTAGTGAGGTGGAGCTGCAGCAAGCACTAAGCATATATGGTGGCTAACATATGCAAATAAGAGCGAGAAGAGAAGTAGCGCACGGTCGTGAAGCTAGAAATGATCAAGAAGTGATCCTGAAACTACTTACGTTCAAGCATAACACAAGAACCGTGTTCTCTTCCCGGACTCCGCCGAAAAGAGACCATCACGGCTACACACACGGTTGGTGCATTTTAGTTAAGTCAAGTGTCAAGTTATGTACAACCGGACATTAACAAATTCCCATCTTCACATAACCGCGGGCACGGCTTTCGAAAGTTGAAAACCTGCAGGGGTGTCCCAACTTAGCCCAGCACAAGCTCTCACGGTCAACGAAGGATATTCCTTCTCCCGGGAAGACCCGATCAGTCTTGGAATCCTGGTTACAAGACATATCGACAATGGTAAAACAAGACCAGCAAAGTCACCCGATGTGCCGACAATCCCGATAGGAGTCGCGTGTATCTCATTCTCAGGGCAACACCGGATGAGACTAGCTACAAGTAAAACCAAGCCTCAAGTTTCCCCGAGGTGGCCCGCAGGCAGCTCGATGCGGACCAACACTTAGAGAAGCACTGGCCCGGGGGGTTAAAATAAAGATGACCCTTGGGTTGGCCGACCCAAGGGAAGGGTAATAGGTTGTTAGGAAAATGTAAAACCAAGGTTGGGCCTTGCTGGAGGAGTTTTATTCAAAGCGAACTTTCAAGGGGTTCCCATAACACCCAACCGTGTTAGGAACGCCAAATCAAGGAACATAACACCGGTATGACAGAAACAAGGGTGGCAAGAGTGGAACAAAACACCAGGCATAAGGCCGAGCCTTCCACCCTTTACCAAGTATATAGATGCATTAATTAAAATAATAGATATTGTGATATCCCAACATATAACCATGTTCCAACATGGAACAAACTTCATCTTCACCTGCAACTAACAACGCTATAAGAGGGGCTGAGCAGAAGCGGTAACATAGCCAAACAACGGTTTGCTAGGAAAGGTGGGATAGAGGCTTGACATGGCAATATGGGAGGCATGATATAGCAAGTGTTAGGTAACGTGGCATAGCAAAAAGAGCGAGCTACTAGCAAGCAAAGATAGAAGTGATTTCAAGGGTATGGTCATCTTGCCCGAGATCCCGTAAGGAAGAAGAACGTGTCCATGACGAAGACAAGCGGACGTAGTCGAACGAATCCTCACAACTCCGGAACGAAACCGAAGCTAACGCGAGAAGTAACCCGGAAAGAAGCAAGCAACATAGTAAACAACCATCACATAAGCATGGCATGATGCACAACCAAGTATGATGCATGTCCGGTTTAATGAGGCATGGCATGGCAAAGTGCACAAACAAAACTACAAGTTAAGTGGAGCTCAATATGCAACGAGATGCATATTGACAAAACACCACATCCTTTTATTTAGTTCGCTCTTGGTTATGTACTCAACAATATTAAATGTTGATTAATATGGCAAGAGGTGAAGCATAATTAAACTAACTATCTAGTCAATTTTAAATGAGGCCGGAAATAAACAAACAACAATTTCGGAAAATCCTCATATGGAAATTATGGATTTGGTACTATTCTGTCCAAAAGCATATTTCAGAGTTGTTAAACATGCAAGATGAATGCACCATGTTAAACTAGGCATTTTTCTACCCCATTTACATATAAAGTTTATTAAATTTGGAGCTACGGTTATTTAGTTATGAATTAAAGCATTTTAACATGGCATATGAGCAAAATGAACAAACATAAAGTTTAAACATTTTCAACATAGATGAAAGTTGCATATTAGGAAACTAGATGAAATTCTAGTCATATTTCATATATAATTTATTTTAATTCGATGCACGGTTTGAGAGTTATAATATGCACGAACAGCAGGAGGTTTTCTGCAAAACTGCGGTCTCTGGAAAATGATTAAATTCGTCCAGAGAAAAAACGTTATACGGGCCGAATCTGAATGCACTGCTGACCCAACAGAGAGGGGGGGCTGTGGGGGCTCACCCATGGGCCAAGGCCCAGGTCGGGGAAGAGGCTTGGCAGGCCGATTGCTGGGCCTTGAGGAGGGGCGCGGTCCACGTGCAGTCAACGGGCAGAGGAGGTTTGCAAGCGACGCGCTCGTCCTCCTCTCGTACAGGAAGAAGTGGCGGCGGTCTCAGGCCTTCCACTATGTAGCCGGTGCCCGGCATGTTAAAATATAGTAGACTGGGCACCGATGCCCTGGTAAATTTCTTTGGCACCGGCCTCACAACATGCGGGTGTAGCCCGTAAAATGATGGGACCCACATGTACATAGAAAAATCAAAGCAAGCCAACCTCTGGTCAATCCTTCATGCTAGTTCCTCTCGTCCACCTTCAGAAAAATGGGGCATCGGAGCAGCAAGTACAGATGGTAGTATATTCTATTGCAATGCTAGAATGGGGCATCGGAGCAAGAACTTGCTCTGGTTCCCAGAAAACTTTTTATGGCACCGCATGAGCTATGGAGGGCACCGGTGCCAAATAATGTAAAAGTGGATTTGGCACCTCTTTTGGCCTACATAGTGGAAGGCCTCAGGGAGAAAAAACAGGCAGGCCGGCGGGTGCAAGGACGCGACGCAGGGACTTGTTGGCGAGGCAGGAAACAACGCAGCGGTGCTCGTAGCAGACGCGAGGCAGGGGCGGTCGATGTAGGGGCATCCCTTTGACACCGACGGCTGGATGCAGAGCATGCAGGGTCCGACAGTCATGCGGGCGACGAGGAGGTCCAGCGGGAGCCGCGAGGACTGACGCGGGCAAGCGGGACGAAGCGAAGGGACTCCGGCGAGCGGCAGGATGGCGCGTTTCCGGCGAAGGAGAAGCAGAGGAGGCATGGAAGGAGTGCAGCGCGACGCGAAGCACCAAGGGGCGGCCATGGCGGGTCCCTGTAGAGAGAGACGAGAGGGAGTTGAGGGAACAAGGGGAAAGGAAGGAACAGAAGTAAAAGGGGGCGTGACGGGGCTTGTCTGGGAGGCGGAGGGCGTCGGCAGGAGGAGCTTTGCTCCAGCGTGGCACGCGAAGATGACGATGAGTCAAAGGACGCGCGGGTGTGGGGAAACTCGTGGTGGTCTCGATCCAGGCAGGAGCGGGGTCTGGTGCCCGAGCGGCTGCTGTGCTCGTGCAGCCCGCGTAGCAAGAAGGGGAGGCTGCGGGCGATGGCGAGAAGGATCTTCGTGGGGATTGGGATGGCTGGGATGGATTGGTCCAATGGGGAAAGCAAGGTGGAGAGGTGGTTGGCTCGCGGTGGATCCCGAATAAGATGGATTTGGTGGAGTGGCGGCGGCGACAGGGGACAAACCTCCTAGAAATTAGGGTTGGCTTGATTTGGTAGGGGTTGGTCTATATATATGAAAATGGATTGAGGTTGGACCCTCCGATCGAAATCGGGCGGTCGAGAAAAATAGGCTAGGGAGTCCAAATAATAAAACGGAGATGTTTTATAGACGTTTGGGGATCATCCGGACCCAACGGTGACGACTGCCCGGGTCGGGTTCGGGGAAGTTTCGGACGCGCACGTGAGGGGTCGGTTGGAACTTGTGGGCTATACAGAAGGCCTCGGGCTGAGAGGAGAGAAAAGAGAGAGATAGACCCGACGACTGTTTCCAGAGACCGAAAACGTCCGACGATTTGACCGACTATAATGTCGCTATAGTTATCCGTTGGGGTGTCATATGGACTCCGAATGCGATGAAACTTGGCAGGCGGCCTACTGACAACATAACAACACCGCATGCCAACTTTCAACCCATTCCTAGAACATTTTCCGGCCACTTACAAAATAATATTTCGGACGTGCCGCGGGCGCGTGCAAGTGTTTCTGGGCTCAGAACAGACAACGGAAGGAACTGGGGGAACCCGGACGAATGTAAGTTTTGAAAACATGATGATGCAATGCACATGATGACATGGCAAGATGCGACACGCAAGAAAATGACAAGGAAACAATAGCGAATAACTGGAAGACACCTGGCACAATGGTCTCGGGGCATTACAACACTCCACCACTATGAGAGGATCTCGTCCCGAGATCTAGGATGGCACCAGAAGGAAACGGAAGAGGAAAAAGGGAAGAGGTAAAACTAAGTTGCTTCTTCGATAAACGAGTGAAACCACGAATTTGAGAGGTTGAACAAATTTAAAGGAAGAATGCAACGAAGATGAACAAAATTGAAAACACTCCGTTAGAAAAGAGGTACAAGGAGCATTACTAGAACCTTGTAGGTTGAAAGACATAAGAAAAAGGTTGCAATGGACAAGAAGTACATGCAAGCACTCCGGTTGAATGGATAAGAAAAGGAAAGAACAAGATCTTGGCAAGAATGAGGTGATGAGTGGATAGAGGATCATCACAATGCCTCCGTTAGAAATGAAAGAATGGAATGAAAAGAACGGAGAAGAGAATCCTCTCCCACAAATAACTTGGAAAAGCATCCTTACGAAGAAGGGTTGAACGGAATTGTTGGAAAATCAACAACAAAAGAATAAGCTTGTAGTGGGCTTATGCAAAACGTCTCCAAATTATGAGGTGACAAACGGACAGTAAAGGAAGCCATTGATTTGAGTGAGAGCACCAAGGCGATGAAAAAATTCTTTCACCAAGGGGATAGGAGAAAACTTGGATCATTGATAAGCACCATAATAGCAACATTCCTTAGGGAAGGCTTTAGGTGAAACATGACACAAGATAACTCAAACGAAGATATTGGTGGATTTAAAATATCTCATTCTTAACAATTTTGAATCATGACATACGAAGGGAAATTGTCAAAAGTGGCATAACACCACCTCAAAAGATAAGATATAGAGAAATGCACTTCGGAATGCAAGATGAAGAATGCTTGAACTCCTCAAAATAAGACATGCGTTGAACACCATGTTTATTTGAGAGTATAGCTTGGCGGATCTTAACTTCGAGAGAAAATCGTGAGGACAATTGAAGAATGAAAGGAATCCTTGATGAACCACCATGTAGAGCCTCCATGGAGAACTCCGGTAATAAAAGAATGATCAAATGAAAAGGGAAAGTTGAAAAGAACTCCGGGAGAAGCCTTGCAATGATTAGGTGAAGGTTCGCGATGATATAATCAAGAAAAACTTGGAACTCCGGAAAGAAAAGATGAAGCAATTGAAACCGAGAATTTATTCATCATGAACACCAGAAGAATGAATCCATCATTTGGATGAAACAAGAATACGAATTATGTTATGCGTATCCTTCACCACTTTAAATTGATGGCAAGCAACGGATTTGGCATACTACTTATTCTCATGGAAAGGATTAAGATAGATATAGCACAAACTTGAGAAAAGACTTCAACGAACCACTATTAGGATTTGAAAGAACGAATGAATTGATATGATAACCAAGGAAGAGAACTCTTGAACGAACCATCGTAAGAATTGAAAATGAACGAAGAAAAGATAAAAAACACCGGGAAGAATTATAAAAAGAATGAAGATACTTGAGAGAATTTAGATGCATGAGAACGAATAGATCATGAGCTGATTAGAGAATACTTCAATGATTCGCCGGTAAAATCTGGAGAACGATAGCTGAAAGCTGGAATGAATGATTGTGAGATGATGGGCTCCGGAGAATCAAACTGAAAAGACTCATGGATGCCTCCTCCTCATGACTTCGTTTGAAGCGTTCTGATCTAGCATGAGTGATACGTCCCCGTCGTATCTATAATTTTTTATTGTTCCATGCCAATATTATTGAACTTTCATATACTTTTGGCAACTTTTTATACTATTTTTGGGACTAACATATTGATCCAGTGCCCAGTGCTAGTTCCTGTTTGTTGCATGTTTTTGGTTTCGCAGAATATCCATATCAAACGGAGTCCAAACGGGATAAAAACGGATGGAACTTATTTTTGGAAAATATGGAAAATTTGGAAGGAAAATCAACGCGAACCAGTGCCCGAGGTGGTCACGAGGCAGGGGGCGCCCCCTACCCTCGTGCGCCCACCGTAAGGCAGTTGACGCTCTTCTTTTGCCGCAAGAAAGCTAATATTCGGAAAAAAAATCATGGTGAAGCTTTCAGGCCAATCGGAGTTACGGATCTCCATATATATACGAAACAGTGAAACAGAGCCAGAGGAGAACGGAGAACCAGAGAAAAACAGAGAGATAGATCCAATCTCGGAGGGGCTCTCGCCCCTCCCATGCCATGGAGGCCAAGGACCAGAGGGGAAACCCTTCTCCCATTTAGAGATGAGTTCAAGGAAGAAGAAGACGAAGGGGCCCCCTCTCCCCTTCTCTTCCGATGGCACCGGAACGCTGTCGTGGCCATCATCATCATCACCGCGATCTACACCAACACCTCCGCCATCTTCACCAACATCTCCATCACCTTCCCCCCTCTATCTACAGCGGTCCACTCTCCCGCAACCCGCTGTACCCTCTACTTGAACATGGTGCTTTATGCTTCATATTATTATCCAATGATGTGTTGCCATCCTATGATGTCTGAGTAGATTTTCGTTGTCCTATCGGTGGTTGATGAATTGCTATGATTGATTTAATTTGCTTGTGTTTATGTTGCTGTCCTTTGGTGCCCATCATATGATTGCGCACGTGGATCACACCCTAGGGATAGTTGTATGTTGATAGGACTATGTGTTGGAGGGCAAGAGTGACAGAAGCTTCAACCTAGCATAGAAATTGATGCATACGGGATTGAAGGGGGACCAATATATCTTAATGCTATGGTTGGGTTTTACCTTAATTAACATTAGTAGTTGCGGATGCTTGCTAATAGTTCCAATCATAAGTGCATAGAATTCCAAGTCAGGGATGACATGCTAGCAGTGGCCTCTCCCACATAATACTTGCTATCGGTCTAGTAAAGTAGTCAATTGCTTAAGGGACAATTTCGCAACTCCTACCACCACTTTTCCACACTCGCTATATTTACTTTATTGTTTCTTTATCTAAACAGCCCCTACTTTTTGTTTATGTACTCTTTATTATCTTGCAAACCTATCCAACAACACCTACAAAGTACTACTAGTTTCATACTTGTTCTAGGTAAAGCGAACGTCAAGCGTGCGTAGAGTTGTATCAGTGGTCGATAGAACTTGAGGGAATATTTGTGCTACCTTTAGCTCCTCGTTGGGTTCGACACTCTTACTTATCGAAAACTGTTGCGATCCCCTATACTTGTGGGTTATCAAGACCTTTTTCTGGCACCGTTGCCGGGGAGCAATAGCGTGGGGTGAATATTCTCGCGTGTGCTTGTTTGCTTTATCACTAAGTAATTTTTAGTTGTTGTTCTTAGTTGTTCTTTATCTTTAGTTATGGATATGGAACATGAAATACCAAAAAAATTAGGTGTACTTGCTACTCATGGAGATGGGGAACCTCCTAAAACCCTCGATGCTGGTTATGTGAAAGATATTATGTACTACTTTAATAATCCTGAGAAAACCCCATTCAATTATGTAATGGGAGTAATGTTGGATCAACGTGAATACTTTAGGGATTACCGCTTGACACAGAATATGATTATGGGATCAAATTTATATATTGAAGTGGTATGTTAGACAACTATGCTCAGAATATGATTATACTTGTTGCTCTAGGATGAATTCTCCACACCTCCCCTTTTCATGCAAATTTAATGATAATGAAACCTTGGCTTCTTATGCTAGAGGTATATATGATTACTATGGTGTGGAACAAATAGAAGAATTTGTTGCTTTTATGGGTGCTTATGAAATTAAATCTATGTTTAAAGAGTTTGATGATATTGATGATGCTTGTTATAGATCTGAAAATTTAGCTATCCTCAAATATTGCTATGAGAATTATGAATACAGTTGTTAAATTAATGCACTTATTGAGAAAGTCTCCGCTTTCCAAGAAGAGACTAATATTTTGCAGGAATCTATGGAAGAAGAAGTTGATGACACTGTGAGCTCATTGGATGAAAAAGATGAGGAGGAGAGCGAAGAACAAAAGGAGGAAGAGCAGATTGATCACCCGTGCCCACCTTCTAATGAGAGTAACTCTTCAACTCATACATTGTTTAATTCCCCTTCGTGCTTACCGAAGGATGATTGCAATGATGACTGTTATGATCCCGTTGATTCTTTTGAATTATCCCTTTTTGATGATGCTTGCTATGCTTGTGGCCAAGATGCCAATATGAATTATGCTTATGGAGATGAACTTGCTATAGTTCCTTATGCTAAACATGAAATTGTTGCTATTGGACCCACGCATGATAGTCCTATTATCTTTTTGAATTCTCCCAACTACACTATATCGGAGAAGTTTGCCCTTATTAAGGATTACATTGATGGGTTGCGTTTTACTACTACACATGATGATGTTGAGGAATATAATATGCATGTGCTTGCTGCTCCTACTTGTAATTATTATGAGAGAGGAACTATATCTCCACCTCTCTATGTTTCCAACACGAAAAAATTGCAAGAAACTGTTTATACTATGCATTGGCCTTTACTATGTGTGCATGAATTGTTCTTTTATGACATGCCGATGCATAGGAAAATAGTTAGACTTTGTCATTGCTTGATATATGTTACTTTGTGCTCACTACTAAATTACAAATCATTGTTGATTCAAATTGGCTTTGATATACCTTGGGATCCGGGTGGACTCACTACTTGAGCACTATATGCCTAGCTTAAGGGCTTTAAAGAAAGCGCTTCCTGGGAGACAACCCGGACGTTTTAGAGAGTCATTTATTTCTGTTTAGTGCTTTCATATAGTTTTAAAACAACAAAAATAAAGAGGGGAACCCAAAGCTTTTTCAAAAAGAAAAGCGAAAGTGAGAAAGACAAGCATTGTTGAAGTGGGAGAGCTCCTTGAACTTTGTTCATGCTCACGGCAACTTTGTGAATCTTGATTACAGAAACTTTTCAACAAAAATAAGTATCCCCTTGTACAATTCCATTGTTTTATAAAAATAATGTTCCAAGGTTTGCCTTTAGGATGTTTACATTTGCTTGATGGTTTGTACGGTGCAGGACAGAAACTTTGGCTGTAGTGCGCGATTTTACATTTTTAGCTGGAACGTCAAATGGTTCTGATTATTTTTGCAATGTATTCCTGTACAAATTTTTTATTTGTCCTAATTTTGGCAGAATTTTTCAAGTATCGGAAGTATGGTGAATGTTCAGATTGCTACAGACTGTTCTGTTTTAGACAGGTTCTGTTTTTGATGCATAGTTTGCTTGTTTTGATGAAACTATCAATTTATATCAGTGGATTAAGCCATGAAAAAGTTATATTAAAGTATACACAATGCAAAAACAAAATATGAATTGGTTTGCAACAGTACTTAGAGTAGTGATTTGCTTTATTATACTAACGGATCTTACCGAGTTTTCTGTTGAAGTTTTGTGTGCATGAAGTGTTCGATGATTGAGAAGGTCTTGATGTGAGAAGAAGGAAGAGAGGCAAGAGCTCAAGCTTGGGGATGCCCTAGGCACCCCAAGTAAATATTCATGGAGACTCAAGCGTCTAAGCTTGGGGATGCTGGGGAGGCATCCCCTCTTTCTTCAACAAATATCGGTATGTTTTCGGATTCGTTTCGTTCATGCGATATGTGCAAGTCTTGGAGCGTCTTTTGCATTTAGGTTTTTATTTTTTATGCACCATGCTGGTATGAGATAGTCCTTGGTTGATTTATAGAATGCTCTTAGCACTTCACTTATATCTTTTGAGTATGGCTTTATAGAATGCTTCATGTGCTTCACTTATATCATTTGAAGTTTGGATTGCCTGTTTCTCTTTACATAGAAAATCGCCATTTGTAGAATGCTCTTTTGCTTCACTTATATTTGTTAGAGCACGGGCATATCTTTTTTAGAAAGAATTAAACTCTCTTGCTTCACTTATATCTATTTAGAGAGATGACAGGAATTGGTCATTCACATGGTTAGTCATAAAATCCTACATAAAACTTGTAGATCACTGAATATGATATGTTTGATTCCTTGCAATAGTTTTGCGATATAAAGATGGTGATATTAGAGTCATGATAGTGGGTAGTTGTGGATTGTAGAAATACTTGTGTTGAGGTTTTTGATTCCCGTAGCATGCACGTATGGTGAACCGTTATGTGATGAAGTCGGAGCATGATTTATTTATTGATTTTCTTCCTAATGAGTGGCGGTCGGGAACGAGCGATGGTCTTTTCCTACCAATCTATCCCCCTAGGAGCATGCGCGTAGTACTTTGTTTCGATGACTAATAGATTTTTGCAATAAGTATGTGAGTTCTTTATGACTAATGTTGAGTCCATGGATTATACGCACTCTCACCCTTCCACCATTGCTAGCCTCTCTAGTACCGCGCAACTTTCGCCGGTACCATAAACCCACTATATACCTTCCTCAAAACAGCCACCATACCTACCTATTATGGCATTTCCATAGCCATTCCGAGATATATTGCCATGCAACTTCCATCATCATCATATACATGACTTGAGCATTCATTGTCATATTGCTAGCATGATGTTTTCATGGCTTGTCCGTTTTTTGATATCATTGCTACGCTAGATCATTGCACATCCCGGTACACCGCCGGAGGCATTCATATAGAGTCATATCTTTGTTCTAGTATCGAGTTGTAATATTGAGTTGTAAGTAAATAAAAGTGTGATGATCGTCATTATTAGAGCATTGCCCCAGTGAGGAAAGGATGATGGAGACTATGATTCCCCCATAAGTCAGGATGAGACTCCGGACTTTACAAAAAAATAAAAGAGGCCAAAGAAGCCCAAATAAAAAAAAGAGGCCAAAGAAGCCCACCAAAAAAATAAAAAAATGAGAGAAAAAGAGAGAAGGGGCAGTGCTACTATCCTTTTTCCACACTTGTGCTTCAAAGTAGCACCATGTTCTTCATATAGAGAGTCTCTTGAGTTATCACTTTCATATACTAGTGGGAATTTTCATTATAGAACTTGACTTGTATATTCCGATGATGGGCTTCCTCAAATGCCCGAGGTCTTCATGAGCAAGCAAGTTGGATGCACACCCACTTAGTTTCGGTTGGAGCTTTCATATACTTATAGCTCTAGTGCATCCGTTGCATGGCAATCCCTACTCACTCACATTGATATCTATTGATGGGCATCTCCATAGCCCATTGATACGCCTAGTTGATGTGAGACCATCTTCTCCTTTTTGTCTTCTCGGCCATCATATTCTATTCCACCTATAGTGCTATGTCCATGGCTCATGCTCATGTATTGCGTGAAAGTTGAAAAGGTTTGAGAATGTCAAAAGTATGAAACAATTGCTTGGCTTGTCATCGGGGTTGTGCATGATGTGAGTATTTTGTGTGGTGAAGATGGAGCATAGCCAGACTATATGATTTTGTAGGGATAACTTTCTTTGGCCTTGTTATTTTGAAAAGACATGATTGCTTTATTAGTGGGCTTGAAGTATTATTGTTTTTATGTCAAATGATAGACTATTGCTTTGAATCACTCATGTCTTAATATTCATGTCATGATTAGACATATGATCAAGATTATGCTAGGTAGCATTCCACATCAATTTTTTTTATCATTTACCTACTCGAGGACAAGAAGGAATTAAGCTTGGGGATGCTGATACGTCTCCGTCGTATCTATAATTTTTTATTGTTCCATGCCAATATTATTGAACTTTCATATACTTTTGGCAACTTTTATACTATTTTGGGGCTAACATATTGATCCAGTGCCCAGTGCCAGTTCCTGTCTGTTGCATGTTTTTGGTTTCACAGAATATCCATATCAAACGGAGTCCAAATGGGATAAAAACGGACGGAGCTTATTTTTGGAAAATATGGAAAATTTGGAAGGAAAATCAATGCGAACCAGTGCCCGAGGTGGTCACGAGGCAGGGGCGCCCCCCTAGGGCGTGCCCCCACCCTCGTGAGCCCACCGTAAGGCAGTTGACGCTCTTCTTTTGCTGCAAGAAAGCTAATATTCGGAAAAAATCACGGCGAAGGTTTCAGGCCAATCGGAGTTACGAATCTCATATATATACGAAACGGTGAAACAGAGCCAGAGGAGAACGGAGAACCAGAGAAAAACAGAGAGATAGATCCAATCTCGGAGGGGCTCTCGCCCCTCCCATGCCATGGAGGCCAAGGACTAGAGGGGAAACCCTTCTCCCATCTAGGGAGGAGGTCAAGGAATAAGAAGACAAAGGGGCCCCCTCTCCCCTTCTCTTCCGATGGCGCCGGAACGCTGCCGTGGCCATCATCATCATCACCGTGATCTACACCAACACCTCCGCCATCTTCACCAACATCTCCATCACCTTCCCCCCTCTATCTACAGCGGTCTACTCTCCCGCAACCCACTGTACCCTCTACTTGAACATGGTGCCTTATGCCTCATATTATTATCCAATGATGTGTTGCCATCCTATGATGTCTGAGTAGATTTTCGTTGTCCTATCGGTGGTGGATGAATTGCTATGATTGATTTAATTTGCTTATGGTTATGTTGCTGTCCTTTGGTGCCCATCATATGATTGCGCGCGTGGATCACACCCTAGGGTTAGTTGTATGTTGATAGGACTATGTATTGGAGGGCAAGAGTGACAGAAGCTTCAACCTAGCATAGAAATTGATGCATACGGGATTGAAGGGGGACCAATATATCTTAATGCTATGGTTGGGTTTTACCTTAATGAACATTAGTAGTTGCGGATGCTTGCTAATAGTTCCAATCATAAGTGCATAGAATTCCAAGTCAGGGATGACATGCTAGCAGTGGCCTCTCCCACATAATACTTGCTATCGGTCTAGTAAAGTAGTCAATTGCTTAAGGGACAATTTCGCAACTCCTACCACCACTTTTCCACACTCGCTATATTTACTTTATTGTTTCTTTATCTAAACAGCCCCTACTTTTTGTTTACGTACTCTTTATTATCTTGCAAACCTATCCAACAACAACTACAAAGTACTACTAGTTTCATACTTGTTCTAGGTAAAGCGAACGTCAAGCGTGCGTAGAGTTGTATCGGTGGTCGATAGAACTTGAGGGAATATTTGTTCTACCTTTAGCTCCTTGTTGGGTTCGACACTCTTACTTATCAAAAACTGTTGCGATCCCCTATACTTGTGGGTTATCAATGAGCCGGAAAGACTCCGACTAAATACGTTGTGCCTTAGCATCCAAAGCAGCCCGCTCCTCGGCCATCCTAGCGTTTTCTGCGTTTAGCTCCTCCTTGGCCTGTGCTATCTCATCATGCAATTTTGTGATCGCCGCAATATGATGATCCTGATCTGCCGGGTTGACCACTACTGTTAATAGTGCTGTCAGCTTATCCAGCAAGTTAGTTAAGACCTGAACCGGCGGGCGCACAGGGCCTCCTGCCCCGACAGCCGTTGCCGCTGCTGTAACGCCCCGAGACCGTTGCGCCAGGTGTCTTCTAGTTATTCGCTGTTGTTGCCTTGTCATTTGCTTGTGTGTCGCATCTTGCCATGTCATCATGTGCATTGCATCATCATGTTTTCAAAATTTGCATTCGTCCGGGTTCCCTAGTTCCTTCCGTTATCCGTTCTGAGCCCAAACATACTTGCACGCGCCCGCGACACGTCCGAAATATTATTTTGTAAGTGGCTGGAAAATGTTCTCGGAATCCATGAGTCTTTTACGAGGCAAGAAATATCCTTAACATGCTAGGAGCAGGAACCAGTAACCCGGCAGTGGTAAACCGGGTCGAAGCACCTGGGACGGGTACGCCGGTTCAGCCGTGCATGACGGAACCGCCTCGTCAAAATGATAACCCGCCGCAGCACGCGCCGACGCCACTGGGTCATTACTCTAACCCTTTGGATAACATGATCGTTGTGGCGTCACAATTGGTGGATCTCCCGGTTGAAGGCGAGTCACCGACGACGGTTGAAACACGAAGGGCTAGAGAGCTCCTTCAGACAGCACTAGTACATCAGCAGGCTTATTCTTACAGTCGTGACAGGATTCATTCCACCCCTCGCCCGAGCCGGAGTTACAGGGGGCATATCGATGAGCCGGCTGTGTCAAGCAGTGGGCGGAACCATAACCCGCCTCATGGACTGCTACCTCTTTTAGCACTGCGTTGGTTTTCCCCGAAGAGGAAGGGATGATGTAGTAAAGTAGCGTAAGTATTTCCCTCAGTTTATGAGAACCAAGCTATCAATCCAGTTATGCGCGAGTCCCTCGTACCTCCACAAAACAAATAAATCCTCGCAACCAACGCAAATAGGGGTTGTCAATCCCTATAGGGCCACCTACGAGAGTGAGATCTGATAGATATGATAAGATAATATTTTTGGTATTTTATGATAAAGATGCAAAGTAAAATAAAGGCAAAGTACATAACAAAGAAAATAACTAAGTTGTAGGAGATTGATATGATAAAGATAGACCCGGGGGCCATAGGTTTCACTAGTGGCTTCTCTCGAGAGCATAAGTATTCTATGGTGGGTGAACAAATTACTATTGAGCAATTGACAGAATTGAGCATACTTATGAGAATATCTAGGTATGATCATGTATATAGGCATCACGTCCGAGACAAGTAGACTGACTCCTACCTGCATCTACTACTATTACTCCACTCATCGACCGCTATCCAACATGCATCTAGAGTATTAAGTTAATGAAAATAGATTAACGCCTTAAGCAAGATGACATGATGTAGAGGGATAAACTCATGCAATATGATGAAAACCCCATCTTGTTATCCTCGATGGCAACAATACAATACGTGCCTTGCTGCCCTTACTGTCACCGGGAAAGGACACCGCAAGATTGAACCCAAAGCTAAGCACTTCTCCCATTGCAAGAAAGATCAATCTAGTAGGCCAAACCAAACTGATAACTCGAAGAGATTTGCAAAGATAACCAATCATACATAAAAGAATTCAGAGAAGATTCAAATACTACTCATAGATAAACTTGATCATAAACCCACAATTCCTCGATCTCAACAAACACACCGCAAAAAGAAGATTACATCGAATAGATCTCCACAAGAGAGGGGGAGAACATTGTATTGAGATCCAAAAAGAGAGAAGAAGCCATCTAGCTACTAACTATGGATTCGTAGGTCTGAGGTAAACTACTCACACTTTATCGGAAGGGCTATGGTGTTGATGGAGAAGCCCTCCGTGATCGATGCACCCTCCGGCGAAGCTCCGGAATAGGCCCCGAGATGGGATCTCGTGGATACAGAAAGTTGCGGTGGTGGAATTAGGGTTTTGGCTCCGTATATGATCGTTTGGGGGTATGTGGGTATATATAGGAGGAAGAAGTACGTCAGTGGAGCAACAAGGGGCCCACGAGGGTGGGGCGCACCTGGTAGGGTAGGGCGCGCCCCCTACCTTACGGCCTCCTGTTACGTGCCTTGAAGAAAGGTCCAAGTCTCCTGAGTTGTATTCGATGAGAAAATCACATTCCCGAAGGTTTCATTCTGTTAGGACTCCGTTTGATATTCGTTTTCTTCGAAACCCTAAAACAGGCAAAAAAACAGCAATTCTTGGCTGGGCCTCCGGTTAATAGGTTAGTCCCAAAAATAATATAAAAGTGGATAATAAAGCCCAATAATGTCCAAAACAGTAGATAATATAGCATGGAGCAATCAAAAATTATAGATACATTGGAGACGTACCATGGACATGACCCGGCGGTCGGTGGCGCTGATGCTCAGAACATAGTGGATCAAGGTAGAGCACGTCGAGAGGCCGAGCTGGCGGCACAGTATGTGGCCTGTCAACCTACTCCGGTTCGTCCAACCACTTCGGTGGAGCCAGGTGTAACGTTCAAGAATTTGGAGGTGCCATGTTTAGTGCCGGCTCTATGTAATGAGCGTCTGCCCAAGGATTTCAAGGGTCCTCGCAAGGTGCCTAACTATACAGCCGATTTACCTCCTGAGGCGTGGATTGAGAGTTATGAGATGACCATGGAATTGCTAGATGTCAGCGATGCTGTGTGTGCTAAATATTCCCCCTGATGTTGCAGCGAACATCCCGCACTTGGTTGAAGGGGCTCCCTGCCAATTCCATTGGCTCATGGGCCGAGTTAAAAGCCCGGTTCATCCAGAATTTCAAGGATACATGTAAGAAGCCCATGTCAATTGTGGATTTAGCCTCCTATGTCCAAGAAGAAGGTGAGTCGACAACCCATTAGGTGCGTCGGGTCTCAACAATCCTGCACTCGTCGGATCAGATCAATGCCGACTCAGTAGTGTTGATGTTGGAGAACAACTGTCGTTTCACGCCCCTAAAGTAGAAATTAGGGCGGCTCAAACGCCACTGCAATGACATGGGGACACTTATGGCGGCTCTGGTTAAGTATGCCGACTCTGATTGTACCAAGGACCCCGAGTCTGATGACGAAAAGCCAAGAAAGGGAAAGAAGAGCAGCAACACCAAGGGGCAGCAGCATATCCCGGTGAACCAGGGAGGCAACGGTAAGCGCAAAGCTGATAATAGTTTTGACTTTGTGGATAACACCAATGCGCAGAATAATGGTCAGCGTCGTAAGGGTAAACCGCCCCCACGGACTGGAGGATCCGGTTTCAATCTTGAACATATGCTAAATAAGCCCTACCCAAGACATGGTACACAAGAAAGACCATCCGGGCACCTCTGGAAGGATTGTTACATTATGAAGGAGTCTAAGAATTCCAATCTTTTTCAAGACAGTCATGGGCCAAGTGGCGATTTAGGATCCGGCTCTCACGGACCGGGATATGGCGGTGGCGGCTCTAACTCTGGATTCCAAGGAAATCAAAGTAATCACGGCAACCAGGGTGGTTACGATCAGCAGAGTAATCAGGGGAGTCAACAGCAGCAATAGTATGATTATCAGAGCAACCCAAAGCAGTTGAATAGTGGACAGTATCATGTCTTCGCCACTAGCTTATGTAAGCGTGACCAGAAGCTTCATAAGAGGGCAGTCAATGTTGTTGAGCCGGCGGTTCCCCATTACTTGCGTTGGTCCGAGCAACCCATTGTGTGGAGTTGGGAAGATCACCCGCCCCGGGTTGATAATCCGGGTCACTTGGCTTTGGTTGTCACACCTCAGGTTGGAGGGTATAAGTTCACCAAGGTACTCATGGACGGAGGGAGCATCATCAATATCCTTTATTATGAAACTTTCCGTCGCATGGGGTTGATTGATAAAAATCTTAAGCCGTCAAACACTGTTTTCCATGGCGTGGTACCTGGTAAGTCAGCCTACCCAGTTGGTAAGATAGCTCTGGAAGTTGTTTTTGGAGATGATCATGACTCTATGTCGGAGACATTGACCTTTGAAGTGGTCAAGATCCACAGCCCATATCACGCTCTGTTTGGACGTCCGGCTTATGCCAAGTTTGTGGCGTGGCCTTGTTATGTGTATCTGCAGCTCAAGATGTCGGGTTACAAGGGAACCATCACAGTGCATGGGAGCCGAAAGATAGCCTTGGAGTGTGAGGAAGGAGACGCTGCTTATGCTGAGTCTGTTTGTGCAACTGAGGAGCTGAAATTTTATAAGGATAATGTTGACCCGACGGACATGATGTCTCTAAAGAAGCCAACCACAAAGCAGGATCCTTCACTCAAATTTAAGTCAGCCGATGACACTAAGATGGTTGATTTCGTTCCTGGCGATTCGTCGAAGTAGTTCAGTATCAGTGCCAATCTGGATCCAAAACAGGAAAGCGCACTCATCGAGTTCATCTGTGAGAACCAGGACATCTTTGCATGGAAGCCTTCAGACATGCCGGGTGTACCGAGAGAACTCGCTGAGCACACTCTTAATATTGATCCAATATTTAAGCCAGTTAAGCAGTTTCTTCGCTGGTTTAACGAGGAGAGGCGGAAGGCTATTGGAGAGGAAGTGGCCCGGCTCTTGGTAGCCGGGTTTATCGTCAAAGTTTCACATCCTGAGTGGTTGGCTAACCCGGTGCTGGTACTTAAGAAGAACGACACTTGGCGTATGTGTGTGGACTACACGGACTTAAACAAGGCTTGTCTGGCTGATCCTTTTTCTCTCCCTCGTATTGATCAGATTATCGATGCTACGGCGGGTTGTGAGCGTTTGAGTTTTTTGGATGCTTATTCTGGTTATCATCAGCTCAAGATGGCAGTTAAGGACCAGGAGAAGACAACTTTCATAACTCCCTTCGGAGCCTTCTGCTATGTGTCTATGCCTTTGGGGCTCAAGAGTGCCCAGGCGACTTATCAGAGATGTGTGCAGAATTGCCTTCATGAGCAAATTGGGCGCAGTGTTCATGCTTATGTGGATGATATTGTGGTGAAATCCAGAGAGAAAGAGACATTGATAGACGATTTGAAGGAAACCTTTAATAATCTCCAGGTTTATAAAATGATGCTTAACCCGACCAAGTGTGTTTTTGGTGTGCCGGCAGACAAGCACTTGGGCTTTTTGGTGTCTAACAGGGGCATTGAAGCTAATCCGAAGAAGATCAAAGCCATCACTTCTCTGGCTAAGCCGGCGTGTGTCAATGATGTGCAACGTCTGGTGGGTCATATTGCGGCATTAAGTCGGTTCATAAGCCGGTTGGGAGAGAAGCCTATCCCTCTGTATCAAATGGTGAAAAATACAGATAATTTTCTCTAGAGTGATGCCGCTAATACATCATTTGAGGACTTGAAGAAACAGCTGGCTGAGCCACCTGTTCTAGCTGCTCCTGTTGATAAGGAGCCATTGTTGTTGTACGTGGCTGCCAATGCCCGGGCTGTCAGCGTGGCTATTGTGGTGGAACGGAAGGAGGCAGGCAAGGAATATCCGGTTCAACGGCCGGTTTATTATATCAGTGAGGTGCTTATTGAGTCCAAACAGAGATACCCACATTGGCAGAAGCTTGTGTATGGGGTTTTCATGGCAAGCCGTAAGCTTACGCAATATTTTCAGGGTCATCCTGTCACTATGGTTAGCTCTGCTCCTTTGGGAGATATCATCCAAAATAGGGAAGCAACTGGCTGGGTTGCTAAGTGGGCCATTGAGCTTGGACCTCACGGGTTAAAATATGTGCCTCGTACGTCTATCAAGTCCCAAGCGCTTGTAGATTTCATCAATGATTGGACAGAGTTGCAGGCACCGGAGGAAAAGCCGGATAACACATATTGGACTATTCACTTTGATGGGTCCAGGCAATTGGAGGGCTCAGGGACTGGAGTTGTGCTCGCTTCCCCTCGAGGTGATAAATTTTGTCATGTTCTCCGTTTGATGTTCCCTTGCACTAACAATGTAGCTGAATATGAGGCCTTGCTCCACGGTCTTCATATGGCTAAGGAGATGAATTTAAGACGGGTTAGGTGCTTTGGTGACTCAGATTTGGTTGCTCAACAAGTCTCTGGTACTTGGGATTCTAAGGATCCACTCATGGCAGCTTATCGACGAGAAGTGGATGTTATTGCTGGTCACTTCAAAGGTTATCAAGTTGAGCATGTTGATCAGAGAAAAAATGAAGCGGCTGATGCCTTAGGCCGGTTGGGCTCTCAACGTAAACTGATGCCGCCTAATGTTTTTCTTGACGTTTTGCATAACCCATCGGTCAAGTTACCTACGGAGGAGGACTTGGCTATTCCTGACCCGAAAAGCTCAGTTGGTGGCAGCTCTCCATATAATTCCTGATTGGACAGTCCCTTATTTGGCTTATATGACCCGGGACGAGTTACCTGAGGATGAAACCCTAGCCAAGCAGATAACCCGATGGTCTAAGTCAATGACAATTGTCAATGGAGAGCTGCATCACCGCAGTGTTACAGGGGCCTTTCAACATTGTGTTTCTCTAGAAGAGGGTCGTGAGATCCTACGTGATATTCACGAAGGAGACTGGGGTCATCATGCTGGTTCAAAGTCTCTGGTGGCTAAAGCTTTTCGTCATGGGTTTTATTGGCTAACAGCTCATGCTGATGCTGAAGACCTGGACAGCAGGTGTGATGGATGTCAGAAATTTTCACGATGAGCCCATGTGTCGGCTCAAGAATTGAGGATGATTCCAATTACTTGGCCGTTTGCAGTTTGGGGGCTTGATATGGTTGGACCTTTCAAAAGATCCAAGGATAAGAATACCCACCTTTTGGTGGCGGTTGATAAGTTCACTAAGTGGGTAGAGGCAGAGCCAGTCACTAAATGTGATGCAGCAATGGCGGTTCAATTCATGAAAAAGGTGATCTTCCGTTTTGGTTTTCCACACAACATTATAACAAACAATGGCACTAATCTCTCCAAGGGTGCTATGGAAGAATTTTGTTAATGTGAGCATATCCGGCTTGATGTATCGTCAGTGGCTCACCCCCAATCTAATGGTCAAGCTGAGAGAGCCAATCAAGAGATCCTGCGAGGCATCAATCCCAGGCTTATGGTTCCCTTACAGAGGACGCCGGGTTGTTGGGTGAAGGAGTTACCTTCCGTGTTATGGAGCATTAATACCACCCCCAATAGATCGACGGGTTACACACCTTTCTTTATGGTTTACGGAGCAGGGGTGGTTCTCCGTAGTGACATCCGTCATGACTCACCTCGTGTGGTGGCCTATGTCGAAGCTGATAATGAAAAAGCAGGTCAGGAAGCACTTGACATGTTGGATGAAGAGCGTGACATCGCAGCGGCTCGTTCGGCGATTTACCAGCAAGATCTGCGCCGTTATCACAGCCGCCAGGCTAAAACCAGAACTTTACAAGAAGGCGATCTGGTGCTCCAGCTTTTCTAGGATCAGACTGATATGCACAAGTTATTGATACATCTCCAACGTATCTATAATTTTTGATTGCTCCATGCTATATTATCTACTGTTATGGACATTATTGGGCTTTATTATCCACTTTTATATTATTTTCGTGACTAACCTATTAACCGAAGGCCCAGCCTAGAATTGCTATTTTTTGCCTGTTTTAGGGTTTCGAAGAAAACGAATATCAAACGGAGTCCAAACGGAACGAAACCTTCGGGAACGTGATTTTCTCAACGAACAAGACCCATAAGACTTGGACCCTACGTCAAGACACAAAAGAGGAGGCCACGAGGTAGGGGGTGCGCCTACCCCTCCCCCTCCTAGGCGCGCCCTCCACCCTCGTGGGCCCCTATTGCTCCACTGACGTACTCCTTCCTCCTATATATACCTACGTACCCCCAAACGATCAGATACGAAACCAAAACCCTAATTCCATCGCCGCAACTTTCTATATCCACGAGATCCCATCTTGGGGCCTGTTCCGGAGCTCCGCCGGAGGGGGCATCGACCACAGAGGGCTTCTACATCAACACCATAGCCCCTCTGATGAAGTGTGAGTAGTTCACCTCAGACCTACGGGTCCATAGTTAGTAGCTAGATGGCTTCTTCTCTCTTTTTGGATCTCAAAACAATGTTCTCCCCCTCTCTTGTGGAGATCTATTTGATGTAATCTTGTTTTTGCGGTGTGTTTGTTGAGACCGATGAATTGTGGGTTTATGATCAAGTCTATCTATGAACAATATTTGAATCTTCTCTGAATTCTTTTGTGTATGATTGGTTATCTTTGCAAGTCTCTTCGAATTATCAGTTTGGTTTGGCCTACTAGATTGATGTTTCTTGCAATGGCAGAAGTGCTTAGCTCTGGGTTCAATCTTGCGGTGTCCTTTCCTAGTGACAGTAGGGGCAGCAAGGCACGTATTGTATTGTTGCCATCGAGGATAACAAGATGGGGTTTTCATCATATTGCATGAGTTTATCCCTCTACATCATGTCATCTTGCTTAAGGCATTAATCTATTTTCATTAACTTAATACTCTAGATGCATGCTGGATAGCGGTCGATGAGTGGAGTAATAGTAGTAGATGCAGGCAGGAGTCGGTCTACTTGTCTCGGACGTGATGCCTATATACATGATCATACCTAGATATTCTCATAACTATGCTCAATTCTGTCAATTGCTCAACAGTAATTTGTTCACCCACCATAGAATACTTATGCTCTCGAGAGAAGCCACTAGTGAAACCTATGGCCCCCGGGTCTATCTTCATCATATTAATCTCCTACTACTTAGTTATTTCCTTTGCTATTTACTTTGCCTTTATTTTACTTTGCATCTTTATCACAAAAATTCCAAAAATGTTATCTTATCATATCTATCAGATCTCACTCTCGTAAGTGGCCGTGTAGGGATTGACAACCCCTTATCGCGTTGGTTGCGAGGATTTATTAGTTTTGTGCAGGTGCGAGGGACTCGTGCATAGCCTCCTACTGGATTGATTCCTTGGTTCTCAAAAAGTGAGGGAAATACTTACGCTACTTTACTGCATCATCCCTTCCTCTTCGGGGAAAACCAACGCATTGCTCAAGAGGTAGCAGTTATCCCCACCTTGGGAAGGACGCTTTGTGGTTAGAAAGAATCTGAACAATGGGTCATATTAGCTTATCGATGTTCAACACCACAAGCACTCACGCATGTCGGAGGAAGAGACCCGCCGGCCGTGGAATATTGCTCATCTTCGGCCTTTCTACACATGAGCCACTGGCTCTTCTGATGTACATATTTTTGACAATGTATATATTATGATCAATATAATAAACCGGCATCCCTACCAAAGCAGGGCCTCTGTCATTTTTTCTTAAAGAGTTTTTGGTCACTTGGGGGCTTTTGCTTTATAGAGCGAAGTTATGATTACCCTTTGATCTGGCTTATTGGCCACAAAAAAAACAAAAAACTTGGGGGCTTCAACCCAGGTTAATAGGGACCAAAAAGAGTTTGTTGCAAAAGCACAACTCAAACATAGGCGCCCATTGAGCACAGCTCAAAAATATTGCTTGGGGGCTCTTTTGTTCTAAAGAACAAATATTTTTTATAACCCTTGTAATAGGCTTAAAAGCCAGGCTTGGAAGCCAAGTGTATTCACCTAAAACCCGGGATTATCCTGCCTTTTTAAGTAAGCCACTCCGTGATACGTCCATTTTGCATCATGCTTTTATATCAATATTTATTGCATTATGGGCTGTTATTACACATTATGTCACAATACTTATGCCTATTCTCTCTTATTTTACAAGGTTTACATAAAGAGGGAGAATGTCGGCAGCTGGGATTCTGGGCTAGAAAAGGAGCAGATATTAGAGACCTATTCTGCACAGCTCCAAAAGTCTTGAAACTTCACGGAAGTCATTTTCATAATATATAAAAAATATTGAGTGCAAGAAGTTCCGGAGGGGGGCCACACCCTGCCCACGAGGGTGGGGGCGCGTCCTACCCCCGTGGGCGCCCCCCTGCCTCGTGGGCCCCTTGGTGGCCCTCTGATGCCCATCTTCTGCTATATGGAGTCTTTCGACAAGGAAAAAAAATCATAAGCCAGCTTTCGGGACAAGACTCCGCCGCCATGAGGCAGAACCTTGGCGGAACCAATCTAGGGCTTCGGCGGAGCTGTTCTGTCGGGGAAACTTCCCTCCGGGAGGGGGAAATCATCGTCATCGTCATCACCAACGATCCTCTCATCGGGAGGGGGTCAATCTCCATCAACATCTTCACCAGCACCATCTCCTCTCAAACCCTAGTTCATCTCTTGTATCCAATTCTTGTCTCTAAGTCTAGGATTGGTACCTGTGGGTTGCTAGTAGTGTTGATTACTCCTTGTAGTTGATGCTAGTTGGTTTATTTGGTGGAAGATCATATGTTCAGATCCTATATGCACATTAATACCCCTCTGATTATGAACATGAATATGCTTTGTGAGTAGTTACGTTTGTTCCTGAGGACATGGGAGAAGTCTTGCTATTAGTAGTCATGTGAATTTGGTATTCGTTCGATATTTTGATGAGATGTATATTGTCTCTCCTCTAGTGGTGTTATGTGAACGTCGAATACATGACACTTCACCATTATTTGGGCCTAGAGGAAGGCATTGGGAAGTAATAAGTAGATGATGGGTTGCTAGAGTGACAGAAGCTTAAACCCTAGTTTATGTGTTGCTTCGTAAGGGGCTGATTTGGATCCATATGTTTCATGCTATGGTTAGGTTTACCTTAATACTTTTGTTGTAGTTGCGGATGCTTGCAATAGAGGTTAATCATAAGTGGGATGCTTGTTCAAGTAAGGACAACACCCAAGCACCGGTCCACCCACATACCAAATTATCAAAGTACTGAAAAGGCAGAATAGAACTGGCCCTTAACCTCCAATTCAATTGTGCATGCAATGATGAATCACTCCTTCCTACTATAGTGTACATTTAGGCATCATCATACATGGCATAATCTAATACATGTGCATTCAATTGTAGAATCTGGAATGTGCAATGTTTATGTTACTTCATACGTTGCACATGATGTTTAAATGCCCCTTAAATCTGGTCAGTCAAGTGATGGTCTTTAAGCCTCCTTCTTTGCTTCTTTTCTTAATATGTAAGATTTGCTCACACATCTGTTCAATTGCTTGTTTGCATCAGCCAGCCATACTAGGACTGTTTGCTTTGATTACTTGCCGTTCTTGACCTAACACTCTAATAGAGCTTGTCAACGATTTAAACACTAAGGGCTGCTGTAGTGGGGCCTTGTCTAACTCATAGGTGACATAAAGTTTTGGTTGTACACTTGTTTATCAAGCCTCCCATGATGCCTTATCAAGCCTCTAACCCACCGTCCTAGCAAACCGTTGTTTGGCTATGTTACCGCTTTTGCTCAGCCCCCTCTTATAGCATTGCTAGTTGTAGGTGCAGTGCAGGTTGTTCCATGTTGGAACATGGATATGTTGGGATATCACAATATGTCTTATTTAATTAATGCATCTATATACTTGGTAAAGGGTGGAAGGCTTGGCCTTTTGCTTGGTGCTTTGTTCCACTCTTGCCGCCCTAGTTTCTGTCATACCAGTGTTATGCTGCTTGAATTTGCGTCCCTAACACGTGAGGGTTTATGGGCCCCTTTTGATAGTTTGCTTTGAATAAAACTCTTCCAGCAAGGCCCAACATTGGTTTTACCATTTGCCTAATGACAACTAAAAATTTGCATAGGGAGTAATTAACCTGAGGATTCTTAATCAACCCCCTGGGCCAGTGCTCCTCATGAGTGTTGGTCCAAACTGGCAGTAGCCGGGGCCACCAACGGGTGTGCCAGCTAGAAAGTTAGCCAATTCGACGTAGCCTTAGACGAGATACACGCGGATCCTATCGGGGTGTCGGCACGTCGGTAGATCTTGCTGGATTTGTTTTACCATTGTCGAAATGTCTGGTGCACCGGGATTCCAGTCTGATCGGAGGGTCCCGCGATGGAGGATTGCCTCCGCGGATCGTGAGCTTGTCATGGGCTAAGTTGGGACACCCCTGCAGGGTTTAAACTTTCGAGAGCCGTGCCCGTGGTTATGTGGCAGATGGGAATTTTTAATATCCATTTGTAGTGAACTTGAAACCAAACTGTTTAAAATAGACCAACCGCATGTGTAACTGTGATGGTCTCTTTTCGATGTGGTTCGGGAAGAGAACACGGCGGGTTGATGATTGAACGTAAGTAGTTCAAGATCACTTCTTGATCGTTACTAGTTTGCGACCATTGCGTAGTTTCTCATATTATTCTTGTATTCGTAAGCTACCCACCATACAATGCTTAGTGCTTGCTACAGCTACACCATATAACCATACTTTTCCTATGAGCTTAAATAGACTTACTATCGCGGGTTTTGAGATTGTTGAGTCCTCGTGACTCATCAGATACTACAAACACAGCTGCAGGTGCCGATGAGATTGATGCAGGTGAAGCCACTGAACTCAAGTGGGAGTTCGACGAGGACAGTGGCCATTACTATGTTTCCTTTCCAGATGATCAGTAGTGGTGCCCAGTAGGGTCGATCGGGACTTAGCATGGGTGGTTGTCTTTTCTTCGTTGATTTTGTCCATAGCCGGACTTTGTGTTCATCTTGAATGATTGTATAACTTGATGATACTTGTGTGACATTGTGGCGATTGTAAGCCAAAGCTCGTATTCTATCTATTCAGTACATGGGATGAGCAAAGATATAACCACTCTTGCGACCATACCAATATGCACTTATACCCCAAGTCATGCCTCGACACGTATGGAGTATAGTCGCATATATTGGGCATTATACAATATCATCCAATAGCCTATGCCATGTCAATGTCTTTCCCTTCAAAGATAAAGGGAAGACCTTCTTCTTGACAACATCCTCGGGCATACCTGCCAGCTTAAATAATCCACAAACTTCATCCACATAGATTAGGTGCATATCATGATGTAATGTTCCACACCTTCACAAGGATTAGCTAGCAGTTTCTCTATCATACCCGAAGGAATTTCATAATAAATATTTTCAGTAGGTGTAGTAGGTTGAGGAGCAACTAATTGTTGTCCCGCTCGAGGTGAAGATACCCTGAACAAGCCCCTCGAAGGATTATTTTCCATAGTAACAAGTGACAGTAAATCTAGCGCACTATATAAATGTTTTCTTACCAAATTCCACTCACCAAAGGCACTTCACTCCCCAGCAACAGCGCCAAAAAAGAGTCTTGATGACCCACAAGTATAGGGTATCTATCGTAGTCCTTTCGATAAGTAAGAGTGTCTAACCCAATGAGGAGCAGAAGGAAATGACAAGTGCTTTTCAGCAAGGTACTCTCTGCAAGCACTGAAATTATCGGTAACAGATAGTTTTGTGATAAGATAAATTGTAACGGGTAACAAGTAAATAAAAGTAAACAAGGTGCAACAAGGTGGCCCAATCCTTTTTGTAGCAAAGGACAAGCCTGGACGAACTCTTATATAATGCAAAGCGCTCCCGAGGACACATGGGAATTACTGTCAAGTTAGTTTTCATCATGCTCATATGATTTGCGTTCATTACTTTGATAATTTGATATGTTGGTGGACGGGTGATTGGGTGCTGCCCTTCCTTGGACAAGCCTCCCACTTATGAATAACCCCTCTCGCAAGCATCCGCAACTACGAAATAAGAATTAAGGTAAACCTAACCATAGCATGAAACATATGGATCCAAATCAGCCCCTTACAAAGCAACGCATAAACTGGGGTTTAAGCTTTTGTCACTCTAGCAACCCATCATCTACTTATTACTTCCCAATGCCTTCCCCTAGGCCCAAATAATGGTGAAGTGTCACGTAGTCGACGTTCACACAACACCACTAGAGGAGAGACAACATACATCTCATCAAAATATCGAACGAATACCAAATTCACATGATTACTTATAACAAGACTTCTCCCATGTCGTCAGGAACAAATATTGAACGAATATTCATAATCATGATCATAGGAGTATTAATTATCATTAATGATCTAAAAATATAATCTTCCACCAGATAAACCAACTAGCGTCAACTACAAGGAGTAATCAACACTACTAGCAACCCACAGGTACCAAACCTGAGGTTTTGGGGTCAAGATCGAATACAAGAGATGAACTAGGGTTTGAGAGGAGATGGTGCTAGTGAAGATGTTGATGGAGATTGACCCCCTCTCAATGAGAGGATCAATGGTGATGATGATGGCGACGATTTCCCCCTCCCGAAGGGATGTTTTCCCGGTAGAACAGCTCCGTCGGAGCCCTAGATTGGTTCTGCCCATCTTCCGCCTCGATACGGCGGCGGTTCATCCCGAAAGCTTCCTTCTCATTTTTTCCAGGTCAAAACACACCATATAGCCAAAGATGGGCACCAGAGGCCTGCCAGCGGGCCCACAAGGTCGGGGGGCGCGATAGGGGGTAGGGCGCAACCTCCACCCTTGTGGCTGGCTGGTGGCCCCCTTTGGTACTTTCTTCGCCCAATATTTATTATATATTCCAAAAATAAGCTCCGTGAAGTTTCAGGACTTTTGGAGCTGTGTAGAATAGGTCTCTAATATTTGCTCCTTTTTTAGTCCAGAATTCCAACTGCCAGCATTCTCTCTCTTCATGTAAACCTTATAAAATAAGAGAGAATACGCATAAGTATTGTGATATAATGTGTAATAATAGCCCATAATGCAATAAATATCAATATAAAATCATGATGCAAAATGGACGTGTCAGAGGGTAGGACAAAAGATGTCATGCAAGTTCTTGTCCATTTAGCACGTATGACTATATTCGGAATACATGCCTACATTATATTGATGAACTGGAGCTAGTTTTGTGTCACCCTATGTTATAACCGTTGCATGATGAATGCCATCCAACATAATTATCCATCATTAATCCATTGCCTATGAGTTCGTTTCATATCGACCTTTGCTTCGTTACTTTTCCGCAGCTACTGTTACAATTGCTACGGAACTAGTAGTGTTACATTTGCCACCGTTACCGTTACTTCCATACTAATTTGCTACTAAATATTTTGCTGCAGATATTAAGTCTTTCATGTGTGGTTGAATTGACAACTCATCTACTAATACTCAAGAATATTCTTTGGCTCCCCTTATGTCGAATCAAAAAATTTAGGTTGAATACTCTACCCTTGAAAACGGTTGCGATCCCCTATACTTGTGGGTTATCAAGACCTTTTTCTGGCGCTGTTGCCGAGGAGCATAGCTCTACTCTCTAGGTCACTTGGGATTTATATCTGTTGATCACTATGAGGAATCTGAAAGACAACAAAACCAAGATCTATCCCTTAACTACGAGGGGAGGTAAAGAACTTCCATCTAGCTCTGCACTTGATTCTCCTTCTATTTTGAGTAAACTTGCGACACCTACACCTGCTATTGATTTCGATATGTTGCATGTTATTGATGATGCCACTTCTGCTATGCATGATGCTTATGATGATACTACTTATGTGCTTGATGATATTGTGCCACTAGGTGAATTTCTTGATGAACAACTTGCTAGGGTTAGAGAGATGATGATTATGATTCTCCCCCTAGATATCAATTGCCTGTTGTACCTGAGGGTTATGTTATGGATGAAGAAACTACTAGAGACTTCTTTGCTTGCAAGGATAGAAAGGATCTTAAGAAATTATTAGCTAAGATAAAAGAAAAATCCTTGAATGCTAGAATGAAATATGACCCTGCTTTTGCTACTTCACATATCTTTGTTACTGATAAGGATTATGAATTATCTGTCGATCCTGAGATAATTACTTTGGTTGAATCTGATCCTTTTCATGGTTATGAATCTGAAACTGTTGTGGCACATCTTACCAAATTGAATGATATAGCCAACCTATTTGCTCATGAGGAAAAAGAATTCGCTATTACTATATTCTCAAATTGTTTCCTTTCTCATTGAAGGGTGATGCTAAGTTATGGTTTAATTCTCTTGCTCATGGTTGTGTGCGTAGTCCCCAGGATATGATTTATTACTTCTCTCAAAAATATTTCCCCGCTCATAAGAAACAACCTGCTTTAAAGGAAATATTTGATTTTGTGAAAATTGAAGAAGAGAGTCTCCCACAAGCTTGGGGGAGGCTTCTCCAATTACTTAATGCTTTGCCTGATCATCCTCTCAAGAAAAATCATATACTAGATATCTTTTATAATGGACTAATTGATGCTTCCAGAGACCACCTGGATAGTTGTGCTAGTAGTGTTTTCAGGGAAAGAACTGTTGAGCAAGCTGAGTTGCTATTGAATAATATATTGAGTAATGATAATGATTGGACACTTCCTGAATCAACTCCTAAGCCAACTCTGAAGAAAAGGGTACTATATTTCTCAGTCCTGAAGATATATGCAAGATGCAAAGAAATCTATGAAGAAAAAGGTATTAAAGCTGAAGATGTTAAGAATTTACCGCCTATTGAAGAAATACATGGTATTGATAACCCGACATAGGTAGTAGAGGTAAACTCTCTCCATAGATTTGATGAAGGTGATATTCCTTATAATATGTCTGCTAGTCAATGCTTGGATGAGTTTGATAATTTTATTGTTAAGCAAGAAAATTTCAATGCTTATGTTAGTAGACAATTGAGACGTAATGCTTACATGCTTGACCACTTGGGTGATTATATGAGTAGAAATGTTAATGATCTTAAGATTATTAGTAAACATGCTTCCATGGTTACAACTCAAGTAGAACAAGTACTTAAGGCATAAGATGATTTTCTTAATGAGTTGAATAGTAAGAACAATGATAAAGGTGTTAGGGTTCTGACTAGAGGTGGTAAGATGACCGAGGAACCTTTGTATCCTGAGGGCCACCATACGAGAATTGAGCAAGAATCTTAGAGAATTAATACTGATGCACCTAGTCATAGTAATAAAAAGAAAAAGAAAACTAATAGGACTTTGCATGCTGATAGTGAACCTGCTATAGACACACCTGAGAATCCCAACGATATTTCTATTTCTGATGCTAAGACACAACCTGGTAATGAACATGAACCTAGTGCTAATGTTAATGATGATGTTCACGTTGATGCTCAACCTAGTAATGATAATGATGTAGAGATTGAACTTGTTGTTGATCTTGATAACCCACAATCAAAGAATCAACGTTATGATAAGAGAGACTTTGTTGCTAGGAAACATGGTAAAGAAAGAGAACCATGGGTTCAGAAACCCATGCCCTTTCCTCCTAAACCATCCAGGAAAAAGGATGATGAGGATTTTGAGTGCTTTGCTGAAATGATTAGACCTATCTTTTTGTGTATGCGTTTGACTGATATGCTTAAAATGCCTCCTTATGCTAAGTACATGAAAGACATTGTTACAAATAAAAACAAAAATACCTGAAGCTAAAATTTCCACCATGCTTGCTAATTACACTTTTAAGGGTGGAATACCAAAAGAAACTTGGAAATCCAGGAGTACCAACTATACCATGCTCCATTAAAAGAAACTATGTTAAAATTGCTTTATGTGATCTTGGAGCCGGTGTTAGTGTTATGCCTTTCTCTTTGTAGCATAGACTTGAATTGAATAAGTTGACACATACTGAAATCTCTTTGCAAATGGCTGATAAATCAACTGCTATACCCATCGGTATTTGTGAGGATGTGCCTGTTGTGGTTGCAAATGTTACTATTTTAACAGACTTTGTTATTCTTGATATTCCCGAGGACGATGGTATGTCGATTATCCTTGGTAGACCCTTTTTGAATACTGCGGGGGCTGTTATTGATTGCAACAAAGGCAATGTCACTTTTCATGTCAATGGTAATGAGCATACGGTGCACTTTCCGAAGAAACAACCTCAAGTTCATAGTATCAGTTCTATCAGAAAAATTCCAACTATTATTATTGGAGGTTTTAAATTCCCTCTTCCTACTGTCAAAAAGAAATATGATATTCGTGCTGTTGGGGAAATGCATATTCCCGTTGAGGTAACCTAGTGTTATTCAAAAGTTCTCCAGTTTCATGTCATTCGAAAGAAGTTTGTTAATAAGACTTGATCAAACTTGTTAATGGATTCCTTTTAATGAGCATGAGATGGGTGAATTTAAAAAGCACAACTCTCTGTACCTATCTTTCACTTTCTGTTATTTAGTTTAAATAAAGCAAAATTAGTATTTCATGTCTGTTTTGTGAATTATCCATGCAATAAAAAATGTCCCGAGAATAAAAGTTCTGTAAATGCCCTGAAAATTTAGTATGAATTTTTATACAATATTTTAGAATTTATGGTGCAAAGAACACACTAGGTGAAGGAAATAGGCCCTAGAGGCAATAATAAAGTTGTTATTTATATTTCCTTATATCATGATAAATGTTTATTATTCATGCTAGAATTGTATTAACCGGAAACTTAGTACATGTGTGAATACATAGCCAAACAGAGTGTCGCTAGTATGCCTCTACTTGACCAGCTCGTTAATCAAAGATGGTTAAGTTTCCTAGCCATGGACATGTTATCATTTGATGAACGAGATCGCATCATTAGAGAATGACGTGATGGACTAGACCCATCCGTTAGCTTAGCACTATGATCGTTTAGTTTATTGCTATTACTTTCCTCATGACTTATGCATGTTCCTATGACTATGAGATTATGCAACAACCGAATACCAGAGAAACACATTGTGTGTTATCAAACATCACAACGTAACTAGGTGATTATAAAGATGCTCTACAGGTGTCTCCAATGGTGTTTGTTGAGTTGGCATAGATTGAGATTACGATTAGTCACTCCGTGTATCGGAGAGGTATCTCTGGGCCCTCTCGGTAATGCACATCACTATGAGCCTTGCAAGCAATGTGACCAATGAGTTAGTCACGGGATGATGCATTACGGAACGAGTAAAGAGACTTTTCGGTGATGAGATTGAACTAGGTATGATGATACCGACGATCGAATCTCTGGAAAGTAACATACCGGTGACAAAGGGAACAATGTATGTTGTTATGTGGTTTGACCGATAAAGATCTTCATAGAATATGTAGGAATATGAGCATCCAGGTTCCGCTATTGGTTATTGACCAGAGATGTGTCTCAGTCATGTCTACATAGTTCTCGAACCCGTAGGGTCCGCACGCTTAACGCTCGATGATGATATGTATTATGAGTTATGTGATTTGATGTACCAAAGGTTGTTCGGAGTCCCGGATGTGTTCAAGGACATGACGAGGAGTCTCGAAATGGTCGAGACATAGAGATTGATATATTGGACCATGTTATTCGGACATCGGAAGTGTTCTGGATAGTTTCGGGTAACACCGGAGTGTCAGAGGGTTACCGGACCCCCGCCCCCGAGAAGTTATGGGCCTTAGTGGGCCTTAGGGGAGTGAGAGGGCTGCAGCCAGGAGGTGCCCCCCAAGGGGAGTCTGAATAGGACAAGGGGAGGGGGTGAGGGAGTCCTGGATTAAGGGGTCCTCGGGCGTCCGGACTACGTAACATGGGCCAGACTAATGGGCTATGAAGATACAAGGCAGAAGACTTCCTCCCGTGTCCGGATGGGACTCTCCTTTGTGTGGATGGCAAGCTTGGCGTTCGGATATGTAGATTCCTTCCTGTGTAAACCGACTCTGTACAACCCTAGGCCCCTTCGGTGTCTATATAAACTGGAGGGTTTAGTCCATAGAGGCAATCACAATCATACAGGCTAGCCATCTAGGGTTTAGACATTATGATCTCGTGGTAGATCAACTCTTGTAATCCTCATACTCATCAAGATTAATCAAGCAGGACGTAGGGTATTACCTCCATTAAGAGGGCCCGAACCTGGGTCAACATCGTGTCCCCTGTATCCTGTTACCATTGACCCTAGACGCACAGTTCGGGACCCCGTACTCAAGATTCGCCGGTTTTGACACAGACAGGGGGCACAACCCCTCTTTCCCTCTCCCTCTACCTCTCCTTCCTTCATCTCCAACTTGGACTAGGAAAGGGGGAACCTACTGTCGGTGTCAAAACCGGCGGATCTCGGGTAGGGGGTCCCGAACTGTGCGTCTAAGGCGGATGGTAACAGGAGGTGGGGGACACAATGTTTACCCAGGTTCGGGCCCTCTCGATGGAGGTAATACCCTACTTGCTGTTTGATTGATCTTGATGATATGAGTATTACAAGAGTTGATCTACCACGAGATCGTAGAGGCTAAACCTTAGAAGCTAGCCAATGATTATGATTGTTGTTGTCCTACGGACTAAACCCTCCGATTTATATAGACACCGGAGGGGGCTAGGGTTACACAGAGTCGGTTACAAGGGAGGAGATCTACATATCTGAATTACCAAGCTTGCCTTCCACGGAAAGGAGAGTCCCACCCAGACACGGGATGAAGTCTTCAATCTTGTATCTTCATAATCCAAAAGTCCGGCTGAAGGATATAGTCCGGCTGTCCGAGGACCCCCTAATCCAGGACTCCCTCAGTAGCCCCTGAACCAGGCTTCAATGACGATGAGTCCGGCATGCAGATTGTCTTCGGCATTGGAAGGAGGGTTCTTCGCCAAATTCCGAATACTTGTCGAGTCGTGTTTGACTTCCCATGAATGTTGCACCCCTTGGCTTCTGCGCCTAATAATGGCTATCCTCCACGTGTTGAGCGAATGCGAGAAGTCGAGGCATTTTTACACTTGCCACCCTAACCATGTGACTAAATCATCTATTTAAAGAGACGGGGATCCTCAGATCCAGATCACACCATCCTCCCACAGCGACTATCCATCGGAGCGCACCCGGAAAAAGTCCATCACATCATGGCCGGCCATCGCAGCTCCTCTTCTCGCTCCCGTAGCCCTAAGCCAAGCGATTGGAAGAAGTGGTCCGTCCCCCACAGCCAATTAGTAGAGTTAAAAACCCAGGGGTTTCTCCCTCCAGCGTATATGGTCCCCGTCCGAGCCAGACTTGCCACTTACAATGGCGGGGAGCAAGCGGAGAGATTTCCCAACCCATCCATGGGGAGCGGGTATGCCTTGTCCCTTACTTATTGAGGGGGCTTGGATTTCCAATCCATCCATTCCTCCGCGGGCTCCTGGAGTTCTATAGCCTCCAGCTGCATAACTTTACTCCCGCCTCCATATTACACATCGCTGGCTATGTTGCCCTTTGCGAGCTATTTTTGGGCTGCGAAGCTCATTTTGAGCTATGTAAGAGGCTATTCTGCCTCGTACCCCGTACATAGGAGGGGTCAATATATCAAGTAGGCGGAGCTGAGATATGGCGCATCGCCGGGACCGGATACCTGTCCGGTACTCCGATGAAGACCTCCGAAGACTGGCCTTCGGAGTGGATTTATATGGAGGGTGTCCCTCTTCCGGACCCTATTCGGATGGGCCTACCTGAGTTTGATAACGCCCCTTTGAAGAAACACCGCAGCTGGCGCCCTCGGAGCCCCCAGGAGGAAGATAACAGAGAGGTCCTTTACCTGATGGGCCGGATAAAAACTCTGGCCAAATCAGGATTGACAATGATCGAGCTTCTGTCAATATGTATAATGCGGGGGGTGCAGCCACTTCAATATCGGGGACAACCCATGTGGTACTTTAATGGAGAAGATGATGCCACCCGCTGCGGTCGTAAGGGACCGGACTCCGCCGCTGCTCTAGCGAAAACACTGTCCGGTTTATATAAAGGAGAGGAAGAGGAGTTCATCCGCATTAAGCCACATGATGTATTCTCCATGTACAAACCCCCAAACTGGGTGAGCTGCTACTTTCTACTCTAGACCTTCCCGCATTCTTCGTCATAAGTATTTACCTTGCTATTTCATAGCAGGAACTTCAAAACGCTGTGAGGGAGGTCCACAGCCCGTCTCCACAACTGGAGGACCCTGACCGGGCCCTCGACCCCGGACTCGAAGAAGATCCGGACACATTTGTGGAGCTCATCGACAGGACATTCTATCAGTCAAGCTGTGACGGTGCCTTGGTGGCCATCATAGCCGATTATCCTAGACTGCTCCCTGCATCGCATGTAAGTAAAACCGGAGTCCCAACTTCCGAGAAGGATCCCTATTTTTCGCCCTTCACGTACCGCACACATATGGTGTCTTACAGGGAAGGCCCTCGGGACGCCATGCCGAACCCGCAGTGACTCACCAACAAGGGGCACCGAAGCCGGGTAGGCTTAAAAGGAAGACAGTTGGGACGGAGACGCCGTCGCAGAGGTATGAAAAAGAACCCCGCTCCGTGGTTGTCACCTTTTAAATCATAATAACGTCCATGGTTCCTGGCAGGAAAAACGCTCGCTGGACCATATCCGGAGAGCCTGCTGGCCAAGCCTCCACCAGCTAGGCTCCAGAGCCGGACTTAGAGGTAGATGCTAACGTGGGGCCAACACCGGATGTTCCTCCTATAGAGGATGCGGATAGGCTGTCCGCTACGAAACTCGAAGTGGAGAGTGCCATGAATCACAGGTGTCGCCGGGCCGTACTCCGCGACGCTTGTTTCTCTCAAGAGGCGTTCGATGCCTTCATCTCAGGAGACGCGTACATCCGAGCTGCTCAAAATGGTCTTGCCGGAGCCACGGACCAGTATGTGAAGGATATACGGGTAAGAAAATCTAATAATTATGTATATCAGTAGCCCATGAGACTTGAAACAGTGGGCACAACTGATTTAAGGATCATTGTTTGCGTAGGTTCTTACGAAGAAGAATACCCAGTTGCCTCAAGAGCTGGAGGAGTGCAAAGCCTAGCTACGGGCCGAAGTTGCCGCAATGAAGGAGTCCAAGAAGGCCCCATCTGGTAACACTTGTTTCTATCTAAAAGAATGACATGTACTAGTTAGTATTCGGCATGCATGCAAATCTAACAATAGATTTTGCAGATGATCCCGGAGTGAATCCAGAGGTCGTGCGAGGGGATGAGCAACATGCTCAACGACAGATAAAGGCTGGAGAGCGCGTGCTTACGCAGGTTAGGCGGGAGAAAAACGATATCCAAGATGCCAATACTCGGCTGGGCGTTGAACTGAAAGATGTTCGGGCCCAGCTTGCTGAATCCGTAAAGGAGAATAAGAGGCTTCGACGCGGCATTTTTAGTAAGTGCTTGAAGGAACTTTTATAGAGTTCGGCGAAGAAACCGGCTAACAGAGTTATATATGTAGGTATGCTGACGGGTCGTCCCGCAGAGGAGATGCCTGGGTGTGCGGGTGATCTTCTGCCAGAGCTCTCACAACTGCACGAACAAGTTCGGCAGGTGATGTAGGGCATTGCCCAAGCCTTGTGGCCATCCGCATCCCTGCCAGGAGGCATGTGGGAGCTTGTAGAGATGCTCAAGGGAGCGCGGCGGCGCTTTCGATTATGGAAGATATCAGCCTGCCGACAAGGTGCAAGGGAAGCCTAGGCCATGGTGAAGACGCGACATACCAAGGCTGACCCGAACCACATGGCCTAGGTCGGACCTGTGGGGTCAGATGGGAAAGATATTCCCGTCAGTTTGGTGTATGACCAGGTGAAATTAGCCGCAAAGTATTCCCAACAGGATTGTAGGCTAGACAGCCTGTTGGATGGTATAGAAGAAGAATTTAGTCAGTCTAAGTGACTGTGTACTTCAAGTGACATATATTTTCCCTAGCCGGATTGTAAATCATTTGTCATGGCGGACCTTTTCGCTTCAACCTCCGGACCCGACAGTCCGGAGCGTATCCGAATACCTGCTCGGTTATGTAAAACCCGGGGTACGCGTGGAAACCAGGCGTAGGGTTCATAAGTGCTTGAACAAACAAGTACCCAACTAGCTATGTTATATTACATGGATAGTAAGAAACATCTCCCAGGGAGAATAGTTCCGTTACGGGTTCCTTTCCCTGGGTACACATGCATTAATGTTCATGTCCGAACTGCGAGAAGAGACGCAGGATATAAACATCTGGGGGCATGTATTACAATAAATAAAGTCATCTTTTGTTCACCGACTGAATATTCCCTTAAGAACGCTAGCTTTCGGCTTCACCCAGTCTGAGGCACACATCCGGCTGACCCGGCAGTAACAATCGCAGAGGTGCTCCCCTTATGCCCTAGCCGAATTAACGGGAACGTAGGGCATAAACACAAAAGCCAGGCAACCCATCTTGGCCAAAACTTAAGTCATATCGATGCATATAATGGCGAAGAAAAGGTACATGTGGAAAAGTAACACATGTGCAGGGGGCATAGATCCCGGAACATAGTTATATTAAGCTTCTATATAAGAAGCCCCCAGGTATAATGAGCACGCCTAGCGTGTCAAGATTGTGTAGTCAAGACACATTTTAACCTTTTAAGGCCGTGAAGAAAAAGGGAAGAAAGAAAGAAAGCAAGCAAGCAAGAAAGAAAAGACAGATAACGGATCTATAAAAAATTGACGGAGGTAAGGAGACGAACACAGAGTCCGGCACTAGGCGTAGAACCTTCTGAGTCTGGCTACGTTCCATGGGTTTGGCTCGAGTCGATTGTCCGATGCGTCCCGCAGACGGTACGCTCCACCGGTCAGAACATTGTCAATAACGAAGGGACCTTCCCATTTGGGCTTGAGCTTGTCCTTTTTCTTCTCCGATAGGCGTAGAACGAGTTCACCAACGTTATAAGTTTTGGCCCGTACTTCTATGCTTTGATACCGCCGAGCCTATTGCTGATAAAATGCGGAGTGGGCTTTTGCCACGTCACGCTCCTCCTCCAGGGCATCCAAACTGTCCTGCCGATCAAGCTCGGCTTCTTTCTCTTCGTACATGCGCACTCGTGGTGAGTCATGAATGATGTCGCAGGGCAGTACCGCCTCTCCGCCGTCCACCGTAAAGAACAGTGTGTATTCGGTAGTGCGATTCGGCGTGGTCTACAGCCCCCATAGTACGGACTCAAGCTCCTCCACCCAGTGTGTATCTGATTCCTTCAAGGATCTCACTAATCTGGGTTTAATGCCGCTCATGATAAGACCATTTGCTCGCTCAACTTGACCGTTAGTCTGCGGGTGATAGACAGAGGCATAATCGAGCTTAATGCCCATATTGCTGCACCAAGTTTTTACATCGTTAGCTGTAAAGTTCGAGCCGTTATCGGTGATGATGCTGTGGGGGGCGCCGTAACGGTGTACAACCCCGGGTATGAAGTCTATCACTGGTCCGGACTCGGCCGTTTTAACTGGTTTGGCTTCTATCCATTTGGTGAATTTATCCACCATGACCAATAGGTATTTTTTCTTATGGCTTCCCCCTTTGAGGGGTCCGACCATGTCAAGCCCCCAGACCACAAAGGGCCAAGTAATGGGGATTGTTTGGAGAGCGATAGGTGGCATATGGCTTTGGTTTGCAAAAAGCTGGCAACCGACGCAACGTTGAACGAGGTCCTGTGCGTCTGCTCGGGCCCTTGGCCAGTAAAAACTTGTACGGAAGGCCTTGCTTACAAGGGCCCGAGCTGCGGCGTGGTGGCCGCCAAGTCCAGCATGAATTTTTGCCAAAAGTTTCCGTCCTTCCTCTTCGGAGATGCACCTTTGAAGTACTCTGGTAGCGCTTTTCTTATAAAGCTCTCCCTCGTGGACCTTGTAGGCTTTAGACCGCCGCAAAATGCAACGTGCCTCGTTTGGGTCATCAGGGAGTTCCTGCCTAGTTAGGTAAGCCAAGAAGGGTTCTGTCCACGGGAAGATGACAGCCATAATCACATGGGCCGAAGATGTTATTTCGTGGCAGAGCCTCCGATTACGTCAGAGTGTTTGGGGTCTGGTGTTGTGGTTGGATCCGGATTGTTTTTTCCAGTCTCCCCTTCCCACACTACGGATGGCTTAAACAACCTTTCCAAGAAGATATTAGGTGGGACAGGGTCGCGCTTAGTGCCGATGCGGGCGAGGATATCCACCGCTTGATTGTTTTCTCGGACCACATGGTGGAATTCGAGGCCCTCAAACCGAGCTGACATTTTGAGGACGACGTTGCGGTAAGCTGCCATTTTTGGGTCCTTGGCGTCAAAGTCCCCATTTGTTTGAGATATTGTGAGGTTCGAATCCCCCCGCACCTCTAGGCATTGAATGCCCATGGAGACTGCCATCCGGAGACCATGCAACAGGGCCTCATATTCTACTGCATTGTTGGAGTCTATGTATAATATTTGGAGTACGTATTGGACTGAATCTCTGGTGGGGGATGTCAGGACGACGCCTGCCCCTAGACCAGCCAGCATCTTAGATCCGTCAAAGTGCATGATCCAATTGGAGTACGCGCCGTACTCTTTAGGGAGTTCGGCTTTCGTCCATTCGGCGATGAAATCAGCTAGTACTTGCGACTTAATGGCTCGCCGTGGTTTATATGTTATGTCGAACGGGAGGAGCTCGATAGCCCATTTAGCAATCCGGCCCGTGGCATCGTGGTTACATATTATGTCGTTGAGTGGTACTTCGGAGGCCACCGTAATTGAACACTCTTGAAAGTAGTGTCGCAGTTTCTGGGATGCCATGAAGACCGCGTATGCTATCTTTTGATAATGTGGGTACCGTGATTTGCATGGAGTGAGGACGGTGGACACGTAGTATACCGGCTTTTGAAGCGGGAACTTATGTCCGTCTGTTTCTCATTCGATGATGAGCACTACGCTTACAACTTGGTTTGTTGCCGCTATATATAACAGCATTGGTTCGCCGACATTTGGCGCGGCCAAGATTGGGTTGGTGGCCAATGCGGCTTTTATTTCATCCAATCTGGCCATGGTCGCATCCGTCCACTCGAAGTGTTCGGTGCGTCGAAGAAGGCGATAAAGAGGTAGTGCATTTTCTCCTAATCGGGAGATAAAGCGGCTTAAGGCAGCCACACATCCAGTTAACTTCTGGATTTGCTTGAGGACTGTTGGTATAGCCAAATGTGACAAAGCTTGGATTTTAGTCGGATTTGCTTCCTCTATTGGAGACGATGAAGCCCAGGAGCTTTCCGGCGGGTACGCCGAACACGCATTTTTCCGGATTGAGCTTGATGTCATACGTTCGGAGGTTGTCGAACATGGGCCTCAAGTAGTCTATTAAGGATTCGACGTGTCTTGTTTTAATGACCACATCGTCTACGTATGCCTCCACTGTTTTGCCGATTTGTGTTTCCAGGCATGTCTGAATCATGCGTCGATAGGTTGCACCGGCGTTTTTGAGCCCAAAAGGCATGGTGTTAAAATAGAAGGGGCCGTATGGAGTGAGGAATGCCGTTGCAGCTTGATCGGGCTCCGCCATCTTAATTTGATGGTATCCGGAGTATGCGTCGAGGAAGCACAATGAGTCGTGTCCTGCGGTAGCGTCGATAATTTTATCGATGCGGGGGAGGGGGAAGGGATCCTTGGGGCAAGCCTTGTTAAGGTCCTTGAAATCGACACATAGGCGCCAGGATTTGTCCTTCTTTGGTACCATCACCAGGTTTGCTAGCCAGTCTGGATGTTTTATTTCTCTAATGAATCCGGCCTCGAGTAACTTGGCTAGCTCTTCTCCCATGGCTTGTCGCTTAGGCTCAGAGAAACGCCGAAGAGTCTACTTGACCGACTTGAACCCCTTTAGAATGTTAAGGCTATGCTCGGCCAGCCTGCATGGGATTCCTAGCATGTCTGAAGGATGCTAGGCGAAGATGTCCCAATTCTCGCGCAAGAACTCCTGCAGTGCGGCATCTGTTGTGGGGTTCAACTGTGCCCCGATGGATGCTGTTTTTGTAGGGTCCGTTGGGTGGACCTGGAATTTGACTATTTCGTCCGCTGGTTTAAAAGAGGTGGACTTGGGTCTTTTGTCGAGTATCACGTCGTCCCTGTCCACCGTGGAGCGCAACGCAGTTAGTTCTTCGGCCGCAAGGGCTTCGGATAATGCCTCGAGGGCTAGTGCAGCGGGTTTTTTTCGGCGCAGAGTGCTATGTCCGGATCACTAGCCAGAGTGATGATCCCATTGGGCCCGGGCATTTTGAGCTTCATGTACCCGTAATGGGGTATAGCTTGGAAGATCGTGAATGCCTCCCGCCCTAAAAGGGCGTGGTATCCACTACTGAATGGGGCCACTTGGAATGTGATTTCTTCGGACCTATAATTCTCCGGCGTGCCGAATACCACATCTATTGTGATTTTTTCCCACACATCGTGCCTCCCGACTAGGGATGATTCCTCTGAAGGTCGTGCTACTTTTCTCAATGCGGCTCTTTTCTATTTCCATTTTGCTAAGAGTTTCCTCGTAGATGAGGCTTAATTCGCTGCCACCGTCCATGAGCACTTTAGTAAGCCGGAAGCCGTCCACAATTGGACTAAGGACCAAAGCGGCTGGTGCTCGGGCTGTTCGGAATTGAGGTTCGTCACTGGCATTGAAGGTTATGGCCGTGTCGTTCCATGGATTTATTGCTGCAACGTGGCAGACTTCGGCAAGGCTGCGGAGTGTTCGCTTGCACCTATTATTTGAAGCGAAGGTCTCGAAGACTGTCAGTACTGTATTATTATTTTCCACGGGATGGTGCTCTGTTGTATTATTGATGAGGATGTCCTCGACACTCTTGGCCACATAACGGAGTATCCAACATGCTCTAAGGCTGTGTGTTGGCATGGTATCCGATGTACTGTGAATTTTGCATGGCCCATTGAGCCATCCCTCCAATATAGTTCTACGCCCTGTAGTGGGCTTTTGTTTCTTTGTAATTGGGTCGGGTGACTTACGAGAGTACACCCTTTTAGTTCGGACGGGGGGGGGGGGTTAGTGAGAGCCGGAGGGTCCTGGAAGTCAGCAAAGTGTGCTATGTCACAGCAACTTATGGCGTTGAGGATTCCCTTGTCCGTGCAATTTTTGCAAAAGAATGAAATTGCGTCTTCCTCGCGATAGTCCTTGACCTTGCCCATTACAAGGAGGAATCTGGCCCAATAGTGATGTACTGTCTCTTGGGGCTCTTGTCTAATGTGGGAAAGATCACTTGAGTCTGGGTGGGTGCATAGATTTAGGTCCAAACCCTGACCCGATCTGAGACCCAGGGGCGGAGGAGTTTCCGAGCTTGGCAGTACGGACTCCGGGATGTTGCCCAATAGTTCTGGCCCGCTGTCTGATTCTAGGTTCGAAGCTTGGGCCATGTCCTCCCATGGACGGGTATCCGGCTCGGAGAGCTTAGGAATCCGGACATAGTTTGTCCTCAAAATAGAGGAAGAATTGCTACATTGCTCCTCCACCACCGCTATCTGATGGGTGACCGGCGGAGAATTAATCTCCCTTTGGTCGGGTTTAAGCCTGATCCGATCATAGTCCGTTGCGACTCCCAGGGCGGCGATGCGATCCAAGAGCTCGTTCAGGGAAGAGAGCTCTATTGGATCCATCTGCTCGGCGAATCCCGAGCCGGCGTGGAGGCTGTTTTTGATGACCCAAGAAGTCATCATCGGCGCGATGGCCGAACGGGCGGTCATGACGAAGGCGCCTAGTCGGAGATTTTGGCCTACAACCAGGGCTCCCCCCGAGGTAATGTTGTCCTTGACAACAAGACGAGCCATCAAGCCTTTATGTGGCGGCACAGTGGAACTCTCAATGAAAGCACCAATGTTGGTGTCAAAACCGGCGGATCTCGGGTAGGGGGTCCCGACCTGTGCGTCTAAGGCGGATGGTAACAGGAGGCGGGGGACACAATGTTTACCCAGGTTCGGGCCCTCTCGATGGAGGTAATACCCTACTTCCTCCTTGATTGATCTTGATGATAAGAGTATTACAAGAGTTGATCTACCATGAGATCATAGAGGCTAAACCCTAGAAGCTAGCCTATGATTATGATTGTTGTCGTCCTACGGACTAAACCCTCCGGTTTATATAGACACCGGAGGGGGGTAGGGTTACACAGAGTCGGTTACAAGGGAGGATATCTACATATCCGAATTACCAAGCTTGCCTTACATGCAAAGGAGAGTCCCACCCGGACACGGGATGAAGTCTTCAATCTTGTATCTTCATAATCCAACAGTCCGGCTGTCCGATGACCCCCTAATCCAGGACTCCCTCACCTACTCCTACTAGGAGTAGGATTCTCCTCTAGGGGCGCGCCCTAGGGGACCGCCGGCCCTCCCCTCCTCTCTCCTTTATATACGGAGGCGGGGGGCACCCCATAGACACACAAGTTGATCTTTAGCCGTGTGCGGTGCCCCCCTCCACAGTTTTCCACCTCGGTCATATTGTCGCAGTGCTTAGGCGAAGTCCTGCGTCGGTAACTTCATCATCACCGTCAACACGTCGTCGTGCTGATGGAACTCACCCTCGGCCTTAGCTGGATCAAGAGTACGAGGGATGACAACGAGCTGAACGTGTGCAGATCATGGAGGTGTCGTGCCTTCGGTACTTGATCGGTTGGATCGCGAAGACGTTCGACTATATCAACCGCGTTACTTAAAGCTTCCGCTTTTGGTCTATGAGGGTACATAGACACACTCTCTCCTCTTGTTTCTATGCATCTCCTAGATAGAACTTGCGTGATCGTAGGATTTTTTTTTGAAATAATGATTTCCCCAACAGTGGCATCCGAGCCAGGTCTATGCGTAGATGTTATATGCACGAGTAGAACACCAAGAGTTGTGGGCGATAATAGTCATACTGCTTACCAGCATGTCATACTTTGATTCGGCGTTATTGTTGGATGAAGCGGCCCAGACCGACATTACATGACTGCGTTCATGAGACTAGTTGTACCGACGTGCTTCACACACAGGTGTCTAGTGGGTGTCTGTTTCTCCAACTTTAGTTGAATCGAGTGTGACTACGCCCGGTCCTTGTTGAAGGTTAAAACAGCACACTTGAGAAAAAAATCGTTGTGGTTTTTGATGTGTAGGTAAGAACGGTTCTTGCTAAGCCCGTAGCAGCCACGTAAAACTTGCAACAACAAAGTAGAGGACGTCCAACTTGTTCTTGCAGGGCATGTTGTGATGTGATATGGTCAAGAAGTGATTATATAAATTGTTGTATGAGATGATCATGTTCTGTAACAAAGTTATCGGCAACTGGCAGGAGCCATATGGTTGTCGCTTTATTGTATGAAATGCAATCGCCATGTAATTGCTTTACTTTATCACTAAGCGGTAGCGATAGTTGTATAAGCAATAGTTGGCGAGACGACAATGATGCTACGATGGAGATTAAGGTGTCAAGCCGGTGACGATGGTGATTATGACGGTGCTTTGGAGATGGAGATCAAAGGCACAAGATGATGATGGCCATATCATATCATTTATATAGATTGCATGTGATGTTTATCCTTTATGCATCTTATTTTGCTTAGTACAGCGGCAGCATTATAAGATGATCTCTCACTAAATTTCAAGGTATAAGTGTTCTCCCTGAGTATGCACTGTTGCTACAGTTCGTCGTGCCGAGACACCACGTGATGATCGGGTGTGATAAGCTCTACGTTCACATATAATGGGTGCAACCATTTTTGCGAACGCAGAATACTCAGGTTAAGCTTGACGATCCTAGCATATGCAAATATGACCTTGAAACACTGAGACCGAAAGGTCAAGCATGAATCATATAGTAGATATGATCAACATAGTGATGTTCACCATTGAAAACTACTCCATCTCACGTGATGATCGGACATGGTTTAGTTGATATGGATCACGTTATCACTTAGATGATTAGAGGGATGTCTACCTAAGTGGGAGTTCTTAAGTAATATGATTAATTGAACTTTAATTTATCATGAACTTAGTACCTGATAGTATTTTGCATGTCTAGGTTGTTGTAGATATATGGCCCGTGCTACTATTCCTTTGAATTTTAATGCGTTCCTAGAGAAAGCTAAGTTGAAATATGATGGTAGCAACTACACGGACTGGGTCCGTAACTTGAGGATTATCCTCATTGCTGCACAGAAGAATTATGACATGGAAGCACCGCTAGGTGCTAGGCCTGCTGCAGATGCTACTGATGACGTTAAGAACGTCTGGCAGAGCAAAGCTGATGACTACTCGATAGTTCAGTGTGCCATGCTTTACGGCTTAGAATCAGGACTTCAACGATGTTTTGAACGTCATGGAACATATGAGCTGTTCCAGGAGTTGAATTTAATGTTTCAAGCAAATTCCCAGATTGAGAGATATGAAGTCTCCAATAAGATCTACAGCTGCAAGATGGAGGAGAATAGTTTCGTTAGTGAACATATACTCAGAATATCTGGGTACCACAACCACTTTACTCAACTGGGAGTTAATCTTCCAGATGATAGTGTCATTGATAGAGTTCTTCAATCACTGCCACCAAGCTACAAAAGCTTCGTAATGAACTATAATATGCAAGGGATGGATAAGACAATTCCTGAGCTCTTCGCAATGCTAAAGGTTGTGGAGGTAGAAATCAAGAAGGAGCATCAAGTGTTGATGGTAAACAAGACCACTAGTTTCAAGAAGAAGGGCAAAGGGAAGAAGGGGAACTTCAAGAAGAACAACAAGCAAGTTGCTGCTCAAGTGAAGAAACCCAAGTCTGGACCTAAGCCTGAAACTGAGTGCTTCTACTGCAAAGGGACTGGTCACTGGAAGCGAAATTGCCCCAAGTATTTGGCGTATAAGAAGGATGGCAAAGTGAAAGGTATATTTGACATACATGTTATTGATGTGTACCTTACTAATGCTCGCAGTGGCGCCTAGGTATTTGATACTGGTTCTGTTGTTCATATTTGCAACTCGAAACAGGGCTACGGATTAAGCGAAGATTGGCTAAGGACAAGGTGACGATGCACGTGGGAAATGGTTCCAAAGTCGATGTGATCGCGGTCGGCACACTACCTCTACGTCTACATTCGGGATTAGTATTAGACTTGAATAATTGTTATTTGGTGCCAGCGTTAAGCATGAACATTATATCTGGATCTTGTTTGATGCGAGACGATTATTCATTTAAATCAGAGAATAATGGTTGTTCTATTTATATGAGTAATATCTTTTATGGTCATGCACCCTTGATGAGTTTAATAATGATAGTGCAACTTATTTGTGGCACTGCCGTTTAGGTCATATTGGTGTAAAGCGCATGAAGAAACTCCATGCTGATGGGCTTTTAGAATCACTTGATTATGAATCACCTGATGCTTGCGAACCATGCCTCATGGGCAAGATGACTAAGACTCTATTCTCCGGAACAATGGAGCGAGCAACAGACTTGTTGGAAATAATACATACTGATGTATGCGGTCCGATGAGTGTTGATGCTCGCGGTGGTTATCGTTATTTTCTGACCTTCCCAGATGATTTAAGCATATATGGGTATATCTACTTGATGAAACATATATGAAACATTTGAAAAGTTCAAAGAGTTTCAGAGTGAAGTGGAAAATCATCATAACAAGAAAATTAAGTTTCTACGATCTGATCGTGGAGGTGAATATTTGAGTTATGAGTTTGGTCTTCATTTGAAACAATGCGGAATAGTTTCGCAACTCACGCCACCTAGAACACCACAGCGTAATGGTGTGTTTGAACATCGTAACCGCACTTTATTAGATATGGTGCGATCTATGATGTCTCTTACTAATTCACCGCTATCGTTTTGGGTTTATGCTTTAGAGATGGTTGCATTCATGTTAAATAGGGCACCATCGAAATCAGTTGAGACGACACCATATGAACTGTGGTTTGGCAAGAAACCCAAGTTGTTGTTTCTTAAAGTTTGGGGCTGCGATGCTTATGTGAAAAAGCTTCAACCTGATAAGCTCGAACCCAAATCGGAGAAATGTGTCTTCATATGATACCCAAAGGAGACTGTTGAGTACACCTTCTATCATAGATCCGGAGGCAAGATATTTGTCGCTAAGAATACATCCTTTCTAGACAAGGAGTTTCTCTCGAAAGAAGTGAGTGGGAGGATAGTAGAACTTGATGAGGTAACTGTACCTTCTCCCTTATTGGAAAGTAGTTCATCATAGAAATCAGTTCCAGTGATCCCTACATCAATTAGTGAGGAAGCTAATGATGATGATCATGAAACTTCTAATCAAGTTACTACCTAACCTCGTAGGTCAGCCAGAGTAAGATCCGCACCAGAGTGGTACAGTAATCCTATTCTGGAAGTCATGTTACTTGACCATGACGAACCCATGAACTATGAGGAAGCTATGATGAGTCCAGATTCCGCAAAATGGCTTGTGGCCATGAAATCTGAGATGGGATCCATGTATGAGAACAAAGTATGGACTTTGGTTGACTTGCCTGATGATCGGCAAGCCATAGAGAATAAATGGATCTTCAAGAAGAAGACTGATGCTGGCGGTAATATTACTGTCTACAAAGCTCGACTTGTTGTGAAAGGTTTTCGACAAGTTCAAGGAGTTGACTACGATGAGACCTTCTCACCCGTAGCGATGCTTAAGTTTGTCCGAATCATGTTAGCAATTGTCGCATTTTATGATTATAAAATTTGGCAAATGGATGTCAAAACTACATTCCTTAATGGATATCTTAAAGAAGAGTTGTATATGATGCAACCAGAAGGTTTTGTTGATCCAAAAGGTGCTAACAAAGTGTGCAAGATCCAGCGATCCATTATGGACTCGTGCAAGCATCTCGGAGTTGGAATATACGCTTCGATAGTGTGATCAAAGCATATGGTTTTATACAGACTTTTGGAGAAGCCTGTATTTACAAGAAAGTGAGTGGGAGCTCTGTAGCATTTCTGATATTATATGTGGATGACATATTGTTGATCGGAAGTGATACAATTTCTGAATAGCATAAAAGGATACTTGAGTAAGAATTTTTCAATGAAAGACCTCGGTGAAGCTGCTTATATATTGGGCATCAAGATCTATAGAGATAGATCAAGACGCTTAATTGGACTTTCACAAAGCACATACCTTGATAAAGTTTTGAAGAAGTTCAAAATGGATCAAGCAAAGAAAGGGTTCTTGCCTGTGTTACAAGGTGTGAAGTGGAGTCAGACTCAATGCCCGACCACTACAGAAGATAGAGAGAAAATGAAAGTCATTCCCTATGCCTTAGCTATAGGTTCTATCATGTATGCAATGTTGTGCACCGGACCTGATGTGTGCCTTGCTATGAGTTTAGCAGAGAGGCGCCAAAGTAATCCTGGAGTGGATCACTCGACAGCGGTCAAGAACATCCTGAAATACCTAAAAAGGACTAAGGATATGTTTCTCATTTATGGAGGTGACAAAGAGCTCATCGTAAACGGTTGCGTCAATGCAAGCTTTGACACTAATCCGGATAACTCTAAGTCACAAACCGGATACGTATTTTTATTAAATGGTGGAGCTGTCAGTTCGTGCAGTTCTAAGCAGAGCGTCATGGTGGGATCTATGTGTGAAGTGGAATACATAGCTGCTTCGGGAGCAGCAAATGAAGGAGTCTGGATGAAGGAGTTCATATCCGATCTAGGTGTAATACCTAGTGCATCGGGTCCAATGAAAATCTTTTGTGACAATACGGGTGCAATTTCCTTGGCAAAGGAATCCAGATTTCACAAGAGAACCAAGCACATCAAGAGACACTTCAATTCCATCTGCGATCAAGTCAAGGAGGGAGACATAGAGATTTGCAAGAAACATACGGATCTGAATGTTGCAGACCCGTTGACTAAGCCTCTCTCATGAGCAAAACATGATCAGCAGCAAGACTCCATGGGTGTTAGAATCATTACTGTGTAATCTAGATTATTGACTCTAGTGCAAGTGGGAGACTGAAGGAAATATGCCCTGGAGGCAATAATAAAGTTGTTATTTATATTTTGTTATATCACGATAAATGTTTATTATTCATGCGAGAATTTTATTAACCGGAAACTTAGTACATCTGTGAATACATGGACAAACAGAGTGTCCCTAGTATGCCTCTACTTGACTAGCTCGTTAATCAAAGATGGTTAAGTTTCCTAGCCATGTACATGTGTTGTCATTTGATGAACGGGATCACATCGTTAGAGAATGATGTGATGGACTAGACCCATCCGTTAGCTTAGCACTATGATCGTTTAGTTTATTGCTATTGCTTTCTTCATGAATTATACATGTTTCGATGACTATGAGATTATGGAACTCCCGAATACCGGAGGAACACCATGTGTGCTATCAACGATCACAATGTAACTGGGTGATTATAAAGATACTCTACAGGTGTCTGCGATGGTGTTTTTTGAGTTGGCATAGATCGAGATTAGGATTTGTCACTCCGTGTATCGGAGAGGTATCTCTGGGCCATCTTGGTAATGCACATCATTATGAGCCTTGCAAGCAATGTGACCAATGAGTTAGTCATGGGATGATGCATTACGGAACGAGTAAAGAAACTTGTCGGTGACGATATTGAACTAGGTATGATGATACCAATGATGGAATCTCGGGCAAGTAACATACCGATGAGAAAGGGAACAACGTATGTTGTTATGCGGTTTGACTGATAGAGATCTTCATAGAATATGTAGGAACCAATATGAGCATCCAGGTTCCGCTATTGGTTATTGACCATAGATGTGTCTCAGTCATGTCTACATAGTTCTCGAACCCGTAGGGCCCGCATGCTTAACGCTGACGATATATATTTATTGTGAGTTATGTGATTTGATGTACCAAAGGTTGTTCAGACTCCCGGATGTGATCACAGACATGACGAGGAGTCTCGAAATGGTCGAGACATAAAGATTGATATATTGTACCATGTTATTCGGATATCGGAAGTGTTCCGGATGGTTTTGGATAAAACCGGAGTGCCAGAGGCTTATCGGGACCCCCCCAGAAGTTATGGGCCTTAGTGGGCCTTAGGGGAGAGAGAGGGCCGCAACCAGGAGGTGGCGCCCCCCCAAGGGGAGTCCGAATAGGACAAGGGGAGGGGGTGCGGCCCCTCTTTCCCTCTCCCTCTCCTTCCTTCTTCTCCTAGTTAGACTAGGAAAGGGGGGGAACCTACTCCTACCAGGAGTACTGCCCAAACTTTTTTCTAGTTGAATTGCCATTATTTGTTTTTACTTTATGCTTTACAATGCACAATTCCATGAATCATAAAATAGATTAAGGGATTCTTTGATTCAAAGGATTCTCGAAGGAATTTTGGAGGATTCTAATCCTTAGGAATTTTTCCTATCTTGGTTGTTTGATTCGTAGGATTGTAAACCATAGGAATT